>NW_028317848.1:2481428-3101785 GCF_062004578.1 Staurois parvus | reverse complement strand
GGCTGTTTGTGGCCATTTTGTTGGCTAGTATTCAATAATTTGTCTATCTTCATAATGAAATAAAAAATATTTGAGAATTTTATTATATTTCCTGTATTTAGCCAGATTTTGGTTCACACTTTTAATCTGGTTGCTGTGGACTAGACCTTTCAGCACATGGACCCAAACAAGTCCATTTACTAGAAAATAAAGACAGTAATAAAAGTGAGATAGTTGAGCTGATATTCTGGTACCTCAGAGATGTCCTGTGACACCCCAGTGATTGTGCTTTCAGAGGCCTTTATGTATGAAAGTACTGGAGTTGTAAGACTGTGCAGTCCTGTAAATGTTGCCTTGCCATTGATAAGAGGCTGGAAAAGTTAGGAATGCCCAGTCATACATGTATGCTACTATTTTATCATTTCAGAAAGATTTTCGAAATAGGTAATTTGAAAAAATGTACAATTAAAAAATGACCGATGATTAGCTATAGACAACTATAGACGGTGTGGTAATTAGATACCCTGCTGTGATCCACTGATCTGAATGGTTTATATTTAGAAATAAAAAAAATATTTTGCTAAGTTATCAGCAGAAGAGCAGCAGCCATTATCAGATGGAACCAGGGGAATCCTATATGAAACAGCAGTCTTTGTTATGGGGGCACTCATGCGTGCTCGCTGCCGAGCCCTGCTCTGTGTGTCCATAAGACACACAGAGTGGAGCTCAGGCTCGTCTCCACCTTGTCGCTGGCTCTGATTGACAGTAGTGGGAGCCAATGGCTCCCACTGCTGTATCTGAGCCAATGAGAAGTGAGGGAGCTGAGAGAGCCATGGCTCTTGTGCACATCACTGGGTTGAGCTCAGGCTCAGGTATGTATTTGGAGGGCTGCGGTGGGAGCTTCATGCAAAAGGTTTTTTTACTATAAGGCAGTAAGGTAAAAAAACATATGCCTTTACAACCACTCTAAGCCATGTCTCTGCACTTCCTGTTTGCCAGAATATTGTGCTCTATCCAGCCGCTGTCTTGCTGCTTGCATACCTGTAGCTAACGTTATCTTCACTATCATACATGACGACCTTTGCTTGTTCCTCAACTGCACTTTCACTTGATCCCAACATGCAACCACTTGTTACCGACGTTTGGATTGTTCCTTGACTGCGCTTTCACTTGATCCCAACCTGCAACCATTTGTTACCGACCTTTGAATTGTTCCTCGACTGCGCTTTCACTTGATCCCAACCTGCAACCACTTGTTACTGACCTTTGATTTGTTCCTCGGCTGCACTTTCGCTTGATCCCAACCTGCAACCACTTGTTACCAACCTTTGGTTTGTTCCTTGACTGCGCTTTCACTTGATCCCAACCTGCAACTACTTGTTACCGACCTTTGATTTGTTCCTTGGCTGCGCTTTCGCTTGATCCCAACCTGCAACCACTTGTTACCAACCTTTGGTTTGTTCCTTGACTGCGCTTTCGCTTGATCCCAACCTGCAATCACTTGTTACTGACCTTTGCATTGTTCCTTGATTCTCTTTCACTTGTTCCCAAACTGAACCACTTGTTACCAACCTTTGAATTGTTCCTCGATTGCGCTTTTGCTTGATCCCAACCTGCAACCACTTGTTACTGACCTTTGGCTTGTTTACTGACAACACTTCTGCTTGATCTCTACCTGCTATTTCTGCTACTGGACCTCGGCTTGCTCACTTCCTGGTGGGGCGATCCTGAGGACCGTGATCGGGTACTAACACACAGTAAAACCCATCTCCACCATCAGGAGCTCTAATGGTTAGTGGTTAGACCTCACACCTTGGGTAACCTGCATCATCCTCCAGAATGACCTGTTAGTGTACTTATCCTGTTGGCCGGTGGGAGCCTCTCTAGTGCTATGGCTACTGGTCTCCAAGCCTGACCCCTGACTGTGACACCCCTCTTCCTTGTCACGCACCTGCTATGTTTTCTCTCTCCCCTTTTCTTGTGCCCATGATTTGTTTTCTTTATTTCCCATGTTCCTGTACATTTTTTCGTTTCTTGCTCCCCTTTTCTGTGTTCCTGTTTTGTTTTCTCTTTCTTTCCTTTTCCTGAGCACCTAACCTGTTTTTTCTCTGTCCCTTCTTGTTGAGTACTTGCTGTGTTTTCTCTCTATCTCTTGTTCCTGTTCACCTCCTCCATGTTTTCTCTTCTCTCTTTCTGTACACCTGCTCTGGTTTTCATTTATTATCTTTCTATTTACATGCTGTTTTTTTTTCTCTCTCTCTTCTTCCTGTGTACCTTCTCTGTTTTCTCTCTTCCCCCTTATTGTGCATTGGCTTCATTTTTAAGCTGCCCCCCCCCCACCTTCATAGATTAAATACTCTTCTATGGGTGCAGGGGGAAGGTGTAATATCTTACTCCTGACTCTGGCTGACTCCCTCTATCCATGCAGCTGATCCAGCTCTGCCTCCTCTCTAATACAATTTGGTCCGAAGTCGCATGCCTGTCTCCTTCACATACAATGTAGAGTTAAAGTAGATGATAAAGACTGTAAATATATTTTAGCTGAAGTTCTGCTTTAAAGCTTGGTGGACAACTATGTGGATGTACGCTGTGTGTAGGGCAGCCTGTTTTTTTTCGATGGGCTGCCCTGCCTGCAGAAATGCGGGAAAATAAATTCCCAGAAATCCACACCAAATCGCATGGTGCTGCTGTTGGGCGCACACGAAAACGCGCTGCATTTGCTGATGCTTGAGGGTGCCATTAAGAACTAATCGCACCCCCACCCGTCTGCTAAAGAGCAGCGCATTTCTGATTTTGCGTGCATTCCCAACACGCAATAATGTGAACCCAGCCTAAACAAACTACTGTAGGAAATGGCAACACTGGATTTTTCAGGGATCTTAAAAGCAGACAGTCGACTAAACCACTTCAAAATACGTCAGTTTTGGGTGAAGATGCCATGAATTTTACATTTTCTCCACAGTAGTTTATTGGTTCACCATCACTCAATTTCCTTCCAAAAGTCATGGCCAGATTTCTCTGTGTTTTTTTTTTATGATTTGCCTTGTGTGAGTCCTGCAGCATTGTTGGCTGACCCAAGCCATCAGACCATCAGATCCAAGCTTCCTTTGGTGCCCATTGTAATAAAATGACTTTCTATTTTAGCAATTGATCACTGTGCCCTGAATGAACATGGCTGCGAGCACTTGTGTGTGAATGCTGATGGTTCCTTCAAGTGCCAGTGCTCCGAGGGATATTTTCTCCGTGATGATAAGAAAACATGTCAAAGTGAGTGACTTTCATGCTTTATATACATAGGGAGATCATTACAGACTGTGATAGGATGTGCGATGTCCACACAGATATGTCAGCAACTGTTCAGCATATGTTTTTCAAAGTGATGGGGGAACCTTTTTTTCTCATATATATGTAAACACAACTGTCAGAATCATCATTTCCAGCTTCAGGGCAGGGAGAATCTCAAATGAACGTCATTCCACGTTCCCCTTTAAATACATTTCATGTACAAATCCCATTTAATACTTGGTGTCTGTCTCACATCTATGCACTACAGTTTACTACATTTTTAAAAATCAACACATAGCATTTGTGTGCTTTTACATGTGTTAACCAGACGTATTGCAGAGACTGGTAAAACATGAAAAAACACTAATCTGTTGCTTCAGAGGGTCATGGAGAAGGCTCAAATAAATTTAAGGCCTCCTTGACACTGTTCCGGGATCTTGCAGTGCATTACCACACACACAAACTTATAGTATTTTGCAAGTTAATTTGTCTTGCTTTCAGTTTAAATTTTTAAAACTACAAAAAAAAACCTGACATTCAGCTTTTTTTTTTAAAAAAACACTGTATCACAATGTGTTGTTGTGCTCCAAATGTGTATTGGGTGTGTTTTCAAGGTACATTGGGGTGCATTTCAAAATATATGGCACCAAAACTCACCTGCATCTTTCAAAATGAATAATGCAGCATATCTGGGCTGTGCACTATGCAGATTTTTCAGTGTAATGCTCTCTTACATGGGTGGTCAGTAAGGTGCCCCTTCACATCAGTATACTGGTGCTCAGGGTAGCACCCCCTTTATATTGGTGATCAGTGTAGTACTTACTTTGGTAGTTAGTGAAGAGTTGCCCCTTCACATCAGTATACTGGTGCTCAGGGTAGCACCCCCTTTTATATTGGTGATCAGTGTAGTACTTACTTCGGTAGTTAGTGAAGAGTTGCCCCTTCACATCAGTGTAGCCAGGAAATTATCATTCTCATAAAATCCGTAAGGGCAACACATTTATTTCTCTCCTGACAAGTTCCTATTATCACAAATATGAAGTTGATTAAATATGACCTTCTTAGTAAAGTTATCTTTTACTCTGGATTATACAGTACATGCACTCTATCCCACAGGCAAAGATCCCTGTAAAACCTCTGAGCATGGCTGTGAACATCTTTGTGTCAATAATGAGAATTCCTATATGTGCAAATGCTTTGAAGGATACAGTTTAGCTGAAGATGGAAAAAGATGTATAAGTAAGTATGAGTAATGCAGAAATTCTGATTTTGATATGTGTGTTACTGATAAAAATGTTGACAACCAACTAGATAATGAGAAACGTATTTTGGAATAAAGAAAAATATAAGTGTGCATTTTCTTTTCAACTTTATTCTTCTTTTTCATTACTAAATAAAAACATCTATGTGCATACCTCCTCACAGTAAGGGCTGATTTACACCTATGTGTGTTGATATGGGAGTTTTCTTGCATAGACATTTTCTTTAAGGCATTACATTTAAATTAAATATAATTTGAATTACGCTTAAGGCAGTACACTGGACGTTAGCAGAGAAGTACCTTTACATTAGTAGTCAGTGGGGAAGTGCCCCTTCCATTGGTGGTTAGTAGAGGAGTGCTCTCTTACATTTGTTGTCAATGGAGAAATTCCCAGTTCCACTAGTGGTCAGTGAAGAAGTTCCCAATTACATTGATGGTCAGGAGGAATGTTCTTTATTACATTGGTGGCCAGTGGAGAAGTTCCCAATTACATTGAAGGTCAGTGGAGAAGTTCTTGATTACATTGGTGGATAGTAGGGAAATGCTCACTTACATTGATGGACAGTGGAGAAGTTCACAATTACATTAATGTTTAGAGGTGCCTTTTTACACTGGCTGCCAGTGGAGAAGTTCCCAATTACATTGGTGGTCAGTACAGAAGTTCCCAATCACATTGGTGGTCAGTGGAGAAGTTCTCAATTACATTAGTGATCTGTACAGAAGTTCCCAATTACATTGGTGGCCAGTGAAGAAGTCCCCAATTACATTGATGGTCAGTGGAGAAGTTCTTGAATACATTGGTGGATAGTAGAGAAGTGCTCCCTTATATTGGTGGACAGCGGAAAAGTTCCCAATTACATTAATGGACAGAGGTGACCTTTTACACTGGCTGTCAGTGGAGAAGTTCCCAATTACATTGGTGGACAGTAGAGGAGTACTCCCTTACATTGGTGATCAGTGGAGAAGTGCTAACTTACATTGGCCATCAGTGAAGAAGTGTCCCTTTACATTGGCAATCAGTGGAGAAGTTTCCAAGTGCATTGGTAGTCAGTGGAGGAGTACTCGCATACATTGGTGGTTAATAGAGAAGTGCCCCCTTACACTGATGGTCACTGGAGAAGTTCCTAGTTACATTGGTGGTCGGTGGAGAAGTTCTTGTTTACATTGGTGGTCAGTAGAGAAGTGCTCCCTTGCATTGATGGTCTAGTGGAGAAGTTCCCAATTACATTGGTGGTCAGTGCAGTTCCCAATTACATTAGTGCTCAGTGGAGAAGTTCCCATTTACTTTGGTGGCCAGTGAAGAAGTTCCACAATTCATTAGTGGTCAGTGGAGAAATTCCCAACTACATTGGTGGTCAGTGGAGACGTTCTTAATTACATTGGTGGTCAGTGGAGTTTTTTTTTATATTTTATTTAATGGTGAACAACATTAACAATGGAATGAAAAGAAAAGGTGACTTCACCAATCAGATAAGCCAAACAAGGTAACATTAGTACAATCAAAGCATAAATACATGCTGGTAAACATAAAAAACACCATGCTAGGTCGGGGCACCCATCAGCATGTGTGGACCTGGAGCCCAGTTACAACTTGATCAGTGTGTAAAAGTCAGGAGGAACCCACTGAATAAGGTAAGTAAGAACCCCCCACACCATGCCTTTGAGTTCCAAGAGAGGTTTTCAGCAAATTTTTTGTTTTATATAGTATTATAGAGAAGTAAAAAAAGAACAAAGAAAAGAAGGAAGAAGACAGAGAAAAAAAGAGGGGGGGGAGGGAGAGGGAAGAGGTCTTATGGGGTTGGGGGGCCTAACCACTGGGGACTAGGGTACAGTGTTACCTACCATCCCAGAAAAACCCAAGGTCATGAGTACAAAGCAAATGTTATATATATTGGAGGTATTCATCTGAGAAGCGGAAGAGGTCCCAGTAGAACCACCTGGTCTTATGTTCCTCTGATTTATGCTGGATAGCAGAAGTCAAATCTTCCATCTATTTAATGTCAGTCACCCTTGCGAGCCAGTGGGTTACAGTAGGGGCTGTCTGTTGTTTCCAGTGGCTAGGTATGCACACCTGTGCCGCATTTAAGAGATGCTTTATGATATCACTTCTTTAACATGGGGGAGAGCTTAAGTAGGACTGCAGCTGGGTCATTATGCAGGGATATGTCTGTAAATTTGTGGATGAGGCAAAGAACTGGTTGCCAGAAAGTCTGTAGTTTGGGGCACTCCCAGAATATATGAAGGATAGTGGCAGGGTGTTGTTCACATCGACAGTAATGGTCAGATTGATTGGGAAATAGTTTGGCCAAGATTTGCAATGTTCTGTACCAAAGTGTGTTAATATTATAAGAGGATTCCTGATATTTGCTGCAGATGGAGGATTTCTATGCAAAAAAAGAGGATGCGTTCCTTCTGAGGTTCAAAAATACTCGTTTTCAGGTCCCTTTCCCATTTTGCTAAGAAAGGTAGGTCAGTAGTGGCGTGGAGGTCTAACAGAGTGTTGTAGCAGGTTGAGAGAGATCCGCAGATCGGGCCCTCAATCAAGCAGAGCTCCTTAAAGGAGTGAAGCTGCCAGGTGGAGAGCTCAGGCTTGGGCATGGAACACAGGAGGTGCAAAAGTTGGAGGGCCCTCCAGTGGTCTAATGAATCCAGTCAGATGACCGGAGAAAATGGGAGGCATGGAAAAGCCCCTTTTGGGCCTGTATTATAAAACACGGGTCTGTCCGACCCAGAATAAATCTTGGGTGTCCAGTGATCGGCGTCATAGGAGAAGGGAAGCTAGGAAGAGAGATAGAAGAACCTGTTTATCTCCGCAAAGGTAGGACCAATCAATGGCTGGGTAGCCAAATTAGCAGTATGTGGCTTGCCCGTCCATGGTAATCCCACTAGTGGGGCTTGAGCCATCTCCCTTTCCAGCTCCACCCATAATCTCAGGTCACTGTGTCGACACCAATCCACTACCCATGTCATATGCACTGCCATATAGTACAGGGCAGGATCTGGAAAGCCAATGTCACCATTGAGTTTAGGTCGTAACAGCAGTGCTCTGCCGATACGTGGATATTGGTCTCGTCAACGCTGAACATACAGCATGGAAAAAGTTCTGGGCATTGCATTCATCTTAAATACATTACAGTGGTTGAACCAGGAGAGAGCGAAGGAATCCCATTTCTTAAGGTCGGCAGTTAGAATTGTCAGAAAGGTCCAGAAATTCAAAGGAAAGACATAATTTAAATTGGAGGGAATTTTCGTCCCCAGATATTGTATTGAACGAGCAGCCCATTTAAATGGAAAAAAGGAGCGTAGACTCATCAGTGCGGACTCAGGTAGTGGTGGAGTTCTTGATTACATTGGTGGTTAGTAGAGAAGTGCTCCCTTACATTGGTGGACAGAGTAGACGTGCCTCTTACACTGTTTGTTAGTGAAGAAGTGCCCTTAATATTGATGGTCAGTGTAGAAGTTCCCAATTATTTCAGTGGTCCATGGAGAAGTTCCCAATTACAGAAGAAGTGCCCTATTGATGGTAACTATGTTGGTGATCAGTAGAGAAGTTCTCTATTACATTGGTGGTCAGTGGAGTAGTGCCCCCTTATACTGACCATCAGTGAAGAAATGCCCCTTAACATTGGCGGTCAGTGGAGAATTTCCCATTTAATGGGGTGGACAGAGGAGCAGTGCTTCCTTAACCACTTCAAGTCGGGACACTTTTACCCCCTTCCTGTTCAGGCCAATTTTCAGCTTTCAGCGCTATCACACTTTGAATGACAATTGCGTGGTCATGCAAAACTGTACCAATATGAATTTTTTAGCATTTTTTTGAGACAGATAAAGCTTTGTTTTGGTGGTATTTATTCACCACTGGGATTTTTATTTTTTTTGCTGTATATATTAAAAAGTCCAAAAATTTTGAAAAAAAGTGTTTTTCTTATACAATTTTGCAAATAAATAATATTTCATCATAAATCTTGGCCAAAATGTATTCAGTTATTTTTTTTAGTAAGAAACAATAACCCAAATTAGTTTATAAAAAAAAATTATAATTTTTTAAAACTTTTTTTACATTTTTATTTTATTTTTTTATATTATTATTTATGTTTTTTTTACATACTGTCACCCTAGCAGTACAGTATCACCATGGTGACACTGTACTACTTGTGGGGGGTGATGAAGATTTTTTTTCTTATTACACTGTTTGCTTTTACACCCATAAAGGCTGTAAAAGCAATCATTTCTCCTTCTCTCTGGCTGCATTCTTGCAGCCATTGAGAAATACTGTGTGAGCTGTGATTGGTCACAGCTTGTCACATGGTACAAGGCTGTTGTGAATAGCCTTGTACCATGTGACCTCTGTGATCATTCACAGATTTCACACGTAGTAAGCAATGATGTCAGAAGTGACATCTTGCTTACTACTCTGCATGTGATCACTAAATATAAAATAAAATAAAGTGAGCGCTCATTAAATAAAAAGAAAATATCAATGAAAAGTAAGCAGCTAATGGCACAAGAGGGGATCACAACCTCCTCTGACTGTATAAATAGATGAATAAAGTGCAGCGCTAAAGCATATCAAAAAAGTTCGTTCTTAGAAGTTCGTTGTCAAAAGTTCATAAGATATCTCGATCAATACTATGGTGTACACAGCTAGAAGGATCCAGTAGAAATGACAGAAATGCGCACTCACCGACCGCGCATAGGAAATGCGCATTTGTGTGTTAAAAACACAAGTGTCGAACTCCCTCAGGACGAGGTATCATCAGGCGGTGATCTGCTAGGCTCACAGGACCTCCTTAAGATCAGGATTAAAGACGGCCAGGTGAGGGCTCCCTCCTCCAGATATAGCTGTGTCTGCCAGTCTGATAACCCCTCAATAAGGGGTAAAAAACGGGAGAATGCCCATAGTGTAGTATATCAAAAGTTTATTTAAATAACATATATAACAGGACAGGTCAGTATTCAAACTGGCAAACAGCCAGAAAGTGTATAGTAAAAATACTGGTACTGACCTAGAGCAAAATGGCCGCCAGACCTCCTCGTGGTCTGGGCGGCGATGAGGCGTCACAAGCTGTCAGTTCCTCCTGAGGCCTTTCGTGCTAGAGCACATCTTCAGAGGGGAGGCTGACCTCTGCCTCCCCTCTGAAGATGTGCTCTAGCACGAAAGGCCTCAGGAGGAACTGACAGCTTGTGACGCCTCATCGCCGCCCAGACCACGAGGAGGTCTGGCGGCCATTTTGCTCTAGGTCAGTACCAGTATTTTTACTATACACTTTCTGGCTGTTTGCCAGTTTGAATACTGACCTGTCCTGTTATATATGTTATTTAAATAAACTTTTGATATACTACACTATGGGCATTCTCCCGTTTTTTACCCCTTATTGAGGGGTTATCAGACTGGCAGACACAGCTATATCTGGAGGAGGGAGCCCTCACCTGGCCGTCTTTAATCCTGATCTTAAGGAGGTCCTGTGAGCCTAGCAGATCACCGCCTGATGATACCTCGTCCTGAGGGAGTTCGACACTTGTGTTTTTAACACACAAATGCGCATTTCCTATGCGCGGTCGGTGAGTGCGCATTTCTGTCATTTCTACTGGATCCTTCTAGCTGTGTACACCATAGTATTGATCGAGATATCTTATGAACTTTTGACAACGAACTTCTAAGAACGAACTTTTTTGATATGCTTTAGCGCTGCACTTTATTCATCTATTTATGCATGTGATCACTGATTGGCCAATCAGTAATCACATAAACGGGACCTTGCACAGAGGTCCCGTACAACGATCGGTGTTCCACTGTGTCCGGAGGACACAGCGGGTACTGGATCGCGGTGCTGTGCGCTCCCAGGGAGCGCGCACAAGCAGGGGGCAGGGAGGCCATTTATAAACGGCCACCCGACCCTGCACTGCCACCGTCCAGCCGTTTATATACAACGGCCGGACGAGAAGTGGTTAAATTGGTAGTTAGTAGAGAAGTGCCTCCAGTACATTGGCGGTGAGTGTAAAAGTGCTCCCTTGCTTTGGTAGCCATGGGAGAAGTGCTGCTTAATAGAGACATTGACTCTGCCTGTTTTTTTTTGTTTTTTTGGGGGGGGGTTATTTTGGTGTTTTCGTTTTTTATTTGTTTTTGTTAACATTTGTGTCTGAGTATAGATCTATGCTTGTCCCAAGCATGTTTGAAGCTGTTTACTGACTCGCTACCTCTGCTGGACATTTATTCCAAGCATCAACTACCCTTTCAGTAAAATAATACTCTCAGAGATTAGTTTTGAACTTTCCTCCAGCTAGTTTGAGGTCATGCCCCCGTGTTCTTGATTTTGGTTTCATGTTAAAAATACTGCCATCCTGAACCTTATTCACCCCCTTGATGTATTTAAAGGTTTCAATCATGTCTCCCCTTGCTTACATTGATGGTCAGCAGAGAAATTGCCCCTTACATTGGTTGTCAGTAATAAATTGCCCCTTACATTGGTTGTCAGTAATAAATTGCCCCTTACATTGGTTGTCAGTAATAAATTGCCCCTTACATTGGTTGTCAGTAATAAATTGCCCCTTACATTGGTTGTCAGTAATAAAGTGCCCCCTTACATTGGTGGTCATTGGGAGCTCAGCTAAATAGATCAGTGACTGTCCTTGGTTTGCCATTGCAGATATTTCCTTTATGACAGATATCATTGCATGAAAATATATTTTAGGTTGCTAAAATTGCCATTGCATGCCAGTAGAGATTTTTTTCTGCTTGTCCAGCCATTCCATGGTTTTGTCAGTGTGATACATCTACTTTACTCTGCAGGCTGAAACAACTTTTCCAGAATTTTAACTCTTGGCACATGTCCTGATCTCCTATGTGTGTGGACCTGTCCTCCTCCAGCATGATATCCTCACAAAAGATAGAAGAGGTTGCAAAAATTATGTTGTGCCAGTCACCCTTCTTTCCCAATTAAGCAGGCATTGCCGGGCTCTGCCTGTGTCAGTATAATCTGAAATTTCAGCTGGTGAGCAGAGGACAACTGGATTTAAATATAAAGGATTACAGACCATTGTGTAGTTCAGAGAGAAGAGAGATTATATACTAAATGGGCGGTTTACATTTCCATGTGGCTCTGTTGAAGTCCCTATGTAGCAGAAATGTGTAAATATATATCATTGTCTTATGGATCCCATTGGGCAAATGACAGCACACTTTCCATCATTACATGGCCTGGCTTTATAGATCAGTGTGCCCTGTACAGTCATGCATGGTCCTCTATACAGATCTAGTACCAGTTGAATGAGGTTTTGGTCGTTAGCCAATCCTGACTTATTCTGGACTGGGAAATAGCTTGGACACGTTGTTACCCTCTGCTGTGCTGTAAATAGTAGCTCTGGGCTGCACATTCCTCCTTGTTTATCTCATTTATTCTACATTAGAAATAAGCAGATCTAGACTATGTGGATGTAAAATTCTCACGACTACACAAGAAACTGCACAAAAATAGATAATTAGTTTGGTTTGGTTGGCGGATAATGTGGACTTGAAGCTGAAGTTTAATCTGCTTATATTTTGCCTTTTTTGGTTCATTGCCCCCCTCACATTCACAGGCTATTGATGTTTTTAAGTAGAACCTCATTACATACCTTACCTCTGTGTCATTGGTCTCCAAACTTTCCAAACAAAGGGCCAGTTTACTGTCCTTCAGACTTTCGGGGGGCCGGACTGCAGCCATTGGGAGTAAAAAAAGGCCTTGACGTTAGATTGGATTAAACCACTGACACCATCTTTGGTGTCATTGGGAGGAATTGTGCTTCATCGTTGGTATCAGTGAGAGGAATTGTGACCCATCTTTGTTGTCATTGGAAGGAATTGTGCCACATCATTGGTGACATTGGGATGAATTGTACCCCATCATTGGTGTGATAGGGCCACATTGTTGGTGTCATTGGGAGAAATTGTGTTGCATGCTTGGTATCATTTGGAGGAATTGTGCCCCATCATTGGTGTCAGTGGGGGTAATTATGCCCCATAGTTGGTATCATTGGATGAAATATTGCCCTAAGGGCCGAGTAAAAGCAAGCAAGGGCCACATCTGGTCCCCGGGCCACAGTTTGGAGACCACTGTTCTATGTTATAGAGCAAAACAAAGCAAAGCTAAAACATGCTTTTTTCATTCAAGCTGAGGTTTATTCTACTCATATTTTGCCTTCCTTTGTTCCTCCTTTCCCCATCAACATGTTAATTTATGTTTTCATTGCATAACCCAGTGAAGTCATCACTAATTCTCTGTACTTCGCAATGCAATGCAGGCAGATCATGGCTGGTGGAAGACGCTGTATAACGCTTCCTGAAAACAGCAGACCACCTAAAAGTGATACTAAAGTCTTTTTTTTAAATAACAGACATGTCATACTTACCTGCTCTGTGTAGTGGTTTTGTACAGAGCAGCCCTGATTCTCCTCTTCTTGGGTCCCTCACTGGCGCTCCCTGCCCCTCCCTCCTGTTGGGTGCCCCCACAGCAAGAAGCCTGCTATGAGGGCACCCGAAGGCGTGCTTCCAAACCGTGGCTCTGCATGTTCAATCATACACAGAGCTGTGGCTCGCCCCGCCAACCTCCCTCTCCTGATTGGCTCACTGACTGTGATTGATGCCTCAGCCAATCAGTTGTATAAGTCCCCAGAGAACCAAGGCTCTCGTGGACATCGTTGGTTCAGGCTCAGATAAGTGTTTGGGGGGGGGCGGGCTACTACACACAGAAGGTTTTTTACCTTTATGCATAGAATGCATGAAGGTAAAAAACTTGAGCCTTTACAACCACTTTAAGTAAAGCCCACATGTGATCCTGAGCCTTGAAGAATGAACAACTGGAATCCAATGAATGAAAGTGGAGAAGCAGGATTAGCAATGCTGGGGAGGAAAGGTCTAGATCAGTGGTCGGCAAGCCGCGGCTCGCAAGCCACATGCGGCTCTTTACACACTCTAATGCGGCTCTTCTGTGTGCCGGGCGCCCGCTTCCCTCCCTCCTCTCGGGCGGCCGCCCCAAAAGTCAGGACTTTTAATCCGGCCCGCGGAGCGTGGCAAACATTGGCTGTCAGGATGTAGGCGGGGCAGCGTGACGAACTCCTCTCCTCTCACAGTCCGCCCTGAAGACCGGAACGGCGCGGGAACACGGCGAGAGGAACGCGCGGAGCAAAGGTAAGTGAATTGACACAATATGGGGAATGAATTACTATAGGGGGGATGAATTACTATAGGGGGGATGAATTACTATAGGGGGATAAATTACTATAGGGGGATGAATTACTATATGGGGGATGAATTACTATAGGGGGGATGAATTACTATGGGGGATGAATTACTATATGGGGGATGAATTACTATAGGGGGGATGAATTACTATATGGGGGATGAATTACTATGGGGGGGATTAATTACTATGGGGGATGAATTACTATATGGGGGATGAATTACTATATGGGGGATTAATTACTATATGGGGGATGAATTACTATATGGGGGATGAATTACTATATGGGGGATGAATTACTATGGGGATGAATTACTATGGGGGATGAATTACTATGGGGGATGAATTACTATATGGGGGATGAATTACTATGGGGGATGAATTACTATATGGGGGATTAATTACTATGGGGGATGAATTACTATATGGGGGATGAATTACTATATGGGGGAATGAATTACTATATGGGGGATGAATTACTATATGGGGGATGAATTACTATGGGGGATGAATTACTATGGGGGATGAATTACTATATGGGGGATGTATTTTCAGTTTTAAAAATGTGGCTCTCAAAATAAATTTCAATCGTGGTTTTGGCGAGATTTGGCTCAGTTGAAAAAAAAAGGTTGCCCACCACTGGTCTAGATGATGCTGGACATGCCCCAACCAGGAAATGAGGTGGGCTCTATCTGACTTGCTGCAGCTTCTCATGCATACAGTGAGAAGTTCTGTGTTCAGTGAAATCAGTGTAAGCTATTTTTAGTTCAGAAGAGAAGCCTGTACAAGTGTGCAAGCCAGAAGATAAGGGTGGAGTCCAGGTTGTAAGTAGATCTAAGCCCAATGACTAAAATGTAACATGCTTTTAGTAGTAGTTTTCAGTCTTTTAAAATCTTCAGCTTTAAAATGATAATAAAAGCTATTTTGTTTTTAAAACAACAGACGTGTTACTGACATACTTACCTGCTCTGTGCAGTGGTTTTGCACAGAGCAGCCCCAATTCTCTTGGGTCCCCTGAATAGAATGCCGGAGGGTAAAAAAATGTTCTGCCTTTATAACCACTTTTATTAAAAGAATACCTGATGATCCTGCCATTAAGATCATTGAGTAAGGAACGTTCTGTTATGGGGTGACAGTTGTCTTCCAGTTATGCTTTTGCATCATTATTTTGTCACATGCACCCTTGGCTAAGACAGCTGTGCTGGCACACATTGCTGCTCCAGGATTGGCCATCAGAGCCCCCCTCCTCCATCTAGGAGTGCCCAGCAGAGTCCTCCCTTGCATCCAGGAGTGCCCAACAAAGAATCCCCCCCTTACATCTTGGAGTACCCAGCTGAGTCACTTTTATATCCAGGAGTTACCAGCAGAGTCTTTCTTTACATCTCAGAGTGCAGAGCAGAGTCCCCATTAGATCTAGGAATGCACAGCAGAGTCCACCCTTAAATCTAGGAGTGCCCATCATAGCCTCCCTTGCATCCAGGAGTTACCAGCAGAGTCTTTCTTTACATCTCAGAGTGCAGAGCAGAGTCCCCATTAGATCTAGGAATGCACAGCAGAGTCCACCCTTAAATCTAGGAGTGCCCATCATAGCCTCCCTCACATCCAGGAGTTACCAGCAGAGTCTTTCTTTACATCTCAGAGTGCAGAGCAGAGTCCCCATTAGATCTAGGAATGCACATCAGAGTCCACACTTAAATCTAGGAGTGGCCATCATAGCCTCCCTCACATCCATGAGTTACCAGCAGAGTCCTTCTTTACATCTCAGAGTGCAGAGCAGAGTCTCCCTTAGATCTAGGAATGCACAGCAGAGTCCACCCTTAAACCTAGGCGTGCCCATCATAGCATCCCTCACATCCAGGAGTTACCAGCAGAGTCCTTCTTTACATCTTAGAGTGCAGAGCAGAGTCCCCCTTAGATCTAGGAATGCACATCAGAATCCACACTTAAATCTAGGAGTGGCCATCATAGCCTCCCTCACATCCAGGCGTGCCCAGCACAGTCCCCCTTACACCTAGGAGTGGGGTGCCCAGCAGAGTCCCCCTTACATCTATGAGTGCCCAGCTGAGTCACTTTTACATCAAGTAGTGCCCATGTACTTGATGTAAAAGTGTAAGGAGTCCCTCTTTACATCTAGGTGTTCATAGCAGAGTCGCCTTTAAATCTAGGAGTGCCTATCATGGCTTCCTTTGCATCCAGTAGACTGCAGCAGGGGGCAAAGCAGGTCTGGATGCAGAGAGTCCGCTCTTCCTGTAAATGCAGGGGGCAGTGCAATAACGTCACTGGTTGCTAAGATGTGTATTATAATAGTTCCTCCAGGCCAGGAAAAGTCTTGTAGTGGGCCAGTTTTGGCCAGTGGGCCATAGATTGGAGATCCCTGACATGAGGATAAGATAAATTTCAAGTTGATTATCTTTTCTGGAGTTTTTATATATAACTTTAATGAAAGAAATTGTCTATTACCAGAGACCATCATATCATAAATTTAATAAAAAAATAAAGCTGGCAGGAAATAGGAAAGTATTACATACTGTGTGTATTTGTTGGTCATCTAATATTTTATTATGGATCATGCACTCTATCCCATAGGTAAAGACCCCTGCAAAACCTCTGAACATGGCTGCGAGCATCTCTGTGTCAATAATGAGAGTTCCTATGTCTGCAAATGCTTTGAAGGATACCATTTAGTGGAAGATGGAAAACGATGTAAAAGTGAGTACAGAAAATACTGGAGGTTTGGGTTTGATGTATGTGTTACTGATACAACTGTCTGTAGCCAGCTAGATATTGAGGAACATTGGGTTGTGGACTAAAGTAGAAGAAAAATTGTAATTTTCTCTCCATCTTTATTCCTCCCTTTTATGACAGCCTAAAAACTTCCATGTGCATGGTCCTTGAAAATAAAAGCTACAGTGCTATTCTACTTCATGCTGCTAACATCAGTTGGCAATGAGACAAATGAGAAAACAAACTATGAATTCTTATGCCAGTGACAAATTGGAAAACATAATAAAATATAATAACACACCTACAAACTAAGTACCTAGCCTGGCCTGTGTGGTCTTCCTTCAGATTTAGGGCTGTGCAAGTCCATAACTTGCAGAAAACCTTTCCTTTGTTCTATTAGAATGTGTCACCCCCTGTAGAACTATAGGCATTTCTCCAACAGCTGAAGAGATGAAGACCATTCCTATAGGGCAAGGTATTGAATTGAAAGGAAGTTCAATCAGTCAAATGTTCTTCCAGCAGAGGTCCACATCTCATGTTTGTGCTATCACACAGATAAGATACGGTATGTCATTGTATGTCTTCCAAAAAATAGACCCTCATCAGAGTGCCCCCTTACATCAGGTATCCCTATCAGAGTGCCATTTACATCAGGTGTCCCTATCAGAGTGCCCTTTTACATCAGGGGCCCCCTTACATCAGGTGTCCCTTTAAATGTGCTCCCTTACATAAGTTGTCCCTCATCAGAGTGCCCCCTTACATCAGGTGTCCCTATAAGAGTGCCCCTTTACATCAGGGGCCCCCCTTGCATCAGGTGTCCTTATCAGAGTGCCCCCTTACATCAGGTGTCCCTTTAAGTGTGCCCATTTACATAAGGTGTCCCTATAAGAGTGCCCTTTTACATCAGGGGCCCCCCTTGCATCAGGTTTCCCTATCAGAGTGCCCCCTTACATCAGATGTCCCTTTAAGTGTGCCCCCTTATATAAGTTGTCCCTCATCACAGTGCCCAGATTATTAACAGACAGGCAGAGGGAGTCGAGAAGCAAAGCAGGCTGCAGATCTGGACACAGTAAGTTCCACTTCCATCCTTCTGTGATGCTGGGGCGGGGCACGCACATGAAATCCCTAGTTGTTGGAGTGCCGACAATCATCACAACCAATGACTGAAGAGGAGTGGGGGGAAACCTGCACTGGGGACTGGCTGGCTGGTGGTCTGGATAGTACGGGCACTTGGTCCGGGTCTGGATGCAGTCTGCTATTCGTGGTGGCTGCTATAGGTTCAAGAAATGTCTCTTTTAGGAACTTGCAGCCAATATATCAAGGGGAATTGGGGTCTTGAAAGTTATTTGTACTTACATGGTCCTCTATTCCTCGAAGTCGGATGATCAGGAAGATGTAATCCCTGACCATCCAGCTTTGGAGAATAGGGGACTTCTCCACATGCTCCAATTCTTGGGGTTCCCAGATTCAGCGCTTCCACCCTATACATGAGTATGACCTTTACTTGAAGAACAGAAAGCGTTAAAGCCCAGGAAGTGATTAAGCACAAATTGTACAATAGGATTTGTCTGCGCTAGCAAATCAGCCGACACAAAGAATACAAATCAGGCCGGAACAGTTGGTGAGAAATTTTAGAGGCATAATCCGTTTCTGTGTCCAGCTTAATGCTCTGGCGAACCAAGGAATCTATATGATTGAATAAAGCTTGGCAAGCATTGGCGATGATTACATTGGGGCCGGGAGGGATCATTCATTATGAGTCTGGTCCGTAGAGGGGGATGAGCGGTGATGCTCTGCACAGTTGACTCTTCTGACTCTTTTCCTGGGTAAGAAGGCGGCTGCTGGATTTGTCACTCTCACAGCTGGAGACATAACTTGTAATGTTTTGGCAGAGAATGCAGTCTCATCCAGGGTGTTGATGTTAGGTGCAACATCTGCTACATTGCCAAGTGGCATGTCTATTTTTTAACAAATGTTTCACACATTATGAGAAAATAGATCTACATATACAAGCAGGTTGTTTTATTTTCTTTACCCTTTCATGACCAGAGATCATTGAAACCTAGGTGCCCAGATCAAACTTAGGAGCGTCATTAGTGTGCATCAGTTAACTTGCCAATAACTCAGTGACTTGTATTCCCACCTAAATTAATTTTAGATGGACCACTCGGGCTTTATCTGCTATTGATCTTCTGTGTTTATAAGTGTAATGAATGGGAAAACATAATTATGCAGAGAGAGGAGAAAAATGAGAGCTTTACTGTGCAGAGAAACTGATGAGTGGTTCTGTACAGAGAGAGAGAGCGCCTGGAGCAGCATTTTCTGGTGTATTTCACTCTTTATCCATCCCAGCAAGACTGTCAGGAAACCAGCTGAATATACAAATAAAAACACATGGGAGCTGTTTTACCTGCCAAAGGATTGTATTTCTGTCCACGGCTCATACACACCACTCAGCCTTGTCTGGCTGGGGAAGCATTGGACTTTCTGTGCTGCAGAGAACTAATATAGGTCTTGACCCTCCCCAGCCAGTGACTGGACATAAAGGGAAAGCAGCAGACTGATAAGCTCACTTCTCTGTCACTCTGCTCTCCCTTCCTATCAGCATGCTCTGGATTATAGTACATATAAGCACTGCAACACCATTGATTGGCTCCCTGTGCTGCTTTTCCCATTCCCTGTCTGAGTTCTGCTGTACAGAGACTGCAAGAGGCTGAATCCAGTTATCAGATGCTGCACTAAATGCATTTAAGAAAAATATATTTAAAGTGTTACTAAACCCAGGACCCTGCATTCCCTATATCTGGTACACAGAACATGGAAATGCAATTAGTTTATTATTATACAGGATTTATATAGCGCCAACAGTTTTCTCACCGCTTTACATTATAGTGGGAGACAATACAGCAACAATACAGTTCAGGGTTAGGAGGGCCCTTTTATAAATATAAACTGCGAAGTACCTTTTCTTATCAGCAGTTAGAGCAGTCTTGTGTCTTCTATCGGTGCCCAGCTCAGCACTGGTTAAAGCTTGTAGAAGGAGTTTTATTTCTGCTCTAGGAGGATGCAGAACCCCTGATCTCTGTCTGGACAGTGCTGATTGGCCCTGTGCTGATCATATGCACTCTCCCAAGAAAAAAAAACCCTCTCAAGCAATACACACCAAACTGAGCATGTGCAGAGTCTCCACACAATATGTCTTATCAGGAGATAAGACATAATAACACTGGAAGAAGGGGAGGATTAAAGAAGTCAGGATCAAACAGCATTTTTACACAATGCAGAGGATTAACCCCTTAGGTTCCACGGTGAGTATATCAAGCATGCTTTACTGCATATACAGACTGATTGTGGGTTTAGTAACACTTTAATGATGAATACAGAGCTTTACTAATGTGTGTATATCTGCCTGGAGTTCAGCTTTAACTTAGCTTTATGGTAATATTTGAGGATAGATCCAATTTAAAGTGGTATTAAACCCAAAAGCAAACATTTATTACATTGCAGCTTATCAATTCTTAGATGTGGTGGCTGCATTCATTTTTTTTTATGTTTTTTTTCCTTTATTTTCACCTCCAGTAAATCTGCTGTTTTTCAAAAGTAAGAACATGGTCAAGCCTCGTTTTTACCACCTTCCAACTGCCCCCGTTCCCAAGCGGTAAAGCAGCGGGACGGTTGGTGTACACATACAGAGTAAAGGATTGCAGCCATGTCAAAAACGATCCCCTGTGTCCTGTTCGGTGAGCAATACCACTGCTGAATGTGACCTATTGCCAGGGGCGGACTGAACATTTGGAAACTCGGGCACTGCCCGAGGGCCCAGGGTCAGTAGGGGGCCTCATGAGATGCCCCTGGTACCGTTTTCATAGACTTTTTTGAGTTTGGGCAAGGACACAGGGACCCCATGATCCCCTATTGCCCGGGGGCCCCATGAGTTGTCAGTCCGCCCCTGCCTATTGCTGTAACCGCCCTGCAGCCTTGTGCGATGCACATAGTGATGGTGCAATGAGAGAGCATTTTAATGGTCTCCTCAACGCCTATGAGAAATGATCACTTTTCAGAGGAGCCTCAAACTTCGGTGTAAACCCAGCCTTACCATGACAGCAGAAGGAATAAAACAAGAGCGCACTGACCTAGTGCATTATCCCAGATAACTGTTTATTAAAACATGGATAAAATATTATACTCACAAACAAGTGGTGACAGATCACATATAGATAGACAGTCACAAGATGTCAATGAAGTGCCATCTAGGGGCCAAATCCGTCTGACGCGTTTCGACGGTAACCCTCTTCCTCAGAGCCGCATGACAGCAGATGGGACAAAACTATAACGCTGCCAGGAGTGCATACAGTGATTTGTGAGAAATATAGAAAATCGCTATTTGATTAGACTTATCTGTGTAGCAACATGAAACCTCCTCAAAGTCCGCAAAAAAACGGAAGTCTCCTGTTATTGGTCAAACCAGAAACATGAAAATGGTTTCAGCAGGTAATGATGTTTTACAAGGTTGAGCTGCAATGCCAGATTTCATCAATCCTTTAAGGCGTAGTGAGAACACAGGTTCCCATTCGCAGTTGTAAAAGCGCATTCCCCCGTGATGTGCATAGGCCAGCACATTCACTTGAATAAGCTACTCTATGCGTGTTTGTCACGCCAAAGAAGCTCAGGGACCAAATTTTGGGCCTGAGCCAGGTGAGGTTTTACACTTGCATTCTTTTGAGCAACATTTGCAGCAAAATCACACCTCATATGGGGTGCAATTCAGGATGAATGCGGTTCAGCACCCAACCACAAACCCAAGATCAATACATGGAAATTGGAATTGCCGGCAGAATCGCACCAATTCTGCCCGCTAATCCTAATCGCCCAAATGTGAACAGGGTGTAACTGAACTCTGCAAACACTTACCTCTGCTCCAGCAATGGGAAGTGTGTAAGGTCTTTTCCTTCTTGAATGATGTAAGGCTTGCACATGTGCTTGGGAGTTCATTCATTCCTGTGCCAAGGTGTACTGAGAACGTACACTGAGCTGTCTATGTGCAGCTCAGTGTATTTATTATTTATTTATTTCAGGTACTTATATAGCGCCATCAGTTTTACACAGCGCTTTACATATATATTGTACATTCACATCAGTCCCTAACCCCCACGGGGCGTACAATCTAAGTGTACATTCTAAAGAAGATTCTGAACAGGCAGGTACATATTTTATTACAGAAACTACATAACACGCACATTTTTAATTTGTTAACTTTAGTTCCACCTTAACAGCCCAATATTTAATATATTTTTTAAACCCTTGCTAATCACCTCTAGCAGTGTGTTGGTTTGTCCCAATCCCTGTCATTGTCACCTTTGCTAGACAGTTCGGTCTGCATGTAAATGTGAAAAAAATATAAATATCGGTTTGTAAAAAAAAAGAATTCTATTACTGAATGCTATCATAATGTGTGTTAACCACTTACCTTTAAAAGGATACAATATTTACTTGGACTAAGTGAGCTTAGTTGCACAATAAAGGATCTCTGGCTTGATATGTGTCTCAGCAGCGCACTCTAGAGGGAGGTTATGATATTGCACTTACTAGTTAAACAATAGCCGCATAACATACATTATTAAAAAAAAGTAGAAGCAAATATAGTAAACAAGCATATAATTAGAGGGCTTCAGATGTACATTCCAAAAGTAGACCAATAATTTGTCTTCTGATTTTTCCAGGGTGTGGAGAAGGACCTGTGGACTTAGTATTTGTCATTGACGGATCAAAGAGCCTTGGCGAAGACAACTTTGAAATTGTAAAACAGTTTGTAAATGGGATACTAGACTCATTAGAGATCTCACAGAAAGCCGCCCGTGTGGGTCTGGTACAATATTCCACCCATGTCCGCACAGAGTTCACCATGGCTCAATACAGCTCAGCCAAAGAGATGAAGAAAGCCGTCACCCAGATGAAATACATGGGCAGAGGCTCCATGACGGGACTGGCCCTGAAACTCATGTATGAGAAGAGCTTCTCAGAGGTTCAGGGTGCCAGACGACGCTCCTTGGGTGTCCCTAGAGTGGCCATTGTGTTTACTGATGGACGCGCACAGGATGAAGTAGCCGACTGGGCAAGCAGAGCGAAACAGAGTGGTAAGATAGCTTTCCTTTTATCAATGACTGTGTTCTCTTTAGTATGATTTCATCTTTTCCACTTTTTGCTTATGTAGTTACAGACGTGGCTGTATGTATTGTCAAGCATGAATGGGTCACCACCAAGGACAGGAGGGTAGGAAGGGGGAGCAAGCACCATTCTACAATATTTATCATACTATGTTACATATAATATACACATACCTGTTACCAATGCATCCTTCAATTCCAACTATTTTTGCCTTTTGTTATTAGTGGAGTCAGAACTGACGGATGGATTGGTAACAGGGCCTGGTCTGTGGAGTCACATTTATCACTGTAACTCCAATACAATACTACCATCTCATCTTTCTCTGTCATGTGATGATAGTTGCTCATCTAATTGGTGGATTTCATCGTTCAGTGGTATCTTTGTCTAAAGAGAACACATGCTTCCTCATACAGCATATTGTGTTTTTTGTACTGGTGACAACATTAATGTAACATTGTTTTCATCAAAAGGTATTGCATTATATTTCTAGTGCTCCAAGGGCAACATGGTCTCTATATAAGTAGTAGTCAATTTCCTTGATATAGGAGGCCTCAGGGTCAGCCCCTGACATCACCAAAGGGCCGCACATAATATCCAGTGAATGTAATGCAGTAGTTGTCAATTTATGAGCTAAAGGGGGCCTCAAATGTGGCCCCTGACATCACCATGGGCTGTACATAATGTGCAATATATGAAATGCTTGAAAGGACTGTCAGAAACTGCAGACCTAATAGAGGAAATGATGGTCAGAGACTGTGGACATGCTACATTTTTGGCTGGGGATATGCTGCAGAAGGCAATAGGAACTGGAAACCTGTGACATGAGGTTAGTAAAGATCAGTGCTATTACCCTAATTAATGTTCCCTCTAAAAAAACTGCTGAGGTCTGAGGGCCGTATATCATAAATCAAGGTGCCCATCTTGTGGCCCTTTGGCCGTAGGATGGGCACCAGGGATGTAATGCTACAGAAAGCAGACTGTACTACAGGAGACAGTCAAGGCTATTGGAAAGCAGCAAGAGATGGTCAGAGACTACAGATGTGTTCTTCAAGTTTTTCATTACTGGGGAGTTACTTCAGGAGACACACTTATTTGTTTATTACAGGTATTTATATAGCGCTGACAATTTACACATAGTATACATTCGCATCAGTCCCGTCCTCAAGGAGTGTACAATCTATTGTTCCTAACTCACATTCAAACATACACATAGTAGGGCCAGTTTAGACAGGAGCCAATTCACCTACCAGCATGTCATTGAACACATTACATGAGACTGATAGAGATAACAGCCCTCTACAAATCAATGCTTCCACATGTGTGTTCCCTACAACTCCCATACAACATAGAAAAGTGATGACCGAAAAAAGACTAAGTGGTCAATCGAATCTGTTCTTTGTTGTTGTTTTTTTAATTTATACACGTTTCTGTATTTTTTTTTTTTTATATTTGTTAACTTTTTCTGTCTTTGAGTATAGATCTAGGTTCGTTAAAAGCATGTATGGATCCACTTACTGTTGACTGACCTCTGCTGGAAGTCTATTCCAAGTGCCACATTTAATATTTCTCTTAACAAGATCCATTAAAAAGAATTGGGGGAAAAAAGGGAAAAGCTAAAGACCACAGAAGAAAAGTGACATGGTGTAAAAGAAGTATATTAGGATGCTGTAAAATAATAGTTTACATTCACTGGCCTGAGTAAAAACCCAGGTACTGTAAAAAGATAAAGAAAGAGAAAACCTCACACTGATGACGTCACTCGGCTCAATAAAGTTTATGTGGCCATACCAACAAAGCAACTTGTCCCTGCCTGTAGACCGTCCCTCCGTGACCCTTTCACCTGTATGGGGTTAAACATCATCTCTATGAAACATGTCAGAGAAGAGCATTGCATTGTTGGTTTGGCTGAATATACCCCACTGAGATGAGTGACATCATTGATGTGCAGCCTCTTCTTTATTGGTACATTCACATAAAGTGTGGATGGGCTCCAAGACCGGCACCCAACACATTTGCACCAGTGAAGGCTTGGAGCAGTGGCTTTCTAAGGATTCACAAGGTAATAAGATCATATACACATATAGTTGTGTTCAAAATAATAGCAGTCAGACATCACTAACCTGATCAATCACTGTTTTTGGTAGAAATGATATTTCTACATGGCAAATAATTTACTAGCAGGTGTAGTAGAGTAATAGAAATCCAACAGACCCAACAGTCATGACATGCATGCTGCTGATTCTGTGTAATTGAATCACTAATTGAAAGGGGCATGTTCAAAATAATAGCAGTGTGGAGTTCTATTAGTGAGGTCATTCATTCTTTGAAAAACAGGTGCCAATTATTGCCCTTATTTAAGGAAGGAAGGCAGCAAATGTTGCACATACTGGCTGCTGAAATTCTGAGGAAAATGTGTCGTTCCAGACATTGTTCAGAAGAACAGCGTACCTTGATTAAAAAGTTGATTGGAGAGGGGAAAACATATAAAGAAGTGCAGAAAATGATAGGCTGCTCAGCTAAAATGATCACAAATGCTTTAAAATGGCAACCAAAACCTGAAAGACGTGGAAGAAAGCGAAAAACTACCATTCAAATGGATAGAAGAATAGCCAAAATGACAAGGACTCAGCCAACAATCAGCTGACAGTCTGCAGTTAAAGCACATCTTGTTCGTTTGATTTCAAATCCATTGTGGTGGTGTATAGAGCCAAAAATGTTAGAATTGTGTCGATGTCCCAATATTTATGGACCTCACTGTATCTGCAAGAAGCCCCCGCAAAGTCCCACTGTTGAAAAAAAGACATGTGCTGAAGAGGTTACAATTTGCCAAAGAGCACATTGACTGGCCTAAAGAGAAATGGCGCAACATTTTGTGGACTGATGAAAGTAAGATTGTTCTTTTTGGGTCTAGTGGCCGGAGACAGTTTGTCAGACGACCCCCAAACACTGAATTCAAGCCACAGTACACTGTGAAGACAGTGAAGCATGGTTGCGCAAGCATCACGATATGGGGATGTTTCTCATACTACGGTGTTGGGCCTATTTATCGCATACCAGGGATCATGGATCAGTTTGAATACATCAGAATACTTGAAGAGGTCATGCTGCCTTATGCTGAAGAGGAAATTCCCTTGAAATGGGTGTTCCAACAAGACAACGACCCCAAACACACCAGTAAACGTGCAACATCTTGGTTCCAGACCAACAAGATTGACGTTATGGAGTGGCCAGCCCAATCCCCGGATCTTAATCCAATAGAAAACTTGTGGGGTGACATCAAAAATGCAGTTTCTGAGGCAAAACCAAGAAATAGAGAAGAACTGTGGAATGTAGTCCAATCATCCTGGGCTGGAATACCTGTTCACAGGTGCCAGAAGTTGGTTGACTCCATGCAACACAGATGTACAGCAGTTCTCAGAAACAGTGCTTATACAACTAAATATTAATTAAGTGATTTAAAGGAAAGCAAAATCGTCAAACATTTTTCAGTTTATATAGTGAATGTTTGAGTTTGTAAAGAAGAATACAAACACTGCTATTTTTTTTGAACAGTCTAATATTCACTTTTCTTCAATTTTTTTTTAGAGGAACAACACAAATTTGATATATTTTTCTTCATGTTTTGATTTGGAATAGAATGTGTAGTGTTCCCAATGCATTTGTGTGTATGGAAATAAAAGCTATTAGAAGGATTTTGAGCTTTATTCACTTTTTTCAACACACTGCTATTATTTTGAACACAACTGTATATACAGGGGGGCCAAAGGACCACACAATAAGTGGCAAAAGGCCACATATGACTCCTGGGGCTCCACATAGTCCCTTCTACAGTATTCACAAAAATGCTGCAGATAGAACAGTGTTTCTCAACCTCTTTTCAGTCAAGGCACTCCTTAAAATGGTTCACAAACTTAAGGCACCCCATTCTAAATTGTAAAAAAAACTAAACTAATAGTTTTACACATTGCAGCAACATCCACACACCTAGGACACTCAATATTAAAGGTGATTGATTTTTTTCTAAGAAAATAAACCTTTGCACACTGGTACTGACTAGTATTCCAATGTTTCTCTTCTCCCCCAGTTGCTCTGCCTCACTCAGCTAATGTGACCCCAATGCTGATGGAGAGAGGCAGGTGAGGGGAAAACAAGGATGTTGTACAATGTGTGATGACCTCCTTATCAATGGATGTTAGGATGTCAATGGCTAGAGGTTTGTATGGTGCACAATGGTTTTGTGTAAGTAAAAGGCAGGCTCTATCCACCCACTGACTTGTATACAATTTTTAGCCCATTTTTAGGGATTTTGCCAAGCCACGTCTAAAGACACCTGAAGGCCAACCCCCCCCCCCCCCCAGGGTGCCTGGATGGAAAATAGACAAATGGGAGCCATCACTGCTGACTTATTTTTAAAAGGTCAGGCGCCCAGGCTGCCATGCTGATCCAAACTAACTAGTGAGTTACTGACCTAGAACATGGATGCAGCCTGTGAGCTCTATAAAGTTCTGACTTCCAAATCTACCCCAAGCCTACTCAAAGCACAAAACTCATGGGAATCCTGTAAAATGACAGCCAAGCTCTTAAAATAAGGATTTTTTTTCCCCACAAGGGCAATGGTAGATTAATGATGACATACAGTACGGTCTCGCCTCACTGCCTGCCACCTGGGATGGAAAATGATAGTGTACATCATCTCACTCGGCTGCTCCGGGAAAGTGAACTTGTAAAGCAAAAAACATTTTGTTATGGTTGGTAGAAAAATATGAAATGGAGGTCTATTTAAGGGAAACCATAGTGTTTTTCAAAGGCAACATTTATTAATGCAGTAATTATCTGAAAGTAATTTCACCTGTATGCTGTCCCAAATTCTAAGTGTTGTACTTGTGTACCTAGAGTCAGTGATCCATTTAGTGGTCATCTATATTTCAAGGAGGCTTCATAACTGTCATCCTTATCTTTGCTTTTCTACTTAGACTTGTTCCAGTGCAGTAACACTATCAGGCGTCACGACAGCTAATAGACACTTTTGATAGGTGCCAGTTGTCCATCGAGTAGTGAAGGAAGGATGACAGAAGGAGGGCATGCACCTCTAAAATCAGATCAGAAGAGGTTGTATTTAGGACTTTAAAGCAGAAGTAAACTGTATTTGAGCATCATAGACTGAAAATGTTATTTAATTCATTTTTAATATTCAGAGCAAACTCCCCCATCCACCCATGTCTCCATACTTTATTTTGTTGAGAAATTGATTTGAAACCACCCCTTCTAGCATTTATGGCTGCGGCCATCTTGAGAAAATATAATATACCTTCCTATCTGTTTACCAAGGCTAGCAGCATAAGGATTGAAAATAGTTAAAGGAGAAGTATTGGAATATTTTTTCTTTTTCAATTCATACTTACCTAGGTGGATGTAGCATCGATCTGGTGCTGCATCTGTCCGCCGCTGGCTCTAAGGATGAGAACTGAGTGATCAAACACAGCTGATCGCCCAGTTCTCCCTGCTGCCCTGAGCAGAGTGGTCTGTCAGTAACCGCTGTCTGCTCCGCCCCCCTACTGCTCACGGGACTGTGGAGGTGAAGGGAGCTGCTGGCTCAGGCTCTCGGCGGATCGGTGCTGGTCCAGGAGTCAGGTGCTGGTCCAGGCATCTGGGTGGATCCTAACTTTAAAGTATTACTAAACCCAGGACCCTGCATCCACTATATCTTGTCTCCCACAGTACACAGAACATGGAAGTGCAATTAGTTTAGTAAATATAAACTGCTAAATACCTTTTCTCATCAGCAGTTAGAGCACTCTTGTGTCTTCTATCAGTGCTTAGCAGAGCACTGGTTAAAGCTTGTAGGAGGAGTTTTCTTTCTGCTCTAGGGGGAATCAAAACCCCTGACCTCTGTCTGGACAGTGCTGATTGGCCCTGCACTGATCACATGCACTCTGCCAAAAAAAAAAGCCTCTTTAGCAATACACACTAAACTGCATTCGCAGAATGGCTACGGGTTCAGTCTGTCTTATCAGGAGATAAGACTTGGATATTTGAACAAGAGGAGG
The DNA here is from genome assembly GCF_062004578.1 of Staurois parvus. Lineage (NCBI taxonomy): Eukaryota > Metazoa > Chordata > Amphibia > Anura > Ranidae > Staurois > Staurois parvus. Next base: position 3,073,106 of record NW_028317848.1, on the reverse strand, counting down.
AGCAGAGAAGAAAGGATCAAGTGGCCTTTTTACTCAATACAGATAATTAATCCCTTAGGTTCCCCAGTGAGTATAACAAGCATGCTTTACTGCATATACAGACTGATTTTACTGTTGTGGGTTTCGTTACACTTTAAAGTCGGGATCTTTCCCCAGCCTGGACCAGCTGAGTGATGGGCTAAAGTCCGCTGTTGGTGGATGGGTCACAGGAGTGGAGAATGAACTGCACTCCTGTGATCCACAGGAGAAGTACAGCCAAATGAGCTTTGGCTGTACTCAGGGGCGGACTGACATTTGGAAACTTGGGCACTGCCCGAGGGCCCGGGGTCAGTAGGGGGTTCTATGAGATGCCCCTAGTACCTTTTTCATAGGCTTTTTTGAGCTTGGGCAGGGACACAGGAGCCCCATGATCCCTTATTGCCCGGGGGCCCCATGAGTTGTCAGTCCGCCCCTGGCTGTACTTCTCCTTTAATGCTGATTGAGAGAGTTTAGTTGAACGCTACTTACTGCTTACTTACTGCTCTACCCTTGCCATTAATCTCTATAGATGAACAGAGCTGTCATTCAGATATACTAGAATGTAAAACATTAACATCTACTGGGACATATTACTGGGAATTTTCTAGCCAGCTATAGCTGTGCCTGCACTAAACTCCAGTGTATCCAAAATGGGCTGTTTAAAAGAAAACCTATTCTGAGCAAAGTATGCATTCGGCCGCTGCGGATCCGCTTCTGAAAATGCTAGTGGCCTGGCTGTTTATTGCTCTGATACATTATAAGTCATATATCCAAAACATGTATTTAAAGTGGAACTAAACTCAAGTTTACAGATCATTGCTGGCAGGAAAGTTTTCACATGGAAAGGAGACTCTCGATATCTGCCTGCAAGCATTCACATCTTAGTGTGTAGGCCTGGCAATTGCTGGGTGCCAGGATGAAATACCACAGAAATTACATCATCCTGGGCCAGCCAATCAAGATGGCTGAAGATGCAGATCCCGGAAGAAGATCAGGCAAAGATGTCAGCATGTATAAAAGCCAACATATTTTGGGGGCTATGCGCCACCCTCTTTATCAGCAAGGGAGAATGTCACCAGCACACCAAGGATCACCAGTATGGGTCCAAACGTTTTAATGAACGATCACATAGTTACAGCAAGGCAACATTTCAGAGTCTCGCAGGACCCCTTCATCAGACATGTGACATTACATGCCTGATGAAGGGGTCCTGCGAGACTCCAAACGTTGCCTTGTTGTAACTATGTGATCGTTCATTAAAACTCAGTGTGCTGGTGACATTCTCCCTTGCTGATTCTGTTCGGTTCCAGCCGACGGTCGTTGCAGCACCCACTTATACACACAGCCAATTTTAACGCAGTTTGGATTGTACACTTACCCTCTTTATCAGGGCTTGGAAAAAAACAAAGAAAGAAAGAAAATGTTTGGACTCAAAACATGGTGAGGATTTTTTTTTACAGTGAGTGGATTGGCACAGCAACAGTCAGTAGCCTGCTCCTGCAGAGTATGGCCCCATAATGTGTTGCCTTTTGTATACAATTTGGAATAAACCTATCTTTTGGACTTGAATATTATGATGTTTCAATTCTAGATTTACCTAACCCATCCACAACCCAAGGTCATTGTGGAAATCTTTTAGTGTGCAGAAACTTGAAGCCAAAAATTCATATTGTCCTTAATTAAACCACCATAATATGGTTGGAAACATTCAAGCATACTTCAAGCTTTCAGCGTATTTTAGCCACTCCATGGAGTAATTATACCAATGGTTGTCAGCTTGCTAGGTAAAGGGGGTCTCCTCAGACTTGGCCTCTAATGTCTTCAAAGGGCTGCATAAAGTATTTATTACCTGTACAGAAAACTGTCACAGACTGGATGAAATGGTCAGCAATTGTTCTTCAGGCATGGTTGGAGACTGGTTGGAGACTGTAGGAGACAGTCAAGTTAGGGACACATTGCATGACATTATTATACTTTGCTAATACTATTAAGGGCCCCTTTACAAACCAATGCTCCTTCTACAGACTGTTGTGGCACAAGGGCTGTACTTCAAACATTAAAGAGCCACATGTGGCCCATGGCCCGAAAGTTGGGCATCAGAGAACTATACATTGCTGAAAGAAAAATTGGAAATTCTCTATTTGCATATTGATTCCTCTATTTTCTAGGTGAATCCTGGGGTGCTTGATAAGTGCGGATGTGTCTTTTAGAATTCTGCTGCCAGTCAAAAGACTCATTAGTAACTACACTTTTTCTTTAGGCACACGTGTAGAAATGATGTGTTAGTATAGTGCAGGGGTCTCCAAACTACGGCCCATGGGCCAGTTGTGGCCCTTTGTTTGCCTTTATCCAGCCCTTTGGGTACTAATCCTTCCACTGATATGAGACACTAGTCCTTCCACAGACACCAAAGATCGGGCACTATTCCTCCCACTGACACCAATGATGGGGCACTATGCCTCCCACTGACACCAATGATGGGGCACCATTCCTCCCATCGACACCAATGATGGGGCACTATTCCTCCCACTCACACCAACGATGGGGCACTATTCCTTTCACTGACACCAATGATGGGGCACTATTCCTCTCAATGACACCAATGATGGGGCACTATTCCTCCCACTGATACCAATGATGGGGTACTATTCCTCCCACTCACACCAATGATGGGGCACTATTCTTTCCACTGACACCAATGATGGGGCACTATTCCTCCCACTGCCACCAATGATGGGGCACTACTCCTCCCACTCACACCAATGATAAGGCACCATTCCTCCCACTGACACCAATGATGAGGCACCATTCCTCCCACTGACACCAATGATAGGGCACTATTCCTCCCACTCACACCAATGATGAGGCACCATTCCTCCTACTGACACCAATATTGTAATTTTTTTACTCCCACTGACCACCAAGCCTATGGCATTGTTTATTCCCACCAATGCCAGGGCATTTTCTACTCCCGCTGGCCACAGTCCAGCCCCCCTAAAATTGAATTGCAGTAAATTGGCCTTTCGTTTGAAGATTTCTGGTATAGTGCATTCTCCCCAGATTCAGAGACAGGATGTGCTGGAATGCCATATCTCAGCCAAAATTTAGACTAATATCAACTAGGTTCTTGAAACCAAAAATAGTATATACAGTTGTGTTCAAAATAATAGCAGTGTGTTGAAAAAAGTGAATAAAGCTGAAAATCCTTCTAATAGCTTTTATTTCCATACAAACAAATGCATTGGGAACACTACACATTCTATTCCAAATCAAAACATGAAGAAAAATATATCAAATTTGTGTTGTTGCCCTAAAAAAATTGAAGAAAAGTGAATATTAGACTGTTCAAAAAAATAGCAGTGTTTGTATTCTTCTTTACAAACTCAAACATTCACTATATAAACTGAAAAATGTTTGAAGATTTTGCTTTCCTTTGAATCACTTAATTAATATTTAGTTGTATAAGCACTGTTTCTGAGAACTGCTGTACATCTGTGTTGCATGGAGTCAACCAACTTCTGGCACCTGTGAACAGGTATTCCAGCCCAGGATGATTGGACTACATTCCACAGTTCTTCTCTATTTCTTGGTTTTGCCTCAGAAACTGCATTTTTGATGTCACCCCACAAGTTTTCTATTGGATTAAAATCCGGGGATTGGGCTGGCCACTCCATAACGTCAATCTTGTTGGTCTGGAACCAAGATGTTGCACGTTTACTGGTGTAAAAGGGAAATATGTATACGAGCGCACCTATTTGTAGCAGCTGTACATCAGGTAACCACACACCCTTAAAACAATAAAAATCAAAAATGCAGCGCTACAGAACCAAAGTATTTAAATGAAGGCAAATGAATGATTCAAATGAATGAATGAATGAACCAATAAATAACTGAATAAACGCAACAGTTCATGAAATAAGGTGACTTTTAGTGTTCTCCTCTATGTCCTGTCCTTCTGATGCTCAGGCGTTGTGCAAAATAGTGCTGAAAGAATGCACACTCACCAGAACGCACAGGAAAATGAGCGTTTTATCAATATATGTTCCCCTTAGAGTCATCAGCTGGTGAGGATAGGGTAGTATGCTGGCCTCCCTTCAGAGCTCCTGGATAATCCTGTGTGATCCCTTGGCAGGTAGCCTATGGACATGTGTTCCTTACCCAGCGGAGAGATGAATGACTGTAAATAAATACTCCCCAAGGGAGTCAAAACAAGGACGCCTCCATAGTGTAGTAGGTGATTAAAAGAGGGTTTATTAACAACTCAAGCATCCGAGATACACGGCAGTGTATATAAAACAACGGACTGACCGTCCACTAGTAAAGATGGCCGCTGAAGCATCGTGGATTTGGCAAATCCCCCCAGACGACGTGCGTGTGCATGAAACGCGTAGGAGGAGCCAGGAACGCCGTGACGTCGCGCCGCCGAAGCATCGTGGAGCTCCGGCGGCCATCTTTACTAGTGGACGGTCAGTCCGTTGTTTTATATACACTGCCGTGTATCTCGGATGCTTGAGTTGTTAATAAACCCTCTTTTAATCACCTACTACACTATGGAGGCGTCCTTGTTTTGACTCCCTTGGGGAGTATTTATTTACAGTCATTCATCTCTCCGCTGGGTAAGGAACGCATGTCCATAGGCTACCTGCCAAGGGATCACACAGGATTATCCAGGAGCTCTGAAGGGAGGCCAGCATACTACCCTATCCTCACCAGCTGATGACTCTAAGGGGAACATATATTGATAAAACGCTCATTTTCCTGTGCGTTCTGGTGAGTGTGCATTCTTTCAGCACTATTTTGCACAACGCCTGAGCATCATCAGGACAGGACATAGAGGAGAACACTAAAAGTCACCTTATTTCATGAACTGTTGCGTTTATTCAGTTATTTATTGGTTCATTCATTCATTCATTTGAATCATTCATTTGCCTTCATTTAAATATTTTGGTTCTGTAGCGCTGCATTTTTGATTTTTAACGTTTACTGGTGTGTTTGGGGTCGTTGTCTTGTTGGAACACCCATTTCAAGGGAATTTCCTCTTCAACATAAGGCAGCATGACCTCTTCAAGTATTCTGATGTATTCAAACTGATCCATGATCCCTGGTATGCGATAAATAGGCCCAACACCGTAGTATGAGAAACATCCCCATATCATGATGCTTGCGCAACCATGCTTCACTGTCTTCACAGTGTACTGTGGCTTGAATTCAGTGTTTGGTGGTCGTCTGACAAGCTTTCTCCGGACACTAGACCCAAAAAGAACAATCTTACTTTCATCAGTCCACAAAATGTTGCGCCATTTCTCTTTAGGCCAGCCAATGTGCTCTTTGGCAAATTGTAACCTCTTTAGCACACGTCTTTTTTTCAACAGTGGGACTTTGCGGGGGCTTCTTGCAGATAGCTTGGCTTCACATAGGCGTCTTCTAATTGTAACAGTACTCACAGGGAACTTTAGACCTTCTTTGATCTTCCTGGAGCTGATTGTTGGCTGAGTCCTTGCCATTTTGGCTATTCTTCTATCCATTCGAATGGTAGTTTTTCGCTTTCTTCCACGTCTTTCAGGTTTTGGTTGCCATTTTAAAGCATTTGCGATCATTTTAGCTGAGCAGCCTATCATTTTCTGCACTTCTTTATACGTTTTCCCCTCTCCAATCAACTTTTTAATCAAGGTACGCTGTTCTTCTGAACAATGTCTGGAACGACCCATTTTTCTCAGAATTTTAGAGAGAGATGCACTGTAACCAGCATGTACAACATTTGCTTCCTTCCTTCCTTAAATAAGGGCAATAATTGGCACCTGTTTTTCAAAGAATGAATGACCTCACTAATAGAACTCCACGCTGTTATTATTTTGAACATGCCCCTTTCAATTAGTGATTCAATTACACAGAATCAGCAGCATGCATGTCATGACTGGTGGGTCTGTTGGATTTCTATTACTCTACTACACCTGCTAGTAAATTATTTGCCATGTAGAAATATCATTTCTACCAAAAACAGTGATTGATCGGGTTAGTGATGTCTGACTGCTATTATTTTGAACACAACTGTACATGTATAAAAAAGTGGATATGGGCTTTATTTGTGTTTTTGTATGTTTTTTACTTGTTTTGTGCTTGTGCTCCTGGTACACTAATTAAAAGATAAGTTCACATTTACCGACTTGTGCCAAAAAAAAAAAAACCAAGCATTACAGTGTCTTCAGTAATTTACTATGCAGTTCTCTGTTTAAAAAAAAAAGCTTACTTTTTCAGCTGTTCATTTCATTGGCCTCCCTCTCTCTATGTGCAGATGGCAGCACGTAGCATTAGATGTAGGGCCCTGGAAACTCATGGATAAGCACGCTTCATTCTGTACCTACGCATGCGCAGTATGCACTCTCACAGCTCAGCAGGGCAGAGACTGATGTGAATGTACAGTATTTGGAGCACTGTGTAAATTGTTGTTATAATAGTATATGTAATACATTTTTGGACAGACTATAAGGGAGAAAAGTTGTCTGTGCATGACACATCTGAGAAACTAAAACCACATGGCGATCCATCAAGGGTCCTACCGTGTCTAATAATGTAGACGGCCTTCCCTCACCTGCACTGAGCTGTCCCAGCTCTGGTCCTCATAGGAGCAGTGAGTGAGGTGGAATCGTGCTGTTGTTGTACGATGGCTGTAGCCAGCTCAGGTCACTTGGAGGTTGTTGTGGATTTAATGTCCATGATGTCATTATGCAGTGTTCTTTTTTGTCTCCTTCTCAGGCATTACCATCTACGCTGTTGGTGTGGGCAAGGCTATTGATGAGGAATTACGGGAAATTGCTTCAGCTCCCCATGACAAACATGTGATTCATGCTGATGACTTCAGCTCCATGGGATATATCACTGAAAAATTGAAATCCAGCATCTGCGAAGGTACTGTCATCCATTATGGATGTTCCATATTGCTTTGTTGTTTACAACGCATCCATGTGAACCTGTCAAAGCAATGACATTGATAAGAGTTTGATGGATTCCAGCAGCTTCTCATTGTAGAGGTACTTGATGTTGTGTTGGACACTGCTGTGTTATATGACAGTAGGGAATGTGAGAGCGTCATCAGGAGTCTGGGCTGTTTAGGGTAGGCAGGACTTATAACAAGTCTTCAGATCATCAGATTTGTTCATGCCCATTCTTAAAATGGAATTCCAGGTACGGATATTTTTGTATAGTTATAATGGTCCAGCTTGGTTGTTTTAGCAAAGCAACTGAGATTATTGCACCATTATTCCAGGGTATTTAAATTGGACATTTAGGCATGACAATTTTGTATAGTTACATTGGCCCAGCTTGGACCAAAGTAAATATGTATATACCATACATTTGGGATCCCAGTGGAACATGGAAATCACTGTAGTAGGCACTATTACTACCGTGATCACTGCTAGCTTCCAGGTTGCTTGCTTCGCATGGGTGCCATTCAGAAAACACTTTGCATCTTCTCAATGATTGCAAACCGTTTTCTGATTGCATGCAGTAGAGAGCCAAACAGTGACATTATGATCTCCAGCTCATCAGAGCATGCTTTGCATTTATTGAAAAAAATGTGTTCTCTGAATGACACTTTGCTGAGCAAATGACCTTCTGTGTTCTATAAGCAGCAGGGCAGCGGGACCTGGAAGCTAGCAGCAATCATTGTAGTAGTGGTAGAACTAAAAGAAAGCAAAAAAGGGCGCACTGCCCTCGTGCATTACCGTGATAAAAAAGGATTTATTGAAAATGTCAAAAGTATATACTCACAAACCAAGGGTCATGTAAACAAACAAGGAACCAATGTGACCGACCCAGCAAATAGTGGTCTTGCGACAGGGTAAGCTAACGCGTTTCGGGAGATGAACTCCCTTCCTCAGAGTTCGTCTCCCGAAACACGTTAGCATACCCTGTCGCAAGACCACTATTTGCTGGGACTGTCACATTGGTTCCTTGTTTGTTTACATTGACCCTTGGTTTGTGAGTATATAATTGTGTCATTTTCAATAAATCCTTTATCACGGTAATGCACGAGGACAGTATGCTCTTTTTTGTTTTCTTCCAGTAGTATCAAGATTCCCCGATCTTTAGAGGGCCGCACTTCAGCGAGTGACTGTACCCGTGTTCTTGGGATGCTTAAAGACCTGAGCACTGGTTTTGCTTTTTTCTCTTGATGTATTGTAGTAGTGGTGCCTGCTACAGTGATTTCCAAGCGGTACAGCTTGTCAAACTCACCCATTAAGTTCAATAGGGCTGCACTACAACTGCATGCAATACACTGGATCAGGCAGTGTGGAGGTGATATAACACCTCTACATTGCCTGTGCTTAATACCCTCTGAAAAGGACTGGAAGAAGAGAGCCTGAAATCGTTACAGCGGGAATATCTGCAGATCCTAACCTGGAGTGAAGAACAGGTGCATGGCTCCTGGGGTTTGTAGGACAAACACAAGATGAACATGGCTGGGTAGAACTGAGCCTCCCCACAATACCCGCTCCTAAGCTTTCTCCTTCTAGTTCTTTCAGCTCTCCACATGGACTTCTGTCAGTGTGCCTCTGAGAGACATGCTAACAGTGGAGGCAATGAGGGCTGGATAGGGAAAGCCATAGGGCCAGATGTGGCCCTGGGGCTGCAATTTGCCCAAGTGTGTTTTAATACAAGAAATCAGGAAACAGGGTCCCAGGGACAGGAATGAACAGAAAACAATAAAAAAAATCTCTAACCCTTTCCTACTGCTAAAAAGATGCTTTGTTGACGTCTCCATCTTTATTTCGGCTACATGTACACATGAACTGCCTTAGACGTTTAGCTCTCCTGGCAGCAGAAAAACACAAAACACTTTACCATGTTTAACGCTTGGACGTTTATTCATTTGATTGGCCAGAGTATTTTCCATTGACATGAATAAATGCAGCTAGTGTTTAGGAGTATTTGCACACGTTTTTTGGCCAAAACGTTCCTGTCCTGAACAGGATTCTTCTGCATTCAGGAGAGGAACATGTAACTGCTCATAAAGTCTGCTTCTCCTAAACTCTGGTAAAAGCCTATATGTACGTGAACACACTGGGGTTTATTTACTAAAGCTGGAGAGTGAAAAATTCAGGCTCACTTTTGCATAGAAATCGATCAGATTCTAACCTCAGCTTGTTCAGTTAAACTTTGGCAATAAAACCTGGAAGCTGATTGGTTTCTATGCAGAAGTGAGCCTGATTTTGCATTCTCCAGCTTTGTTAAATTAACCCCATAGGCTTTTATTGAGTTGAGTTCAGGGGCTTTGGCAAAAAAACGCCAAAAGCTCCTAAACTCACTTTTAGGAGCAGTAGTGTACATGAGGCCTTAGAGATTACTCGTCACTTCTTGTTTTTCTGACTCGCTGTCACTGGGGACATGAAGTGGGGGAAATCTCCTTGACAGAACAGAGACAGCAATACAAATTTAAAAAAGGTTCTAACCTTTACCTGCTGTCACAAGAGGTGTACCTGAAGGTGAGCTTTAAAAACAATCCGGCAATGACAGCAATCATCTGCCTAACCTTACAGGTTCCCTTTAGGACTGTAAATGAGAACGTCATTCAGTGACTGACATTGACAGACAGAACTTACTTCCTTTCATGAAGCCATCCCATTCTAAATGTACAGATACCAGAAAATGAGAAAAAATGTCATGCTTGCAGATAATTAATGACTAACACTTATTTGTTCTTCAGGTTGGACCAACTGGAAGGTGAACACTGAAATATCTAATGAAGGTGAGTGCTGTGCTATGTGTATGTACTACTCCTCATGAAGCTGTTTTCTGGAGCAAAACATGTAGTTTCTTTTTTTCTTTGTGTCTTTGTTTGGGAGCACTTTTTGAATGCACATGGTATTCACTCCTCTCCCCCTTTTTTGGAGAGGTCTGTACTGTGTTTTACAGTGCATCATATGCATTCCTCAAGACAGTGAGGTATTTTTGTTTGGATATGGTGATGTATGGGGCTTATCCATGAGAGGCTGACATTTAAGCCGTGCATGAGTGTACCTGTATTACATATCTGTAGCAAGAGAGATTATACTATCTAATTAGTTTTGTCCATGGGGTAACTCCATTTTCTTAATAGAGATTATATATTCAAGCTGATAGGTTTATGATCAAACTACAGTGCCTCTTTTTATGCCGTCACTTCATCTAAAACGATATGGTATTTGATTTGGTCTGGTGTTATTAACCATTTGGATGTAAGGTAAATAATTGCAATGGTATGCAGTCATATTGTTGTGCGCAGTACATTCCACTCCAATAGGCATTAATTACAGCTGAGCATACTTTTTCTTTTTTTTTATGCATTTGAATAAAGGTTATATATCTTTGATTCATCATTTGGCCAGATGGTGCGTAGGGAAACACACCCTCGTCCAGTATAGATCTATGTGTATGTAAAGCCAAATCCTCCTAGGATAAGACAACACTGTGCTGTAATGGACTCAGACAGCAATAAAAACTTGACAGGAGTTCTAAGCCTTCCTTGTTTTTCCTCGAGATACACTTTAATTTTCCATAAACATAAATAGATATTTTTTGCAATTTTCAAAATCTGGTCAAAATCTGCTGTTTTTGGTATGATTGATCACCAATTGTTCTTCTATTGGTCTGTGTGTTATATTTTGAGAACAATAAAGTGCTGAAGAAAGAACTCTGTGGAGTCAAATTTCATCCAATTATTATGATTTTCAGTTTCAGATGTCAAACAATATTGGAATATTATGACTGTCAGATGTCAAATAATTATTATGATTTTCAGATGTCAAACAATTATTATGATTTTTTATGGTTGAACTGGATGGACTTTTGTCTTTTTTCAGCCAGATAACTATGTAACTATGATTGGCAGATATCATACAGTTATTATGGATGGCTTTTGTCATACGGTTTGTTGTGATTGTCAGATGTCATACAATTATTATGATTGGCAGATGTCGAACAAATTTTATGATTGGCAGATATAGTTATTATGGTTGGCTTTTGTCATACGGTTTGTTATGATTGTCAGATGTCATACAATTATTATGATTGGCAGATGTTGAACAAGTTTTATGATTGGCAGATGTCGAACGACTATTATGATTGGCAGATATCATACAATTATTAGAATTGGCTTATGTCATATGGTTTGTTATGATTATCAGGTGCCAAACAATTATTATGACTGGAAAATGTCATACAATTATTATGATTGTCAGATGTCAAACAATTGTTATGATTCTCAAATGTCAAACATTTATTATGATGTCAAACAATTATGATTAACAGAAGTCAAACAATTATGATTAGCATATACAATTAATATGACTAATAGATGTTGTACAATTCTTGCGATTGGCAGATGTCGTACAATAATTATGATTGTCAAATGTCATACAATTATAATTGGCAGATTGTTGGATGTCATACTATTGAAACATTTCTATCTTTCAGAATTAACTTCTGAGTTCAAAGAAAATAGTGAAATCACAGTCTCCTGCTCCATGTCTGCCATAAAATTCACTACACAAGCAGAAGGTGAGGTTCTATGTAATTGTTGATCTCCATATTTTGTCTATTATACACTATATCAGGGAATGCAGCTTAGTCAGGTCTCCCAGGTGCACCTGATATAAAAATCATATCTAAAGCCTCTACATTTTTCTTCTTATAAACTGGCATTTTTAATGTAAGTCGGTGTTTGAAATGTCTTTAAAAAATGTTATTTAACTCTTTTTTTTTTATAACAAATGCAGCTAGGAAGTTAGATTTTTCCTGCTCCCTAGACAGTGCTAGAGGGACTGAGCAATACTTTTTATCAATTCTCTAGGTCCCTGCAGACAATGTGCTGCCAGTGTAAAGGGGTGTGGGCAGAGCTAGGCATGACTATTCATTGATAGTTTTCAGCTCTGCCAACATCTAAGCAGCTACAGCAGCATCAAAGGTGACAACTTTGCAATTTTTCTGCTTGAGGAAGAGCGTAGTCACCTTCTAAAGTAAATGTTTATTCTGGCAGGGGGTATTTAGAAAAATAGAAAGCCTGGCCATACTGGTATAAACAACCTCTATCAATATGTCACTTTATAGTTTGATCTTAATTCTACTTTAATCAAATGGACTTGCTTTACCGGGATCTTTTAGGAAATATAACTGGCCAGTTGGGAAATACCTTTTACTGATATTGGCTGGGATTTCCAGGTGTATGGGAAACCTGTTGTCTGTTTGAGAGACCCTTCTACTGTATATGGAAAGGTAGAAGGGTCCTCTTCCCTTTGCAGATCCTTGGAGCAGATCTACAGTTTACCTCCAGCTCCATCTTCCAGTGAAATCTTGATTTGCAGTACAAAGTGCTAACATTTTAACATGCTTGTCAGATGCCCTCTGAAAAGTGATTCACCACAGATTTCTTTTTAGAGGGGTGGCGGCACATTTTAATGGGCCTGTAATATTTTTTCACACTGGACTAAACTCACCAAGTTTTACAGGGACCAATCCATAGCCCCCAATGCAGAGCCTATGTGTCCCGGAGGTGTGAAAATTTTAAAGAAAGGCATGTGAAAAAAATAAATCTATATACTTTATACTATCATTACAGGTATTAACCCCATACAGCCATTTACGGGTTGGTTTACTTGAAATGCAAGTCATGTGAATGCCATGTACCTCCGCCCCGTCACATAGATTTGGGTACTGTTGATGTGTATGGTGGGACAGAAGGGGAAGGTATTCTTCATAGTGGCCTATGTTTCTGACATATCCAAGAGATCGCCAGGAGCTTTTACCTTATGCCCTTAAAGCAGAACGTCACCCTAAAGGGGGAAGTTCCACTCTATGCCCTCTAACACATTTGGGAATTTTGAGGGGTGAGAGCAAATACCCACTTTTGTCAGGTACTCTGGTTGAATTCAGCGATTCCACTGGAAGTTTGGCCTCCTCCCTCCCTGCAACTTCTTGGGACACAGCCCAGGTCCCAAGAGGCTGTGGGACCATTCACACAGCGCAGCACTGCTCATGCCTGCACAAAGGAAAGTCAGCTGTGAAGCCACAATGCACCTAACCACCAGCAAAGAACTGGCCACGCTGGATCCTTGGACAGGTAAGTTTCCTTTTATTAAACGTCAGCAGCTACAGTATTTTTAGCTGCTGACTTTTAATTTTTTAAACGTGTGTCTCAACCAAATTGTATGTTATGGACTATGGTCCGGTTCACTCCATAGAAATGCAGTCCAGATGTGTTTCTGTATGCGTGTTTTTGATGCATTTTTTTTACATGTTCCAGTGCGTTTTTGATGCGTTCCGTTTTTTTCCCCTTTTTTCTGCAACTTAAAAAAACTTTTTTTCCGGTGCAGTTTTGATGCGTTTCTGGTGCATTTCCACTGCGTTTTACTGCATTCCAGTACAGTTTAGTGCAGAAAAATGCAGCATGTTCTGCTTTTTTTTCTGGAACTGGAATGCACTGAAACTGACCCCACTGGTGTGAACTATGACATTGGAAACCATGTAACCTACCATCAATGTGTTTTTGATTCAGAAAAAAACGCACTGGACTGCATGTGGTGTGAACTGGCCCTATGACAGTTATTGCAAAGGTTACTTTTCACCTAAATCTATCTATACACAGTAAAATGAGTGGTTGTACATGGGCATGTGATTGAATGGGGGCCCATCAACTGTTTGGGCACAAGCTCCTACTGTACATATTGCAGATTTTATGTTGATGAATTGAATTTTATATATGCTTTTTTTTTTATGTTTTATTGTCCTAGAAATATCTGAGGAGCAGTGCCAGTGTAAGAATATACTGGATTCTCAGAACAATGCAAATGAAGAACTCAAGCGGCTAAGTCATCAATATATCCTTTCACAAAGAGCAGGGGCCCATTGCACTTGTTCGCTTCTGTGCATTTGAATGTGCGCTGTGTCGTGTGTTAAAGTGATATTATAGACAATTATAGATATTATAGAGAAAAAACAGAACACAAAACACATGTATAAAATGCATGAAGGTAAAAAAACCTTGAGCCATTACAACCACTTTAATTTGTGTTGCCTTCATTCATTTTAAATAGGCTGCCAGTGCAGAGGAGCAGACCACAAACCGTACACATAGCCTTTTTTTCTGTTACACAGCACCACAAAGCACGGTACTGTATTACAATGCATTGTTACACCACACAATACATGGTTGCTTAAAGCTGGCCATAAACGTATTGATTTCCATTTGTGAATTTTCATTTTTAGAATATTCATTTGATTTTCTAATCATTTGTGGGGTCAAATTAATGTTCATTTTTGCCAGCAGCGACAGGAAAATTCAAAGGGGGGAGAAGGAAAACTTTCCTCGATCAAACCTAAACACTTTTTTGTATGCAATCAGACAGGCCCTTGCACTGCATAGTTGAAGGTAAATCTAAAGGAAATTGAATAAAACAATTGTACGAGTGGCGTTCAAGTCAAACCGAGACTTTTGAGTAAAAAGAAATAACACATTGGAAACGCTTGAACCGTCCTAGGACAGCCTGCTTCACTTCATCATCGTGTTCACAGTTCCCACAGAAAGATTTGTTTCTTGTACAACTTCCCAACAGATTTTGCGTGGATTATCCAGGATCAGGCATTCCATGCGCTGAATGTTCACAGGAATGACTGCTGTGGGCTGGGAACTGACAGACACACGGCCATCTTTGAAACATTTACAGCATGCAGATGTCTTACTGCAGCTGAGCGACTCATCACCGTACTGTACTGGAAGTCTTCTGGAGATATCTGTGGATTTTGCGCCTTTGTTCACAAGAAACTTCATCACCACACGCTGTTCCATGCACACACTAACACTGTTGTCTGCCATCGTGATTAACAGTCTGTAGACTGGCCCAGAACACGTGCACCGCCTATCAGTAATAGGACACATGCAGTAGTACCGCCATATGCTAGCATCCCTTTTTACGCCTGTAAAATTAAAAGTCCCGGTTGGTCTTGAATGTCCCTCGTATAATGTATGGCCAGCTTAAGACAAAGCTTACACTTTAGTCATACCTTGCTACCCCTCTGAAAAGCAATCTGTGCTGGTATCATCTCCTCACCACCCATTTTAACCTTGTAAAGCCTGTACCACCTCACTAATGTGTGCTGTCCCCCATTCACTTGAATGGGTCACCGAATGCAACAGGAGACATTTTTACCATGGCAGGTGTACAACCTCATCCAGCTGCTATGGAGTTTAAAGTGTTAAACTCACAACAGTAAAATCTGTCTGTATATGCAGTAAAGCATGCTTGTTATACTCACTGTGGAACCTAAGGGGTTAATCCTCTGCATTGTGTAAAACCGCTGATCCTGTCTTCTCTGATCCTCCCTTTCTACTGTCCCGAGTCCATCTGCTGATAGAACAGAGCCTTGGGGGGCACGCTGCTCATGCTCAGTATGGTGTGTATTGCTGTAGCTGGGTTTTTATTTTTCGTCTTGGGAGGGTGCATGTGATCGGCCCAGGGCCAATCACTCTGTCCAAAGGGTCAGGGGTTATGCAGCCTCATAGGACAGTCAGAAGAGAATGAAAACTCCTACAAGATTGACCAGTTCTCAGCTGGACACTGATAGAAGTCACACAACATATATATTGCTGATAAGAAAAAGGTATTTAGCAGTTTATATTAACTAAATTAATTGCATTTCCATGTTGTGTGTACTGTGGAAGACCAGACCTGATAATGAATGCAGGGTCATGGGTTTAGTAACACTTTGAGGGTGGTGAAAATGTGGTTTAACTACCTATTTTTACTGTCCCCGGACTGCAACTATAAAACAAGCCCTCAGTGTGTTGAGGGTACCATATGAATTCCCCATCGTGCTAAGACGACTCAGTGTGCTAAACTGGATGACACTGCAACACGTGTTAATATGCATTATAGTGATATGTATGTTAATGTGTATGTTAACACTGCACCACAGAGGAACAGTGTGTTTCACCCAGAAGTGATTTTGGTGTACAGTAAGGTTAAAATAAAATCCAATTTCACCTGGATAGACAAGTCATACTTTCCCAGCTGTACAGATGGACACTACTAAGAGCCCATTCACACTTATAGATTGCAGAGCACAAGTGTGTGTTGTGGTGCCATTCATTTTGAATGAACCAGTAGCACTGTATGTTATACACCCCCTTCACAATAAAACACGTTTTACAACACATTACCATGAAACCAACACCAAGTGCCATTCATTTATAAAATTTTGGGCTGGGAAAATTAGGGTACCAATTAGAATGACACCCCAGCACTCAGTACAGTAGTTGCCAATGGATCTGTACTGCAACACACCCACACAGTGTGTGTAAGGAAAAAAAAAGTGCAGGTCCACTTCCTATTCCATTGCCATGCATTGGCAGTCTATTCAAATTAAGGAATACACTTCCCTTTCTGAGCAGGTTAAACATTACCCTCAAATTTGTGAGTGTAACGTGTACATGCTCCAAACCTGCCTCCTAAATACTGTAGCTGCTGACTTAACAAATGGGTCCTCATCAGCCTAGGGATCCAGAACTGTCCTCACCCAGGCCAGTTCATCACTGCCATCTTGAGTAGGAATTCAGCTGTGACTTCCTACTGTACTTTCTGAATGGACTTACAGCTTCCTGGGACCTGTCATGGGAGGTTGCAGGCAGGGAGGGAGGGGGGCAAACTGTAAATGGAAGCCGGTACCTTTCCAAACTAGCTAACTGCTCCTTGAAAAGAAAAAATTTAAATTTCCATTAATGGCAGAGGGAAGGAGTAAAATGAGTGGAACTTCTGTTTTTATGAGAATGGGAACCCCTCATTGTATGGCTCATATCATACCCCACCTGCACGAAAAAGGTGCAGGCAAGTTGTTTTTTGCTGCACTGGAATCGGATCGCACCTGCAGTAGATCACATGAACAGTGAAATTTGGATGCAGTGCAGGAAGCGCACAGGATTTGCTGCGTTTCCCGCTCCGCATATGTGAACCTAGGCTTAGGTGGAAGGATCCTTTAACCCGAGAAAATGTAGATTCATTCCTGTTTTTATTTCCTTCCTTGACATAAACTCACTAGAGCAAATCACAAGGCGAATGGAGATGTTAGAGAACCGTGTCGGACAACGATAACAGACTTGAATTTCACTGAGCTCAGTGAAAACACAGCACAAGGAACCTTCATTGAGAAGAAATGCCATGCTCTGGACAATCAGAAATGTATTTTATTTATATTACTTTGAATTTCAGTCCAGAAAAAATATACAAAAGTATTTTGTGCCAATTCAGTAAATGAGAATTTTATATGTGAATTTCTAGGGGACACAAGAGGGAAAACACTAAACTTTTTTATGGACCAAGTCTAAATTTGGCATTTAAAATATTAAAGCTCACGTCACTTTGTTTTTTTAAAATATAAATATTAAAATTGTGTAATGTTTTGTCTTTATAAAATCATTTAATTTGCTTGTTGTAAGCTGATATATTAAAACCACAAATTTTTTTTGTTAGTGGCTAAGGGTTACAGTGATTGTTACTGCCTGTCTCCAGAGTGGGGAGATTTCCTTTTACATCTGGTCCTGGCGATACCCAGGGTATCAGTGTTACAGGGCATCATGGGAAGAGGAAGTAAGGGGACATCCCCATAGCAGAAGCACAGCATCAAAACCTGCCAGAGGTGATGACCCTTTTACAATTCTATGGAAGAAAAAAAAGCTTGGATTTTAATAACAAGCTCAGTAGTGTCATTGCCACTGTCTGAATTAAGAGCTGGCAGGGAAGATTCCTCTATCCATGCCAATTATGTATGACTACCATCAGCAAGTTGAAATGGTCTTGGCTTGACCACAAACAAAATCCTTCATCTAGTGAGTCGACTCGCTCATAGCTGGCTTCAGACCTATGAAAGGCTCTCCACAGCTAATTGCTGGAGCACAGTATGAATCTACATTGGCTTTTTGGCATTAGAAAAGCATTTATACCACCAAGAACATAACACCACTCAACACACCAACATTATACAATAGCTTACAGTAAAGCTGCAAATAACACGAGCACTGAATTGGATGCATCAAGGAGGCCTATAGCTATATTCTTTTAGCATTAAACCCTCATTTTTCATTTAACGCATTGATCACAATAAAATAAACATTCCCAATAAACTGTTCAGACTTGTACTCCAGCACTTGCAATTTACAACTTTCAGTGCTGCTGGCTCCTGTGGTCAGTGGTATGTCCATTGTTCACCGGAAAGCGATAACATTGCATTTTCAAGCCTGTTAGCTTGGAGAATAGAGTAGCAGGGAAGGGCCTTGCCTCCCTAGGCTGTGGGGATGGGTTTCTATTTATGCAGAGTACGGAGATCCAATTCTAGTGCTTACATTGCAAGGGTGGCCCCATAGGATGCTGCAAGAATAAGGAGCCACTCTGCAACAGGAAGCCATAGGCAGTGGTCATAGCATCAGTTTTAAACTGGAACATATGCAAGGATTAAAAGATGAAGAAGCTGCATGAAGTGATTAACCATCTGCTGACCGCTCACAGTAAATATGCTGCGAGCGAGCAGCAGGTACAGAGCTGTATTTTGGGCAGGTTTGGCAGCAGATTTCAGCCAATGACTGACTGAAATCAGGTGATGTTTATGCATAGGAACAGCAATCTAGCGGTTTCTTCACAGCCAGATAGTAAAGTAAAAGCAGCACATATTAGACATGGTTAGTGACACAAATGCAGTGATACTGTATACATGTGCCTAGCACATTCAGTCTGTTATTGACCCTCCCAGATAGTTTGTTAGCGCCAGATTGCACGGCACTCTATTACAGTCCCACTTTAAGTCGCTGATCACCGCCCATTACAGTATAGCATCTATAGCTGCATACACTCCAGTATATATACACCATAGTTTATAGACGCTATAACGTTCGCACAAACCAACTTGAATACACTTATTGGGAGTTTTTTTTCATTTTCACCAAAGACAGCAGAATACATTTTGGCCTACATTTATGAAAAAAACGTGATTTTTATTTTATTGGATGTTTTATAACAGAAAGTAGAAAATATTGTTTTCCAAATAGTTCAGTCTTTTTTCATTTATATAATAGAAAAACCAGTGGTGATCAAATATCACCAAAAGTAAGCTGTGTGAAAAGAATTAAAATTTCATTTGGGTAGTGTTGCATGACCATGCAATTGCCAGCGAAAGAAAAAAAAATGCCTCGTCATGGAAGGGGTAAAACCTTGTGGTTAAATTAGCTGCTGATGAGATTGTCATCTCACTTCCTATACTGGTGGCAGCTAAAAGCAAAAAAACTCTATTTTCCTGATTTTTAGGAAAATCCACTACAGCCCGGTCATTTAGTAGAAAATGGAAAGTTCATAAAAACATAAGAGCGGTCATTGCTGAAAATTTCAGTAGCCTGGTTGTCGCACAGATGAAATGGCTTAATGACTTTAGAAACAACGATTCTAAAGGTTGCAAAATTAGGAATCTGCCTTTTTCCTAATGCTTGCTCCAGGGTCAGTGACCAACAATGTACACAGTGTAAACAGCAGCATAGCCAGGCAACTAGCACTCTCTGAAGGAGGTTAGGGACAGCAACTCATTTTAGCACAATTTGTAAGTCCTTTACGTACTTCTTCCAGACCTGTGCGGTAATTCAGCATGAAACAAGAGCTTCCTGTAACAAACACCAGTCACTGCTGCTTTCTGTTGTGCAGGGTGACTTTTTATTGTTACAATGAAAGGCTAGTAAGTAAAAGACCAATCTCTTAGACTGGGTATACAGAGGAATGGGCAGCTTCCGAAACGATTTACCTCCCTGGCAGCTGTCTGTTCCTGGCTGTAGCAGGGGACAGTGTGGTGCGCGATTCAGTACATCACATGGCTACCTTTTTGTTTTGGACAAACGTTATTTAAAGTGTACACAACGTACACTTCATTCATGGCACTACACCGCAGCACAATGCACTGCTATGCCATGCGATTCGGTACAGCGAGCTGCAATAAAATTGCATTTTTGCACAGCCCCAGGCTGCATTGCAGTGTGAATGGGACAAAGAGGAAACTATTGTTTTGTATGTGTCCTTGTGGTGACAGACACTTTACATTGCAGTACAAAGTCTGTCACTGCACAATGTGTGAATTGGACCAAAAAGGTGCAGTTTGTTCTACACAGTAAGTGCTGTAAAACACATCCCTCATGCTCCACCATATGTAATTATATTTACATCACACTGTAACTTCATGAGGTAGAATTATCTAGGTATGACCTTTTAAAAAGGTTGGATCCAGCTCTCACAGAAAACTATAACCCTAGGTTCACATATGTGCGGGTGATGCCGATGTGGATCCGCACGAAAATCCGTTCAGCCGCACAGAGAAATGCGGACCCGCAGACGGGTACCATTAGTTCTAATGGCACGCTGCCCGCACTGGAAAACAATCGTACTGGGAACCAAAGTTCCTGTGCTGGCTGCGTTTTCCAAAGAAGTGCAGGGACTTCTTCCCTGCGTGTCCCGGGCACGGGAGTCCATTCAAATGAATGGGCTCTCGTGCCCGTGCAAAACACGGCCCGCACAGTCGCATATATGTAAACCAGGGGTTATAGAATCGACAGAATATTCCACCTCTAAACAGGAAAAATGTCACACTGCAAGTAGTACACCATCACAGATAAACCACAAAGACATATCTGGGAAACCAGTCATTTATTAACAGTTTGATGCAGAAATTTACTTCTCACTGGGCTGCTGTTCTGGCATGCTTCTAATGATATCGGAATCACCTGCAAGACAAAAAGATGTCCTAAGTACAGAATGCAGACTGACAATTAACGTATGAACATGTCACACCAACACAGTCATTGCTAACACTGCACAAGTGAAGCCTTAATATCAACTGCATGTCCAATGACAGTTCAGCTAAAAGAAATAGCAATTATCCAATTCTGGATAATAGTTGTGGTTCTCATTTTGTACACTTTTCATAAAATAAGTGGACAAACTAGAGTACCACCAAGGCTATGAAGCTCTAGGTTCCAACGGGTTCCCAGTGTGAATTCCAGCAAGGACACTGGAGTACCTGGAGGAAACTCACGCAAGCACCATGCCTCTAGTTGTCTCCCACACTCCAAAGACATGTTGGTAAATTAATTGGCTCGTCTAAATTGGTCTTATCGTTTGTGCCCATCCGGGCAAAATAGGGACCTTAGACTGCGAGCTCCTAGAGGTCAGGGAATTGAGGTGAATGTTCAATACATAAAACACATCCTTAATATACATCTATTCTTTACATATACAATATATAAATCCCTACTTAAATTGATGGTGCTATATAAATGCTAGTAAACAGAAAAGAAACTGAAGGTGTCAAAAAAACCCAACCCTATAAAATCGCTCTCCTGGTCTTTGTGCCACTTTACTGGAGAGAGAAATCACCAGCTGGAGGATCAGTGGGAAGAACCAGAGAGTACAATGAAGGGACACAGAGACACCCTGAAGTTTGTAAAGAAACTTAATCTGGCAACGGTGCAGTGAACGGTGATGCAGGTAGTAGGGGAGGTATATTCCTGGCAGGTGTGCTGACACAATTGTATCCCACACAACTTCATGGTGTAAATACACCAAGTGTAATGGGCAATTATTTTACACAGCAACATTGACTGCTGAGACCACATGTTCCGTAAACACAAATCCTCAAAAACTGAAAAGCATGCGTGTAAACACATCTATATATAAACTAATTTAAAAAGTGCAAAAAGCATGTACACAGGAAGGACCTGTTCGCATCTATACAATATAACATTCCAGGAAAGAGAAAAAAAATACACTGGAAGATATTTATAGAGCAAATAGGCAACATGTTAATGTCATTTTGTCTTTTGAAAAGCATAAGTTTGTGTATTTGAAAACCTGGGCAGCCAACTGAGACAGCTTTGCACATGTCTAAGTATTGAAGAGGAGACAAAATATCCCTCCAGGCACACAATTAGGAAAGTGTCAGGGGCAGGGTTTATTTTGTCACAGTGCTTCATAGGGGGTGGGGGTCATTATGAATGCAGTCACTCAGCTTCTTTTCTGGGCTGCCTTAAAGTGGTATTAACCCCCCAAAAGCAAACATATTGCAGCTTAGCAATTCTTAGATGTGATGGCAGCATTTGTTTTCTTTTTTTTAAGATTTATATTTTCACCTGATGAAATGTAGCTAATACAGGGTTTTACAAACCATTTACTACTGACAGGGTATGTAAAACCTGTATCCTAAAAGGAAACAAATGGGGCTGTAACTGCTTATAGTGTTAGGCGCACTAGCAGATTTATATGCACTAACAAATTGAAGCTGAACTCCATCTGACACTTCCCTCCCCCCAGACTGGCAATGCTGCTGTTCAAAGGTGCCCCTGTACTCCTTAATCCAGAGCGGGGGGTGCTCCAATATCGAATGTGCGTTACTGGTCAAGTCACCAGATGAAAGAAAGCCTAAAAAAGGGAACTAATGTATCCACTACATCTAATGATTGGTAAGCTACAATGTATATTTTGTGTTGGGTCTAATACCACTTTATAGCATGACAGAATTGATATAGGTCATCTTGCTTTCAATGGTGTCTAGACACCTGCAATGTGTTACATGTCACATTATAAAAAAAACTTTGATGAAAAGCAGTGAGATCAATGGCAGCTCTGCTGAGGACAACTAAAAATCCATGTGGGTCAGCAAATGAAGCACGTCAATGGCAGCATCCACTAGAGACAAGATAACGCACATGCATAGGTGCGAATGGGCACTTTTCTGACAAGTTTTTACAGCTTTCAGCTCATATGAAATGAGGTCTCACATGTAACTAGCTTTTAAGATCAGAACTGTAGGAAGGACCAGTGCTGAGGACACAAGACTAGTTTTATTCTAGCGAACGTCTAGCCTGAACTGATCACCGGCAGATCAATCCAGCGAGAATATATTCGCATATAGGAAGCTGCCTACATCCAGAGGCCATGGAGATAAGTGGTTGGTACATACCTGGATCAATAATAGCCAGTGTGCACACTCTGTAGTATTTACCGCAGGCTGTACCAAGTTCAATGTTGTTGCCGCTGTAGTGGTGGACTCCAGTCTTTGCCAACATTGCATAGTATTCAATCTCTGATTTCCTGTGGAGGAGGAACACAGTACATTAAAAACTTCCACATGAAAAAAAACGGTATTAAAACAAACAAAAAACACTCCAGGATAGAAACAGCTGTACACTTCCCCAGCTGAGCAGTGATCACAAAACACTGCCTTGGGAGTGCCAAAACCCCATGTGCCTGGAGTATGCATACCCAAACAATAAAGAAATCCCCATAACAACGCAGGACCCAGCAACCTACAGAGCCCACCCTGTACTATGGGAGCATGCCTCAATCAACATTTCTGAAAATAAGAAGCACTTACTACAGGCATTCTGCAGAAAACCTGGTTCTTCTATTCCAAGGTTAGGGTGCTGTGTTTTATGTAACTACTGTGCATTGACTGTGCACTGCGTTTGGGGAAAAAAGGGCTCATGTTTGTTTTTTGTTCGTTGTGGTGTGGCTATGGCAGCCCATTCATAATGAACAAGCCACCTTAACACTTGGCACAGCACAATTTACCATGTGTGCATTATCACAATGCAATTCTTTAGTGCAAATAGGCCCTTAAAACACACTCTTGTGTCAGATATAAGGTGATAGCTAGCATCTAAACTGTTCCCTTTCCTCAGTTGAGCTCTGATGAGGAAGGGACCCCCCCCTTCGAAACGCGTCAACATCACTCTGAGAACTTCCCCTTCAGATGGGATTCCCATGTGTCTCCTATTGTAGGATGAGATTTTTGATTTTATATGCCTGTTTTAGTACTACTTTTGTGAGTATCTCTCCTAAATCAATAAATCTACTGTTTACTGAGGTAATGCGCAAGGTTGGTGCGCTGTTTTTGTTCTCCGCTAGTTTGTATCAAGCTTCCTCAGCTATGTATTGGAGCTGCACAGCCTTTGATCGGTCTGGGACGAACTTTCATACACCCCTATACTATTGATCCATCAGCCCTCTACTGATCTGGGTCCCTAAGTGCAGGAGGTGTTGTATCTGTGTTCACTCAGTTGTTAGGGGCCAGACCTTTTCTGCCTTTATGGCTAAACCCTTCCAGCATCCACTGTCCAATGAGAACCACCACCAGGGATGCCCAAAGAAAAATCAGATCCCTTTATGGTCAAAGGTGGTCTTTTGGCCAATAAATGTAAAAACAGCAATGACAAACATGCCTACTCAAAAACAGAGGAGTAGTGTATGCATGTAAACCCTCTGAATTAACTTTATTCACTCCCATTTAGTATATAAATATTACTATTGAAGGCGTTTTCTCAGTTCAATAAGTGCAAAGACAACAACCTGTTTATCCTGCCAGAAATACTGAAAGCCAAAAACATCTTGTGCGCTCTGCCTGTGCTGCACAGTTCTCAGTTACAGGGGAAGGCATTTTGTAGTCCAATTCCAGGATGATAACACTGCTTTACTACAGATACAGTACAGTGAGTGTGGTCATACTAGGACAAAGTGTGTTACAGGCAGGATCGCCAGGTGAAAAAACACATTGTGGCCCCACACCAACCTGGGAATGTGAAAGGTTCTGCAAGACCAAACCTTTGGTTTGCTACAAGTAGTCTCCATTATTTTAGAGCAAAAGTCAAAACAAAAAGGTGGACAAATTTATGTTTTCATTCCAAGACAGGCTGACCAATCCATTGCAACAGAAGATCCAGTTAGGCACTTTTCAAGACCACTGGCTTCCTGGTTCCTAAAATGTCCTACTCTGAAATCCCATGAAATCATAAGGATTGCAGGCAGTCCGTTAGAGGTGCAGATGAAACAGTGCGAGTTCACATAACCATTAAGAAATGTATTTTAGATATTCTCCCCCCAACTTACATGACCGGTTTGTAGAGTCTTCCAGTTCTGTCCCACCTGTACATATTTTTTTCTGTTGTCTGTAGGGCCATTACACCTTATTTACTTGTGTGATTTGGTATCTCCCTCAGTTCCCCAACTGTTTAGTGCTAGTTAAGCCCTAGATAGATCCTCCTTGTTTTTTTTCCTTTGTTCCCTTAGTCAAATGTTATCTCTTCGCAGAGACAGGGCTTAGGAAAATTATCTTCTCACACTTAAGGCATTAATAAAGCCATCAAAAAAAAAAAAAAAAAAAAAAAAAAAAAAAACTACTGGCCCCCCTGCCCCCCCAGGTTTAAGTTATAATGTACTAGTATGCATCATATAGTAGCACATTATGACAGACGTACCTGCAAACAGAGCCCTCCACAGTGCAGCGCTGTCACGGCTCCCTTAGCATTTCCATCTTTGTGTTCCTTCTAAGTTCAGTACTGGCCAGCCTCCTGTGATGTCACTGCCGCGCATGAGTCACATTTTAGCAACACACAGCGGACCGCAAATGTGATCTGAGCTGCGCATGTGCGGCTCAGATCACATCACCCACTGACAGGTGGGGAGGTATTTATGATAGAAGAGACCACCAGGATCTCTTACGTTATAATATCTCTGCCTGTCATTGGATTTTAAACAAAGACTTTACTACCACTTTAAAGAGACTGGAAAAACATCTGTACTGCATTTGTGATCAGTAATATTGTGTTGGATTCAACTTCTGTCAACAGGCAGCATTACCCTGCCTGAGGTCAGTGGCCTGTCATCAGGTAACCATACTGTCCAGGCAGACTGGGTCTATGGAGGTGTGTCAACACAAAGCAGCATTTGGAAACACTTCCACATGGTAAAATAAGCTGTATTTGTTATTACATGGTACAACCCAATAACATGTTTATTGCTAGCCTTCCCATACTGGCATGACAGCTGAATATTTATACAGAATAAGAATCCACTCACCTCAGAGCAGGACAGTTGTTAGCGAGGATGACCAGTTTGGCCTTGCCCTCGCGGATTCTTTTCAAAGTCTGCTTGTAACCCAGGACATATTTGCCACTTTTCATTACAAGTTGAAGCCTTGAGTTAATAGACTCCAGGGACTTTTTCTATAATGTAGAACAAAATAACTAAAATTAGTTATAAAATGGATAAGAAACAGGATTCTTGCCATATTCACAGAGACCTGAGAAAGTACGCCTTCATGGAAAAAACAGACGTTTCCACCAACTTACATACACATATAAAACTGTACACATAGCCAAGTTCTTTTCACATAAATGAAGGGGATGAATAAGGTTCAGGAGGGCAGTATGTCCAATATTAAGACCAAGAACACAGGGACAAGACCTCAAAGTAGAAGGAGCAAAAGTTCATAACCAACCAGAGAAAGTATTATTTTACTGACACTTGGTATTTGACACTTGGAATAGATATCTAGCAGAGGTAACGAGTCAGTCAACATAATGTGGATTCAATTGTGGTTAGGACAAACAGATTTATAGTCAGACAAATAAAAAGAAAAAAAAAATATGGGGGGGAGGGGCAAACACATTGGAACACTTTTTTGCGGTCACATCCAATCAAGTGCAGGCACTCAAAAACATGAAAGGAACACTTTTTAATTAGAGTATACTGTAGCATCAAGTCAATGAACCTCCTGGGATAATGATCTGGTCAGTTAGCTAGCAGAGGGGGTTATTAATCAGTTTCAGCTGCCTTGGTGTTAATGAAATTAACAACAGGTGCACTAGATGGGCAACAATGAGAGGACCCCCAAAACAGGAATGGTTTGCATTGTGGGAGGAAACCGGAGTGCAGTTACTCTAAGGAGAGCTGGACAGGGCCATAGAAGGTCCTTAACCAATGAGAAGGACCGGTATCTGCTCCATTGTGCAAGCAGGAACAGGATGAGCTCTGCCTGGCGTCAGATGGACCGAAACATGATATTCCAGAGGTGTTCTAATAGCAATAGGTCAGGTGAGCGTGGGGGCCACATGAGGCCGGACATTGTCGTGCACCAGGAGGAACCCAGGACTCACTGTACCAGTGTAGGGTCTGACAATGGGTCCAAGGATTTCATCCTGATACCTAATGGCAATCAGGGTGCCATTTTTTTAGCCTGTGGAGTTCTGTGTGTCCCTCCATGGATATGCCTCCCCAGACCATCACTCACCCACCACTAAAACAGTCATGCTGAATGATGTTGCAGGCAGCATAATGTTCTCCAGACCCTTTCACGTTTGTCATATATGCTCAGGGTGAAAAGCATAGGGCGCCAGTGGCGGACCTGCCAATTCTGCTGTTCAATGGCAACTGCCAATCGAGCTCTGTGATGCCGGGCAGTGAGCATAAGGCCCACTAGAGCATGTTGGGCCCTATTGGCACCCTCTGTTTCTGATTGTTTGGTCATTATGTAGGGCTCTGGCAGTGCTCATCCTGTTCCTGCTTGCACAATGGAGCAGCTACTGGTCCTTCTGATGGGTTAAGGACCTTCTATGGCCCTGTCCAGCTCTCCTTAGAGTAACTGCATTCCTCCTGGAATCTCATCCATGCTCTTGAGACTCTACTGGGAGACACAGCAAACCTTCTGGCAATGGAACGTATTGATGTGCCATCCTGAAGGAGTTGGACTGCCTGTGCAACCTCTGTAGGGTCCAGGTATCACCTCATGCTGCCAGTAGTGACACTGACCCTAGCCAAATGCAAAACTAGTGAAAAACAGTCAGAAAAATACAATGCCATTAGCCTCTGTGGCTTGTGGTTCTGAATGGACTACAGGGATGCTGATGAGCCTTCTCAAAGTTCATTCACAAGCCCTGCAGCTTGTAAACAGTCAGCTAGTATGAAGGTAGGAGCTGAAAGCTGCAGAGCTTGTCTGCAGGAGTCTGCCATTACACCCCCCGATCACAAGGGCAGTGCTTCCCAGGCTCCTGGGGGGGGGAAATATACTGCATTTGTTTCTACAAAATTATGTGCATTTATTTTTTCCCAAAGGGCAAACTTCCCCTTTAAATCACAAAGCACCATGCAACTTAGGGCAGCACAGCAGCTAAGTAGTTAGCACCTGGCAGTACTAGGGTTGTTGGCTTGAATCCCAACCTCGGCACCACCTGCCTGGAGTTTGCATGTTCTCCCTGTGCCTGCATGGGTTTCCTCCGGGTACTCTGGTTTCCTCCTACACTGCAAAGACATGCTGGTAAGTTAATTGGTTCCTGTCTAAATTGTCCCTAGTATGTGTATGTATGAATGTAAGTTAGGGACCTTAGATTGTACACCCCTTGAGGGTTAGGGACTGATGTGAATGTACAATATATGTGAAGTGCTGCGTATATTTATTATTTATTCCAGGTACTTATATGGCACCGTCAATTTATGCAGCGCTTTTACATATATATTGTACATTCACATCAGTCCCTAACCCTCAAGGGGTGTACAATCTAAGGTCCCTAACTCACATTCATACATACATATTAGGGCCAATTTATACAGGAGCCAATTAACCTACCAGCATGTCTTTGGAGTGTGTGAGGAATCCCACGCAGGCACAGGGAGAACATGCAAACTCCAGGCAGGTGGTGCCGGGATTCAAACCAACAACCCTATTACTGCCAGGTGGACATGCTAACCATTTAGCCCCTGTGCTGCCCGCGCTGTACAAGTCCCTGTAACAAATAAAGATGGCAGGCATGAAGACAGAGCATTTGATAAAGCCTGGGGGTGCCATTAAAGGACTACAGGTTGGGAAAGTGTGATTTCACAAGCAGTCCTGACCCACACAAGCCTGAACCTAGCCTAAAGCAGGCAAAGGGGGCTGTACACATGCCGTGCAAAAACTACGCCCCCTGTCTTCTTAAGCTGGCAGGACGCCGAATGCAATGGATTCCAGCAAACAGCGCCAGGCTGCAATGTACTGGGATGGTGCAGACTTTTCAGGCAGACGGTGGGACAGGCTGTGAGATCAGCACTTCAACTGCCATCTGAAAAGCAATCCACCATGGTTCACCTTTCAGAGGGGGCCCACAAGTGTGAACGAGCTATAATAGGGGGATGGAGAGGAAGATGAGGCCCAAACGGGGGAGGGGAAGAAGTTCCATCCTGTCAGGGTGGGGAGGGAATATATATATATGACACTAGGCGATGGTGAGATATCATCTGATGAGCAATATGTACCGGGGGGCTCCTATGACAGGGGGGTGGGAAGTCTCCGGTGACAGGCCTCCCCGGTCCACTATGTACACAACCCCCAGCCTCTTCCTGTCCCCCGCTCCCGGACAGAGGACCATCCTGAGGGGAGCCAGCAGGACGAGCCCCATACAGGCCTCCACGTGAGAGCGCAGGCCTCACTCACCGTCTTCTTGGCGGCCACCATGTTTGCTGTGCGGGGATCCCAGACCTGAGGAGACACAACAACACACCGTTACACGGCGCCCAATCTGCCCTGCCCCCACGACATGACCGACACCCTCTCCGGGGCTCCCCGCCCGGACAAATCCCTCACCAGCCGGAGCCCCACTCACCAGAGGTGCAGCTCAAGATGGCCGGGGACCGAAAAAGGAAGGGGCTCCCACAATGCACCGCTCTTCAGCCACACGCCGCATGCTCTAGGGCGTAAGGGGCAGGACTACCTGGTACGCACGCTGGGATGAAACGCAGCGTTGCAGGGAGGGTTGAACGCATGTTGGGCTGAAACGCAGCGTTATTAGGCGGTTGAAACGCACGTTACGATGGAACGCAGCGTTACTGGGCGGAGCTCGGGACACGTGGCCAAGCTAGCTGCATAGTTAATTGGGAGGAGCGGCTGACTTGGTTGTCAGGGTGATGTAGCTGCTCTGGGATATTGTTGTATAGCGGTCCTCCACATAATAAATACGGAAATGTATTACTTGAAAATTGTGCTAAAACTACAATTCCCATCATGCCTTCAGTTGTCAGCATTATGCAATGCCTCATGGGATTTGTAGTTCTGGAGCAGCTGCAGTGCCGATGCTGCCTATATTTATATACAGTGATACCTCGGTTTAAGAATTTAATTAGTTCTGCAGGACTTTTCTTATAGCGAAAGATTCTTAAACCGAAACGCCGTTTCCCATAGGAATGCACTGAAAACCAATTAATCTGTTCCGGAGATCAGAAAAAAGTAAACACTAATAAATACTGCATGAGTTATTTTATTAAGTCATGCGGCATTTTAGTAGTGACAACCATGTGTTAATATTTTAATGTCAGCGGGGTTCCCCACTGACAGCTGAAAGTAAAAGAATTGCTGGCAATTAAAAAAATCATTTAAAAAACTGCATGGGGTCCCCCTTCCATCCATACCAAGCCCTTCGTGTCTGGTATGGATTTTGAGGGGAACTCCCACACCAAAATTTAAAACAAAATGGTGAGGGGGTTCCCCCCCCAAAATCCATACCAGACCCTTTTCAGAGCATGCAGCCTGGCAGGTCAGGAAAGGGGGGGGGGGGTAATTTCCATTAACTTTGGGGAAAGTGACAGCTAATTCTGTGAGCTATAGTGAAGAAATTGCATTTAAAAATCAGCACTAACATACACTTTGTATTGCGAAAAAAATTTATACAAAATTTATAAACCGAGGCATTATTTTCAGTGGATTTTCATTTGTAAACCGAAAATTACTTTAACCGAGGCTTTCTTAAACCGAGGTATTACTGTACTTTCCTGTCACAGCATTGTCTTTATATGGACAAGAATACATTATGGCCAACCATCAGTCCCACCCCGCAAGCCAGAGTACTGGGTGTCATTCTAGACTCCAAACTGTCCTTCCAGCCCCAGGTCCAATCGCTGACAAACTCATGCAGACTCCACCTCCATAACATCTCCAAAATACGTCCGTTCCTAACCCCGGAAACGACTAAGCAACTCATCCACTCCCTCATCATATCACGACTTGACTACTGTAACTCCCTCCTCGATGGCCTACCCCAACACAGGCTATCCCCGCTTCATTTTATCCTGAATTCTGCAGCCAGACTCATCCACCTTACTAACTGCTCCGTATCCGCCACCCCTCACTGCCAATTACTCAACTGGCTTCCAACTGCCCAACGCATAAAATTCAAATTACTAACATTGACGTACAAAGCTGTTCATAACACTGCCCCAAACAACCTCACCGACCTGATATCCATCTACCACCTAAAACGCACTCTCTGCTCCTCACAAGACCTCCTACTCTCCAGTTCCCTAGTCACCTCCTCCCATGCCCATCTCCAGGACTTCTCCAGGGCTTCCCCCATCCTCTGGAACTCACTACCCCAATCCAACAGACTGTCACCTTCCCTCCTCACCTTTAGGCGCACTCTGAAAATCCATCTCTTCAGGGAAGCCTACCCCACCCTCACCTAATTGCCGATCTCCTCCACACTTCCTACCACTCCATCCCCCACAGCTATTTCCTCCTGTATCACTCTCCCCTCCCTCCTAAATTGTAAGCTCCAAGGAGCAGGGCCCTCGAACCCCTCGTGTATTGTATTGTATTGTTACTGTACTGTCTCATGTACTGTCACCCATTATATTGTAAAACGCTGAGTAAACTGTTGGCGCTATATAAATACTTGTATAATAATAATTATGGTTTTTGATACATTTTTGAGATGTAGCTACTTACATATCTGTTTTAAAATAGAACCAAAAGCAACACATTTTTGTTTTCATTTTGGATAGAGTTAGGGCTAGATTACACTTACTGTTCTCTCCGAAGAGCGATCCACATTAAGATCACTCTTCAGGCAACATTAGACAGGCAGTGTGTAGGTGTTTTATCACTCAACTGTTTTACTGCCCCACAGCCACACATGTGAACAAAGCCTAATAGTTTCAATTTCCCATCCCTTCCTGTACAGAAGATACAGCCAGTATTAATATCTGCCCGAGGTTCAAACCCCTCACCACTCTGGACAAGGCACTTCCAGTGATAATATTGTGCAACTAAAGGTAAACGTTTTACAATTTTGGATGTAGTAAGGGAGGGTTATAACCCGGTCAGTTTTTTCCCATATTTGTCCCATTAGAGAGATTTCCTTTCACTTCCTGTCCCATACTCAAAACAGGAAGTGAGAGGATATCCTTCCAAAATGAGAGAATTCCTGGTTGTCACCAGGACTAGTGTCCCCTGTGGAAGATTTCCCCTCTATTCCAGTTCACCTGTCTGCTACACAGCAGCACCTCTCAACACCCCATCTTCCTCCCCACTCCCCTGCTGGCTAGGCTCTGTCATATTTATGGACTGGTCTGCCACACACCTGGCCTCCTGCCTGGGATTGGTCAGACTCCTATAAATATGCAGATCAGCTCTTCATCACCTCTGCCTACTGGCTTCTAGAAGCTTCTCCATGTTTCTAGAGCAGGGGGAGGCACCAGAAGACTAACCTGTGGAGCCCTCCAACCCTGACCTGAAGTAACCTTCTATCTAATCCCAGGTTTCTAGCAAGCATCTACTCTAAACACCTATGTGCACTAGAGGGCGCTACAACCACATACCACTCCCCTCCTCCTCCCTCCTCCAACTGAGTGACTGACAGCAGCTGCAGCCCACGCTGTCAGGTCACATTCCTGGACCGGAAGTTCGGGGAAGCAGCACCATGTAATCTAGAGTCAGTGGTGGTGTATAGTAAATGTTGTATCTATATACATCAAATTATATGCTTGGGAATGTTAATTTAGTAGTTTAGAATCCATTGTTTAAAAAAAAAAATAAAATGTGTGAGATTTTACTACATTATTATTGTATTTTAATACAGAACTCCAGCCATGTGGAGTAAAAGTGCAACTTGTCATCCCCCCCTCCCCCCACATGCCTTTTTTTTCAATTTTTAAAAATCTTCACACACGGTAATGCAGGCCATAGACGGGTCGAAAATCGGCCGATTTTTCGGCCGAAAATAAAATCGGCCGATTTTCGGATCGTTAGTGGGCGATTTGGTCGGCCGTTTTTCGGTATTTTGGCCGTTTTTGTTTTTCGGTAAAGTTGGAAAAAAATCGGCCGATTTTGCCGATCGGCCGATTTTCGCGGCAATTAGTGGGCAAATCGGCCGATTTTTTACCAATAAAAAATCTGCGCATGAGCAGTGACCTGCAAGAGGAAGACAAAAAGAAGAAAAAGAAGAAGAGGAAGAGAATGAAGAAGAGGATGAAGAGGAAGAAGAGGATGAAGAAGAGGATGAAGAAGAAGAAGAAGAGGATGAGGATGAAGAAGAGGATGAAGAAGATGAGGATGAAGAAGATGAGGATGAAGAAGAAGAGGAAGAAGAAGAGGATGAGGATGAGGATGAAGAAGAAGAGGATGAGGATGAGGAAGAAGAAGAGGATGAGGATGAAGAAGAGGAAGAAGAAGAAGAAGAGGATGAGGATGAAGAAGAAGAAGAAGAGGATGAGGATGAAGAAGAAGAAGAGGAGGAGGAGGAGGATGAAGAAGAAGAGGATGAGGATGATGAAGAAGAAGAAGAGGATGAGGATGAAGAAAAAGAAGAAGAAGAAGATGAGGATGAAGAAGAAGAGGATGAGGATGAAGAAGAAGAAGAAGAAGAGGATGAGGATGAAGAAGAAGAAGAAGAGGAGGATGAGGATGAAGAAGAAGAAGAAGAAGAAGAAGAAGAAGAAGTAGGATGGAAATAAGAAGAATTCCAGTCCAGCAAAAAGTGTCTCTGCAGAGAGCTCTGCTATTTCTGACAGTTCTCTGACAGTTCCTTGACATTTACAGCGGTTGAAACATTGTATCTATTTGTTTCCGAATAAAAACATCTGTATCCTAAATGGAAACAAATAGATACATTGTTGCAACTTCTATAAATGTCAAGGAACTGTCAGAGAACTGTCAAAGAAATAGCAGAGCTCTCTGCAGGGACACTTTTTGCCGGCTCTAGACGGGTAGAAAATCGGCCGATTTTTTTTTACCATTGATGGTAACGTCGGCCACTTGAACAACCGATTTTTCGTTTTTTAAAAGAAAAATCTGCAGTTTTTCTCCCCATCTATGGCCTGCATAAGGCCTTGTTCACACCTGTGCAGGTTGAGGTTGATGTGTTTTGCGTTTTTATCACACTCGTTTTTTATGCTTTTTGATTTTGCGTTTTTGGAAGGTGCCTGTTGGCTTGCTTAAGGAACCAGGAAAGAAAAACAGCAGAAACACATAAAAAACGCAAGCACTGCATTTGTGATGCATTTCTTCTGCTTTTCCATTAGTCTATGGAGCCAAAAACGTCATCTGCTGCAGGAAAAAAAAGTCCTTGACCCTTTCCAAAACAAACGCACCAGTGGAAACAGGGGTGGACTGACAACTCATGGGGCCCCTGGGCAATAGGGGATCATGGGGCCCCTGTGTCCTTGCCTAAACTCAAAAAAGCCTATGAAAAAGGTACCAGGGGCATCTCATGGGGCCCCCTACTGACCCCAGGCCCTCGGGCAGTGCCCGAGTTTCCAAATGGTAAGTCCGCCCCTGAGTGGAAAATGCCTAGATGTAAATGTGACCCATAGGAAACCATGTTAAATGGACTGTAGTGCTTTTCTGCAAAGCTGAAAACACACTGAAAAACACACAGGTGTGAACCAGGCCTAAAATATGTATTTTTTTTTTTTTTTGCTGGAAAATTACTTAGAACCCCCACACATATATTTTCTGAAAGCAGAAGCCATGGAGAACAAAAATATGTATTTTTTTTTTTTTTTGCTGGAAAATTACTTAGAACCCCCACACATATATTTTCTGAAAGCAGAAGCCATGGAGAACAAAAACGGTGGCTGTTGCAATTTTTTTAAGTCGCACAATATTTGCGCAGCTGTTTATCAGATGCAAATTTTCAGGTAAAGTACACCTAAAGTGATATTAAACCTAAAAGCAAAGATTTATTATATTGCAGAGTACCAACTCTTAGATGTGATGGCTGCGTTGGTTTTTCAGGCTTTCATTCCTTTATTTTCACCTGTGATCCAGCCAGTAAGTCTGTTGCTTTTCAATAGAACAAGTTGTTCTGTCGATGTAGTAGTTAGAGTGCTAAGACAAACCATTTACCACTGACAAAGGGTGCTTACATTGGCCAGCTTTTATTTTTTTTATGTAAAATCTTTATCCCAAAAAGGTAAAAACCAGTTGCTATAACTGCTTATAAAGTGTTAGCTGGAGTATGGCTTCAATATGTTAGTGTATCGAAATCTGTTAGTATGTCTAACACTTCCCTCCCCCCAGACTGACAATGCTGCTGTCCAAAGGTGCCCCCCTTGTGCTCCTGCATCCACCATGGAGGCGCTCTAATACAGGAGGTTTGTTACTGGCCAGATCACCAGGTGAAAACAGATGGGAAAACGCCTAAAAAAAGTAAACTAATGCAGCCACCACATCTAATGACTGGTAAGCTGCAATATATTACATTTTTGGTTTTACGTTTATTACAGCTTTCAATGAAATTTAGTGCACACATTCATAATATAATACCCAACTTTTGGTAAAATATAAAAGGTGATGTTGCGTTGAATAAACAGATACCAAACATGTCAAGATATAAAATTGCTGATGTCTGTGAAATGCCAACAAAGTACCTAAAATTGCCTATAGACATCGCTTTAAAAACTTCTACGAGTTACATGTGAGCTCTGGCGCTAGAATTATCACTCTCGCTCCGACATTCCTGGTCATATTAATATTATACAGGATTTATATAGCGCCAACAGTTTGCTCAGCGCTGTACATTATAATGGGAGACAATACACGAGACAGTACAGTAACAATACAATGCGATACACGAGGGGTTCGAGGGCCCTGCTCCTTGGAGCTTACAATCTAGGAGGGAGGGGATAGTGGTACAGGAGGAAAAGCTGTGGGGGATGGAGTGGTAGGAAGAATGGAGGAGATCGGCAATAAGCAGAGGGCGGGGTAGGCTTCCCTGAGGAGGTGGGTTTTCAGGGTGCGCCTAATGGAGAGGAGAGTATCTCCTCTCATATCTCATACCTCTCATATCTCACATGTATGGTGTGGCAGAAAGAAGTTAAACCCTGTCCATATCTTATTTTCTACAGTCCTTTAGAGCCAGTTCACACTATAGAAACACAGTCCAGATGCGTTCCGGATGCATTTCCGCATGTGCGTTTTTGACACATTCTGGTGCATTTTTGATGCTTTTTTGACACGTTCCAGTGCGTTTTTTATGCACTCCACTTAATTTTTTCTCCTCTCTCTTTCTTCAATTTAAATAGGGACATGTGTGTTCCAGTGTGTTTTTGGCGCATTTCGATGCGTTCCAGTGCATTTTTGATGCGTTTTACCGCGTTCCAGTGCAGTTCTGTGCAGAAAAACTGAAGCATGTTCTACTTTTTTTTCTGCAACCGGAATGCGCTGGAAGTGCAAGAACTGATGTGAACTATGACATTGACAACCATATAACCTACCTTCTGTGCATTTTGGAGGCAGAAAAAAAAGCAACTGAAACGCATGCAGTGTGAACTGGTCCTTGGTCTAGGTTCACACCTAAGCGTTTTCTGTTGCGTTTTGCAGAAACGCACAGCAGTCCATTTAACTTGATTTCCTATGGGACAGGTTCACATCTCTGCGTTTTCACCCGGTGCATTTTTTGGAAAGAGTCAGGGACTTTTTTAAATGCAAAATGTTGCATTTTTGGCTCAATAGACTTCAATGGGGATGCTGCCGAAAAGCATGTAGTGTGTTTTTTGATGCATTTTGCAGTTTAATCTGCCCAGCAACAAGTTGGAAAAAATGCTAAATGCAAAACACATCAAATTTGTATCAAAAACGCATGTGCAAAAACATAAAAAGCACTGCAGAAATGGATCAAAAGCAAAGTGCATAGGTGTGAACCAGGCCTTATACAAGTCCAGTGATATCACATTGGGGGGGGAGGGGGGAAAGTGGGGTGGGTGCACTTTCTGAACTGACGTCATATGAGTGCCGCTCATTCCTGGACTGAGGACGAAGCTGAGGACATCACTGCATCATAGAGAGGATATGTAAATCTTTGGGACATTTTTTTCTTTTTTTCTTAATCGGGGGGGGGGGGGGGTGCAAAAATTAAGAATACATTAAACTTGGAGTTCCACTTTAAAGCGGTAGTAAACCACGAAAAAAAAAATTCTATAAAAATCTCCCTGCAAGCGAAGAGCATAATATGCTAGTATCCATCGCATATTAGCACATTATGAAGGACTTACCTGAAAATGAAGCCCTCCGGGGGAGCGCTGTCACAGCTCCCCAAGGCTTCCATCTTCACCCAGTCTTCCTTCCGGGTTCGCGAGTTGTGGCCATCTGATTGGCCAGGTTGCAATATCGTCACTCCCGCACATGCACGAAATAAGTTTTGGCCGCGGCACGGCTTTCTCATTGGATGGCAAGCCGCCGATTGAGAGCGCAGTACGCAAGTGCCGGTGATATTACCGGTGCCTCTAGAGTAAATATCTCCTAAACCATGCATGTTTAGATGTTTACAGTACCTACAGGTAAGACTTATTGAAGATTTATCTGTAAAATATGAAGAGTTTTCTTACACTTTAAAGCATAACTAAAGGCAGATTTCTTTTTTGTGTTGGATAGAGTGGAGAGGGATTAGAATTTAACCACCAGATGGCTCTCTATGATTCCAGAAAACATTGGAGACAAAGAGAGCCTTTTCTTACTCAATTTCCTTTAGATTTACCTTCAACTATGTCAGGGATGGCGAACCTTTTAGAGACAGCGTGCCCAAGCTGCACCCCAAAACCCACTTATTTATCACAAAGTGCCAGCGCTGCTATTAAACCTGAATACTGAGGTTTAGCTTAGAAAAAACAACCCATACAATAACATCTTTTGCCTGAAAACAAAAACAAAGTTCAACTGACCACCGGCCCAGAGTGGCAATGTTCCACTGTCCACCAGCACATGGGGACAAAGTTCCACTGATCACCAGCACAAGGGGGCAAAGTTCCACGGACCACCAGTACAAGGGGGCAAAGTTCCATTGACCACCAGCACAAGGGGGCAAAGTTCCACTGACCACTGGCACAGATGGGCAATGTTCCACTGACTACCAGCACAAAGGGGCAAAGTTCCACTGGCCACCAGCACAAGGGGGCAAAGTTCCACGGACCACCAGTACAAGGGGGCAAAGTTCCACTGACCACCAGCACAAGGGAGTAAAGTTCCACTGACCACCGGCACAGAGGGGCAATGTTCCACTGACCACCAGCACAAAGGGGCAAAGTTCCACTGACCACCAGCACAGAGGGGCAATGTTCCACTGACCACCAGCACAAAGGGGCAAAGTTCCATGGACCACCAGCACAAGGGGGCAAAGTTCCACTGACCATCAGCACAGAGGAGCAATGTTCCACTGATCACCAGCACAAGGGGGCAAAGTTTCACTGACCACCAGCACAAGGGGGCAAAGATCCACTGACCACCAGCACAAGGGGGCAAAGTTCCACTGACCACCAGCACAAGCAAAATCTTGTGTTAATAAAAACTAATGTATTAAAACTCACAGCCAGTCCAATATATATATCCTTGGCAGCGCATGACCGGCCATGCAAAAGCTCAGACAAGTCACGGCTCATGACGTCAGCGCCTGGCACCGCTACTCCTTTCCGAGCATGCGCATTGGCCCCTATGTGTACTGTTATCTGATGGTCGGCTGCTGAGGCGACTTAGCTTGCATGCTGAAGAGAGAGCGCTCTGTGAGCCCGCTGTGGCACGCATGCCATAGGTTCACCACCACTGAACTATGTAGTGCAAGGGCCTTCCTGATTGCATACAAAGTGAAAGTTTTTAGGCTTTTGACCTCAAAGGTTTTGGTAAATATAAAGGAAGATTGTATAAGATAATTAGATACTGTGTGGCCTGCCTTTTGAACAATTATTGTTAGGGGAAAACAATTAAAAGAAAAGAAACAGAAAATTTAAAAAAAAAAAAAAAAAAAAAAAAAAACAGGCAAAGGAAAATTTTGCTCTAGGATGAATTTTCTATGGGCAAAAATAAAAGACCTGCATTTAATTTAATTATGTGTTTATTTAACCTTTTTCTGCTGTTGAAATGCAAGTATGATGGACGTTCAAGTCAGACCGGGACTTTTAATTTTACAGGTATAAAAGGGATGCTAGCGTGGCGGTACTAAGCGCAGTAGTATGTGGCAAGTGTGTCCTATTACTGATAGGTGCACATGTCACTGGTCAGTCCAGAGACCGTTAATCAAGATGGCAGACAACAGTGTTAGTGTGTACATGGAACAGCGTGTGGTGATGACGCTTCTTGTGAACGAAGGCATAAAATCCACACATACAGTTGCAAGAAAAAGTATGTGAACCCCTTGGGATTATGTGGAGTTTTGCATGAATTGGGCATAAAATGTGCTCTGAACGTCATCTAAGTCACAATAGAAGAACACAGTCTGCTGAACATAATACTACACAAACATTAGATGTTGCCATGGTTTAATTGCACATAACATGTAAACATTCACAGTGCAGGGAGGAAAAAGTATGTGAGGCCCTAGCTTAATGACTTCTCCCAGAGCTAGATGGAGCCAGGAGTGAGCCAACCTTGACTCCAATCAGTGTGATGATATTGGATGTGTTGCTGACAGCTGTCCTGCCCTTAAAAAACACACACCTGTTTTGGGTTTACTGGTTTCAAGAAGCACTGTCTGATGTGAACCATGCCTCACAGAAAAGAGCTCTCAGAAGACCTACGATCAAGAATTGTTGACTTGCATGAAGCTGGAAAGGGTTACAAAAGTATCTCCAAAAGCCTTGATGTTCATGTGTCCACGGTAAGACAGACTGTCTATAAATGGAGAAAGTTTAGCACTGTTGCTACTCTCCCTAGGCGTGGTTGCCCTGTAAAAATGACTGTAAGAGCACAGTGCAGAATGCTACATGAGGTAAAGAAGAATCCCAGAGTGTCAGCTAAAGACCTACAGAAATCTCTGGCACATGCTAACATTTTTGTTGACACATCTACAATAAGGAAAACATTAAACAAGAATGGAGAACATGGGAGGACACCACGGACGAAGCCATTGCTGTCCAAAAAGAATATTGCAGCACGTTTGAAGTTTGCAAAAGAGCACCTGGATGTTCCACAGCACTACTGGCAAAATATACTGTGGACAGATGAAACCAAGATTGAGTTGTTTGGGAAGAACACACAACACTATGTGTGGAGAAAAAAAGGCACAGCACACCAACATCAAAACCTCATATCCACTGTAAAATATGGTGGAGGGAGCATCATGGTTTGGGGCTGCTTTGCTGCCTCAGGGCCTGGACGGATTGTTGTCATTGATGGGAAAATTAATTCCAGAGTTTATCAAGACATTTTGCAGGAAAACGTACGACCATCTGTCCGCCAACTGAAGCTCCGCAGAGGATGGGTGATGCAACAGGACAATGACCCAAAGCATACAAGTAATTTAACAAAACAATGGCTGCAGCAGCACAGAATACGCCTTCTGGAGTAGCCCAGTCAGAGTCCTGACCTCAACCCGATTGAAATGCTGTGGCATGAACTTAAGAGAACGATTCACACCAGACATCCCAAGAATATTGCTACACTGAAACAGTTTTGTGAAGAGGAGTGGTCCAAAATTACTCTAGATCATTGTGCAGGTCTGATCTGCAACTACAGGAAACGTTTGGTTGAGGTTATTGCTGCCAAAGGAGGGTCAACCAGTTATTAAGTCCAAAGGTTCACATACTTTTTCCTGCCTGCACTGTGAATGTTTATATGTTATGTGCAATTAAACCATGGCAACATCTAATGTTTGTGTAGTATTATGTTCAGCAGACTGTGTTCTTCTATTGTTGTGACTCAGATGACGTTCAGAGCACATTTTATGCCCAATTCATGCAAAACTCCACGTAATCCCAAGGGGTTCACATACTTTTTCTTGCAACTGTATCTACAGAAGACTTCAAGCGCAGTACGGTGATGAGACGCTCAGCCGCAGTAAGACATTTGAATGGTGTAAACGTTTCAAAGATGGCAGTACGTCTGCCAGTGATGATCCCGGTCATGGTGGTTCCCAGCCCACAGCAGTCACTCCTGTGAACATTCAGCCCCTGGAATGCCTGATCCTGGATAAACGACACATAACCTGTCATGAAATTGAACAAGAGATGAATCTTTCTGTGGGAACGCTGAACGCACTGATGATGAAGTGAAGCAGGCTGTCCTTGGAAGGTTCAGGCGTACTGACAAATCTTTCTATACCAAAGCTTTCCAGGCATTAGTTACATGCTGGGGTAAGTGTATAAATGTAACAGGGGAGTATGTTGAAAATAAATGCAGTTTCCACTCCTTGAAATTTGTTCTTTTATTATATAAACTTAAAAGTCCTGGTTTGCCTTGAAAGCCCCTCATATATGTGATGGCAGGATAGATGGGCCTTAACATCGAGCCGCTGCGCATATGATCATTTAAGAACTGCAGTAAAATGCCTCTTAGCATTTTATTTATTTATTTCAGGTACTTATATAGCGCCGTCAATTTACGCAGCACTTTATATATATATATTGTACATTCACATCAGTCCCTAACCCTCAAGGGGTGTAAAGTATTTTGTAAACATTTTTTTTCAATTCACTAAAAAACACTACTAAAATACCTCATGAGCGATTGTATGAAGTGATGCGGTATTTTTGTAATGAAAGCTAGCGGTAAATATCATGGTTGTTAAGGAGCGGGCAGCCACCGCGTCCTTAGCAACCATGACTCATTTGCTGTCAGTGGGGTTTCACGCTGACAGCGGAATGAAAACAAAAGAATTGCCGGCATTTAAAAATTAAAATTGAATTAATGCATTATTTTTTTTAAAAATGGCGTAGAGACGCCCCAGAATCCATACCAGACCCTGAGGTTAAGATTAGGATTCACTTAAAGGGCTGTCGGGGGGAGGCAGGAAGGGCTTAAAAAGTCTAAAATCTTAACTGTAGGCTTTCTCTCTAGATTTGGAAGTACTGGAGAAGGTTTAGAACGTTTTCTTCAGGTTTTTATTGCTGTCTGAATTATTTTCGAGTGATTTCCTTTCAGCCTGGGTTCACATATATGCGGTGCAGTACATCGCATGTGATTCACACAGGAACTGCACTGCATTCCCGTGCAAATCACATGCGATTTGTGTGCGGTGCGATTGGAGCCATACATTACTGTATGTATGGCTCAAATCGCACCGCACCTGCACCAAATAGGTGCAGGACCTTTTTTTGGGTCCGCACTAGAATCGGATTGCATGGGTATTCACACCGCGTTTTGCGTACCGATTTCGGTGTGTTAACATACACACCCGCATCGGTTTGCATGAACGGGGTGCGATTATGATGCGGTGCAGAATTCACACGGAAAACGCTGCAAATTCCGTACTGCATCAGTGTGAATCCAGCCTCACTCCAGTTTGGTCACTGGGACAGCAAGTGAGCAAAATCTCTTCAAATGGAGAAACAAACACAGACAAAAGTAACATAAAAACTAGGAAGTGTTGAAACCCCAGCCTAGTGTTTACTACTCCCCCTGTGTTCCCAGTTTCTCCACACTCCTACTGAGACAGGAAGAGAGGGGAGAATGTCTCCAAAGGATAAAGATCGGGCAGATGTTCTAACTATAACTAAACGAAAAGTCTTTCTTTGATTACGTCATCGGGAGCCAGCAGTCTCTTCCTGGCCCTTGGAGCCTGCCCCCTATGATACACCAATGAGCATGCACAATGTGTTCCAAATCGCCCTGAAGTCTCCTGGGATCCATGACGCAGGTATCTCAAAAGGCTGCAGGGCACCTTTGATACCCATGTCACCAAGGCAGAAGCACCAGCTGGGCACTGCAAAAGAGGTATTCAAAAAAAAAAAAGAAAAAAAACACTAATTATGTGAAATTCGAGCAAAATAACTATACTATGCAAAATGAACAAAAGCATGTTTGTAAACATCATTCAAACTTGATATCAGCCGTCAGTAAGCCTCTGTACAGCAAGGCTCCGCCTGGGAGGGGAGGAGCTGCACTGTAAACCAATCAGGCACTACCACTTTGCACAGTGCTGCCATATGAACACAAAAGGAAGCATAGGAATACATTTATCAGTGTTCTGCTGATCATATATAAACACTCTGCATGTTAAAATGCATTTTTTATATATTACAAAATATTTTTTAAAATATATATTTTTTTAAATCTATTCTTCAGATTTTTGTAACATCAAAGTAATTTTAACATACATTTTTACATATATTTGTAAATGCATTCTAAAAATGTAGATTTGTAAAGACATACAGTATATTTTAAATTTATTTTTAAAAATATCTTCATATATTTTGTAATAAAAACGCATTTCAACATGCAAAAGAAAAAAAAAAATATATATATATATATATATATACAGTGGGGATCGAAAGTTTGGGCACCCCAGCTAAAAATTTGTATTAATGTGCATAAAGAAGCCAAGGAAAGATGGAAAAATCTCCAAAAGGCATCAAATTACAGATTAGACATTCTTATAATATGTCAACAAAAGTTAGATTTTATTTCCATCATTTACACTTTCAAAATAACAGAAAACAAAAAAATGACGTCTGCAAACGTTTGGGCACCCTGCAGAGTTAATATCTTGTACTGCCCCCTTTGGCAAGTATCACAGCTTGTAAATGCTTTTTGTAGCCAGCCAAGAGTCTTTCAATTCTTGTTTGAGGTATCTTTGCTCATTCTTCCTTACAAAAGTCTACCAGTTCTTTGAGATTTCTGGGCTGTCTGTCACGCGCTGCTCTTTTAAGGTCTATCCATAGATTTTCAATTATGTTGAGGTCAGGAGATTGTGAAGGCCATGGCAAAACCTTCAGTTTACGCCTCTTGATGTAATCCCCCGTGGATTTCGAGGTGTGTTTAGGATCATTATCCATTTGTAGAAGCCATCCTCTCTTTAACTTCAGCTTTTTCACAGATGGCATCAAGTTACCATCCAAAATTTGCTGAAATTTTATTGAATCCATTTTTCCTTCTACTCGTGAGATGTTCCCTGTGCCACTGGCTGCAACACAATCCCAAAGCATGATTGATCCAACCCCATGCTTAACAGTTGGACAGAGGTTCTTTTCATTAAATTCTGTGCACCTTCTTCTCCAAACGTACCTTTGCTCATTCCGGCCAAAAAGTTCAATTTTAACCTCAT
This sequence comes from Staurois parvus, assembly GCF_062004578.1. Classification (NCBI taxonomy): domain Eukaryota; kingdom Metazoa; phylum Chordata; class Amphibia; order Anura; family Ranidae; genus Staurois; species Staurois parvus. The sequence goes on along the minus strand of NW_028317848.1, from coordinate 3,028,993 downwards.
CGGTCCACAGAACTTGTTTCCAAAATGCATCAGGCTTGTCTATATGTTCATTTGCAAAGTTCAAACGATGATTTTTGTGGTGAGGACGTAGAAGAGGTTTTCTTCTGATGACTCTTCCATGAAGACCATATTTGTACAAGTATCTCTTTATAGTGGAATAGTGTACCACAACTCCAGTGTCTGCCAGATCTTTCTGGAGGGATCGTGCAGTCAAACGTGGGTTTTGAATTGTTTTTCTCACAATCCTGCGAGCTGTTCTGTCTGATATTTTTCTTGGTCTTCCAGATCTTGCTTTAACTTCCACTGTTCCTGATGACTGCCATTTCTTAATTACATTCCGAACAGAGGATATTGACATCTGAAAATGCTTTGCTATCTTCTTATAGCCTTCTCCAGCTTTGTGAGTGTCAACTATTTTCAGTTTCAGTTTTCTAGACAACTGCTTAGAAGATCCCATGGTGCTGATTGTTGGGGCAAGGTCAGATGAGTCTGGGCATTTAAAAACTTTGAGATTGACATAACCTGGTCTTCCCAGACAATGACTGAGAACAATCCATGACACTGGCAGGTCTCAGCTTTGCAAAGGGGGCAGTGCATGCTATAAATTCTGCAGGGTGCCCAAACTTTTGCAGACGCCATTTTTTTGTTTTCTGTTATTTTGAAAGTGTAAATGATGGAAATAAAATCTAACTTTTGTTGACATATTATAAGAATGTCTAATCTGTAATTTGATGCCTTTTGGAGATTTTTCCATCTTTCCTTGGCTTCTTTATGCACATTAATACAAATGTTTAGCTGGGGTGCCCAAACTTTCGATCCCCACTGTATATATATTTATTGAAATATATTGAATATGACCAAAAGTATAGCATTTCAAATATATGTCAATATATTTGGGAAGAATATTTTTAAAATATACTTCAAATATATATTTTCTTCCATATGGGAAATCTCTCCAATAGGACACAGGTGGCAGAAAACTGATAGGGCAAATTCATCGCAATTAAAACAATTTATCTTGGTCAAGTACCTGCCCCTAACCCATGATTGGAAAGAGAATGATCAGCAGAACACTGATAAATGTATTCCTATGCTCTCTTTTGTGTTCATATGGCAGCGCTGTGCAATGGTGAACTGAAAGTGATTCTGAAGTCTAAGCGTTTTTTTTATTCTATGCATTAAGGTTAAAAAATGCTCCAATACAAGTTTTCCCTCCCCTATCCTCCACCAAGCAGTGCCGTCCCATCTGCAGCCCCACTCTGCTCTCTTCTGCTTCTCACAGGAGACTCTGAGAGCACTGGGAGTCCTGGCTCCCCCTGTTGTTAGTCAAATCTTGTGAGGAGGGAGCAGGGGGTGTGGCCAAGCTATGCTATGTGAGTCTATAGATACACACAGCCTGGCTTGGGAGTGCAACCACATGTGTGTCCCCATAGTGCAATGGTCAATGGTAAGAAATGCAGAGAGAAGAGGTCAGTGGTAAGTAATGCAGAGTGCAGAGGTCAGTGGTAAGTAATGCAGAATGCAGGGGTCAGTGGTAAGTATTGCAGAATGCAGGGGTCAGTGGTAAGTAATGCAGAGTTCAGGGGTCAGTGGCAAATAATGCAGAGGTCAGTGGTAAGTAATGCAGAGTGCAGGGGTCAGGAGAAAGTAATGCAGGGTGAAGAGGTCAGTGGTAATTAATGCAAAGTGCAGGAGTCAGGAGTACGTATTGTGGAGTGCAGAGGTCAGTGGTAAGTAATGCAGAGTGCAGGGTCAGTGGTAAGAAATGTAGAGTGCAGAGGTCAGTGGTAAGTAATGCAGAGTGCAGAAGTTAGTGGTAAGTAATGCAGAGTGCAGATGTCAGTGGTAAGTAATGCACGGTGCAAAGGTTAGGAGTAAGTAATGCACAGTGCAGGGGTCAGCAGTAAGTAATGCATCGTGCAGGGGTCAGAAGTAATGCAGAGTGCAGGGGTCAGTGGCATGCAATGCAGAGTGCAGGAAACAATAGTAAGTAACGCACAGTGCAGGGGTCAGGAGTAAGTAATGCAGAGTGCAAGGGTCAAAAATAAAGTAACACAGAGTTCATAAGTCAGTAGTAAGCAATGCAGAGTGCATGGGTCAGAAATAAGTAATGCAGGGTGCAGGGTTCGGTGGTTAGTAATGCAGAGTGCAGGGGTCAGTAGTAAGCAATGCAGAGTGCATGGGTCAGAAATAAGTAATGCAGAGTGCAGGGTTCAGTATTAAGCAATGCAGAGTGCATGGGTCAGGAATAAGTAATGCAGGGTGCAGGGCTCGGTGTTAAGTACTGCAGAGTGCAGGGGTCAGTAGTAAGCAATGCAGAGTGCATGGGTCAGGAATAAATAATGCAGGGTGCAGGGCTCGGTAATAAGTAATGCAGAGTGCAGGGGTCAGGAATAAGTAATGCAGAGTGCAGGGGTCAGGAATAAGTAATGCAGAGTGCAGGGGTCAGGAATAAGTAATGCAGGGTGCAGGGCTCGGTGGTAAGTAATGCAGGGTGCAGGGCTCGGTGTTAAGTAATGCAGAGTGCAGCGGTCAGTAGTAAGCAATGCAGAGTGCATGGGTCAGAAATAAGTAATACAGGGTGCAGGGTTCGGTGGTTAGTAATGCAGAGTGCAGGGGTCAGTAGTAAGCAATGCAGAGTGCATGGGTCAGAAATAAGTAATGCAGAGTGCAGGGTTCAGTATTAAGCAATGCAGAGTGCATGGGTCAGGAATAAGTAATGCAGGGTGCAGGGCTCGGTGTTAAGTAATGCAGAGTGCAGGGGTCAGTAGTAAGCAATGCAGAGTGCATGGGTCAGGAATAAATAATGCAGGGTGCAGGGCTCGGTAATAAGTAATGCAGAGTGCAGGGGTCAGGAATAAGTAATGCAGAGTGCAGGGGTCAGGAATAAGTAATGCAGAGTGCAGGGGTCAGGAATAAGTAATGCAGGGTGCAGGGCTCGGTGGTAAGTAATGCAGAGTGCAGGGGTCAGTAGTAAGCAATGCAGAGTGCATGGGTCAGAAATAAGTAATGCAGGGTGCAGGGCTCGGTGGTAAGTAATGTAGAGTGCAGGGGTCAGTAGTAAGCAATGCAGAGTGCATGGGTCAGAAATAAGTAATGCAGGGTGCAGGGCTCGGTGGTAAGTAATGTAGAGTGCAGGGGTCAGTAGTAAGCAACGTAGAGTGCATTGGTCAGGAATAAGTAATGCAGGGTGCAAGGCTCGGTAGTAAGTAATGCAGGGTGCAGGGGTCAGTAGTTAGTAAAACACATCTCCCTTCACTTCACCCGTGAAGTGCGGATGGACACCTGACAAGCAGCCCACCACGTCCTCTCTCCCTGACTCCTTGGAACACTTGAACCTGTAATCCTCATCCAGCCCTCATTGCCCCAATCTCATCAGCAGTTCTCACCCACTGAAAGCTTCTTGTTGTCCCTCCTCATCACCAGTGGTCCCTGTGCAGTGTGCCGGGATGAGGTGAACATCTGTAATCCAATCACAGCAATGCCTTCTCAGCCCAGCCAATCAGCAAGGAAACTGTAGTAGTGCTGAGAGTGGGGCAACAGGATGGCGATCTCCCCGTCACATTGGCCGTCCACAATTTCTGGCATATAACAGGAGCCGTGTGCTGGAACAAATGACCTGTGGGGTACTTGGATGGCTGTATTGTGTTTGAATCCTGGGACAGTCCTGTGGAATCCGGGACTGTTGGGGGTATGGAAGAGGCTAGTATATAATTTGATGAAATAGGGATCTTTAATATCACCCTATTACTATTTTATTAGAGAAAGGTTTCTAGCACAATATACTAGAGCCGTCATTACAGAACACAATGCTTTGTTTAGCTCTCCTCGCCTCCACCTTCATACCATTCTATACATCACTACCTGCGCAGCACATCTGTTCATCTTCTGGAAGTGGGTGAGACAAATGTAAGGTGTGGCATTTCCCTGTCACTCACACTTTGTTACCCCTGACTAAGTGATTGTGATCGATCCACTGGAATGTCCCAGGGCGGCCTCCGGCCTACATTATTTTCACATTGTGCCTCTCCACTTGATATTAATTGTGACAGGCTGTGTTGTTTGATAATGAACATGATGACATAAAATAACCAGCCAGCTCATCTCATTCTGCTCAGGTCATGCACCATCTTATCCTCTTTTTGTCCAGGAAACAAATCTATCTCTTTGTTCAGCAAAGCATATTTGAAATCTGGAACCCTGATAAAGGTGGAGATTTGCTGAGGCAGCGTTCACATGTTTTGATGGTGTAATCCGACTGGATAAAGTGCTTCAAGCGCAAAGGGAATTTGGCAACAACATCGATGATAAAATATAGCCAAACAGTTGTGTACAAACATATGACTGGGTGCTGTATGTCTAGTCCGGGGCTAACGTGTGATAAATATGATATAGTAAAGTGGGGCAGGGCCATAATAAACATTGTAAATCCTTTTCATGACCTATTATGTTCCAATTTGTTGACTAAATTATTACTGTGTTTGCTGATGTGAAAATTCGGATCCTTGCCATGGGGTCTGAATACAGTTGTCTACAGAGGAGTGCGGGATGTTTACATAGACTTACCATCCCAATGGGGTTGATTTACTAAAATTGGAGCACTCAGAATCTCGTGCCACTGTGAATAGTAGCCAATCAGCTTCTAACTTTACCACATTCAATTAAGCTTTGACAAAAAAACCTGGAAGCTGGTTGGTTTCTATGCAGAGCTGCACCAGATTTTGCACTCTCCAGTTTTAGTAAATCAGCTCCAATGTGTCTAGAATTACCAATCAACAAATAATACTACAAGATTTTCTATATGCTACACATGCAAGGTCCACCCATCACATCAGACCCCCTCTCTGCATGTCAAGGTCCCCCATCACATCAGATCCCTCCTCTTCACGTCAGAGGTTCCTCCGAACACATCCAAGGTTCCTCCTTCACATCAGTGGTCCCTCCATCTCATCAAAGCATCCCTTTCACATCCGAGGTCCCTCCATCACATCAGAGGTCCCCCATTCACATCAGAGGTTCCCCCATGATATTAGAGGTCCCACCGTCACATCAAAGCTCCCCCCTACACATTAGACTCCCTCTTCATATCAGACTTTCCCCCTAGAGGTCTATCATCATATCAGAGGTCCCCCCTCACATCAGAAGCCCCCCGTACTCACAGAGCCCCCAGTCACCCAGTCCTCCAATTATAAAGTCCCCTCTTCACCTCAGAGCCTTGCATTTTGGCTTTAGCAGCCTGAAAGAGGGTGGCAGGAGGAGCCTCGAGGAAGCAGACTTCATGGGGTTTATTTACTAAAGCTGGAGAGTCCAAAATCAGACTCCTTTCTGCATAGAAACCAATCAGCTTCTAACCTCAGCTTGTTCAATGAAGCTTTGGCAATGAAACCTGGAAGCTGATTGGTTTCTATGCAGAAGGGAGTCTGATTTTGGACTCTCCAGCTTTAGTAAATAAACCCCCATGTGTTCTCCTAAATGCTGGGAGTGGCCCTACATGCCACCTGCCCTGGATCAGAGTCATGCATTACCATGTTGCAGGTGAACAAACCACCATCACCATAGCAATGAATGATGCTGAGCGTCCTGGTCCTAGAGCGGCATTGATTGTTATGGTGCTGGTCCTCCCAGCACCCTGGTTGAGAAGCAATGGCTTCACAACCAGGAGTCGGGAGGAATAATCTCAGCCAAACACTGACTGCAGCCTATCAGATGCAGACACTGTTCTGTATTCTGACAGCCACAGACAAAGTACAATAACTGATAGGGAACATTTGTCCGAATCTACTGTTTATTCTTGAGCAAGGAATCTATTGATTTATCTTACGGAGCCAGCAGGGTTGAACAAGAGTAATCTTATTATTATTTAGGGACTCTTTCATGACCTGATCGGTACCACTGGATTGCCATAAGGCCAATGTGATGCCTATATTTAAAAAGGGATCAAAGGCTTTACCAAGTAACTACAGAACTTTTAGTTTGACTTCTATAGTTTGAAAGATAGTGGAGAGTTTAATAAAAGACCACATGGATGGGCTCTTGCTGAAAAATAATATTTTAATCAACAGACAGCATGGATTCATGTTGTCAAACAAATCTGATTTCTTTTTATGAGGAGGCAAGCAAAACCTTGGACAGAGGGGTGGCGGTGGACATGGTATACTTGGACAGAGGGGTGGCGGTGGACGTGGTATACTTGGACAGTGGGGTGGCAGTGGACGTGGTATACGTGGACAGAGGGGTGTCACAAAAACGTGCATCCGAAATGGACGCGGTGCAACCATTTTGGTTTCAGTCCTGCTAAGGGTATCCATTTCTCATTCCTTCCCCCTCCCTTCCTGAGAGGCACAGTGAAAGATGTGTGTGTGCTGGTTATGGGTCAACAGCAGGGCAAGGCATCCCTAGTTCGGTGCCGAGCAGTCTACGAAAGTGTAGCCTTCCTCACCTAGGCCAGGATAAGGCCCATGTTCCCAAGAGAGACAGAGCAGCTCTGCCAGAGAACTTGTGTAATTTCTTACCTCATAACCGAGATAAGGCAGCTTTTCCCAGGAATTGAAAGAGATTGTAACCTCATAAAAACAGCTCAGCATAGGTGGCAGGATCAGATAACTTCTTGCAAAATCAGTTTTTCCCCTATGTTTCATATCTTGAAATATGGAAGACTTACATAAAAACCGGGCACCTTGTCAGATGGCCCATGCGCAGGCTAACATTTTGATGGGTCACACTCCCACCTCAGATCATCAGGGGAGCCAAAACATAGAACTCGTACACCGTGTAACGTACAATTTCATAATTCATATCTACATGATCCTTAGACTTATCGGTGTAATAATATACCCGCGAGGGGACTATCACTCGTGCAGCTGAGAAGCTATAGACCAGAATATGAATTATGAAAGATGTTGGTTCTAATTTAGGATTCCGCCCGACGATTCCTCCCTAAACAGAGTATTGGTCAGTTACTCAGAGCCACCCCCCTGCTGGGGGACTTTAAAAAACAGGCTAGCAGGCCTAAAAAGGTAAGTTGAAGACATCTCCCATTTGTAACATCAATACCACCTGGGGAGACCCTTTTGCTCTGCAACTTGGATCTGCTTACATCAAAGGCTTAAATGGCAAGTAACTTAACCCTTTAACTTCTCCCTGTTATCTCTTTGCTGTGCTATGGTTCTTTGTGTGTGTGTATATATGTATATATATATATATATATATATATATATATATATATATACAGTTGTGACCAAAATTATTCAACCCCCACTGAAATTGAGTGTTTTGGCCAGTTTGACATTGCTTTTGATCATTCAGTCATCTTGCTTACATTTACATTAAAGAGGCACTTGTAGGTCAGACAAATATAACATAACAGTTATAATGAAATAACCACAAATGTCTTTTCTGTGCTCACAGCATTATCAGTTTTATTCAACCCCCAAGTGACATTCAATCTTAGTACTTAGTACAGCATCCTTTTACAGTTATAACAGCTTTTAAACGTGAAGCATAGCTTGACACAAGTGTCTTGCAGCGATCTACGGGTATCTTCGCCCATTCTTCATGGGCAAAGGCCTCCAGTTCAGTCACATTCTTAGGCTTGCGCACTGCAACTGCTTTCTTTAAGTCCCACCAGAGGTTCTCAATCGGATTTAAGTCTGGTGACTGCGATGGCCACTCCAAAATGTTCCAGCCTTTCCTCTGCAACCATGCTCTAGTGGACTTGGAGGTATGCTTGGGATCATTGTCCTGTTGAAAGGTCCAACGTCTCCCAAGCCTCAGGTGTGTGACGGACTGCATCACGTTTCCATCCAATATCTCCTGGTACTGAAGAGAATTCATGGTACCTTGCACACGCTGAAGCTTCCCTGTACCTGCAGAAGCAAAACAGCCCCAAAGCATGATTGACCCTCCACCATGCTTCACAGTAGGCAAGGTGTTCTTTTCATCATAGGCCTTGTTCTTCCTCCTCCAAACATAGCGTTGATCCATGGGCTCAAACAGTTCTAATTTTGTTTCATCAGTCCACAGAACACTATCCCACAACTTTTGTGGTTTGTCCACATGGCTTTTGGCATACTGCAGTCGACTCTTCTTATTCTTTGGAGACAGCAAGGGGGTACGCCTGGGAGTTCTGGCACGGAGGCCTTCATTACGCAGTGTGCGTCTTATTGTCTGGGCTGAAACTTCTGTACCCACATCTGACAAATCTTTTCTCAGTTCCTCAGCAGTCACACGGGGACTTCTCTCCACTCTACGCTTCAGGTAGCGCACAGCAGTCGAAGTCAGCATCTTCTTTCTGCCACGACCAGGTAGCGTTTCAACAGTGCCCTTTGCCTTGAATTTGCGAATGATGCTTCCTAAGGTGTCTCTTGGTATGTTTAACATCTTTGCAATCTTCTTATAGCCATTGCCCTTCCTGTGAAGAGAAATCACCTCTTCTCTTGTCTTCCTGGACCATTCTCTTGCCTTCACCATGTTTGTAACCACACCAGTAAATGTCTAGAAGGAGCTGAGTATCACAGTCATTTTAAAGCTGCCTAATTGGTGCTTATTATGCTTGATTGCTGCTCGGTGACATCCACAGGTGTTTTCAATACCTGATGGAAAGCACCTGTATGAACCTCTGTTCTTCAGAGTGGTAGTCTTTAAGGGGTTGAATAATTGTGGCAATGAAGAAACCACATAAGAACCATTTACTACTGTATTACATAAACAATTGATGTCATTTTAGTTGCATTTGGGTAGTTACAACGTCCTTGTAGGATTTGATTCTGAATACAATTCCAAATGTACACTATAGTCCCTAAACCCCTTTACAGCATTGGGGGTTGAATAATTTTGGTCACAACTGTATATCTTAGTTACACCTTTTTTCTGTAAATATTTTTATTGCACCCTGTTTGACCCTTTTAGTAATAAATATTTCTTTCTGAAAGTGTTGAACTGTTTCTATAGCTTTTAATTGCAATTTACGAATCCCTGCCTTTTAAGAGAACGCTACTGTTTGTTTAACCCCTCTATAACCAGCCTGTGGACCGTTTTATACAGACAATTATTTCAATCATTATAGTGTTATACTGATGACGTGAGTTTCCTCCTTCTCTGTACAAAAGGAGGTGGTGGCAGTGAAGGGTTAGTTGCGTAATTAACCTGACCCAGTAACAAGCGCATTCAGGCTGCAGGCACAGATTGTAGTCCATTAGCTGGAAAATCGTTGTGCAGGGTGCAGCTGTTGTGGCATTGTTACACACGTCATATCGCGGTTTTAGATCAGCCAGTCCTTTGGTCACGAGTTTGGTGAGAAGGTCTGGGGTCTGAAGCCGCGATCATGACAAGGGGTGGCGGTGGATGTGGTATACTTGGACAGAGGGGTGGCGGTGGACGTGGTATACTTGGACAGAGGGGTGGCGGTGGACGTGGTATACTTGGATTTTGCAAAAGTGTTTGACACAGTTCCCCACACACGGCTAATGTGTAAGGTAAAGTCTATGAGCTTGGAAAAATCCATATGTAAATAGATAGAAAACTGGCTAAAAGATCATATTCAAAGAGTAGTAGTTAATGATTCATACTCTGAATGGTCTATGGTTGTCAGTGGTGTACCCCAAGGTTCAGTGCTGAGACCCATATTTTTTAATATATTTATAAATGATATAGGGTCTTCGATTAAAAGTATCATCTCAGTCTTTGCAGATGACACCAAGCTGTGCAGTGGAATAACGTCCTTACAGGATGTCTTCAACTTACAAGCCAACCTCAATGCTCTGTTTAATTGGGCAACTATGTGGCAAATGAGGTTTAATGTTGATAAATGTAAAGTTATGCACTTGGGGGGCTAGAAATATGTATGCATCTTACATACTAGGGGGAGTACAACTGGGGGAAACAATGGCAAAGGATCTGGGTGTTGTAGCATATTATAGACTTAATAATAGCATTCATTGGTGAGAGTCTGTCCTACTCCTCTAAATATCAACATAGTGATCAATGCCCCATCTGTGCTCCGTAGCTTAAAGTGGAACTATACTCACCTCGGCTCCAGCGAGGTGGCGTCCCCGAACTTCCCGGCCGGCCTCTAACATCTTCATGCAGCCAGCTTCCAGGTCACGATCACTGGCCGCTATCATTGGCCAGGTGGGGATGATGTCACTCTTGCGCATGAGTGGGAGTTCAGCCAGATTCACCATTGCCAAATTTGTACAGTGAGCTGCGTGTGTGTGGCTCACTGTGCAAGGACAGACAGGCGAATTAGTAAATTTAATGCAGAAGAGACAAAGCATGTCACTACTGCATTCAAATTTCTGCCTCTTTGCCCACCTTTAATTCTAGCCTAAAATTCCACTTTAGGTAGGCCTTGTGAGACTATAACATCTAATTATGTTAGTGCAAGCTACCCTGGCAACTGGTGTAGGACACAAAAGATAGTTGACCTAGTGGAGCAGAATATGCAAATGCAATGCTGTCGACTGGATATCCATAGTGGACAAAATGTTGTCACTACAGGGAATATATGTTTGCTACAAATATTTTGTGTCATTGGAAAGTTGGTTGCAAGGTGCAATGAAAAGGACACCTACACAATGACTTTGAAGAGAATCTCACTGTTGTTGGATACCAACATTTTACATCGTTTTAACACAGGGAAATGGTTACAGGTCTAAACAAGGAAATACTATATGAAACTGCCTAACATATGTACAGTACAATTATAGCTCCCAACTGTCTCTGATTTTGAGGGACTGTCCCTCGTTTGGAACAAAGTCCCTCTGTCCCTCTTTCCTCCTCACGTGTCCCTCATTTTGGTCTGACCTATATAGTTGTATGTAAAATGCACTATTTATCTATCAGAAAGTGTTTTACAGTGTTAAACCTTCCATCCAACTTTTAAATTGATGCATTTGTAAATTTCAAAAGCCAATATAAAGGAATAGAAGTGGAAAAAAGCACCTGTGGGTTTATCCAGTCATTTTTTTTGTATAATTCTCCATTAAGGGGGTGTGGCAGGGGGTGTGTCCTATGCCTACATACTTTTACTAATATATGTCCCTCGTTCCCATCTCAGAATGTTCGGAGGTATGCAATTATGACTACACCTAAGGTGCAGTATGCATATGTTCACCCATACTTGCTAAATCTTGCATTTGTGCCAATTTGACATGTGTACATTGCATTGTGATCTCTTTGTGCCATCTATTTAGCCCAGACAGGAGATAGTGCCAAAGTCAAACAGTTACATACCATGACAATGCCAATTCATCCTCATCAGTGTAGAACCTTATATGGTTTTCCGTATAGTCTTCCATAGTTGCAAATTAGTCACCAATTTAGGGAAGATAGTCATATAAACGTTATCTGTGTTGCGGGTCATTACTTTGGTGCTCAGTAGGAAGAATGCATGCTTACAGTGGTGGTCATAATGGCACTATTATAGACAGAGATGCAGAGTTGATTGAAAAAGAACCCTACCGATACCTCTCGGGGATAATATGTGAAAATATGTAAAAGTCAAGAATTTTATTCAAGAGATTACATCACCTTGTATCATTTTATATAAGGTTTTGTTCAATGAGGTACACCTAACACCGTTTTCCTTTTTGGGTGGAGATAGTTGACCTAGTGGAGCAGAAAATGTAAACCCAATGCAGTCAAGTGGATGTCCACAGGTGACAAAATATTGTCACTACAGGAAATTTCTGTTTGTTACAAATTTTTTGTGTCAATGGAATGTTGGTTGTAAGGTGCAACGAAAAGCACAGCTCCACAATGAGTTTGAAGAGAATCTCATTGTTGTTCGATACCAAAGTTTTACATAATTATAACAGAGAAATAGTTACAGGTATAAACAAGGAAAAATGAAAAACTTCCTAACATACAGTATAATTATGAACATACCTAAGGTGCAGTGACACTACCTAACATCTCAATTTGTGTTTGTTGGGCCGCCAAGCACAACCCATCAAAGTGAAGTGGGCCACGTTGCAACCATTCACCTGTTGGATGGGGGCACCTATTCTGCTGTCTATGAGGGTATTGTATCTTTCTTTGAAGAAATTTCATCTAACTTCCTGTTGTGTTTCTTGAAAAGGAAATGAAGGAACTCTCCCCTATGGTCACAGACAGTAAAAAATACTGACAGGGATTCAAGCAATTTCCTACTCTATCCAAACTTAAAGAAAAACACAGCTGTGGTTCTACATACATGTTAACTAATCTTTACTTAAGATATGCTAGATTTGGCAGTAGATACACTGTATTGCTAAAAGTATTGGGACACCCCTCCAAATCATTGGATTCAGGTGTTCCAATCACCTCTATGGCCACAGGTGTATAAAATCAAGCACCTAGGCATGCAGACTGCTTCTACAAACATTTGTGAAAGAATGTGTCGCTCTCAGGAGCTCAGTGAAGTCAAGCATGGTACTGTGATAAGTTGCCATCCGTGAAATTTCCTTGCTAATAAATATTCCATGGCTGAACTGTTAGTGGGATTACAACAAAGTGGAAGCAACTGGGAACAAAAACAACTCAGCCACACATAGTGGCAGGCCACAAATGACAGAGCGGGGTCAGCTCATGCTGAAGCGCACAGTGCGCAGAAGTCGCCAACTGTCTGCAGAGTCAATAGCTAAAGACCTCCACACTTGGTGTGGCCTTCGGATTAGCACAACAACAGTGTGTAGAGAGTTTCATGGAATGGGCAGCTGCATCCAAGTGTTACATCACCAAGTGCAATGCAAAGCATCGGATGCAGTGGTGTAAAGCATGCTGCCACTGGACTCTAGAGCAGTGGAGACGAGTTTTCTGGAGTAACGCTTCTCTGTCTGGCAATCCGATGGACGTGTCTGGGTTTGGCAGTTGCCAGGAGAACGGTACTTGCCTGACTGCATTGTGCCAAGTGTAAAGTTTGGTGGAGGGGGGATTATGGTGTGGGGTTGTTTTTCAGGGGTTGGGTTTGGCCCCTTAAATTCAGTGAAGGGAACTCTTAAGGCGCCAGCATACCAAGACATTTTGGACAATTTCATGCTCTCAACTTTGTGGAAACAGTTTGGGGATGGCCCCTTCCTGTTCCAACATGACTAAGTATCAGTGCACAAAGCAAGGTCCATAAAGACATGGGTGAGTGAGTTTGGGGTAGAGGAACTAGACTGGCCTGTACAGAGTCCTCCTGACCTCAAACCTGATAAAGCACTTTTGGGATGAATTAGAGCGGAGACTGCCTTCTCATCCAACATCAGAGCCTGACCTCACAAATGTGCTTCTGGAAGAATGGTCAAACATTCCCATAGACAACTCCTATACCTTGTGGACAGCCTTCCCAGAAGAGTTGAAGCTGTTATATCTGCAAAGTGTGGGGGGCAACTCAGTATTGAACCCTATGGACTAAGACTGGAATGCCATTAAAGTTCATGTGCGTATAAAGGCAGGAGTCCCGATACTTTTGGCAATATAGTGTATACTTGTGTGCTCTTACCCATCATCACATATTCACATGAAGGAAAATCTTTTCACATGAAGGAAAATCTTCCCAATGGAACACAGATGTCAGCAAAAAATAAAAATGAACAGTGTATTTATTCATCACCTACTTCAACCAAAATAAAAAGAACGTATGCTTATATGTATATTATAAATGTAATTGTAAGTATACTTTAAATTATGTAAAAGGTTTGTTTTTAATGGTTTTTAATCCCTAATGGTGGGATTGTGGTTCTGCAGAACACATATAGGTCTTGGTCTAGAACATGGTTCCCAACCATGGGAGCGAATCCTGATATTAGGTTGCAGCCTTTCTACTTGCTGGGCCCTGGTTTCATGTCTGCTTTGACATCTGGAATTTAGCTGTTGGAGCAGATGGGGTCCAAGGCTCAGTGTGAGTGCTCTGTCTTGCAATGCTGCCAACTCTTAAAGTGGAGGTGGAGATGCGAAGGTCCTGAACAGCTGAATACTTTGCAGCAGGAAAAGCGTATATGGTGCCATGTTCACCCATTTGTGCCAAGTTGCCAACATGAGTACACTGCGATGTGATCTCTTTGTGACATCTATTTAGTCTAGACAGTGAAGGAGATAATGTCAAAGTCAAACGGTTACATACCCATGACCATTCCAATTCATTGGGCAGCACAGTGGCTAAATGGTTAACTCCGCCGCCTAGCAGCACTAGGGTTTTTGGTTCAAATCCCAACCATGACACCATCTGCCTGGTGTTTGCATGTTCTTCCTGTGGCTGTGTGTGTTTCCTCCCACACTCCAAATTCATGCTGGTATCTACATTGGCCCTATTATGTGTATGTATGAATGTAAGTTAGGGACCTTAGATTGTACGCCCCTTGAGGGTTAGGGACTGATGTGAATGTACAATATATATATGTAAAGCGCTGCGTAAATTGATGGCACTATAGAAGTTCCTGAAATATTTAAATCCTCAACAGCATAGAACCGTATATGGCAGGGGCGGACTGACAACTCATGGGGCCTCCGGTCAATAGGGGATCATGGGGCCCCGGTGTCCTTGCCCAAACTCAAAAAAGCCTATGAAAAAGGTACCAGGGGCATCTCATGGGGCCCCCTACTGACCCCGGCCCTCGGGTAGTGCCCGAGTTTCCAAATGGTCAGTTTGCCCCTGGTATATGGTTTTCCATATAGTCTTCTGTAGTTGCAAATTAGTCAACAATTTAAGGAAATAGTTATATAAAAGTTATCTACATTGGGAGCCAAAGGGAAAATGATCCTTACATTGGAGGTCAGTAGGAGGAATGCAACCCTTACAGTGGTGGTCTTAATGCAATTTACAGACAGAGATGCAGAAAGGATTGAACAGGACTTTACCGGTACCGCTCAGGGATAATATATAAACATCGAGAATTTTCTTCAACAGATTACATCGCCTTGTATCATGTTATGTAAGTCATCATTCCATAAGGTACACCGAATACCCTTCTTGGGAGGAGATTTTACAGGCATTGAGTATAAGATCCTGGCACTTTCCTGCACCCGGGGAGCCCCACATGCCACGTGCAGCCCGTACAGTGAGTGGATGTACTCTTGTTCATGGCATGGTGTTAGCCAGCACATGCCCGTCTGTGGTATCATCCGAACGTGGAAGTTTCAGCAAAGAAGCATCTATGTTTGTGAGAGTATGGCCAGTACATCCATTTACTCATACGGAAGGCTGTCTGTGGCCTGTGTGGCTCCCTGGATGCTTGACATTATGCTATGTGAATGAATCAAGCTCTGCCTAAAAGGGGTAGGGGTGCTTTAAATGGGGGGTCTGCTTTAAGGAGGGGGAAGTCTACTGATGGGAGGGCTTCTTTAAAGTGTTTCAAAACCCACAATGGTATATGCAGCAAAGCATGCTTGTTATATTCACTGTGGAACCTAGGGGGTTAATCCTCTGCATTGTGTAAAAAAGCTGTTTGGTCCTGTCTTCACTGATCCTCCTCTTCTTCCAGTGTCCCCAATCCTTTTGCCGATAGATCAAAACCTTGGGGGCAAGCTGCACATGCTCGGTTTGATGTGTATTGCTAGAGAGTTTTGTTTTTTCCTTGGGAGGGTGTACGTGATCAGCACAGAGCCAATCAGCACTGTCCAGGCAGAGGGTCAGGGGTCATGCAGCCTCATAGGACAATCAGAGGAGAATGAAAACTCCTACTTCAATCTTTAACCAGTGCTTGGCTGGACCCCGATAGAAGTCACAAGACTGCTGTAACTGCTGATGAAAAAAGGTATTTAGCAGATTATATTTACTAAAATAATTGCACTCTATTTTCTTTGTACTGTGGGAGACCAGATATAGTGAATGCAGGGTCCTGGGTTTAGTAACACTTGGGAAGGGGGATCGGCTTTAGGGAAGGCAGGCAGTTTGCTTGGGGTGGGGTTCTGCTTTAAGGAAGGAGGAAAGTCTGCTTTGGGGGCTGTTCTGCTATTAGGAGGGGGGAAAGTCTGACTTGTTAGGGGGGAGGGGGTGGGGGAATTTGCTTTAAGGAGAGGGAACATCTGCTTTGAGGGGGGAGGGGTCTGCTTTAAAGAAGGGGTAGCCTTCTGTGGGGGAGGGGACTGTTTTAAGAAGGGAAAATGTCTGCTTTGGGGGAGGAACTGCTTCAAGAAGGGGGGAAGTGTGCTTGGGAGAGGGGTCTGCTTTGGGGTCTGACCTGCTTTAAAGAGTGGGGGGGGGGTCTGCTTTAAAAAGGGGGAAAGGGGGTATATCCGCTTTGGGGGGTCTGTTTTAAGGAAGGGAAAAGTCTGCTTTGGGGGCTGTTCTGCTATAAAGAGGAAGGAAAGTCTGCTGGGGAGAGGGGGGCTGCTTTAAGGGGGAGGGATCCTCTGCCTGGGCAAGGGGGGGAACTGCTTTAAGAAAAGAGAACATCTGCTTTGGGGGGGGGGGGACTGCTTAAAGGAGAGGATGAGAGTCTGATTGGGAGGGGGGTCTGCTTTAAGAAGGGGGGTGTCTACTTTGGGGGTCTGCTTTAAGGATAGGGAAAGTCTGCTTTGGGGGGGGTCTGCTTTAAGAAAGGGGCAAAGTTGGTTTAGTGGGAATTGCTTTGAGGGGGAACTTCTGCTTTGGGGGCTAATCTGCTGTAAGAAGGGGGGAAATCTGCTTTGAGGGAGTTGCTTTAATAGGGGAGGGAGGGTCTGCATTAAAATCTCCTGCTCCCTCTTCTCCATATTATTCTTGACTTATTATGATTTATACTTCCCCCCAGAAGTAGGGCTAGAAGGAAAAATATAAAGGCAACAGACATTTAATGTAGTGTAGAGGTGTCACGGTGCCCACAATGCCATCATGGTGTATACATTTCTGCCTGTATGGTCTCCTCCTCCCCCTGCCCCCTTCTCCTCTGTGTACAGTACATTATTCAGTGTTCAGCCCCAGGAAAGTTGTCACCCTGATGGACCCGTATGGGTATGACGCCTGCGCAGTAGATCCTGCTCACTCCGCTGTCACACCCCCTGCAGGATAACGCTCCGTACTGCAGGTCACACAGGGACCAGTAAACTGTCATCAGGCGGACTGAGAGCTGCGCTGGAACTGGAACTTCTACTCCAGCAACAGCACCGCAGAGCGAGCCGTGTGTGTAGTGGCAGCCCACAGTGCTGGATGTGACCTGGGCGGACACACAGCAGGATCTCGGTGTGGACTTCTCCTGAACTTCACCCCCTCCTCTGTCATCCCAGCACCTCGGAGACATGGGCTGTTCAAGCAGCACCCAGACCCACAGCCAGGGGGGGAGCAGACCCCCAGCAAAGGCTGTGGAGACCAATGGACCCAAGAAGATGAGTGGTGAGTGCCATAGGAGGTCTGTGTCCAGGGGGAGGGGGTCTGATCTGTGCTGGGAACACTGGTCCTATCATGGATCACTGGGGGGGGACATGATGGGACTTGTAGTTCTCCTGTACAGAACTGCTGGGACTGGGACCCATACAGTCCACCATTCATTACTGCCCTGCTGGATTGTACCACACAGACTGCATTCTATCATTTATTTCTGTCCCAAACAAAAAAACAAAAAAAACCCAAAAAACAAAAAAAAACCCATATATATATATATAAAAATAATCTTTTTTTTTTACTGGTGTGTGTGTGTGTATATATATATATATATCATATATATATATATATATATATATATCATATATATATATATCTTTTTATTATTTATTCGTTTTTTATTGTGTGTGTGTGTCTTTATTTATATATATATATATATATATATATATATATATATTGATATTTTTTTTATAGTATCTGCATATATCCATTTATCATCATGTGATACAGATGCTTCATAGATTTTCTAATTCTAAACTTGGTCCTCAAATCGCACAGGTGATAGCAGATAAGGAACCAAATTATTATCTATTCGATTATCACTTTTTAAAAAAAGATTAATTACATTTTAATTTAAAATAACATTACATTTAGTTTTTAAAGATGTATTCTGATTTTCTGAAGATAAATACCATTGAAAGTACAGTGGGGGGACACTTATTGATCCTGTCACAAGGCAGGATATATTTATTCTGTATACCTTCTATATGTTTGTATGTACTGTATAATATATATATATATATACCATCATGTGATCCTTATACAGACAGCCCAGTTCTTGTACAGCACGGAGAGTCATACATTTCCTAATCCACAACGTGTTTGGTCCTTGTAATGATGAGGGGGGACAGCAGAGTGAGGAATGAAATGATTGTACTGTCACTTTGTTCTGAATGAAGATGAATCACATTTTTAAAATATTAATTAAACTAAATTTTTAAGTTAAATAAAATTACATGAAAAATAAATCACTTATTATTTTTTATGAATATAAATGCCATTGAATGCACAAAGGGGGACATTTATCGATTCCTTTACAAGCCAGGATGAGTTTATTGTATATAACTTCCATTTTTATCATAACAGGTGACCATACACTCTACAATCTGATTGTACTTTAGAGCTACCATCAATTGTGTAGTGAAGACCATTTTTAATGTTTATAGTAAAAAGTGGCAATACACTATACAATCTGATTGTCCAGTCTACTTTGGATCTACCATCAATGATGTACCCTGTTTATTGGCTACAAGATTGAATGGACCGTTTAGGTTTGGCCGCATATTAAACCGTTTTGGTACATTTAAAGGAGGTTGTACAGGGATTGTATAATCCCATTGTAGTGTGTCTGGCCATCCCAATGCAGAGTAAAAGATACTGCAGAAGTCATTTTCACTTTTTAAAATAATACTGTAATTATTCCCAAGTAATTAGCAGAGGAAAACAAATCCATGTTCCTGCCATCTTTTTATTTTCCAACATAATAGAAGAAAGATAACGCTCTTCACTGTTTTGTGTCTGGATATGAATTGCATGCATTTTTTAAATGTGTTTTCAATAAATTTTTCAAATGTTTTTCATGCACTCCCATTGACATCTATGGGACCAAAAATGCACTGTCACACCAAAAGAAGCGCCTGTACCTGCACAGAAGCACATAATGTAGGTGTGAACAGGCTGCATATACAATAATGGGATTTCTGGTGTCATGCATTGGGTGAAGTGTGACAAATCAGACAGGTGTGAATGGGGATGTAAGGCCTCCTTCTGACCTATTCACAGTAAAACACCTTATCACACAGCAATTTGTAGGCAGCATTGTGTTTCTATTCACATAGAACAGCATCTTACTGAACAAGCACAGTAGCAGTCAATGCACCGCACCAGTGCTGTAATGCACCAAAACACATTATGTACTGGGCTGCTCTGCATTACAAAAAATAGTTTGAATCTTGGCCGGTTCAGCTAGAACCGTCTGAGATTTGAACCATGTATGGGCTGGCTGAATGTACCCAGGGCCAGTGTTTCCACTAGGCGGCCATCTAGAGCACATTGCCACCTCGGGGTGCCTGGGTACTGCACAGGCCGGCACTCCCTCTTTGTGGGATGGTGCCACGTCACATCACCTCAGCTGAGCGGAGGGGCTACAGAGGGGAGGAAGAAAGGACAGAGGAAGATGCCGGGTTTCTGGGGCCAGTGTAGCAGCTGAGCTGAGCTCCTTCCAGTGTTCCTCTCAGACTCAGTCCCTTACTAAAAGCCAGCTGGCGACTGGTGATCACTGTGGAGTTCCAGCCCTTCTCTTCCCATTCATCAGCAGAGGCGGAGCGGTGCCTGCAGATGAAGTTAATGTCTGACTCTGATATCTTGTGTCTGTGTGAGTGTGACCTGGCCTGCCGGCCATCCATCACATATACAATGTGTCAGTGAGTGATGACATCATCCTGATCCTACATCCTGCTCTTCTAGTGCCTGCTGGGCCTGCTGATCTGTGTCAGTGTTGGTAGTGGTGTGCTGTGTCCAATCTGCCACTGTGTGTGATCGCTCAGTTCAGCTATCTACTGTCAAAGCATTTTATCCCCCCCTTCCACCCATTATCTGGGGAACGCCAGGCTGGGATCTGTCAGAGTGTGGATCCATCATCCTCCACTCACTGCAGCTGTCACCTTGCTACTGCCAGCCACAGATACAGTCCGTCCGTGACACTGATCTGGTCTGTAATATTGGTATTGGTGGCATCTTATGTCACTTATTTTTGCAAATTAAGACATTTAGAAATTTCATGTTTTGTTAATTTAATATTTTCTACTGTTTTTTCAAATGTATTTATTTATTTATTTTTTTAGGGGGCAAGTAGCTGGTCTTGCCTATGGCGCACAATAGTCTAGCACCGGCCCTGCATGTACCTAAGTTGATGATTCCCCTGTCAACACTGTCTGTCTGTCAACACCCGTTGTAGAAAAACAATTGGCTCCATGTATGGCCTGCCTAATGGCTTCATGGGGAACTAAACCTATCGATTTTACAGTTTCCAAAAACTGTTATATTCAAGGCATTCCATGAACAGTGGTGTCCCTAGGCGGGTTCGGGGGGTGCGCGTGTGACACATATCACACAGGGGGACACCGGACCCTCTCCACGAGCTCAACGACAAGGAAAGTTTTAAAGAAAGCCGATGATCCCCGCAAGATGGATCGCATCTGCTGATTAAGCATAATGGATCGGAGTCCGATCCATTATGCTCCCCAATCTGCAGATCCGATCCATCTTGCTGGGATCATCGGCTTGCAACCTATACGGGGTTATCTGATCTAGGTAAGGCTGTGCAAGATCCGGGACTTGTCTGTAACCATGAAATGCCGCCGCAATAGCAGGAACCTCCTCCATCTGACATCACTGCTGGAGCATGTGCAGACTAGACCGGGGTTTAAAGATCAGTTAACCCCGTATAGGTTGTAAGCCAACAATCCCCGCAAGATGGATCGGATCTGCAGATTGGGGAGCATAATGGATCGGACTCTGATCCATTATGCTCAATCTGCAGATCCGATCCATCCTGCGGGGATCGTTGGAAGGGTGACACCAAGTGGTACCGCACCGGGTGATACCAACCCCAGGGACGCCACTGGCCATGAATGATCACTGTCACATTGCCTTGTGCTCTCAACAGAACTGTCAAGCATCAAATGACTGGTGGTATAACTGATCATATGTGCAGCACCATGGCAACTGCAGATCAAACAGAGGCTAAGATGGCAGCTTCCCTGGCTGTAAAGGATAGGAGGGTTTATTTCCACTTTAACTTAATGGAACGTACATGAATGCACAAAGTACTGCATATAATGTACATGTATTAGCACACCATGATGGCCCACACAGATCTGAGGTCCCATTCCTATCTTCGGGTTGCAGCGTTGCACCGTTCACTATAGTTCATTTTACGCACAAACTGCGTTGTGGTGCGCTGCAATGACGTTCATCGTAAAGGGCACCACAACGCACTAATACAATAAATGTCAGGTGTATTGGTGTGTGAAGGTGTGTGAAGGTGTTCTCTCTGCTCCTTCTAAATGAATAAGCCACTTTTGGACTTTTACGTATGCACACCTACAAACACCATGTTTTTGAGTATTCTGGGATTTCTGGGAAATGCAGCCCATTGTTTTTAATGGGCCTGTACACACAGATGCCTAAAAATCAGTAAAACAAAATACAAAAAATCTGCAAGGCTGGTCATCAATTTAAGGGTGTACGCATGTGCAAATACACATGTGTGAGCACATTTGCTACACCCCCTCGATAAAAAAAAAGCAAGGAACAAAAGTTTGTGCATAAATAGATAATAGTCCTCATGCACACTGGGCGTTTTAAAAACACAGGTAGCATTAGCTGTATAAGTTTTTCAGCATTTTCTAACATTTTTGCATTAGCATTCAGCCGCGTTCTTCCGCATTTTTTCACGTTAGCGTTTTTTACAAAAAAAGAAATTGGGCTAAAAATACCCCTCAAAAACACTGGTTTGCGGCGTTTTGCACGTTTTACTGCGTTTGCAAGCGTTAGAGCGTTTTTACAGCTAACAAACTCTAGAAACACACTAGTTCTGGATTTTTTTTCCAGCCAAAAAAACCCTCCTACCTAAAAACACTGATTACAGTCTATGTGTGCATGGATACATAGAATAACATGCTGGGAAGTTTACTGGCTGTAGAAAAAAATGCCAACAGCCAAAAACAGCCGCTGTAAAAATGTCCAGTGTGCATGAGGACGAAAAATTACCCCGTTCTTTTTTTTTCAATCGTATTTTATACGCCTGCCTCAGATGCAGATTTTAGGATTCTGTGTTACAGATCTGAACTCAGCCCATATTTCCACACCTGTATGAATGTCTATTGAAAACAATGCAGCTGCGTTCAGATCTGTAAATAAAAAGATTGAAAACGTGTTTTTCTTTTACTGCTGTGTGAATGCGTTTGTATGTGTACATGCATTTATGTGCATAGTCATATGTAATATATAACCCATCCTTGCATTTTTATGCAGGAATTTTCTGCCAGGAATATCTGATGTTCACACATCAGTTCCGTTTGCAAGGACCCTAATGCATGAGAACTCATCCTGTTAAAGCAATATATACCCAGGGGCGGACTGACCATTTGGAAACTTGGGCACTGCCCGAGGGCCCGGGGGCAGTAGGGGGCCCCATGAGATGCCGCTGATACATTTTTCATAGGCTTTTTTGAGTTTGGGCAAGGACACATAACCCCCTATTGCCAGGGGGCCCCATGAGTTGTCAGTCCGCCCCTGTATATACCCTAAGGCTCTGTTCACACCTATGCAGTTTGCTTTTTCTTCCTTCTGTAGTGCTTTTCGCAGTTTGTTTTGCGTTTTTCTACATGAGTTTTTGACACAATTTTGCCGTAATTTTGCTGCAATTTGCGTTTTGTTCAGCTTTTTTTTTTAAGTGGAAATTTTGCTGGGCAGAATAAAAATGCAAAACTCGACAGATTCACAGCAAAAACGCAATACCATGCACTTCAGCAGATTCTCCATTGAACTCTATTGTAGCAAAAATGCTGTTTTTTTGCTTTTAAAAAAGTCCCTGACCCTTTCCAAAAATGCAGTAGCTCAAAAAAGCATAGATGTGAACATGTTCCATAGGAAACCATGGTAAATGGACTGTTATGCGTTTCTGCAAAAAGCACTAAAAAACGCATAGGTGTGAACGGAGCCTTGCTGAACCCAAAAGGGACCCAAAGCTTTTACTTCTGTACAGGATGTTGAAACTGAAAATATTTTTACAGCCACTTTGATCTCGGGTAAAGTATTGTCATTACAGATACTCATTTGTAAATAAACAAACACTTTTGTGTTTCTTGGAATTAGATTTTGGTAGATGTCAGCTGCATTCACACATGGGCGTTTTGAATCGTGAGCAGAATCGCTGCAATTCTGTCCGCAATTTTAAAATGCTCTGCTAAAACGACAAATCGCTCAACTGCGTGTTCAAGTGCCACTCATTTTAAGCTCTGGTTCACATATATGTGGCCGTGCGGGACGCGTTTTGCGTGGGCATGAGAGTCCATTCATTTGAATGGACTCCCGTGCCCCGTGACACGCAGGGAAGAAGTCCCTGCACTTCTTCTGAAAACGCAGCCAGCACAGGAACCTCGGTTCCCAGCACGGTTGCGTTTTCCAGTGCAGGCAGCGTGCCATTAGAACTAATGGCACCCACCCGCAGGTCCCCATTCCTCTGTGCGGGTGGTGCGGCTGCACAGATTTTCATGTGGATCCGCAGCGGCACCACCCGCACAAATGTGAACCTAGCCTTATGGCACCTAAAAATGCGGTGCGGTTGTGCAATAAGTTCAGGAACGTTTTCTAGGCGACATGCTTCGCATGATGCGGTTTGCCACGATTTATTGTACAACAATCACAGAAGAACCGCACCTTTTTCATGTGACATTAAAATGAATGGCGCCTGAACATGGCATCCCGCGATTTGTCATGTTCGCAGAGCATTTTGAAATCCAGGATTCTGCCCGCAAATCAAAACGCTCATATGTGAATGCAGCCTAAAGTATAACGAAAGGAATTTTTTGAAGTTTTAAATGGAATGGAGAGGTTATGGAATGCCAACTGGGGTGGACTGACAACTCATGGGCCCCCGGCAAAAGGAGATCATGGTGCCCCTGTGTCCTCGCACACACCCAAAAAAGCCTATGAAAAAGCCAATGAAAGGTAGCAGTGGCATCTCATGGGGCCCCCTACTGACCCTGGGCCCTTGGGCAGTGCCTGAGTGCTCAAATGGTCAGTCCACCCCTGAATGCCGGTCAGTTTTTATTGCTGTCTGTGCCCCTGTTGGGGAGATCCACCCTCTCTATCTGTCCTGTCTGCCGTTATCACTAAGGCTAGGTTCACATTTATGCAGTTTGCGTTTGAGCCGTTTCTGCATTGCGTTTTGCGTGTTTGACACGTTTTTGTGAATAAGTTTTCCTGTTGATAGGCAGATTTAAAGCACAAAACACAGCAAAAACGCATCAAAAACACACTATATGCTTTTCTGTAGCGTTTCCATTGAAGTCTATAGAACCAAAAACGCAACTTTTTGCAGTCAAAAAGGTCCCTGACCCTTCCCAAAAAATGCACAGGGTGAAAACGCGTGAACGTGTCCCATAGGAAATCATGTTAAATGGACTGTACTGCCTTTGTGCACAACACTGCAGAAAACGCATTGGTGTGGACCTAGGGTTAGGTACCATTCACACCTAAGCGTCGCGGTTTCAAGTGTTTTTTTCCAGCATTTTTTTAGCGTTTTGTTTGGAGCAGAATTGCACTTTTTGCAGCTTTCAACTAAGAGGTGTGGAGTGCTGCTGTTTGAGCAGAAAATGCACGACAAAACGTTTAAAAATGCTAAAAAAAAGCTCACATAACGCTTTTCAGGCATTTCCATTGAATTCTATTGGGGACAAAAATGCTCAATTCTGCCTGAAAAGTAGCTCATGTACTTTTTTGAGCGACATGCGTTTTGCTACAAATGACAGGACGCTCAGATGTGAACAAGGGCTATTGAAAACAGTAGGTTTTGCTTGTTGAGTGTTTTTGAGCTTTGAGCTGCAAGCTACAAAACAATCCAGTGTGAACGGGGCTTGAGAGTGAAAGTGAAAGAAAATCCCAAATTTTGGGTTGTCCCCAGAACAGGAATAGAGGGGGAATCTTCCAATGGGGACACTAGTTATGGTAGCCCTGGTGACATGCAGGGATTCTTTCCCTTTGAGAGATTTACTTTAAATTCCTGTTTTGGCTGTAGGACAGGAAGTGACGGGAAATCTCCCCAATGGGACACAGATGGCAAAAAATTAAACTGAGAGGGGATATACCCTTCCGTTACTCTTTCCAAAATGAAAAAAAAGTTTTGTATTTCGTCCTACTTTAGTAAATGTTAATGATTAGTCACACAGTCATGATAGAATGTCAGCTTCTCTTAGTAAACATGCATCTTTTATTAAGGAATTATTTCCTCTTAGCACCAAGTGACAGTTAAAACTGTCATTGGTTTATGCAGGCCATAGACAGGGAGAAAACTGGCCGTTTTTTTTAAGAAAAACGAAAAATCGGTCGTTCAGTCTGCCGACGTTACCACCATTGGTAAAAAAAAGTCGGCTGATTTTCGTCCCATCTACGGCCGGCAAATATAATAGCAGTGTCCCTGCAGAGAGCCCCACTATTATATTTGACAGAAGACATAGAATATGAAGAAGAAAAAGAAGAAATAGAATATGAATAAGAAGAAAAAGTTGCAACATTGTATCTATTTGTATCCATTTCGGATACAAATGTTTCTATTCGGATACAAATAGATACAATGTTGCTATACTTTTAAATGTTAAATATAATATCGGACTGAAATTCTTTTTTTTTCTTCTTATTCATATTCTATTTCTCCTTCTTATTCATATTCTATTTCTTCTTTTCTTCTTATTCATATTCTATTTCTCCTTCTTATTCATATTCTATTTCTTCTTTTCTTCTTATTCATATTCTATTTCTTCTTCTTCTTCATATTCTATTTCTTCTTTTTTTCCTTCTTATTCATATTCTATTTCTTCTTTTCTTCTTATTCATATTCTATTTCTCCTTCTTATTCATATTCTATTTCTTCTTTTCTTCTTATTCATATTCTATTTCTCCTTCTTATTCATATTCTATTTCTTCTTTTCTTCTTATTCATATTCTATTTCTCCTTCTTATTCATATTCTATTTCTTCTTTTCTTCTTATTCATATTCTATTTCTTCTTCTTCTTCATATTCTATTTCTTCTTTTTTTCCTTCTTATTCATATTCTATTTCTTCTTTTCTTCTTATTCATATTCTATTTCTCCTTCTTATTCATATTCTATTTCTTCTTTTCTTCTTATTCATATTCTATTTCTTCTTCTTCTTCATATTCTATTTCTTCTTTTTTTCCTTCTTATTCATATTCTATTTCTTCTTTTTTTCTACTTATTCATAATCTATTTCTTCTTTTTCTTCTTATTCATATTCTATTTCTTCTTCTTATTCATATTCTATTTCTTCTTTTTTCTTCTTATTCATATTTTGTTTCTTCTTATTATTCATATTCTATTTCTTATTTTTTCCTCTTCTTATTCATATTCTATTTCTTCTTTTCTTCTTTTCCTTCTTCTTGCCGGTCACTGCTGATGCGAATTTTTTAAAATCGGTAAAAAGATCGGCCGATTTGTCCATGATTGCCGCGAAAATCGGCTGAATTACAAAATTGGCCGTTTTTTTTCCCAACATGACCGACAAAAAAAAGTGTCAAAATCACGAAAAACGGCCAACCGATTACCCCACTAACGATCTGAAAATCGGGTGATTTTTTTTTCAGCTGAAAAGTCAGCCGGTTTTCTCCCCGTCTATGGCCTGCATTAGTCTTTGCATAGCATGGTCTGATGGCTGCTGCAGACGCATAGAGGGGGGGGACATACCTTGTGGCTGCATACCAGCAGTTCAGTCTATTAAGACAGGGCTTGACAAATGTGCTTTGAATCTAGGAGTCAGCTAAAAAAGTTTGGAGCCATTTTTTTTAGAGTAGCATGGGTTGTCAGCTCCCCGGGGATAGGCAACCTTTGGCTGATAAGCTTCACGTGATGCGATTTGCCATGCACCAATCACAGCAAAACCTCACCACATTTTAGATGCCATTGAAAATACCGGCACCTGAACCTGTATTTTGCGATCACAGTCATTCTGCCATGATCCCAGAACGCCCAGGTGTGAATGGAGCTGCCCTGGTTCACACGTATGTGATTCTGGATGTGTTTTCAAACTCACAGATTCTCATGACAGACTAGATATTATGTGGTCCTATTGAGGTGGTTCACACAGATGTGCTCCACATACATTGCATTTTTGAGTGCCATTATGAAAAGGGTCCTGTGCAAGTTTGTAGCAGTGCGTTGCAGACTCGCAAGTGATAGAGTGGCATGCGGAGATAAGTGTTCACATAGAATTGCTATTGACAGGAGATTTTGCATTGAAGTCAATGGGAGGCGTTTTTGCATTTCAGTCAATGGGATGCATTTTTGCATTTCAGTCAATGGGAGGTGTTTTTGCATTGAAGTACATGAAAGGCATTTTTGCATTGAAGTCAATAGGAGGCATTTTTGTACTGAAGTCAATGGGAGGCATTTTTGCAATGAAGTCAGTGGGAGACATTTTTGCATTGAAGTCAATGAGAGATGTTTTTGCATTGAAGTCTGTGGGATGTGATTTTGCATGGAAGTCAATGGGAGATGTTTTTTCATTGAAGTCAATGGGATGCAATTTTTTCATTGAAGTCACTGGGAGGCAGTGTGTGAACTCAGGCGCCAGGACACTATTTCTAGTTGACATAGTGGCCTGGCACCTGGGATTTGTCAAGCCCTGAATTAACACTATCTTAACACTTTGCATTCACCTCTTTTAGGGGTATAATTACCATTCATGGCACCCCAAAGCAAATTTTTCATTGGCCCCCCGGCAGCCTTTCTAAGTGGAAACTGGCAGAATCAATTTGGACTATAGTGTATTGCAGGGGTCTCCAAACTTTCTAAAGAAAGGGCCAAGTTACTGTCCTTCAGACTTTAAGGGGGGGGCGGACTGTGCCCAGTTGGAGTAAACAAACGACGATTTTTGGTATTAGGGGGAGAAATAGTTGGTGTCAGTGGGAAGAATAGTATCTCATTTTTGTTGTCGGAGGATTAGTAGCCCATTGTTGGTGTCAGTGACAGGAATTATTCCCCGTTGTCGGTGTCAGTGGAAGAAATAATGTCTCAAGGGCCGGATAAAGGCAAGCAAAGATCTGCCTGGCCCAAGGGTCTCAGTTTGGAGACCACTGATGTAATTGATCTAAACTTAATAAATGCCTAAATCAAAGACAGGTAGCTGGAGAGCGGTCAGCATAGTCAGGAAATTATTAGGGTCTAGATTTGAACCTACAGGAGGCTGTCACATGATAGCAGGCCGTCTGCCCTATCAGCCGGCTGAACTGAGTTTGGCCTCAACCTTAGCTCATCCTTATCAGGGACAAGTGCTGTGGATACAAGCTTCCAAAGAAGAGCAGTAATGCAGAGAATTCGCTCCGGATACGAATTTGAAATCGTGTGACTTCACTTGAAGTTGAAGTTGCGTAATTTCAAAGTTGCATGTCAGTGCGACTTCAGGTGCGACTTCATCCACAGATGTCAATGCCAGTTGCACCTGAAATTGCAAAAAGCAGCATAGGAAATACTTTCAAAATCGGTGCGCATTGATTTGAATGGTTCTGTTGTGGAAAATAGGCGGACTGTCAAATCACATGACAAGTCGCATAAGTGTGAACCAGGGCAAAATGTTCTCATTAACACACCAGCATCCCCTGATCTTTTTGGAGTATAGGATCTGAGAGCTTTGGTGTAAAACGTAAGGCTGTGGCTTGTTTAGAAGAACTACAAAACTCACATGACATTTTAGTTTGGAGAGACTCTGGGATTTTGTAGTTTTGGGAAGACTATGTTAGGCAATAGGCATACAGGGTTCATTTCAGGAAGCTGGACAAAGGCAATACATCTAAAAGATGGGGGGATGCAAAGGAGATTGGTGACTAGTGACAGCATGATCCCAAAAACTTGTCCTGTGGATCTGACAGTCAGATCTTCTAAGATGTAGACTTCAGAGGATCTGGGTTCATTTTACACTGATTTCCCTGCTTGTTGTCTCAGTTACCTCCTAGTAACAGCTCAGCTATGAGGAAAGATTAGAGGAACTGAATGTATTCTCTCTTGAGAAGAGGAGATTAACCACTAGCCTACAGGGCACTTATACCCCCTTCCTGCCCAGGCCAATTTCCAGCTTTCAGCGTTGTCACACTTTGAATGACAATTGCGCGGTCATGCGATACTGTACCCATATGAAATTTTTATCATTTTTTTGTGACAGATAGAGCTTTCTTTTGGTGGTATTTAATCACTTCTGGGTTTTTTTATTTTTTCTTAAACAAACCAAAAACCACTGAAAATTTTGAAAAAAAAAAAGTTTTTCCTAGTTTTTGTTATAAAATGTTGTAAATAAGTGATTTTTCTCATTCACTGATGTGCGCTAGTAGGGCACTGATAGGCTGCACTGATGGACACTGATGAGGAGGCACTGGTAGGTGGCACCGATGGGCATTGACAGGCATCACTGATGGGCACTGAAAGGCAGCACTCATATATGGCACTGATAGGCGGCACTGATAGGTGGCACTGATAAGCGGCACTGACTGGCACTGATAGGCGGCACTGACTGGCACTGTTAGGTGGCACTGACTGGCACTGTTAGGCGGCACTGATAGGCAGCACTAACGGGGACTGATAGGTGGCACTGATGCACACTGATAGGCGGCACTGACTGACACTGATAAGTGGCACTGATTGGCAGCACTGACAGGTGGCATTGACTGGCACTGATGGGTGACACTGAAAGGCAGCTCAGGTGGGCACTGATATGTGGAATTGATGTGCACTGGTAGGCACTGATATGTGGCATTGATGTGGCACTGATGGGCACTGGCAGGTGGCATGGATGAGCACTGACAGCTGGCACTGATGGACACTGACAGGTGGCACGGCTGGGGCTACACTAATCATCAGTGCACATGTCCCCTCTGAGGGATGCCGATTACCGGCTCTGCTCTCTTCTTGAGCTGTCAGTGTGACAGCTCGTGAGGAGAGAAATGCCGATAACCGGCATTTCCCTATTTACATGTGATCAGCTGTGATTGGACACAGCTGATCACATGACCAAGCCAACATCTTCGGCTCTTTCCATTGATCGGTGATCCGCTGTGTCCGAGGGACACAGCGCACCACCGATCACCGCGCTGTGCACTCCCGGAGCCGTGCATGCGCGGTTAGAATTGGAGGACATCATATGACATCATCCCAGAACGAAAGAACCGCCTTGCACCCGTCATTGCACCAAAGAGGGTGCACGGTGATGTTAGGGAGGGTGTGACATTCTTGACATCTGATGTAATGGAGGGTGGGGTGCTCTGGACATCTAGTCTTACATACAGTGGGGCAAAAAAGTATTTAGTTAGCCACCAATTGTGCAAGTTCTCCCATTTAAAAAGATGAGAGAGGCCTGTAATTGGCATCATAGGTAGACCTCAACTCCAGAAAAAAAATCCAGACAATCACATTGGCTGATTTGGAAAGAATTTATTTGCAAATGATGGTGGAAAATAAGTATTTGGTCAATATCAAAAGTTCATCTCAATAATTTGTTATATATCCTTTGTTGGCAATGACAGAGGTCAAACGTTTCCTGTAAGTCTTCACAAGGTTGGCACACATTGTTGCTGGTATGTTGGCCC
Organism: Staurois parvus; assembly: GCF_062004578.1. NCBI lineage: Eukaryota > Metazoa > Chordata > Amphibia > Anura > Ranidae > Staurois > Staurois parvus. The sequence continues at coordinate 2,998,300 of NW_028317848.1, read as the reverse complement.
ATTCCTCCATGCAGATCTCCTCTAGAGCAGTGATGTTTTGGGGCTGTCGCTGGGCAACACGGACTTTCAACTCCCTCCAAAGGTTTTCTATGGGGTTGAGATCTGGAGACTGGCTAGGCCACTCCAGGACCTTGAAATGCTTCTTATGAAGCCACTCCTTCATTGCCCGGGTGGTATGTTAGGGATCATTGTCATGTTGGAAGACCCAGCCACGTTTCATCTTCAATGTCCTTGCTGATGGAAGGAGGTTTGCCCTCAAAATCTCACGATACATGGCCCCATTCATTCTGTCCTGTACATGGATCAGTCGTCATGGTCCCATTGTGGAGAAACAGCCCCAAAGCATGATGTTGCCACCCCCATGCTTCACAGTAGGTATGGTGTTCTTTGGATGCAACTCAGCATTCTCTCTCCTCCAAATGCGACGAGTTGTGTTTCTACCAAACAGTTCTATTTTGGTTTCATCTGACCATATGACATTCTCCCAATCCTCTTCTGGATCATCCAAATGCTCTCTAGCAAACTTCAGACGGGCCCGGACATGTACTGGCTTAAGCAGGGGGACACGTCTGGCACTGCAGGATCGGAGTCCCTGGCGGCGTAGTGTATTACTGATGGTAGCCTTTGTTACGTTGGTCCCAGCTCTCTGCAGGTCATTCACTAGGTCCCCCCGTGTGGTCCTGGGATTTTTGCTCACCTTTCTTGTGATCATTTTGACCCCACGGGGTGAGATCTCGCGTGGAGCCCCAGATCGAGGGAGATTATCAGTGGTCTTGTATGTCTTCCATTTTCTAATTATTGCTCCCACAGTTGATTTGTTCACACCAAGCTGCTTGCCTATTGCAGATTCAGTCTTCCCAGCCTGGTGCAGGTCTACAATTTTGTTTCTGGTGTCCTTTGACAGCTCTTTGGTCTTCACCATAGTGGAGTTTGGAGTGTGACTGTTTGAGGTTGTGGACAGGTGTCTTTTATACTGATAACAAGTTCAAACAGGTGCCATTGATACAGGTAATGAGTGCAGGACAGAGGAGCCTCTTAAAGAAGAAGGTACAGGTCTGTGAGAGCCAGAAATCTTGCTTGTTTGTAGGTGACCAAATACTTATTTTCCACCATAATTTGCAAATAAATTCTTTCCAAATCAGCCAATGTGATTGTCTGGATTTGTTTTCTCATTTTGTCTCTCATAGTTGAGGTCTACCTATGATGCCAATTACAGGCCTCTCTCATATTTTTAAGTGGGAGAACTTGCACAATTGGTGGCTGACTAAATACTTTTTTGCCCCACTGTATACAACCAGCTCTTTGAGGGCAATCATAATGCTGATATGGCCACGATGAAATGGAGTTTGACACCCCTGCCTTATAGGAAGAGTTTGATTTATCTTTTGTTGCAAAATTCAGTTTTTAACAAGGTGCTGATATTTTTTTTTCTTAAATAGAACCTGTAGCTGCACCATACAGTGCCTTGAAAAAGTATTCATACCCTTTGAAATTTTCCACATTTTGTCATGTTACAGCTAAAAACACAAATGTATTTTGTTGGGATTTTATGTGATAAACCAACACAAAGTGGCACATAATTGTGAAGTGGAAGGAAAATGATAAATGGTTTTAAACATTTTTTACAAATAAATATCTGAAAAGTGTGGCATGCATTTGTATTCAACACCCTTTACTCTGATACCCCTAACTAAAATCTAGTGGAACCAATTGCCTTCAGAAGTCACCTAATTAGTAAATAGAGTCCACCTGAGTAGAATTTAATCTCAGTATAAATACAGTTGTTCTGTGAAGCCCTCAGAGGTTTGTTAGAGAACATTAGTGAACAAACAGCATCATGAAGACCAAGAAACACATCAGACAGGTCAAGGATAAAGTTGTGGAGAAGTTTAAAAGCAGGGTTAGGTTATTAAAAAATATCCCAAGCTTTGAACATCTCATGGAGCACTGTTCAATCCATCATCCAAAAATGAAAACCTACCAAGACATGGCCGTCCACCTAAACTGACAGGCCGGGCAAGGAGAGCATTAATCAGAGAAGCAGCCAAGAGGTCCATGGTAACTCTGGAGTAGCTGCAGAGATCTACAGCTCAGGTGGGCGAATTTGTCCACAGGACAACTATTAGTCGTGCACTCCACAAATCTGGCCTTTATGGAGGAGTGGCAAGAAGAAAGCCATTGTTGAAGTCCAATTTACAATTTTTGAGAAGCCATGTGGGCGACACAGCAAACATGTGGAAGAAGGTGCTCTGGTCAGGTGAGACCAAAATTGAACGCTATGTGTGGCGGAAAACTAACACTGCACATCACCCTGAACACACCATCCCCACCGTGAAACATGGTGGTGGCAGCATCGGGAATGCTTTTCTTCAGCAGGGACAGGGAAGCTGGTCAGAGATGATGGGAAGATGGATGGAGCCGAATACAGGGAAATCTTAGAAGAAAATGAAAATTCTGCAAAAGACTGGGGCAGAGGTTCACCATCCAGAAGGACAATGATTCTAAACATACAGCCAAAGCTAAAATGGAATGGTTTAGATCAAAGCATATTCATGTGTTAGAATGGCCCAGTCAAAGTCCAGAACTAAATCCAACTGAGAATCTATGGCAAGACATGAAAATTACTGTTCACAGATGCTCTCCATCCAGCTGACAGAACTTGAGCTATTTTGCAAAGAAGAATGGGCAAAATGTCCCTCTCTAGATGTGCAAAGCTGGTAGAGACATCCCCAAAAAGACTTGCAGCTGTAATTGCAGCGAAAGGTGGTTCTACAAAGTATTGACTCGGGGGGGGGGGGGGGGGGGCTGAATACAAAAACACACCACACTTTTCACATATTTATTTGTAAAAACTTTTGACAACCATTTATAATTTTCCTTCCACTTCACAATTATGTGCCACTTTGTGTTGGTCTATCACATCAAATCCCAATAAAATATTTACGTTTTTGGTTGTAACATGACAAAATGTGGAACATTTCAAGGAGTATGAATACTTTTTCAAGGCGCTGTACTTACAATAAATAATCATTAACATATCTACAAGAATATCCTAACCCCAGTGTTGTAGTCTGTACATTGTATAGCAAATAGGTTTATTGTAAGCAATGTAGCCGTATATCCTAATGGTGGAATCGGGGTATTAGTTTGATTCGGATGAGTTGGTTCTGTAACTGGTACGCAGTGGCAGTAGTGCTCTTCCCCCTGGTATAGTACTGTATATTATTTTTTCCATTTAAATCTGTGGTGTGTAAAATATTACATTTCTTTTATATTACACACCTCAGTTTTGTAATCTCTTTGGAAAGAATAAAATAAAAATGTTTCAGAACTGATAGTATTATCATTCTACTAGATGTTGAAAGGATGCAGTGAAAGTTGAGTGTTGTTGAAACATTCGGTGCCAAATTCCAAATACACATGGACTAATTTACAGGACGCTATCCTTACTGAATATTTCATACGTCCGGTATTATGTGACTGACCTAGTAACCGTATTCCTGCTGCTTACACAACACCGTACCACTTCACGTCTAATATCCAGATCCCTACACTCTGCCTCTTTCTATTACTGTCTATTCTGTGGGAAGGACACACTAGTCAAAATTGAACATTAATCCATCATTAGAAAAACATGGAGGCAGCCTTGAATATACTAGCTGCTTGGCTGTTGTGCTGACTCTCTTGCTTCAGTATTATGTCAGCAGGTCTTTTTTTTCTCACAGAATAGCTGCAGGAACTCCACTTTTCTGAGTCACTTCCAGGGGCAGACTGACAACTCATGGGGCCCCCGGGCAATAGGGGATCATGGGGCCCCTGTGTCCTTGCCCAAACTCAAAAAAGCCTATGAAAAAGGTACCAGGGGCATCTCATGGGGCCCCCTAATGACCCCGGGCCCTCGGGCAGTGCCCGAGTCTCCAAATGGTCAGTCCGCCCCTGGTCACTTCTTGTCTTTGCCGCCCTTACCCACTTTCGAGCACGGTTTCTTGGTTCCACCCTTTACCCACCTCCTAGTACCGATTGCAGGACTTCTCTAGGACTTCCCCCATCCTCTGGAACTCCCTACCCCAATCCATCAGACTGTCACCTACCCTCCTCACCTTCAGGCGCACCCTGAAAACCCTCCTCTTCCGGGAATCCTACCCCAACCTCACCTAACACCTGACCTCACCTAACAACTACCCTCCTCCACTCCTCCCATCACTCCATCCCCCACAGCCATTTCCTCCTGTACCACCTTCCCCTCCCTCCTAGATTGTAAGCTGGGCCCTGGAACCCCTCGTGTATTGTTACTGTCTTGTCTCATGTTCTGTCCCCTTTGCTACTGTACAGCACTGAGCATACCCTTTGGCGCTATATAAATACTGTATAATAATAATAATAAAGAGCTAAGTATCATTTTGTGGTGCTAAGCAAATTGTATGGAATTTATTAATGATAACAATAAAAGCAATAACCCCTCCTCCACCTTCCCCAGCAACAATAAATTCCCCCAGATACAATGGACCCCCACAACGAAATACCACTACAGAAACAATAGACCCCCAGTTGCAACACAACAACAGATCTCCCAGCAGCCAGCATCAATAAACTCTACAGTAGCCAGCAACAATATACTCCTCCCATAACAGTAGATCCCGTCCAGCAACAATAGATCCCCCAGCAACAATAGACCCCCCAGCAACAATAAACTGCCACACAAAAATTGATGCCCTCCAGTGACAATAGATCATCCAGCAGAACAGACCTTCCAGCACACCCCAGCACCCCTTGCCATTACATACACTATATTGCCAAAAGTATTGGGACACCCCTCCAAATCATTGGATTCATGTGTTCCAATCACCTCCATGGCCACAGATGTATACAATCAAGCACCTAGGCATACAGACTGCTTCTACAAACATTTGTGAAAGAATAGGTCGCTCTCAGGAGCTCAGTGAATTCAAGCGTTGTACCGGGATAGGTTGCCACCTGTGCAATAAGTCCATCTGTGACATTTCCTTGCTACTAAATATTCCATGGTTAACTGTTAGTGGTATTATAACAAAGTGGAAGCAACTGGGAACAACAGCAACTCAGCCAGGAAGTGGTAGGCCATGTAAAATCACAGAGCAGGGTCAGCGCATGCTGAACCGCACTGTTCATAAAAGTCACCAACTGCCTGCAGAGTCAGTAGCTAAAGACCTCCAAAAATTGATGTGGCCTTCAGATTAGCACAACAACAGTGCGTCGAGAGCTTCATGGAATGGGTTTCCATGGCTGACCAGCTGCATCCAAGGCTTACATCATCAAGTGCAATGCAAAGCGTCAGATGCAGTGGTGTAAAGCACGCTGCCACTGGACTCTAGAGCTTCTCTGTCTGGCAAGCCGATGGACATGTCTAGGTTTGGCAGTTGCCAGGAGAACATTACTTGCCTGACTGCATTGTGCCAAGTGTAAAGTTTGGTGGAGGAGGGATTATGGTGTGGGGTTGTTTTTCAGGGGTTGGGCTTGGCCCCTTAGTTCCAGTGAAGTGAACTCTTAAGGCGTCAGCATACCAAGACATTTTGGACAATTTCATGCTCCCAACTTTTGGCTATAAATCTTCTGTAGACCACAGAAGTGCACTTCATTGTAACTAGGGTTGCCACCTCATCCCTTTAAAACGGAACACATATTAATTACACAGGTTCTGAGACGAATATAATGCAGATAAGGCACCAAGTGAGTTTAATTAGCACCTTAATCAGCTGCAGAACCTGTGTAACTAATATGTGTTTGGTTTTAAAGGGATGAGGTGACAACCCTACCTGTAACCTGTATTCAGTTTACAGTGGGCTAAAGTTTGCTGTCAGACGATGTTACAGAGCCGGTCCAGGCGCTGGAAGAATCCCGAGTTGAATGTCGGGATGCCACTGAGAGCCTGAGCTGGCCCCTCCCTCCCCCTCCACAGCCCAGTGTTCCAGTGAGTGCCGGAAGGGCAGAGCAGAGAGCTGGAGACTGACAGCCACCAGCTTTCTGTTCACTGAAGACCAGGAATTGAGCAACTGGTGGTGTTTTATTGTTCAGTTCTCAGTCTGAGGTGGCAGGGGACAGATGTAGCATCCAACTAAAGGATGAATTTTTTTTTTTTTTTAGAATCCCAAACATCTCTTCTAAGCCATTCTGACTACAATGGCGCAGATCACGTCATGCATTGTGTGTGCAGTGTCACATTGCACCAAAAATGGCCAGGGCAGGATGAGAAGAGACTTTCTCACCCTTGGGGACAATTTGTGTCACCTATTTTCTATTTATGTCTGTGAATGCAATACACGTCCTATTCTGTATAAAATTGGTTTTGACATCCTACACCAGGGGTCTCCAAACTTTCTAGATGAAGGGCCAGTTTACTGTCCTTCAGACTTTAGGGGGGGGCGGACTATGACCTTTGAGAGTAGAAAAGGTCCCAATCTCAGTGGAGCAAAAACAATGCCCCATCTTTAGTTTCAGTGGGAAGAATTGTGCCACATTGTTGGTTTTAGTGAGAGGAATTGTGCCCCATTAACGGTGTCATTGTGACCCATCATTAGTGTCATTGGGAGAAATTGTGCCCCATATTTGGTGTCATATGGAGGAATAGCGTCACATCATTTGTGTAAGTAGGGGGAATTATGCCCCATCATTGGTGTCAGTGGGTCCCATTGTTGGTGTCATTAAGAGAAATTGTGCCCCATCGTTGGCATCATTGGGAGGAATTGTGCCCCATAATTGGTGTCATATGGAGGAATAGTGTCCCATCATTTGTGTCAGTAGGGGGAATTATGCCCAATCATTGGTGTCAGTGGACTCCATTGTTGGTGTCATTGGGATAAATTGTACCCCATCATTGGTATCATTGGGAGAAATTGTGCCCCATCATTGGTGTCAGTGGGGGGAATTATGCCCCATTGTTGGTATCAGTGGATGAAAAAGTGCCTCAAGGGCCAGACAAGAGCAAGCATCGGGCTGCAGTTTGGAGACCACTGTCCTACACTATGGAGTGTTTGTGATACTCTTTGTTCTTTAGTTTCTGACAAATATGAACAAGTTCTAAGCTATACATGCAGTTCTTGGGTGGTGTTCCAGTGTGCAACATACCTTTTCTCCACTGACTTGAAATGCAATCGCTGATAATTTGAAAATAATCCGAGGTCCTCCTGCGCTATGAGAAAGAATGTACTCAACCTAATCCAATAGCCGCCAGCACTCAAAACTGATACCAATCCACAGTGTCAAATAAATCATAAAAAACAGTGCAGCGCTCTAGGAAACTGTATCTGCAACTAAATGCTAATAACACAATAACATTAATAAAATTGATATAATAGTGCCAAAAAACATTTAAATTAGTGTCAAACCTTAACCATATAAATGGTGTATACACAGTTAATAGTGATAGATTGTACTCCAAACATAACATCCAATAACGGAAATCTTAGCAGTGCTCACACAGTGCCACAAAAAAATAATAAATAAATATAGATAAATGTATCCAAAACAATGTCCTTTTCGTGAAAAACGACATAAATCATGCGATGTGCAATAGTGATGTTGAATGCAACACGTGACTGTGCCAAACTCCTCCTCGTTAGTGGCTAAATTGCCTCCTCACCTCCTCCTACTGACCCCGAGGGGCCAACAGGCTTGCAGGATCACCCTGGATCCTTAATAGACCATGACCAGCAGCTTCCTTCCTTCCCTGGATCTCCTTAGGGGGGCTCCTAATTCCCCTATTTGGTCAGGGCGGTCCTGAAGAATAATAGCTCACAATCCAGTGAGCCACAAAAAAGCCTCTAAGTGCAGTATTTCAATTTGATTTGGTTTATTAAAGAGAGTAAAAAAGGTTTCACTCACATTACAGACATTCTTTCCTCTTCCCTGATGTGTGGGTGTACTGCATGTGGCTGGGACCTCTTGGGTGTAGCAAAATGGCGTCTCCCGCCGGAAATGCGTCATTATGCGTATTATATCAATTTTATTAATGTTATTGTGTTATTAGCATTTAGTTGCAGATACAGTTTCCTAGAGCGCTGCACTGTTTTTTATGAATCGCTGATAATTGTGGCTTGCAGCTGTTGTCCATTGCCTGATCCCAATACAAGTCAATAGGACGCAGCACAACGAAGTGTACTGTAGGCTGTTTGGGGCTGTGCGGCTTCCATGGCTGATAATTGGGTACAGATTGGTTATCTTCACAAAATGTGGTGACTGGTTAGAGTACATAGTTACATAGTTAGTCTGGCTGAAAAAAGACAAAAGTCCATCCAGTTCAACCATAAAAAAAGTTATAATCCTACACCCACAGAGGAAGGCAAAAAAAACCCACAGGGAAGCATGAACCAATTTGCTCCTGCAGAGGAAAAAAATCCTTCCTGATCCCCCGAGAGGCAATCAGATATTCCCTGGATCAACTTTACCTATAAATGTTAGTATCCAGTTATAATCTGTGTATCTAGGAAAGAATCCAGGCCTTTTTTAAAGCAATCCACTGAGCTGGCCAGAACCAACTCTTGAGGGAGTCTATTCCACATTTTCACAGCTCTCACTGTGAAGAAACCTTTCCATGTTTGGAGATTAAATTTATTTTCCAAGGATGTAAGTATTAGTCAGAAAAGCAACCAAGAAGCAGGGGGAGGAGCATTGACACCCTGGCCTACAGGAAGTAAGTTGAGCTACACTGGTGAGTCTGTGGGGACAGCACCGGAGATCAGGTGAGCATAGCAGCCAGAGCTGCTTTTTTATTTTAGGAGCTTTAGGGGATCAGTTGATTAATTTTTTTTGCCCAAGGTGAAATTAGGCTTTTGACTTGCACCCTTTGTGTTCCTGCTGTGCTTGTGACCAAATTGTCAGTTGTTATGCACAATACACCTTTTTTTTGCATAAAGTACAGTGATTGGTGTGAAAACATTAGGTTATGGCTTAAATAGTTCACCTTTTGTGCATTCCACAAAACCTCATGTTTGTTATTAACTTTCTATGTTAAACATTTACAGTGGGCATAAGTGCTTGTTAAACAAGATTGTCTCTCTCCCTGCACAATGATGTCAAGCAAGCCTTGGGCAACGCGTTACACATTCACCAGATGGACATGACAGCTGATCTCCGGGGGAATTTAAAGATACCCTTGCACTTTGGTCATGTGCATACATTGTCACTTTGCCCTAAATCATTCCCTCTCTGTTGTACCTCTTTTTGGTTTACTGTATAGATCTCTGTAAAAATAATGTACTACCTTAAGCCGGCCACAGATGGATTGAAATTCGGCTAATTCAGCAGGAACTGGACAAATTCTGATCCATTTTTGGGCAGGCTGGTTGTATTAAAGTTGATCTGTTGATTGACTTCAGTACAGCCAGCCTGTTGGGTTTTTTTCTTGGTATGATCACAGATGCTGTCTATAGCTGTCAGGGCAGGAGCTGAGGAACGGACAGGCAGGCCTAAACAATGCAACGCACTGGCTGACGACAACCACCACCCACAGACCGAAGTCCCTCAGGGCGCGGAGTCTAAGTCCCAGGCTGCACTTCACCAGGGCCCCTGATGGTGGGGATGGACTTGACGCAGCCAGGAACCAGGTCGCGGCCCCCGAGACACCTCAGTTGCGGTAATGGCCGCCACCAATGGCGTGTAGCTGGTGGAAAAGACAATAGAGTAGTCAGGCAGGCCGGGTCGACAACAACGGGACAAAACGGTACAGGACAGCAGAAGTGAATCACAGGTCACAAGCCGGGTTCAGCAACAGAGGGTCAGATCAAAGGAGAACACAAAGAATAGTCGATTCACAAGCCGAGTCAGATTCCAGGAGAGTCACGAGAGTCAGAACAGAGTAATAGCGACACAAAGACACAAGACACAAGTGCAAAGAGCATGTGCGGACCACAGGCTTATATGTCATCAGCCACACTCCTCTGGGGGATGGACCTCAGAGACCTGAAGGCATAAAGGATTCCCACCATGCTCAGCAGAAATCCAAGATGGATGCCAGCACATGGAGTAACATAACCTCTGGGAAAAGGTAGGACCTTGACAATAGCCAGTGGCAGTTATCATTGTATTCTGACAGCGGGGAAACCTCCCAATGTCAGGATACAATAGCGTTGCATTGATGGGGGTGGTCGAGCGATTTTTTTCCCTTCCACCTGCGGTTGAATGAAAGAAAATTGCATAATGACCAGCCTTACACTTTTTATCCAATAGAGAAAAAACAAACAAACAGAGGGCGCACTGGCCTAGTGCAGGGGTGGGCAACTGTGGCCCTCCATCTGTTGTAGAACTACAAGTCCCATGAGGCATTACAAAACTGACAGTTACAAGCATGACTCCCAAAGGCAGAGGCATAATGGGACTTGTAGTTCACCAACAGCTGGAGGGTCACCGTTGCCCACCCCTGGCCTAGTGCATTACCTTAAAAAATGTATTTAATAAATGATAAAAGTAGGTATTGTACTCACAAAACTACAATACAGTCAAAGGGACATCATGAAAGAACAACTCTGTCCAATCCGCACTACATGTCTGTCAGCAATGGGGACTGTGGACTTCCAACAGACTAACGCATTTCGAGGACTTGGCTCTGAGGAAGAGGCAAGTCCTTGAAACGCGTTAGCCTGTTGGAAGTCCACAGTCCCCATTGCTGACAGACAGAGTTGTTCTGTCATGATGTCCCTTTGACTGTATTGTAGTTTTGTGAGTACAATACCTACTTTTATCATTTATTAAATACATTTTTTAAGGTAATGCACTAGGCCGGTGCGCCCTCTGTTTGTTTGTTTTTCTCCATTCAGTACATTTGGACTTCCCTGGTCTATTGAGGGCAGCAAGGCGTGTACATTCCAGGACATTCGTGCTCTGGTCCTAATCTATACTGAGTCCATCCCTAAGCACAGGAGTATTTGGGTTTGCTGTTTCTTCACTTTTTATCCAATATCTAAATCGTTATATATGCTATTTTGTAAACTCAGTAAAAAAGTAAAGGAGTGGTGAAGATAAAAAAAAATTCTGGGTTTAAAGAGAAACTTCACTTATTGTTTAAAAAAAATTAAAAGTCAGCAACTACAAATATTATAAGTCTGCTGATTGTTCTCACCGCTTCGCTGCCATCTTGCTGGTCCTGCAGCCTCCTGGGATGTATGACATGTCTAAAGAGACAGCAGGAGGGATGAGAATTAAGGAAGTGAGTACCTGTCAGAAAAGGTACCCACTCCGTGCTGAAAAAAAAAGGAGGCTGGGCAGTACTTTCACTTTTGAGTGGAGGATGGCTTTAAGTCTTTTTCTGCATACTAATTCTTTGTGGTCTGTGTGAATGTAAAATATGTCCCTCATGCTCATCTCAGAAAATTGAGAGAAAATGACATTGATTCCTTGAAGTGATGTTAAACCTTAACATTCTATTAGTAATTCTAACAGCAGACCTCAGTACCTACCTCCTTTTCTGCTCCTTTCTTTCCTTTCTTCTCCCTGGAACTGGTCTAAGGATCCCTGCCACTTGTGTTCTCTTCTGGGGTGGCTCCAGTGCTGGGCAGAATCCTACAGAGCCACCCTTACATGCAAGCTCCTGGGACACAGATCACAAGTCTAGATTTTGGGCACTGTCTGTGCCTACATACATACACGGCAACAGACTACATGGCTGACACATGTGTGGTGGCGCTTAGACTTATATGGTGCAGTCCTAAGAAAGGGGATCAGGTGAAGTTCTCTGCTGTCATCACAGAATGCTCCCCAGCTGGAAGTTCAGGGAAGTGGCACAAAGGAAGCAGGAGGCTGTGCTACTAAGCATGTCTGTAAGCCTTTGTGTGTGTGTTTTAATATAACATACATACTCCACATATAGATCTTAGAAAAAAACTTGAGGCTTTAAGGGTCAAGCTTGTCCAGATGTGTTACTGAATTTTGGTACTGATACTGAAATTAGAGTTAAGTAAATAAAGTGGCAGCCTGTGTTTTCAATGTTCTCCCCCCCCCCTTTCCTTTTGTCTCCTTCTTCCTTTTTCATTCTTTTCTCCCAATCTATCTACAGTATGTCTCTATGTCAGTGTCACTCATCAGTGCCAGTCAGTGCCACCTATCAATGCCAATCAGTGCCACCTATCAGTGCCGCCTATCAGTGCCAGTCAGTGCCGCCTATCAGTGCCAGTCAGTGCCGCCTATCAGTGTGCCTGTCAGTGCTGCCTATCAGTGCCAGTCAGTGCTGCCTGTCAGTGCCGCCTATCATTGCCATATATCAGTGCCATATATCAGTGCTGCCTTTCAGTGCCCATCAATGATGCCTGTCAATGTCCATCAGTACCACCTACCAGTGCCTCCTCATCAGTGCCCATCAGTGCCACCTATCAGTGTCCATCAGTGCAGCCTATCAGTGCCCATCAGTGAAGGTGAAAAATCACCTATTTACAAAATTTTATAACAAAAACTAAGAAAAAACTTTTTTTCAAAATTTTCAGTGGTGTTTGGTTTGTTTAAGAAAAAATAAAAAACTCAGTGGTGATTAAATACCACCAAAATAAAGCTCTATCTGTCACAAAAAAAATGATAAACATTTCATATGGGTACAGTGTTGCATGACCGCTCAAAGTGCAACAGCGCTGAAAGCTGGAAATTGGCCTGGGCAGGAAGGGGGTATAAGTGCCCGGTAGGCTTGTAGTTAAGGCCACCTGGCAGGGGGTCTTCATGAGGAATTGGAGGTGTGAATGGTCATTAACATATCTTTTGTTTCCAAGGGTGGGAGAGGTCTGAGGTGTGAATTGGTCATTACAATGTGTGCCAAGTTGGTTGGAACAAGCTGTGTTCAGTGTTTTGTCCATCTGAGCACCTTGAAAACTCTTTGCATGCATTTTTCATGATGAAAAAAGGCTCCGGACAGCATTGGGAACTGGAAGAGTTAAAAAAAAAATTTCAAACACAAACGCTTATAAACGCGATTTGCAGCGTTTAGCCATGTTTTGCATTTGAAACGCTGATAGAATCGACGTCTGTAAACTCAACTGCTTGTAAACGACTGTAAACGAAGATGTGTACATGGACACATAGGAAAATATTAGGGTGAGTTCAGGGGCTGCTGATAAAAACGCTGAACAGCTCCTAAACGTGAGTTTACCAGCTGCAGTGTACATGAGCCCTTAGATAGAGGCCAGCAATGGCAGCCATTGTGTTTGTCAGTACAGGCTGTGTAGTGGTTGTTACATAGCAGATCATCTCCAGCACACTGAATTGATAGACACCCATCAGACATCTCACCCATCTTTTGCACAGGGATTGCACTTTGTTCCCTAAGATGCAGTCTAGACTGAAACAAAATACTGCCGGCTTTCACATGACCCGAGTACATGAGTGAGTGGGAATCATATACTATTCAGGTGTACCTGTCCTCCACATGTCACCGAACAGACGCAGCAGACACAGTGCAGGGACAGTGGAGAGAATATTCACATTTTTATTACTATTATTATTACAACATTTTTCAGGGTCAACAAACTGATGAAAATTACAGCTAAATAAACAGTTCTAGCTAATTGATTCCCATATAAACAGAACATTAAATAATCCAGTAAAACCTTGTAGGCTTACGTTGACCTTTCTTGTACCATAACTCCTACTAAGTTACACTGTATGTCAAGCCACAACTTCCCAATTCCTTTTTGATAGAATTGGAACGATTGAACCTCTGTCTGGGTTTTCTGTCATCTGTGTCCCATCCAAGAGATTGCTGTTTACTGTGCTGTCCTGTGTTGTTGTCACCAAAAAGTGTCCCCATTGGAAGATTTCCTTCCATTTCTGCTCTGATGACAACTCAACTTTTTGGATATTCACTCACTTTCATTCATTGGTGACAATGGTCAGGTAACAGCTTCCTGGCGGATGCGTCATGTGGGTTGGGTCCAAGATCTAAACACACCTGAGCCCACCATTAGTCACCAGGATAAATAAAAAGAGTAAATCTCTTTACTGGGGACAAAAACAGTAAAAACCTAAGAAAATGTAAAAATGAAGCACTGGACACAGATCCTTGTTTGGAAATTGCCATTATTTGGGCCTACTAACTTAGATATGGCAGCTCTCTATAAATCTGGGGGTCCCACGGAAGGTAGAGGTCACCCAAATTGAGAACTCTGTATGTGGAAAAATAAAATCAAACAAACTTCCCACGTGTTCAAAATCTTTTTTTATTTCCACAGATGACAGCAGGAAAGCAAGAGATAGCTAATGCATTTCAGGGGCCAAACATTCTCCATTCATCAGGCCTGCTAAAGATGCTGAAGATGGGAATAACATATGTGGGAATTACTTATTATTTATTATCGTCAACAAATTATGTGCTTTACATACTGTATATATATATATATATATATATATATATATATATATATATATATGAAGTGGGTTAAAGCCAATAGTATATTTGAAACAAATAGAAGATTGATATGTAGATATAACTAAACATCTCACTGATAGGACTCAATGGTAAACAAAAGGGGATTATTGGTGACAACCCAAAATTTTGGATTTTCTTTCAGGTATTCTAGTCCCTCTCCACTCTATAATGAAAAATAAAGACACGTGAACCTGCCTTTTACAATTACAGCGATTCTGCTGCGATCCCAATACGCCCAGATGTGAATGGAACCTCCCTGGTTCACACATATGCGATTGTAGATTAGTTTTGAAACTCACAGAATAACATGACAGGCTACATATTTTGTGCTCATATTAAGGTGGTTCACCATATGTAATCCACACGCATTGTGTTTTGAGTGCCATTATTAAAAGAGTCCTATGCGTGTTTGTAGCTCTACATTCTAGGCATACAGTGGATATAAAAAGTCTAAACATCCCTGTTAAAATGTCAGGTTTATGTGATGTGAACAAAATGAGACAAAGATGAATCATTTCAGAACTTTTTCCACCTTTAGTGTAACCTATAAACTGTACATCTCAATTGAAAAACAAACTGAAATCATTTCGGGGAGGCAGAAGTAAACATAAGAAACTAAAATAATGTGATTTCATAAGTGTGCACACCCTCTTATAACTGGGGATGTAGCTGTGTTCACAATTAAGCAATTAATGGGACTTTTATGTGTTCTTTGGTTTATTCTATTTGCACTTTAAGGAATTTTGGTTGCTAATAAGGATTATTTATAGATACAAATCTGTTCTATTATATGCGCTGCACCTTTTCTTTATTTACATTCAAAATCCTGTTAAATTGGAGTCAATACATACCTACCATCATTTAAAGTGCCTTTGATTAACAGCAAATAAAGTTCAGCTGTTCTAGTAGGTCATTTTCTTAGTCGCATCCTACAGCAAAAGCCATGGTCCGCAGAGACCTTCCAAAGCATCAGAGGGATCTCATTGTTAAAAGGTATCAGTCAAGAGAAGGTTACAAAAGAATTTCCAAGGCATTAGATATACCATAGAACACAGTGAAGACAGTCAACATCAAGTGGAGAAAATATGGCACAACAATGGCGTTACCAAGAACTGGACGTCCCGCCAAAAGTGATGAAAAGTCGAGAAAAAAACTGGTCTGGGAGGCTGCCAAGAGGCCTACAGCAACATTAAAGGAGCTGCAGGAATATCTGGCAAGTACTGGCTGTGTGGTACATGTGACAACAATCTCCCGTATTCTTCATATGTCTGGGCTATGGGGTAGAGTGGCAAGATGGAAGCCTTTCATCAAAGCTTGTGTCCCTTTAATTGGGCTCTCTGCATTTCAGTTCCAGTCCTGACTGGTTGGAGACCTGCCTGTGAATTTAGCAAGCTGCCCTTTGTATCCTGCTGCCTTCCCTGACTGAACAAGTTTGAAAGGAGTCAAGAGACCCCCTAGTGGGAAGAGGGATAACTCCATCCATCCGCCTCCAAGAAAAGGATCTCTAGGTCAGCGTATTTCAACCACTGTGCCGCGGCACACTAGTGTGCCGTGAGATATTGTCTGGTGTGCCGTGGGAAAAATTGCAATTTCATCCGTAACATGTGGCCTCGGCTCACAAATAGACCAATCATTAGAACAGCAATGGGCAAACTACGGCCCGGCGGACCTTTTAATCCGGCCCGCGGAGCGTGATACTGTCAGGATGATCTGTCCCCCTCGACGTATCTGCGCATGTGCCAGAGATCGCCGATCGGCTGCTAATGCCTGAAACTGGCACATGCGCAGATACGTCGAGGGGGACGGATCCTCATAGGAGACAGATTTTCATGCTACACCGGAACGGCGAGAGGAACGCGCGGAGCAAAGGTAAGTGAATTGACACAGGGGGGGCTTGGGGACTTAATATGGGGGATGAATTAATATGGGGGATGAATTACTATGGGGGATGAATTACTATATGGGGGATGAATTACTATGGGGGATGAATTACTATGGGGGATGAATTACTATAGGGGGGATGAATTACTATGGGGGATGAATTACTATATGGGGGATGAATTACTATGGGGGATGAATTACTATATGGGGGATTAATTACTATAGGGGGGGATGAATTACTATATGGGGGATGAATTACTATATGGGGGATGAATTACTATATGGGAGATGAATTACTATAGGGGGGATGAATTACTATATGGGGGGTGAATTACTATGGGGGATGAATTACTATATGGGGGATGAATTACTATGGGGGATTAATTACTATATGGGGGATGAATTACTATGGGGGATGAATTACTGTGGGGGATGAATTACTATATGGGGGATGAATTACTATGGGGGATGAATTACTATATGGGGGATTAATTACTATGGGGGATGAATTACTATATGGGGGATTAATTACTATGGGGGATGAATTACTATGGGGATGAATTACTATATGGGGGATGAATTACTATGGGGGATGAATTACTATATGGGGGATGAATTACTATGGGGGATGAATTACTATATGGGGGATTAATTACTATGGGGGATGAATTACTATATGGGGGATTAATTACTTTGGGGGATGAATTACTATGGGGGATGAATTACTATATGGGGGATGAATTACTATGGGGGATGAATTACTATATGGGGGATGAATTACTATGGGGGATGAATTACTATATGGGGGATTAATTACTATGCTTACTATGGGGGAATATTACTATACTTACTATGGATGACACATACACATCATTCAACTACTCTTGGTCCGGCCCCCAGGTCCAATTATAAAATTATAAAATAATTTCTTTGTGTTTGATTCCTATTCAAAAGAATTACTTTATATATAGTCAATATAGGCACAGAGGTAAATTTTTTTAACATTTTCTAATGGTGGTGTGCCTCGTGATTTTTTTCATGAAAAAAGTGTGTCTTTGCACAAAAAAGGTTGAAAAACACTGCTCTAGGTAATGGTAAGACCCCCTGCTGGGAAAAAGGAAAAGCTCCATTCATCCATTTGGGATACAGGGATTTATCCATTTGTCTACCTCTGAACCGAATTAAACGGACACAAGCTTGTATGACCTCACGTAACGGTTTGGACATATACGTCCGGTGAGAGCACAAATGGTGAAGGCGCACAATATATATGAATTGGTGGACTATATTTGTTTGGTAATATACCATTAGAAGACATCATAGGATCACGGATTGTTTGAGGATTCATTTGAGGATTTTTTTTTAAGATATGCATGCAGCACTAGCGTGATTGTAATATCATGCCGAGGAAATTTATTAGGACTCATTCACTTTTTATTTGATTGCAATATATTTTAATAATTTATTTATTATATGTTTATTTAATGTATTGTTAGTGCAGCGCGACACCACGGGTTTTTGATTTATTTAGACACATTGGTATGAGTATGTGTATAGTGTAGGCAACCCACTCATCTATTCATTCATTTATTTATTTACCTATTCATTTATAAATTCAGTTAATTGCGTATTAGTTTAATTATTGCACATATCAAACACACATGATATATAAAAATATTTGGTAGATTTTATTTATACAGTATATTTCCCTTAATATAAATACACCATAGTAGCTCACAAGAATCACATTTATAAAGTTCCAAATATCATCTTTCAGAATGACAATGACCCAAAGCATACATCCAAATCAGCAAAGGAAAGGTTTCACCAGAAGAAGATTAAAGTTTTGGAATAGCCCAGCCAGAGCCCAGACCTGAATCCGATGTGTGGGGTGATCTGAAGAGGGTTGTGTACAGGAGATGCCCTCGCAATCTGACAGGTTTTTGCAAGGAAGAGCGGGCAAATATTGCCATGTCAAGCTGTGCCATGCTGATGGACTCATACCCAAAAAGACTGAGTGCTGGAATCACATCAAAAAGGGCTTCAACAAAGGATTAGTGTAGGGATGTACACACTTATGCAACCATATTATTTTAGTTTCTTATTTTTACTTCCCTCCACATAAAAGATTTCAGTTTATTGTTCAACTGAGTTGTACAGTTTATAGGTTACATTAAAGGTGGAAAAAATCTTAAAATGATTTATCTTTGTCACTTTTTTTTTCATCACAGAAACCTGAGTTTTTAACAGGGGTGTGTAGACTTTTTATATCCACTGTAAGTGTTCACATAGGATTGCTATTGACAGGAGTTTTTGTATTGAAGTCTATGAGAAGTGTTTTCCCATTGAAGTCTATGGGGCGCTGGCAGTTGACCATGCCTAAGAGCTCTCCAACCTCTGCCTTCGGTTTTCCCCACACTCTGCCGTGGTATAATCTGGCAAGAAGATGTTGAGCGAAACAACAAGAAGCGCACCAACCTTGTGCATTACCTCAGTAACCAAAATTTATTTAGTAAAAGAATGGTACTCACAAACAGCGAATAAAAACAGGCAGAGCTCTGAGGAAGAAGGCATGACCTTCGAAACGCATCAGCTGTACTGAGTGCTTACCCCCATGATGGGATTTGCACTGGCCTCTTGCCTTTGAAGTCCCTTGGAGGACTTACATGCCTGTTTTTATTCGCTGTTTGTGAGTACCATTCTTTTACTAAATAAATTTTGGTTACTGAGGTAATGCACAAGGTTGGTGCGCTTCTTGTTGTTTCACTTCACAGTTCTGTTCGGGCTTCCCCAGCCTTGGTTTGGAGCTGCACGACCTTGTATACTCCAATGGTTGCTTTTTTGGAGTTTGATTTCATCTACTCACCACCGGCCTGGGTCCCGGAGCGCAGGAGAAATCGCATTTGGTTCAAGAAGATGTTGAGCACCTGTTCTCTCTTTGGTTGTTCTCTTAGTTTGTGTTGTTTTGGCTGTATTGAGTTTGAGCCGGGGAACGCCCAGAGGCTCTGTTTTGTATTTATCTTCTGCAAAACTAATAGAATTTAAAAACAAATCTTAAAAAAAAAAAAAAGAAGTCAATAGGGCACAGTTTCCATTGAAGTCTATGGGGCGCGATTTCCCATTGAAGTCTATGGGGGGGGTGCGAATTCCCATTGAAGTCTATGGGGGGAAGCGCGATTACTCATTGAAGTCAATAAGAGGCAGTGTGTGAACCCAGGTGCCAGGTTGCAATTTCTAGTCGCCATGGCGACCTAGCGCCTGGGGTTTGTCAAGCCCTGTTTTTAGGTTATCTTGGACTCTTCAATTTGTTTTTTGGTTGGCGCTGATTTTTCTATCTCCATCCTGAGCAGGGCTTGTAAAGCTACCTGTTCACTAGTTCAGACCTGCAATCACAGTATCTTCCAGCACCAAGTTCCTTCACTACCCTGGGATGTGACCAAATACAAGGAGCTGCAAAGAAAGCTAATGCTGGAGGACAGGAAAAGATGTGTCACAATAAGCCATGTTCTTTATGAACACCCACCGTTCGCCATGCCCAACAATGACTGCCGCACCATTGCGCACTTCGCATGGTACACTTTTAGTGCACAGGAATCTATCCCTGTCATGATAGAGCTAGCTGCTAGCGTTTTCTCCTAGTCTTCCACTGGCAGCAGCCCAAGAGACGTCACCATGAGCTTCCTTGTCTTATGTCTAAAGAAGAGCCTCAATGTCTGTTGGTCTTCGGAGTGGCTATAAAGTGCTTTATCTGCGTAACTTGCTGTGCCGCCTTCTGACAAAACCTGGGACACAGTATATGCCCTCTCTAGAGAAGCCTTTCTCAACCATTTAACACAGAGGATCCTTTGAAATAACTTTCCGGGCTCAGGGAACCCCTGCTAAAAATGTCTATATCTACAGCTCATGATACATTAGTGTGATGTCAGTGGGAAGAATGCTCCTTACACTTGTGTTCATTGGGAAAAATTACCCCCTTATAAATAGTTAGCACTTCTGCCTGGCAGTACTAGGGTTGCTGGTTTGAATCCCAGCCATGGCTCCACCTGCCTGGAGTTTGTATGTTCTCCCTGTGCCTGTGTGGGTTTCCTCTGTGTACTCTGGTTTCCTCCCACACTCCAAAGACATGCTGGTAGGTTCATTGGATCCTGTCTAATTTGTCCCTAGTATGTGTATGTATGAATGTAAGTTAGGGACCTTAGATTGTATGCCCCTTGATGGTTAGGGACTAATGTGTATGTACAATATATATGTAAAGCACTGCATAAATTGACAGCACTATATAAGTACCTGAAATAAATAAATAGTAGCTGAAAAGATCAATGATGTTGGTGGAATGTATCTGTGAGATGGACATTGCTTATTGCTCAAGAAACCCCTAACAACCTCTTGAGGAACCATAGGGCTCCATGGCTCCCTGGTAGAGTAACCCAGCTCTAGAGGTTTGCATTGTTATGCAGCAAAAGACATTGGTTGCCTACCCAGGGTCCATTTTACAAGAAGGCTAGTGGGAAATCTGCCCTATTCAGTTCATGGAGGTGTGTCAAAAAAGCAGGGGACCCCCTGACCCTTCAATCATTGCCTCTGCTGGTTACATTGTTTACTATGCAGCCACGTCATTGCTAAAATTAGTATCAGGGATCTCTTTTTATATTTGTAGGTAGAAGCTCTGTTATAAAATATCAGACAACAAAGATTGCATCAACTTGGAAAGTGAATTCTGTGTGTTTGTTAACTGTTGTGTTTCATAATAACAATTGTATATTTACAGGGAAACCAATTAGTCTAATAGTGTTTATCTAGGGATACGGGACTCTACCAGTGTGTTTAATTGGCTGTTGTCTGCTTTCATTATGACTGTTTATAAACCTGAAGTAATGGGTATAAAGCATGATCCATGTGTTGGAGATTAAAAAGAATAAAGAAGTTTATTTCTGGCAATTTATACATTCAGTGGATATAAAAAGTCTACACACCCCTGTTAAAATGTCAGGTTTCTGTGATGTAAAAAAATGAGACAAAGATAAATTATTTCAGAACTTTTTCCACCTTTAATGTAATCTATAAGCTGTACAACTCAGTTGAACAACAAACTGAAATCTTTTAGGTGGAGGGAAGTAAAAATAAAAAACTAAAATAATATGGTTGCATAAGTGTGCACACCCTTAAACTAATACTTTGTTGAAGCACCTTTTGATTTGATTCCAGCACTCAGTCTTTTTGGGTATGAGTCTATCAGCATGGCACATCTTAACTTGGTAATATTTGCCCACTCTTCCTTGCAAAAACACTCCAAATCTGTCAGATTGCGAGGGCATCTCCTGTGCACAGCCCTCTTCACATCACCCCACAGATTTTTGTTTGGATTCAGGTCTGGGCTCTGCATGGGCCATTCCAAAATTTTCATCTTCTGGTGAAGCCATTCCTTTGTTGATTTGGATGTATGCTTTGAGTCGTTGTCATGATGAAAGATGAAGTTCCTCTTCATGTTCAGCTTTCTAACAGAAGCCTGAAGGTTTTGTGCCAATATTGACTGGTATTTGGAATTGTTCACAATTCCCTCTACCTTGACTAAGGCCCCAGTTCCAGCTGAAGAAAAACAGCCCCAAAGTATGATGCTGCCACCACCATGCTTCACTGTGGGTATGATATTCTTTTGGTGATGTGCAGTGTTGTATTTGCGCTAAACATATCTTTTGGAATTATGGCCACAAAGTTCAACCTTGGTTTCATCAGACCATAACATATTTTCCCACATGCTTTTGGGAGACTTCAGATGTGTTTTTTCAAAATGTAGCCGGGCTTGGATGTTTTTCTTCATAAGAAAAGGCTTCCATCTTACCACTCTACCCCATAGCCCAGACATATGAAGAATACGGGAGATTGTTGTCACATGTACCACACAGCCAGTACTTGTCAGATATTCCTGCAGCTCCTTTAATGTTGCTGTAGACCTCTTGGCAGCCTCCCAGACCAGTTTCTTCTCGTCTTTTCATCAATTTTGGAGGGATGTCCAGTTCTTGGTAATGTCACTGTTACGCCATATTTTCTCCACTTGATGTCTATCTTCACTGTGTTCCATGGTATATCTAATGCCTTGGAAATTCTTTTGTACCCTTCTCCTGACTGATACCTTTTAACAATGAGAACCCTCTGATGCTTTGGAAGCTCTCTGTGGACCATGGCTTTTGCTGTAGGATGCGACTAAGAAAATGTCAGGAAAGACCTACTAAAACTAGCTGAACTTTATTTGGTGCTAATCAGAGGCACTTTAAATGATGGCAAGTGTGTACTGACTCCTATTTAACATGATTTTGAATGTGATTGCTTAATTCTGAACACAACTACATCCCCAGCTATAAGAGGGTGTGCACACTTATGCAACCACATTATTTTAGTTTTTTATGTTTACTTCCCCCCCTAAAAGATTTCAGTTTGTTTTTGAATTGATTTATCTTTGTCTCATTTTTTTTACATCACAGAACCTGACATTTTAACAGGGGTGTGTAGACTTTTTATATCCACTGTAGTTACATTGGTCCAGCTTGGCGCAAGTATGCATGTATGTGCCATAGTTATGGGATTCCCATAGAAGCTGGAAATAATTGTATAACCCCAATTCCAAAAAAGTTGTTGCACAGTGTAAAATCTACATAAAAACAGAACGCAATGATTTGCAAATCTCACAAACCCATATTCTATTCACAATAGAAAATAGAAAACAATCAAATGTTTAAACTGAAAAAATATAGTATTATAAGAGAAAAAAGTTGATGGCAGCAACACGTCTCAGAAAAGTGGGACAGGTCCATGTTTACCTCTTGTATCATCTCCTCTTCTTTTACCAACACTTTTAAACATCTGACAACTGAGACCAGTTGCTGGAGTTTTTGGAGAGGAATGTTGCCCCATTCTTGCCTGATATAAGAATCTAACTGCTCAATAGTTCTGGGTCTCCTTTGTTGTATTTTAGTTTCAAGATGCTCCAAATATTTTCATTTGGTGAAAGGTCTGGACTGCAGGCAGGCCAGTTAAGCACTACTACTACAAAGCCATGCTGTTGTCAAAGATGCAGTATGCGGTTTAGTGATGTCCTGCAGAAATATGCAAGGTGCTCCCTGAAAAAGATGTCATCAGGAGTAAGCACACACGAGTGCCCCCCATAGCAAGCGGCTTGCTATGGGGGCACTCAGTAGGGGGGAGGAGCCAGGAAGGCAGGCAGAGGACCTGAGAGGAAGGGGATCAGGGCTGCTTTGTGTAAAACCATTGCCCAGACCAGGTTAGTATGAATGTTTGTTTTTTTTATTTTACCTTTAGAATCATTTTAACTTGCATTTTTGAATGGCGAACTGTATTCACAGACACTGATTTCTAGAAGTATTGCTGAGTCTATGCAGTGATGTCCATCACAGAACCATGCCTGTTTTTAATGCAGTACTGTCTGAGTGCCCAAAGAACACGGACATCCACTGGGGCTCTCTCTCCTTGTGCAGGGCAACTGGTCTTGTCCCCGCCCCCTCCTGTAGCTTTCTGCAGGCAGCCTGTAGTGGGTGGAGCCTGACGGGCCCCTCCCACAGCTCTGCCCTCTACACAGGCACAGCACAGTGATGATGTCTGCTATATTGACATGGTAATAACTGGGTTTGCAAAGTCATTTGCTGCACACAATGTGAAATGATATACTTTTCAGCTAGTGAGAAATATATACAAGTGAATTGTTTGTGCCTGGAGTTCAGTTTTAAAAAATTGCCAGATTTCTGCTTCACAGTTTATAGAACCAGCTATGCTTGGAATGTTTTTTGCATTAACAGATCAATGCCCTGGAGAAATGTGGAAGCGTGTGATAATAAGACAGTGAGACAAACACAATGTCATACAAACAAGTAGAAGGTGCCCATAGAGGCACTCATCTTCTGTACTGGATGGCTGTAGGGAATACAGAGCTGCATGTGGTATAATATACGGTACTGACAGGCTGTAAAAGGAATCTCTTCTCTAAGGGCTCATTCACACTAGCAGCAGGGGTGGTAAGTGGCGGTTCACACTGCACATCGCATGCGATTCTCACAGGAACTGCTCCGCGTTCGTGAGCAAATCACATGCGATTTCTGTGCAGCGCAATTTGAGCCATACATTTTGTATGGATCAGATCACACCGCATCCGCATCAGAATTATGCAGGACCCTTTTTTTGTCCGCACCAAATTCGGATCTCATGGGTTTTACATGTTTGTGAACTGATTTTTGGGATGTGCTGCCTAGCCCGCAATGTCATCGCTGCAACGAGAGGAAAGAAAGTGGTGGGGATGTCAAATCCTCGACGCTTCCTCTCCTCTCTTACCACTGACACTCAGCATGGGATGCCTGCAGGGAGGTTTCCTGTGTGAACTCTGCTATGACAAGCCTGGATTCACACAGGAGCCATGGGGAAACCGCATGTGATTTGGATAGGAATCGCATTCCTGTTTAAATCGCATGCTATTCTTTATGGTGCAATTTCCATCCATTAACGCAAATTGCACTGAAAAGTATTTGTTAAGGTATTGGGAGCATTTTCATGAGTACGAGTGCTCAAGAAAATACTTGATGTCAGCACTGATACCGGTATCAGTGCATCCCTATTGGCAACAGGTATTAGAAGACCTTGGTCAATGGGCAGCACAGTGGCTAAATGGTTAGCACTTCTGCCTGGCAGCACTAGGGTCATTGGTTCAAATCCCAACCATGGCACCACCTGCCTGGAGTTTGCATGTTCTCCCTGTGGCTGTGTGGGTTTCCTCTGGGTACTCCAGTTTCCTCCCACACTCCCAAAGACATGCTGGTAGGTTAATTGGCTCTGGTCTAAATTGGCCCTAGTATATGTATGAATGTGAGTTAGGGACCTTAGATTGTACAGGGACTGATTAGGGTTAGGGACTGATGTGAATGTACAATATATATATGTAAAGTGCTGTGTAAATTGACGGTGCTATATAAGTACCTGAAATAAATAAATTCTATCCACTCCAAATTCTAGATTAAAGCACATTAAAAACATGCATCAAAACGTATGTCAAATCACAAAGGAAATAGTCAGAGTTCACACCAATGCGAATTGACAGTTCAAAATTGCATGACAAGTCACACCTTATTCGTACTCATGGAACTGTTCAAATCGGTGTGACTTTGACTGTTTTTGGTGATTTCATTTGCGACTTGCATTGACATCTGTGCATGAAGTTGCACAGATGTAAGTAAGCCACACATGGAATCGCACTGAGCGGAAGTTTTGAAATCAACTGAAATCAACTGAAGTGGCACGATTTCAATGCCACATTCAGTGTGAACCAGGACTAACACTTCAAATAATGCACCTCTACGCACATGCATAGGTCTAAATGAGCCCTTAAGAGGGACCTGTTCCTGCTTCCTGTGAGCTGTAAGCACTTAGACTACAATTGCTCTTTAGGAATAAACTTTTTAGGGCAATGTATGTTTTATCATGTATTGTATTTACTTGTTAATGTCAATTTTAAAAGTGGTTGCAAACCATTACATATACCCATTAAAATGCCTGGCCTCGGGTGATGAAACAAATTATCCTACATAAGTTGTACCTGTTTATCTGTGACATTCTTCTCTACATCCTTCGAAGTACTGAGTTTAAGGCCCCATGTACATGGGACACTTCTGAACGATGGAAACTGACTGCTGGAAAACGTAGGTTAAAAAACGTCTGTTTAGCCGTGCTTGCGTACTGCATTTATGCGCATTTTTGAGCGTTTGTGTTTAGAAGCGTTTTTTAAAGATAACCTCAGGAGACCTTCCAAAATTCCCAGAATGCACTGAAAAACAGTAAAAGATTAACTATTTAAGACATTTTGAGAGAAATAGAAAGAGCAGAAGCAGAGAGAACAGAATTTGTTGAGATTAGCTGTCTTTTTTTTGTGGTGTTTGGATGTGTTCCAGCTCATTTCAGTGCAGAAATTCTTGCAGCAGTGTCTAACATATTTACTTTCATGCAAAACCTCAAAGTATGGTGTACCAGGTCCATTTGAGCTCCGGGAAAACACTTTGCTTGCATTTTTCATGATGAAAAAAGGATCTGGACAGCATCTGGAAATGGAAGAGTTAAAAAAAAATTTCAAATGTAAACGCTTATAAACGCGGTTAGCTGCATTTACAAGCATTTGGTGTTTGAAACCCTGATAAAATGTACTGCTGAATGCAAGTTTTCTGCTTTCAAAAAAACAACTGTAAACTCAATTGCCTGTAAATGACTGTAAACGACATAGTGTACATGGACACATAGGAAAACATTAGGGTGAGTTCTGGGGCTGCTGAAAAAAACGCAGAAAAGCTTCTGAACGTGAGTTTATCAGCTGCAGTGTACATGAGCCCTAAATGCTTGTCTGAGAGTTCAGAAAAAAGGGGGCGGAGAGTTGAAATTGTCCATTGCAGAGCTCAGTCAGGAGAGCTCTGAGAGTTAATTGCTTCCTCTACACAGCACACAGGAACAGAGCTGAGGCTGTCAATCTGCTGTCACCATTTTTCTCTTGGTGTCAGGAGAACTTCTCAGAAGTGGCTAATGCTGATAGAAGAGGAACAAAGCAGCAGACAGAAATGACACTTAACGCTCTTAATTGAGACAAGTATGCACTATAAATGGATATGCTTTGTTCACGTTTCATGTCTGAGGTTTATTTATTTCAGGTACTTATATAGTGCTGTCAATTTATGCAGCGCTTTACATATGTATTGTACATTAACATCAGTCCCTAACCCTCAAGGAGTGTACAATCCAAGGTCCCTAACTCACATTCATACATACATGTACTAGGGACAATTTAGACAGGAGCCAATTCACTTACCAGCATGTCTTTAAAGTGTGGGAGGAAACCAGAGTACCTGGAGGAAACCCACACAGGAACAGGGAGAATATGCAAACTCCAGGCAGGTGGTGCCATGGTTGGGATTCAAACCAGCAACCCTAGAACTGCCAGGCAGACATGCTAACCACTTAGCCACTGTGCTTTACAACCACTTTAAATTGTAGAAAAGTAAATATTATATATGAGCATGTATTCATTGTTTCTAAAACTACTTTTATATTATATTACAAATATAAAACAAATATAATATAACAAATTACAAATATAATAATAACTCTTAAGTTTTTAAACTTAAGAACTTGGAATTTTTTTTAACATAAAACTAAATGTCATTGTAGGGATTAGGCAGTCCCTACAGTGACTCCACCATAGAGAGTTTCCTTTTTTGTCTACACCTAGGGATGCATTTATAAAAACTTTACATGGCTGTTCGTCCATCGAAACTTCATAAAAATTCATTCTGTGCTAATGGGCCAAAAATAAATCAAAATAAAACATTCCTAGACTATATTCTCTGCTGGCCGAATGGTGTTCATTGAAAAAAGTATAAATGGGGAAAACACTGCGGTATGGGCAATAAATGGTGGGAAATAAATAAGTATGTTTTTCAGCTCCATTTAGTGACCATATTGTGGTATTTTCCATTCACACAGTTTTTTTGTTTGTTTGTTTGTTTTTTTTGTTTATTTGTTTTTAAATAACATTCAGCCCAGGTTCACACTAATGAGGTGTGGTACATCACGTGATTCGCATTGGAACTGGACTGCATTCCTGTGCAAATCACATGTGATTTCTGTGTGGTGCAATTTGAGCCATACATTTTGTATGGCTCAAATCACACCGCATCCGCACCAAAAAAGTGCAGAACTCTTTTTAATGGTCAGTTCACACTCCGGATACTTTTTTGCGCACAGTTCACACCACACGCAGTTCCGGTGCAGTTTTGATGCAGTTTGCTATGTTCTAGTATGGTTCTGTGCAGAAAAATTGCACTGTGTTCTACTTTTTTTTCTGCACTGAAAACTGACTGGAACTGACTGCGCTTGTGTAAACCAGGGCCGTTGGAATACATGGAAAACACTGTGCATGTATTTTTGATGCAGAATAAAAACGCACTGAAATGCATCTAGTGTGAATTAGCCCTTAGTCCTCACCAGAATTGGATTGCATGGATGTTCACACCCACTTGATCTGATTCTGCACATCACACCATGTTTTACGAACTGTTTTTGGGGTGTCATTAACTTAAAATACACACCCGCAGTGGTTCATATGAACGGGGTGTGATCATGATGCGGTGCATAAATCGCACAAAAACCAGTACGTAGTCTGAATCGCATCAGTATGAACCCAGGCTCAGGGACAATATACACCACGTGCAGTCCAGTGCATTTTTTTCTGCATCAAAAACACACTGATAGTAGGTTACACAGTTTCTAATGGCATAGTTCACACCAGTGTGGTCAGTTCCAGTGCATTCCAGTTCCAGAAAAAAAAGTAGAACATGATGCATTTTTTCTGTACTGTACTGGAACACAGTAAAACACATAAAAAACGCACCAGTACACACATGTCCTTATTAAGTTGAAGAAAATGAAAGGAGAAAAAATTAAATGGAATGCATAAAAAAACACATCAAAACTGCACCAGAACGTGTCAAAAACACACATCCAGAAACGCATCCGGACTGCATTTCAATGGTGTGAACTGGCCCTTTGTGTGAATCTTGACTCTGCAGATTGCAGATTATATAGCCTGAGAATATTTGATTTTTCCCAACTCTCACAGAATGAATATACAAGCAGTTTCAGTAAACGGTCAGCCAGGGGCGGACTGACCATTGGGGAACTCGGGCACTGCCCGAGGGCCTGGGGTCAATAGGGGGCCCCATAAGATGTCCCTGGTACCTTTCATAGGCTTTTTTGGGTGTGGTTTGAGTGTGGGCAAGGACACAGGGGCCCCATGATCCCCTATTGCCCAGGGGCCCCATGAGTTGTCAGTCCGCCCCTGCCGTCAGCTATGTGGTTTTTTTTAAAAAATACACCCCCACGTGTTGTGAGAACAGTGTGGTATATCTCAGAATGCAAATTCAACCGCCAATTATTCCAGCTTGTTATGTAACATTGTGAGTTCCAGTAGCAATCCCTTCCCCCTCCCCCCATACCTTGGGGTCTTTAGATCATTTAAACTGATGTATGTGGAATGACAGACTGTTACAGGAAAACACTACAATTGTAGAATTACTGGATCTCCAGTGCGGCTCTTTGTCTCTTACCACTTTATTTAAAATACATTACCAGCAGTGCCGGAGGTGCAGAATTTCTATGGTAAATGCTGGTACTGCAGGATGGAATATTCACATTTTTGGGCAGAAGCAAGTGAATTAGGAAACTCAGCTAAGGAGCTAGAAGGCAATTAGTCCCATATAGAGTCTGCCTCTGAAGTCTCTAATATTCCCCATTCATATTAGAATGGTGGATGAAGGCTGTACTCAAAAGTTAGGTCAAATGAAAAGTGGAGATTTAAACTGATTAGCAGCTATATTTCTATACACTGGGAGAACTGTAAAGACGCTTATATTACATATGTAGGTAACATCAGCACTCCAGCTGTTGAGGAACTACAAGTCCTTTGAGGCACTGCAAGACTCAGACATCCCTTCTGACTCAGAGTCATGATGGGATTTGTAGTTTTAGCACAGCTGGGGTGCCAAGGTTGACTACCCATACTATATTGTGTCCATAGTAGTAGGAAGCAATTAAAAGCCTAAGAGGTGCGATGGTTACTGCATGCCATGTTGCCCCTCAAACAGGACCACCTGATACAGAATCCTGAAATTGTCCCTGAACAGTGGGAAGATGCCGGAATTTTGTGTAAATATTGAGTAGATTTCCACCCTCAATGTCTACATCCAAAGGAAGAAATGGTCCAGCTTCCTACTGCATAAGGTCAGTTAATGTTGCAAACAGGACAAAGTGGATAACGTGAAGGGAAGACACCACCAACACCCGAAATTCTGGGTGAAAACTCCCCAGATGGTAGGAACCAGCATAAATGAGATCATTACGTGTTTAGCAGATCCATGTGGTCAAACATGAAAATCCCAAATCTTCTGTCCTCCACTGAATTGCTCTGATAGCCCTTGCAGGCCATGTTTAGCAGGGCTGGATGGTGGAAGTGCTTCTTCCTCTCACAATCCATTCCTCAGGGAATCAGTAGGGGAGATCCTGATGCTTGAGATCCCCAGGCTACACACTTGACAGGGCAATTATGAGAAGCCCTTTTTTCTTCTTATTAACAGGAGGTGTGATGTCCCCAACTCAAGGCTACAAAGTGGAAGGGAACAGCACTAGGACCTAAGACAGGCAAATCATGATGGACTCTGCTAGAACAGGGGTCTCCAAAGTTTATAAACAAAAAGCCAGTTTACTTCAGACTCTCTGGGGGCTGGAATGTAGCCAGTCTGAACAAAAAATGCTTTGGTGTCAATGAAAGTATACAATGTTTCATCATTGGTATTAGTGGGAGGAATCGCGCCAGTTGGTGGTATAAGGGTATCATGCTCGCCTCAAGGACTTCTCCAGAGCCTCTCCCATCCTCTGGAACTCCCTACCACAGCATGTCCGGTCAGCCCCCACCCTGCCTGCCTTTAGGCGATCTTTGAAAACTCACTTCTTCAGGGAAGCCTACCCCACCTCCACCTAAGAACTGTACTTGAATCACCTCTGCCAGATCATGCCCCGCAGCTATCACCTTTTGTATTACCTCCCCCTTCCTTTAGATTGTAAGCTTCATGAGCAGGGCCCTCACATTCCTTCTGTACTGAAATGTATTGTAATTGTACTGTCTTTCTTATATTGTAAAGCGCTGCGCAAATTGTTGGCGCTATATAAATCCTGTATAATAATAAGGGGAAGGAATAGTGTGTCAACAGGGGCGGACTGACAACTCATGGGGCCCCCGGGCAATAGGGGATCATGGGGCCCCTGTTTCCTTGCCCAAACTCAAAAAAGCCTATGAAAAAGGTACCAGGGGCATCTCATGGGGCCCCCTACTGACCCCGGGCCCTCGGGCAGTGCCCGGGTTTCCAAATGGTCAGTCCGGTCCTGTGTGTCAATGGGACAAATAGTGTTCCACTGATGGTGTCAGTCAGAAGAATCATACTTTGTACCAATCATTGATACCAAGGGAAGGAATAGTGCCCTATCATTGGTGTTAGTAGAAGGAATGGTGCCGTATTGCTGGTGTCCAAGGCAAGCAAAGGGCCGCATCTGGCTCCCGGGCTGCAGTTTGGAGACCACTGCTCTAGAAATATAAAAAGGCCAACAGATTACCTAACCCATCAGAAACCACCTATAACTAAAAATATAATTTTTTATTTTTATAAGTAACAATTTTTATTGACCATTTTTATTATTAATACAGAGTACAGTTGTACAGAAAAAAAAGAAAACAGTTATGCAAGGACTGTTGGCAAAGCTCAGCAAAAATCTTAGCATATCTAAAAACAAAGTATGCTATACAAGTGACATAGATGTATAAGTTTCCATTCCAAGAGGAATCCATTACCATTGATGAAGCATAGCTAACATCGGCACATGAGTGACTATGGGAAACTAGTATGTAGCTAATTCAAGTAAAGTACGGTATATTGTAAGGTATGGTAAATGCAAAAAAGGTAATACAGAGAAAAAGAGAGGAAAGAAGCATAAAGTAAGAGAGAAAAAAAGGAAGAGTGAGAAAGAAGTTTGTGGCTCTCCAGGATCCTTGTCCCTCGGCCACACAAAAAGGAAGGGAGCAAAATAAGACCCCTGGGATCTTTTAGGATAGAGCTTCTTGCGAATGCCACAATTCCCAAACCTGGTTTTGTTTCTCTAAATTGTCCCCAAGGCTAGCTAAAAATATAATTTTTTGGTGAAATGGCCATTTGAACCAAATCCAAATGCTTGTCTTGTCAACACATTTAAGTAGCTGCATTTGTAGAACATTAAAGACCTTTACTGTATGCAAGTACATTCACACTGTCTATTGTGTGTGCTTTCAGCTTCAGAGGTCAGTGACCACATCATAGATGACATTGAAACCATTCCAGACCAAACAAAGCTGGTCCCATTGACAGAGAATGAGCCATCGACCAATGGAATTCCCCCAGAAGAGGAGCAAGTTGAGGTTGAAGAAGCAATAGAGGTTGACGGAGCAGAAATGGCGCCCATTATGGAAGACAGCAATGAAGTCTTTTTGTCAGCAGAAGATGAACCAGCACAGGTTGAGGAACCTACAAAAGTAATCACTAGTCAGGACAGCTCAGTGGTAGAAGGTTGGTAGCTTCTATGTTCTCCATTTGGGATAAAGGGAATGTGTAGCCTGGAAAAACTAACTGATAATGTGGTAATATTTTAACCCTTTTGTGACTAAAGGTCATTGAAGCATCGATGCCCAGGTCAAACTGAGAATTGTCAGCATGCTTCGGTTAACTTAATAACTAATATGACTAATATGATAATAACTCTATGACTAATTTGTCTACTTAAAAAATGTTAATGCCCAACTCAGGGCTTGGCCCTCTCTCCCCTTCTGTGACAGATGCCTACCCTAAAGAGCACGCCTGGCATTGTAAAGAAAAATCTATGTACGCAGTATAAACTATTTTGCAAGTTTTTTTTGCTAGTGATGCTGCAGTTCCTCTTCGCCCATTGCTTCCTCCAATGGGTGACAGATTATACATACAGAGTATATATACAGAGAGCGATGTTACATAATGACATGGCCCTGCTTTCTGTTGTATGCCTCCTGTGACTCCAGGGAGAGGGGGTGCAGTCTGGACACCCTGAGCTCACAGGAAGTGGTTTGGATGTTGCTGCGTGTCATTTTACCCATGCTGATTGGTTCCCAATCACTAGTCTGCCCCGGCAGGTGTCAGCAACAGCATGGACATAGAATTCACGGGTACTCGCTGCTTGTTCTTCCATAGAATGTTCTCAGCACGGAGCATCGTGCTGGGGATTGTTACTATACAGCCTATGGTCATTAAGCAGTTAAACCTGAAATTCGATTATGGTTTTGCATAGTTAGTCCAGCTTGGACAGTGACCATATCATAGATGACATTTAAACCATTCCAGACCAAACAAAGCTGGTCCCATTGACAGATAATGAGTCATCGACCAATGGAAATGCTCCAGAAGAGGAGCAAGTGGACGTTGAAGAAGCAATAAAGGTTGATGGAGCAGAAATGAAGCCCATGTCAGATGACAGCAATGAGGTCTATTTGTCAGCAGAGGAGGAACCAGCACAGGCTAAGGAACCTACAAAAGTCATCAATAGTCAGCACAGCTCAGAGGTGGAAGGTTGGTAGCTTCTATGTACCCTATTTGGAATAAAGAAAATGTGTAGGTCGGGGTCAGCAACCAGTCGATCTCAGTCTACCCGTCAATCGTGGGCAAAGTAGACCTCGTCCCTGCCTTGCCGACCCCCCGGTCTGAATTGCTCCTCTGCCTACTGTGAAATTCTGCACCTGCTGCGTTAGCGGGTGATACTTCATGCACCCACTGATTAATGTACAGGGAGAGAAAAGGTAGTTGGGGTCAGTAGTTGGAGAATGGGTGTCTGTCAGTGGGGGGCTGGGTCAGTAGTTTGGGGGATGGGTTAGGAGTCTCTCAGTGGGGTGTGGGGTTCAGTAGTTTGGGGGGTATGGGTCTCTCAGTGGGGGGCTGGGTCAGTAGTTTGAGAGGGTTGGGGTCTCCCAGTGGGGGGTGGGGATCAGTAGTTTGGGGTGGTAGGGGTCTCTCAGTGGGGGGTGGGTATCTGTAGTTTCGGGGTAGGAGTCTATCAGTGGGGGGGGGGGGGTGGTGGTCAGTAGTTTTTGGGGGAGGGGTCTTTCAGTGGGGGGGGGTGGGGGGCAGTAGTTTGGGGGGTAAGGGTCATTCAGTAGGGGGCAGGGTCAGTAGTTTGGGGGAGTAGAAGTCTCTCAGTGGGGGGGAGGAATTTGGAGATGGGGGGGTGTCAGACTGGGTGGAGATGGGGGGGTGTCAGACCGGGTGGAGTGGGGCTGTAATGGCAGGGATCAGCACAACAGAAGAAAGAGCAGTAGTGTATTGCATGTGAGCAACATTTCAGCCCTGCTGTGACCCCCTGTACCCATACAGTATCACTGCCCTACTGTCCCCATCCTCTATCCTACTGACACCATGCACTGCCCTAAAGACACCATGTACTGCTCTACTGACACCACGCACTGCCCTAAAGACACCATGTACTGCTCTACTGACACCATGCAGTGCCCTAAAGATACCATACACTGCCCCACTGACACCATGGTCTGAACTGCTCCTCTGCCTCCTGTGAAATTCTGCACCCTCTGTGCATGTGCCGGCTCCAGATCTCAGAGAAGCGATCAGGGAATAAAATCATGTGTAAGGATTTAACTCCATGAATGCTGGGCAAAAACAGGGGCACAGAATTTCATAGGCGGGATTGAGAACCACTTGTATTGTGACAGCAGAGTGGGGCACTGTCCTACTGACACCATGCACTGCCCTACTGACACCGTTTACTGTCCTACTGATGCCATGCACTGCTCTATTGACAGTGTCCATTGCCCTACTGACACCATGTACTGCCCTATTGACACAATCCACTGCCCTACTGACACCATGAAATGTCCTATTGACACCGTCCACTGCCCTACTGACACCGTTTACTGTCCTACTGACACCATGCACTGCCCTACTGACACCGTTTACTGTCCTACTGACACTATGCACTGCCCTATTGACACAGTCCACTGCCCTACTGACACCATGCACTGCCCTACTGACACCATCCACGCCCTACTGACACCATGCACTGCCCTATTGACACCATGCAGTGTCCTATTGACACCGTCCACTGCTGTACTCACTGACATTGTCCACTGCTGTACTAACACTGTCCTCTGCCCTGCAAACTGCTTACTCCTGTACTCTGCCCTACATCCTACTGACCACTGGTACACTGCAATACATACTACTGACCACTGTACACTGCAATACATACTACTGACCACTGTACACTGCAATACAGCCTACTGACCACTGTACACTGCAATACTTCCTACTGACCACTGTACACTGCAATACATCCTACTGATCTCTTTCACTGAAGCTAACTTTTAAGTTGATATTTTTTACAGTGACATCTGTTTTATTATATTTTTCTGTTTTCTTCATGCTGTCCCTACTTTTTATAGGGACCTTGCTAGTTGCTTTCTTTAAGAGCCCATTTACACTGATTGCATTACACTGCAGCGGTTTTGTCTGCAGGCAGCCTTCTGTTCCAGCTGTAATGAGCCAGCGGTAGGGGCCGTGTGATGAACATCAGTTCCTTTTTTTGTGTCACTGCATAAAGTGACACTTCATTCACGTCACTGCACAGCAGCACAATACCTTGCATTTGCTGTTCATTGACATGTAGGGACAATCAGGTGCAATATTATGTAAACATGTTGCATAGTATTGCACATCTCTGGGACACAGAGAAACCCCGCATGCATTCTTGTGTGAACATGACGCATAGAAAACTATTCTCTTCTGTGTATCATTGTGGGTACCTGCATTTGTCCAGGGGGAAACCACAAGTAACTGCACATAGTGTAAAAAAAAAGACGCAGAACCCCGGTGATCTCTGATCTCTTCCTTGTTGTTTAGGGAGATCTCCATCCCTCAAAGGTTGCCTACCTCTGCTATACAGCTTATGGCAGGGGTGTCAAACTGGCGTCATCCAGCTGTTGCTAAACTACAAGTCCCATCATGCCTCTATCTTTGGGAGTCATGATTGTAACCGTCAACTTTCCAATGCCTCGTGTGACTTGTAGTTTGGCAACAACTGGAGGACCGCAAGTTTGACACCTGTGGCTTATGGGAAGTAGACAGTTAAAGGATAAGTTCACCTTTTGAACAAAAATAATAAATGCACATTTTTTTGCAGGTAAAAAAAAAAAGTGCATTTATTATTTTGTTTGCAGGAGCCTGTAAAACATGGCACTAGGGATCAGTAGATCTCTGGTGCCATGCAGGTCTCCTGCTGACCTGTCAGTATATCTGCTTGTCATATGGGATGTACAGGCAAGCAGATGTAATGACAGGAAGCTTCAATGAACTACCACAGGGCTCCACAGCACCGTGGTAGTTCATTGAAAACTACAAGCCAACAGCTTGCCAAAAGCTGTTGGGGCTTGCAGTTCATTCATTCTGTGAATGAAATGCGGCTGTGTGGGTGGAGCCCTGTACGGCTGTGCTGTTTTCAAATCTGACAGATAGTACGGGGGGCAGCAGGTGTTTCACCCTAAGGGTCCTTTCACATGAGCGCTCCGTTTCTTTCATCAGTTTAGTCACGTTTTTCAAAGAAAAAACTGATCAGTTTACATCAGTTTTTTCATCAGTTTACATAAATTTTTTCATCCGTTTTTCACCCATTTACATCTGTTTACATCAGTTTTCATCCGTGTACTTCCTTTTTTCATCTGTTTACATCTGTTTTTTGTCTGTTCCGTTTTTTCTTACGGAAGAAAAATAGAGTTTTCTTCCATCTGGATCTTAACAGATGCGGACATTAACGGATATAAACAGATGATCACCCGTTTACATCCGCGAATCCGTAGAAATACATAGGTGTGCATTTTTCATCCGTAAACGGACAGATTAAAAACGACATACAAAACGTCCATGTGAAAGAGTCCTAAACACGGGTGGAACAAGTAACCCGTTCCCCAAGGTCAACTTATCCTTTAAACCTGAAATCCAAGTATGGTTTTGTTTTCCATAGTTCCATTAGCCCAGCTTAGACAGTGACCATATCATACATGACATTGAATCCATTCCAGACCAAACAAAGCTGGTCCCATTGACAGATAATAAGCCATCAACGAATGGAAATCATCCAGAGGAAGCGCAAGTTGAGGTTGAAAAAGCAATAAAGGTTGATGGAGCAGAAATGAGGCCCATATCAGATGACAGCCATGAGGTCTATTTGTCAGCAGAGGAGGAACCAGCACAGGCTGAGGAACCTACAGAAGTCATCACTAGTCAGGACAGCTCAGTGGTGGAAGGTCGGTAGCTTCTACAGTATGTACCCCTTTTGGATTAAAGGAAACATGTAGCCTGTAAAATCTAAGTGATAAGATTTGTTAATCCTTTTGTGACTTAAGGTCATTGGAACATAGATGACCGGCCCAATTGTAACATTGTCAGCATGCTTTGGTTAACTTGATAAAACAAACTCTGAATAATGTGTCCTGAGAGCTGCCCACCCCAACTGGACTATCCATGACATGCTAAAGAAAAATCTATATATACAGTATGAACTTTTTCTCTCGGTGTCCTCGGTTATGTCTTGTGACCACACAGTTCCTCTTTGCCCACTTCTTCCTCCCATGGGTGGTGGATCATAAATGCTGCAGACAGTGGCGTCACGTAATGACATGGCCCTACTTTCTGCTGCATTCCTCCCATGATTCCAGGGTTGGGGGTGGAGCCTGAGGTTACGCTGGGAGTTATTTAGCCCATGCTGATTGGTTCCCAATCACTAGTCTGCCCAGGCAGCCATCAGCAACAACATGGACATAGAATTACTGGGTGATCACTGCTTGTTCCCCCTTAGGTTGTTGTTAGCGCTGGGCATTATGCTGGGGAACTTTAATGCAAAGCTTATGGGAATTAAAAACTTAAATCTGAAATCCATGTATGTTTTTTTTTTTTAATTTTGGGAGCGAAGATTCACATTAGTAGCTGCAGCT
Organism: Staurois parvus; assembly: GCF_062004578.1. Lineage (NCBI taxonomy): Eukaryota > Metazoa > Chordata > Amphibia > Anura > Ranidae > Staurois > Staurois parvus. The sequence continues at coordinate 2,960,408 of NW_028317848.1, read as the reverse complement.
TCATCGGTGATTCTCACAGTCTTTCTTATCCCATGTCAAGCAGCTTCCCTGCTGCATAATAACCACAGGGGGTCGCCCACTTGGCACGGGCGCTATTTAGAAAATGTCTTGCATTTTTTCCCCAATGAATTCAAAGTGTTCCCTGACTGGATGAGGTGATCGTGATGTTACCAACTCGCCTCTCAGCCTCTTCAAATCAGGGAAACCTTTGCACTCATTGAGAAAAATGCAAGGTTTTGTTTGAATGGTGCCCGTGTCAAGCGAGCGATCCACTGTGTTCACTATGCAGCTGGGCATGGGACGCAGAAGACAGCAAGGATCACGGTACTAGCCGCTGCTACTGTTGTGATTCTATGCTTCCACAAGGATCAGCCAGATATGGCATATACTTACTTACATTGGTCCAAGTTGGACCAATATTATTATTAATCTTATACAGGATTTATATAGCGCCAATAGTTTGCTCAGCGCTTTACAGTATAAATATAAAGCAGAACTTCACTCTCTCAACCAACATTGACTATTTTTAATCCTTATGCTGCTAGCATTTATAAGTAGATAGGAAAGTACAGGCATACCTTGGTTTACGAATTGAATTCGTTCTGCAGGACATTTCGTATAGCGAAAAATTTGTAAACCAAAACACCGTTTCCCATAGGAATGCATTGAAAACCAATTAATCCGTTCCTGAGATCAGAAAAAAGTAAACACTACTAAAATACTACATGAGTTATTTTATCAAGTCATGCGGTATTTTAGTAGTGACAACCATGGGCTAATGTTTTAGCCATCAGTGGGGTTCCCCACTGACAGCTGAATGTAAAAGAGTTGCCTGCAATTAAAAAAATAAATAAATAAATGGCATGGGGTCTCCCCTCCCATCCATACCAAGCCCTTCGGGTCTGGTATGGATTTTGAAGGGAACTCCCAGGCCAAAATTAAAAAAAAAATGGTGTGAGACCCATACCCTTATCCAAGCATGCAGGTCAGGAAGGGGGGGGGCGAGCGAGCGCCCCCCCCCGAACCATACCAGGACACATGCCCTCAACATAAGGGGGATGCTTTGGGGCAGAGGGCTAACCCCCAAAGCACCTTGTTCCCATGTGGATGGGGACAAGGGCCTCTTCCCCTCAACCCTGGCAAGTGGTTGTGAGGGTCTGCGGGCAGGGGGCTTATCGGAATCTGGAAGCCCCCTTTAACAAGGGGGGCCCCAGATCCCACCCCCCCCCCCATGTGAATGGGTAAAGGGTACATGGTCCCGATACTCATTCACAAAAAACAAAAAGTGTAGTGTGAAAAAAGACAGGACGCGGTCTTTGACAAGTCCTTTATTAAAAGAAAAAAAATAAAGGAATGTCCCCCGCAGTAGATCCAACGTCAATCACGATGACCGCCGCCGACCCGAAAAAAAGAATAAAAAAAAAAGACTGTGCTTCTGACGATGGCTCCTGCCATCTGTCTGCTCTGGTGGTTTGACAGTTCTTAAATGGGTAAGGGGCGGGGCCACCCGGCGACATCACCCGAGTGACCCCGCCCCATGTGATATCATTGATGTCACATGGGGTGGGGTCGCATTCGTGATGTCCCTAAATGGCCCCGTCCCTTACTCCTTCCTGTCAGTGTGAAACACAGGAATAGTAGTGGTAAAAATGCACTTGTCGGGTTCAACCTAACATTTTTTTGTACAATTCTTCTTTAAAGGGGAGTGGCAAGGGGTGTGTCTTATTCCTATATACTTTCGCTATTAAGTGTCCCTCATTCCTATCTCAGAAAATTGAGAGGTATACTGATCCTCCTCTTTTGGGGTCCCCCACCGGTGCTCCGGGCTCCTCCCCCCTGACAAGTGCCCCCATAGCAAGCCGCTTGTTACTGAGCTCTCATGCAAACTTGACCCTCAGATCAATTGGCACACACAGTGTGGCTGGGTCCTGTTCCCTGCTTACTGGCTGTGATTGACAGCAGCAGGAGCCAATGGCTCCCACTGCTGCTTCCATGTCCAGAGGAGATAGGGAATGGAGAGAGCCACTGCTCTCGAGCACACAGCTGGATCGAGATCGGGCTCAGGTAAGTATAAGGGGTGCATACAGAAGTTTTTTTATCTTAATGCACAGAAAGCATTAAGATAAAAAAAGCCAGATGAAAAACAAAAAAAGGAATGGGGGTAGTAGTTTTGAGTGTGGGGTAATGTCAGAAGACAAGATACAAAGTACATGGGAGGGCAGGAAGAGATAGTTGTAGGTTGGAGAAAAAAGGTGAGTAAAGGGAGAGTAGTAAATGGGGTTAAGTGAGCCCTGAGACAAGGATGGGGGGGTATCTATTAGCAAGGTGGTTTATGCTAATGGAATCAGGCAGTTAGAGTGTGTCTAATGTTCAAATGGAGGATGTGGTGAAGGATAGGTAGAGACTGTATTCAGAGGAGTTCACCTGTATTGTTTGTTCTGGTCTTTCATAGAGAATGTAAATTCCTCAAATGTCTTTATATTGTTGATTCTCGCAAACCACTGTGTGGCCATAGGAGGCCATTTCTTTCATAGGAGAGGTATACATACCTTGGCTGCTTTAAATAAGCAAATGAGCAGAGAGTTGTTGTAGGCCTTCTTAGATAGAGGGGTTCGATAGACCAGTAGATCGCCATGGAGGGAGTGTACAGTCAGTTTGTGCGTGATCTGTGTGACTGCGGACCAGAAAGATTCCAGGTTGGGACATGGTCAAGACATAAAGAATTGACCCCTCAGCTTCTTTGCATCACCAGCACGTACTGGAGACCAAAGGGAATATCATGTGAAAGGTTGTGGGAGTTTGGTACCATCTGGTTGGGAATTTGTAGTTGTTCTCTTGGTATGTGTTGACCATTGAAGCCTTGTAAGTAAAGGAGATGGCACCATCAATTTAATTTGGGGTGAAAGACATATCCAACATTTGCTCCCTCTTCGAGATATAGGATGGGCTGGAGTCTAGCTTTTTGTCAAGAAGGATTGCATAAGATTCATAGATAGAGTTCCTCTAAACACAGCAGATTCATGGCAGAGAGTTTCAAATTCATCAGTCTATAAGAAAAACAAGAATGATTGAGGGAAGCTAAAAACTGAGAAAGCTGCAGCTTGTACCATAACCCGAGCAGTGTGTCAGGGGGGTTTAGAGGGGGCCAAGTGTCCCCCTGAATAAAATGAGTGGTTCCAAATTAGTACTTTGTCAACCATAGACAAAAGAAAATGTCCATTAGGCCTGGCTGAAATGATGGGTGTCCAGTAATGGGAGTGAGGGAATTGGACAGATGTGGGGCTCTGGAAAATATATAGCCACTACTGCCAAAGTAGGCCCAATAGTCAGGTATTTAGATGAGGACAGATGATACTTCAGGGGTAACATGGCAGCCCTTGAATAGGAAGGGCAGTAAACGCCTGCTGAAGCATTGCTTATTTGCTTATGTGAGGTATGTCTGCACCAGTCAACTATTCTTGTAAGATGATCCACCCTATGGTAAGGAAGAGGGTTGGACATATTGAGGCCACCCCTGTATTTTGGTAAAGTCAGTGTTGCCTTATGTATAAGAGTTGGGGAGTGGCCCACAGGTATTTTCTGAAATTCACCCTGACAGATTTGTGCAGAATTGTGTGCAGGACAATAGGTAAAGTTTGAAGTAGATTCAGAAGATGGGGCATTAGTCATCTTGAGGAAGTTGAATCTTGTAAACCATAAAAGATTGCCCTGTCTACATTTTTGGACATCTGACTTGGTTTGATGTAGGAATGGCAGAAAGTTCAAGAGTACCAGTTTACTAAGACTAGTCCAGCAGGTAGCAGGATTCCTAGGTACTTAATTGAGTCTGGCCAAAATGGATGAGAAAGAAGGTCAATTCGGCATGGTCGAAAGATCAATTTAAGGGCTTCTGGTTTAGTGAAAATAATTTTATAGTTACAAAGGAAGCCATACATTTGTAGTTTGGTTATGGGATTGGGAAGGGAAATGATTGGCTGAGTGAGAAAGAAAAGCACGTAGGTGGGGACCTTCCTTAGGGGCAGCCCTGTCTCTTACCACTGGATGATGTAATAAAGGGAATGCAAAGTACGCTTGATATTTTTCCCTGGTCTTTACTATTCTTGCTACCTTTTCCCTGCATTTCACTAGAGTTTATAGCATGTTATAGATTATGAATATACAGGCAACATGTTACTAAGAATAACTACTTCCAACTGAAGAACCATGCTGGAGACTATGCTATCTACTGCTGAGTGCTTGCAGTATCCATGGAATAAGTTAGACATTAATCATAGATTGTTATAAACAGATCAATTATTTTTTCATATTAAACAAATGCTTCCTGCATTCAATAAAAAAAAACCCCATCCACTTTGAATTTAAAGTGAACCTGTTTTTTTTTCAACATTTTTAAGCTTAAATACCTGACTAAGGGAGGACCCCCCCAAGAACGCTGTTATTACTTTTATTAGTCAGAAAAAAGGCTTTTGTGCCCATCTCATTTTGCTGTAAGGGCCTGGTTTTGTATGAACAGAAAATATAACTAAAGGCAAAACTTTTTTTAGGATTGGATAGAGTGGAGAGGGATTAGAACGCTTGTAAGTTTTAATTGCTGTCTGTACCCCTGTTAAGGAGATCCACCCTCTCTATTTGTCATGTTTACCATTAGTTTTGAAAGTGATAGTAAAAGAAAATTTAAAATTTTGGGTTGTCCCCAGAAAAGTAATAGCGAGTAATCTTCCAATGAAAACACTAGTTCTGGTGACCCAGTGTAAGGGACCGCCCGGAGGTACTACTAGCACTCCACTGAATAGGCGTCCCCAGCGCACGGAATCTAAGTCCCAGGGTGCTTGTTCACCAGGGCCCCTGATGGTGGGGATGGACTTGGAGCTCCCTGAGACCAGGTCGTGACTACCGGGTGCGCCCGTCAGTGGTAGTAGTATGCGCAAGGGGCTCCCACGGGGAAGAGTCTGATGTGAGGAGGTCGGAAGACCCCACTGCAAGGGATGGATGGATGGATGAGCAAGGTCAGACGGGCCGGGTAGGTAACAGAGAGGACGGCAAGGTACAAGGCAGCGGGCATAGAATGGTCGGGTCACACGCCAGGTCAGCAACAGCAGGTCAAATCCAATAGGGGGCATCCAGGAGAGAGGTCAGGCAAAGCAAGGGTCAGAGCAGGAGAAAGCAGCAAGGTCAGGTTCAATCCGGGTCAAAACTTACAAGGGGTACAGGATCACAGGTTCACAGGATGCAGGGAAGACCAGAAGGCACTGAATGACAGCTCAGGGCCATTTAAATATCCCGCCCTGCGCTGCCATTGGTGCCCAGCGGACGGCCGCGGCTTCTACTGCGCATGCGCGAACTCGAACGCCGCGGCCGGCCCGGACCTAGTGCCCGTGTCCCTGCACAGGGCGGTGCACTGCGCCTGCGCCGGGACCATCGCGGCAGGGATCGAGGAGATCCCTGACACCCAGGGGTCACCAAGGAATTCCCTTAATTTGCAGGAATTTCCTCTCACTTCCTGTTTGGCTATGGGACAGGAAGTGAAGGGAAATCTCTGCAATCGAACACAGATGGCGAAAAAAAAACCTGACAGGGGTTATAACCCTTCCTTACTCAATGCCATTGATGACCTTCTTCTATAAATGCCACCTGTCTTACTGCAATATTGGCCCATTGTTATTAAAGCTTTTTGTCACTGACCTGGAACAAATGTGCAGATCAGGAAAATTTGAGAAATTGGGGGAGAGGAACCATCTTTATCCAGTCAATTGCTATCTTCCAGTAATGGATACCATTTTCTTATTTAAAGCGGAGTTCCAGTCACCCTGTCAAAAAATAAAAGTCAGCAGCTACCAAAATTGTAGCTGCTGACTTTTAAAAACCAGCCACTTACCTGTCCCTCGGTCCCGCGATATGTCCCTCGCAGCCCGTTTCACCGGCCGTCCTGGATTCCAGGAGGCCGGCATCTTCAGTGTGGGCACCCGGCTGTGATAGCTTGCGGCTTCACAGCCGGGTACCCACTGTTCATGCGCGAGTAGCACTGCGCTTCATGAATGGTCCTGTAGTCTTCTGGGACCTGTCACGTGTCCCAAAAGACTACAGGGAGGGAGGACACCTTCCGTTTCCGACTGCCTAGGCGATCGGACCAGAAGCGCTCCCCCCTGCCCCCCAAAGGTGCCAATCCTTAATGGGGAGCAGTCCTTTTAAAGTGGAACTTCCCCTTTTGGGTGGAGCTCCGCTTTAACATTACTTTTCATTTTTTTTTGTATCTCCTTTCTCAGACTGTTATGGTTTTATATAGTTAATTTTCAACTGTACATAACTTGTTTATATTCTACTATAATCTGCAAATAACTATAGCAACATTCAATTCAGATTTGTAATGCGCATTGTTTCATGCTGCAGTGTTTTTGTTTGGTATATTTCTTATATTATTTTCTATAATAATAATGTAATGTTAAAAAAGACAATTGGAGAAGTCAGAAGTCTTCACACTTGTTCAACGTCAGTGACTGAGAGTACTGAAACTAGAGGGTCAGTGTGACGGCAGTCTCCATATTCCATGTTATCACTTTCATTGTTCTAGTGATTGGCTTTCTTAATGTGAAACAGTGGGGCTCAACTTGAGATTATAAGAGGAACCCAGAGCACTTCCAGGGGGGCAACACGATAGCAGTGCAATTTTGTGCTTGAGGTGCATTGAATCAGGCTAGGCAAGCCCATTCAAGATGAATGGGCTATAATGCACCTTACCGGACAAAAAATTTGATCCTGCTGCATATTTTTTGTTATTTGATGCAGTAATTGGTGTCAAATGGTATAATAATAACCCCCAGCATTGGTGTCAAATGATATAATAATAACCCCCAGCATTGGTGTCAAATGATATAATAAACCCCCCCTGCATTGGTGTCAAATGATATAATAATAACCCCCAGCATTGGTGTCAAATGATATAATAATAACCCCCAGCATTGGTGTCAAATGATATAATAATAACCCCCAGCATTGGTGTCAAATGATATAAGAATAACCCCCAGCATTGGTGTCAGTGGACACATCAATAACCTCTTGTTTTGGTGTCAGTGGATGCATTAATAACCTTCAGGACTGGTTTCAGTGGACGCAATATTAATCCCCAGCATTGGTATCATAGGCATATTAACAGCCTTCAGGTGCCTAGACTGCAGAGAGTGTTTTGGCACGCCGCATCCTACTGCCGCTCTGATCTCCAGCAGGTGGTGGACCGGGTGTTTTATTTTTTATAATGTATATTGTATGGCTTTACAGCTTCATTTGCCTAATAAAATGTACATTACAAGGGTGTCAGTTTGGGCACTTACAAGTGGCATATCCTGGAATTCCCCTTTAACTGTAGCTGTTGTTTCTCTATGTTGACTGTATCCAGGTGAGATTGAGGAAGTTGTTGAAGCCAACAACCATGAAGAGATAGTGAGCGAAGAGCCAGAGACAAAGGAAGATGAAACAGAACACCCTACGGATGCGGCAGAACCAGAGATGGGTATGTTGAGAGGGGAACAGTGAATGTCCTCTTCCTTATTACTCAGGTGACACGTGTGTTGTAGTCCTGATAATGAGCCACTCTGTCAATGCTCATCTTGTGTTACCCACTTCAGGTGATCAGTTATGTAAAGAGATACAGTAGCCTACACATGTCCAGCGTTTTATGGCTCTTTTCATACGACAATTATTTTGGGAAACATAATAGATTTATATAGCTGCATACAATGCGAATCTCGCTCATCAGAGTGCATGAGATCTGTTGAATGTAGAATTATTATATTTATTGGTAGAATAAAATCCACAGTGACAAAGTTTTGGTAAAAAAAATGTAAGACCGCCAGTGAAAAGGCTTTATTAAGCAAAAAAAAAAAAAGAGAAAATCGGAACAAAAAGTGGAGCTGCTGCAACCAATCAGGTGGCTTGATAAAATGTAAAAAAAATCTGACTGATCAGCAAATTTTATTTCAGTTTTTTTTACCACTTTTATCTTTTTTTTAACAGCCCAGCAATTTAAAAAAGCAGAATCAGAACTCTAAGGCTCATGTCAGATGGCCAACTCTGGTGCTAGTGATCCTGCCTCTGGCTATAGCCTGCAGTGCTGATCAGTGTATTCTGATGATGGGGAAGTCTCCTCACTGTCAGAATACAATAGCCCACAGGGCAGATTCCCCCATCGACATCAAATTTGTGGATGGGGGAATTGGGTTAGTTTTTTTTTTCGTTTAACCCACTGGTTGAAAAAAAAAAGACTGACTCATCTTTGCCAGCTTTAGTATGCCATATGTAAACAAGGCTCAAATGCTTCTCATACTCAAAAGCACCAGTTAATGTGGACGGTTGTGATGGAGAAAGAAACAGTAAGGGAGTGCAGAAAAGGTGAGTATATGGGGGAGGGCTCTCTGCAGAGACCTGTTCAGTTTGCTCTGCATTGGCAAGGTGGCATGGTCTCTTTAAAATCAGGCTAATGGTACAAGTGGCTATAACGACAACTAAAATTAGAGCCATAGGGAAGCCCATGGTTGTCTGTCACAGCTACAGTGGTACTTGTAATGCACTGGGCCTGGGTGGATCTAGTGTTTAGCCAGCACACCAAAAATTAGGAGGTTGGGTTCACCCTGAACCAGGCTGTATTCTTTACTGCACCATAGCCTGCAGTGAGATCCTGACACCAGAGATGTAACTAGAACCTTCAGGGCCCTGGTGCAAGAAACCCAAAAGGCCCCCCCCAAGAGTTCCCCCACAATGGTGGAACATCAGTGCCTGGTCACAAGTGCAACCTTTGTGATCCTATTAGGTCCGCCACTGGTGTCAGTTTTTTTTTTTTTTTTTTTTTTACCATGTATTCATTTATTTTTACCATTATTGTTTATTATTACTTTAGTTTTTTTAGGAGCCCTGTTGAGGGGCTTTGGTGAAATATCATTGGTCTAAATGGACCTCTGACTGAGAAAGGAGATTGAGAACACAGCCATCAACCTCCATGTCTGCAGCCTTAACTGCACAGAATGAATGGTCAGGAATAGCTCTGTACAGAGCTTCCCGTTCATTCACAAACTGAAGCATAACATTTTACTATGCCTCAGTTATGAACGAAGAGAATCAGTGACTGGTAAGGATCACAGACTATTCATCAGTCCCCTGCAGCCGTCGGTGGGAGAGGGGAGGGGGGAGCCCAGCAGCGCCGCGGGGGTTTGAGGGTGGGGGGGTAACGGAGGAATACACAGGAGCCTGAGGCAGCAGAAGGTAAATAGGAGGGGCAGCTGCAGGAGGAAAATGGAGGAGATTGGTTCTTCAGTATGTTGCCGCTCCTCCTATCCAGATGTACAGGGGGCTGTACAGGCTCCCTGGAGCATGGGATTGGGTCGCAATTGCGACCCCCTGTACATATACCCCGGCCTGACACCGCGATAATTTCTGTCATAAAGTTTAGGAATGAATATGTACGTCCTGTATATTGGAACATATTTGGTATAACCAAAAAGAACAATAATATTTTATTGTTAAATTATAATAAATTATTATCAGATATTTATCCTTCCCTCCCCATCATCGGTGGAGATCTTTAATACATAATTGTAATAGCTAATGATGGCACAGGAAGACATTAATAGATGTGTTGTAGGTTGAGGTGTGGATAAATATTTGACAATAATATTTTATTATATTTTAAATGGTTAGTAATACAATTAAAAAAAATTGTAATTGATATAGATATAATATATTTATTTATTTAGTATCTTAATGGTCCATGCACACTGGCTAGAAAACACCAGTGCTCTTGGCAGAAAAAAACGCTAAATTTGAAGTTTCTTTCTGCTAGAAAACCACTCTCAAAAACGCAAAACAAAAGGGTTTTTTTTTTCTGCCTCTTAACTGCTGAGCTTAAAAAACACCTCTAGCTTACCTTGTGCATGAACACATAGGATACCATTAGTTGCTTCTACAGGCAAAATGCTAAACTCCTCTAGGAGCAGTGATTTTTTTGTTTTTTTTTTCCTTTAAGCCAGTGTGTATGGAGCCTTAAAGACCCACCTGTTGTTCTGTTTGGTTTCACACTACATTAGGGATGTGGTGCAATTAATAAATATCCAACATCGACATTTGTCATATAAACACTTAGAAATAGGTATACATTCGGATTATGAATTTTTTTACTATTATGTTTTCTTCCTCAGATACGGCAGATGTAGAAGAATAAACATTCTCTCTGATATACATGATTTGGACTATTTTGTACAGTTTTCAGAGTATTTTTGAAGAATGTAGATATGTACGTTGTGTGATGGTAAAAACCTTGAGAATTCACTACCTGTTCCAAGCCACATTGCCAAGACTTCAGCCACTGACAGCAGGTTTTCTGTGTCGCTACAATTCTGTGCCTTACGTACCATCTCAGCCCAGCAAAATGACATAACGTTTTAGTATGTGATAAGTGTTCATGTCTCTGCAGTACTAATGGGAAGAAGTCATCCTCCCAGATAAGGTGACATGTCGCTCCCTTGTAGTCTTCAGCAGTAACGGTCACATCCCAATATGTATAAATGCTACTGTATATTGTCGGTTGTTTTCTAGTAATAAAATCTAAAAATCGATGCAAATGGTGCCTGCTATGTTTCTCATAAAATTCTTACATTCATTTACCGGCAAACTAACTGGGTTATCATGTGATCACTATGACTGGTCATAGCAATCATGTGTTAACAATGTAAGCAACCTGACATCAATTTATTTTTTTACTTTTATTTCAGGTACTTGTATAGCGCCATCAATTTACGCAGCGCTTTACATATATATTGTACATTCACATCAGTCCCTAACCCTCAAGGGGTGTACAATCTAAGGTCCCTAACTCACATTCATACATACACATACTAGAGCCAATGTAGTCAGGAGCCAATTAACCTACCAGCATGTCTTTGGAGTGTGGGAGGAAACTGGAGTACCCAGAGGAAACCCACGCAGGCAACGGGAGAACATTCAAACTCCAGGCAGGTGATGCCGTGGTTGAGATTCGAACCAACGACCCTAGTACTGCCAGGTGGAAGTGCTAACCACTTAGCCACTGTGCTGCCCGTGTGGCTTTCCATTCATGAACAGCTTGCCTATTTTTGTGATCCGTGACTGGTCCAAAGCAATTACATGCTACCTGTACCATGTGATTAGCTTAGTCAATCACAGATCACAACCAAAAGCAAGTGGCTCATGAATGGTTAACCCATTCATAACAGTTAGAATATTGCTTATACAGCAATCACTGTAAAAGCAAAAAACAGTGTAAAAAAAAAAAATAATTGTTCACCCCCTCAGAGTAGTGCAGTGCCACTATGGTGACAGGGAGCTACCCTGGTAACAGGATAAAAAAAGAAAAAAAGGTTAAAAGGAAAAAAGGTTTAAGAATCGAATACAATTTTGTTCTTTTATTTTTTTTACATACTAGCACCAGTCAGTGTCCCCGATTACCGCCACACCAGTTATATGATGACACTGCACTATTGACAGTATATATATATACAGTTGCAAGAAAAAGTATGTGAACCCCTTGGGATTACGTGGAGTTTTGCATGAATTGGGCATAAAATGTGCTCTGAACGTCATCTAAGTCACAACAATAGAAGAACACAGTCTGCTGAACATAATACTACACAAACATTAGATGTTGCCATGGTTTAATTGCACATAACATGTAAACATTCACAGTGCAGGGAGGAAAAAGTATGTGAGACCCTAGCTTAATGACTTCTCCCAGAGCTAATTGGAGCCAGGAGTGAGCCAACCTTGACTCCAATCAGTGTGATGATATTGGATGTGTTGCTGACAGCTGTCCTGCCCTTAAAAAACATACATCTGTTTTGGGTTTACTGGTTTCAAGAAGCACTGTCTGATGTGAACCATGCCTCGCAGAAAAGAGCTCTTAGAAGACCTACGATCAAGAATTGTTGACTTGCATGAAGCTGGAAAGGGTTACATAAGTATCTCCAAAAGCCCTGATGTTCATGTGTCCACGGTAAGACAGACTGTCTACAAATGGAGAAAGTTTAGCACTGTTACTACTCTCCCTAGGCGTGGTCGTCCTGTAAAAATGACTGCAAGAGCACAGCGCAGAATGCTGCATGAGGTAAAGAAGAATCCCAGAGTGTCAGCTAAAGACCTACAGAAATCTCTGGCACATGCTAACATTTTTGTTGACACCTCTACAATAAGGAAAACATTAAACAAGAATGGAGTACATGGGAGGACACAACGGAGGAAGCCATTGCTGTCCAAAAAGAATATTGCAGCACGTTTGAAGTTTGCAAAAGAGCACCTGGATGTTCCACAGCACTACTGGCAAAATATACTGTGGACAGATGAAACCAAGATTGAGTTGTTTGGGAAGGACACACAACACTATGTGTGGAGAAAAAAAGGCACAGCACACCAACATCAAAACCTCATCCCCACTTTAAAACATGGTGGAGGGAGCATCATGGTTTGGGGCTGCTTTGCTGCCTCAGGGCCTGGACGGATTGTTGTCATCGATGGGAAAATGAATTCCAGAGTTTATCAAGACATTTTGCAGGAAAACGTACGACCATCTGTCCGCCAACTGAAGCTCCACAGAGGATGGGTGATGCAACAGGACAATGACCCAAAGCATACAAGTAATTCAACAAAACAATGGCTGCACCAGCACAGAATACGCCTTCTGGAGTGGCCCAGTCAGAGTCCTGACCTCAACCCGATTGAAATGCTGTGGCATGACCTTTAGAGAGCGATTCACACCAGACATCCCAAGAATATTGCTACACTGAAACAGTTTTGTGAAGAGGAGTGGTCCAAAATTACTCCAGATCGTTGTGCAGGTCTGATCTGCAATTACAGGAAACGTTTGGTTGAGGTTATTGCTGCCAAAGAAGGGTCAACTAGTTATTAAGTCCAAAGGTTCACATACTTTTTCCTCCCTGCACTGTGAATGTTTACATGTTATGTGCAAATTAAACCATGGCAACTTCTAATGTTTGTGTAGTATTATGTTCAGCAGACTGTGTTCTTCTATTGTTGTGACTTAGATGACGTTCAGAGCACATTTTATGCCCAATTCATGCAAAACTCCACGTAATCCCAAGGGGTTCACATACTTTTTCTTGCAACTGTGTATATATATATATATATATATATATATATATATTAGTGAAAAAAAAAAAGCACTTCCTTTAGGAATATTCTTCCATATTTATCATCATCTGGGTTAGGGAAAAAAAACTGTCAGAGTTAACCATTAAAGGTGAGCCCATTTTATCATGGAGGAATTGCACCATTTGGGACCAGTAATCATGAATAATGGGACAGTCCCACATCATATGAAAAAAGGCTCCCCTGGGATCCAAGTATCCAGGACACTGAGCAGAACGGGATGGGCAATATCTGGCTAAGTGTAATGGGGTCAGGTTTGCTCTGTGGACAATGTATAACTGTGTGAGAGGGTCTGCAATTTTGGGGGATACCTGTTTACAGACCTCCAACATCTCTGCCCAGTCTCCATCCTCCACTCCTACAATTTAAAAAAAACAATCTTGATAAAAAAAAAATTACAACTCGCTACACCTCCTACTCAATGCCTCAGACTGTCTACTTTCCAAAAAGGGATCATTTGGGGGGTATTTGTGCTGTCCTGGGATTCGGGGGCCTCAAAAATGAGAGGCAGTCAGTACATGAGGATTGATCAATTTTCAAATAATATATATATTTGATTTTATTGGATATGTTTTATAACAAAAAGTTGAAAATATATATTTTTTTCAAAAATGCAGTTTTTTTTCGTGTATATAATCAAAAATAAAAAGCCAGTGATGATCAAATGCCACCAAATGAAAGCTCTATTAGTGTGAAAAAAATGTATAAATGTCATTTGTGTTCAGCGTTGCATGTGTTACATGACCATGCAATTGCCAGTTAAATTAACAGTGCTGAATAGCAAAACAATTCACTGGTCATGAAGGTTATTATTTATTTTCTTCTTATACACTAACAAAATGTGCAAACATATAAAATGTTTTCTATTTTAATTTTTAATATTGTAATTGTATCTGACAATTATGGTATTAAAGTGGTTCTAAAGTCTTAGGGTTCTTTTTACCTTTATGCATTCTATGCATTAAGGTAAAAGGCCTTCTGTGCTCCATATGTCCCCCCCCCCTCATTATACTTACCTGAGCCCAATCCAGTGATGTGCATGAGCAGCTCTCACCACTGTCACCCTTCTCACTGGACAGATGCATAGCAGCGGGAGCCAACGGCTCTCACTGCTGTCAATTAAATTCTGGGACAAAGAAGCGCGGGGCATGGAGAGGCTGAGCTGCACTGTCTGTGTTAATGGAAGCAGACAAGGCAGCTGGGGAGTGAGCCCACACAAGTGCCCCCACATGAAGCATTTTCCTATGGAGCACTCACCAAAGAGGAGCAGCCAGGAACGCCAGTGGGGGAACTCGAGAATAAGAGGACTGGGGCTGCTCTGTGGAAAACCATTGCACAGAGCAAGTAAGTAGAAAATGTTTATTATGCAAAAAAAGCCGAAGCTTTACTGTTACTTTAAACAGATGGAACACTCCCACCTTCAGGCTGCAGTGGGGTCTGCAAGATGAAGGCTTAGTTTCTCAAAGTGACACTAAACTCATACAGACCATGGTCGTTTTTTTGTTTTTTTTTTTAGGCCTCTTTCACACTGGTGTTCCATATATCCGTTTTTCATCTGTCCATTTACGGATGAAAAACTGACACCCATGTATTTCTATGGACTTGTGGATGTAAACGGATGATCATCTATTTACATCCGTTAATTTCCACATCCATTAACATCCGTTTTTTTTTAACAGAAAAACGGCTGTTAGTGTATGTCATCCGCTTATATCCAATCCGCCAATATCCGCTTTTCTGCAAATCTGCATATTTGTTTTGAGTTTTCAATAAAACAATAACCTATGACCCAGGTAATGGTCCCAGAAGGAAGTGACATGCCTGTGAGATCATCGTTGGTGGGGACATGGCTAAAGATGTGTCCCATGAGAGACTCATTAACATGGTCCATATGCCAGGCCAGAATTATTGGACAGTGCCTGCCGTGACTACAGTGATAGGGCCACAAAGAAAAGACTCTGGGAAGAAATTTTTCTTGAAGTCACACCTAACTGGTCATCACTCAAACCAAGGCAGCGTGAAAAATGTGGTAGGTGTCTTGGGGGGGGGGGGGGGGGGGGGGAACAAGTCATCGCACTCCAAAATCACAGGAAGGACACAGAAACGCAGGAAGAACACTGCACTGGAATCACAAAGCGGCATGGAAAGTACAATGCATGCTGGGTTTGAGCAAAGTGTCTTTGAAAATTTCCATGACTCATGAAAAAACGGATGAAAAATGGATATAAATGGATTTAAAACGGACCGCAAACAGCTAAAAAACGTATGAAATTTGATCATAAACAGAGAAAAATGGGTGTCAATGGATATGAAAAAGGAGGTAAAAAGTGCAGTCTTGATTCGTTTAGCTCCGATTTTGAAAAAAAACACAAACAAAAACCACAAACCGCGACTGAACTGATAAAAAAAAGGGAACGCCCTTAGGGTCCTTTCACATGGGTGTTCCATTTTTTTTCTTCAGTTAATTCACGTTATTTCAAAGAAAATCAGATCAGTTTACATCAGTTTTTCGTCCATTTTTTTTTTTTTTTTTTTTTTAAACGGAAGAAAAATAGGGTTTTCTTCCGATAAAAAAAAAGATGTTAACGGATACGGACATTAACAGATGATCATCCGTTTACATCCGCTAGTCCATAGAAATACATGGGTGTCCATTTTTCATCCGCAAACTGACATATGTAACGCCCGTGTGAAACAGGCCTTAAAGTTATTTACCATTGTCTGCAGGGTTTTTTGTTTGTTTTGTGCGCACTCCCTGTCCTCCACTGATGCACTTCAACACTACAATTGTAAAGCAAGCAGTGCCGCTATTTCTAGTCACATGCTGCATTCTACAATTCAATAGAGCCGAGTGTGTCTGCACATAGATGCTTGGTCCATCCTTGAGGGGGGCAAAGCAGGAAAGGGTGGCTGTGTTCACATACACAGTGGGGCATGGAGAACAAACATCCTGGAACAGCAGAAAAAAGCTTGCATTTGAGAGATGAGAGAAGGAAAAGAGAGCACTCTAGTGATATTTAGACATATTGCATGTATTTAATTTGATTTAAAAAAAGTGCGTTTAGGGTCACTTTAATGAAGGCCCCAGCCCACATGTGATCGCTATGTTATAGCTGACAGTAATCACATAATTGTAAACCATTCATTGGTTCCTGATTGCCAAAAAGCCAGTACTAATACTAAGACCTGGGAGTGAGAACCAACAGCCACATAGAGTGTCAAATGGTGGCTCTCAAAACGGAGGATATATTTATTAACGTATCCACAACACAGGCATTATTATACAGATTGTGGAAAGGAATTAACACTCAGCTGAAGTCTCTTTGAGGTCCTGCACGTTTTGCTTTGTGATGGATTTTACATAGAAATACATTTTCTCCCAGAAATGCTGTTTGGTGATCTTGTACTCAAATGGTCTAAGCTGGCATGACTAACCACTTGCCCTCCTGAGGATTTACCCTCCTTGACCAGGCCATTTTTTGCATTACAGCACTGCAGTAATTTAACTGACAATTGCGCAGTCATGCAACACTGCACCCAAATTAAATTTACGTCCTTTTTTTCCCACCAATTGAGCTTTCTTTCAGTATTTGATCGCCTGTGCATTTTTAATTTTGAGAAAAAGAAAAAAAAAAAAACAAAAACAAAAAACCACAATATTTTTTACTTTTTTGCTATTAAAACATGTCCAGTTAAAAAAATCTAAATTTCATCTAAAATTTAGGCCAAAATGTATTCTGCTAAAAAAAAAAATTCCCAATACGTGTAAACTAATTGGTTTATGTGAAAAGTTGTTTACAAATGGCGATATATATACACTGGGATATTTTTACTAGTAATGGCGGCGATTAACGACTTATAGCAGGACTGCGGCGGGCATTCTGACACTAAGGGGGGGGGGGGGGGAACTGACTAGGTGTCAATGACATCTCCAGTGACACCAATACAGTGATCAGTGCGAAAAAAAAAGCACCGACACTGTACTACTGGCACTGGGCAGGAAGGGGTTAACTGTGTTCGTTTTACTATGTGCTGGGTCCGTGTGCTTCACTGTAAGCACACTGCTTTGCATGGCTGTGCACATCCATGCAAAGCAGTGTGCATGAGCTGACAGGGAGAACTGTTTTGTTTACAAACAGTTTTCCTCCCCATTGGAGATACTCGGCAATCACCGAGTGTCGGCAAGTAATGACCAAGCGGGACCTGGTGATTGACAGCCGCGGCCACGAATGGCGGTGCAGGTAGGGCGCGGGCCCCCTACCCGGAAATATATACACGTGATTTTGCACACCCATGCCACCCTGTAGCAGTATTTCTGCTATAGGGCAGTCGGGAAGCGGCTAAAGACTTGCATTGCAGAGCAGATGTGGCATGTGTGTTGTGGGACTGCACACTCATAGTTCAATACACAACTTCTGTAAAAGAAAACAGAGGTGGTTAGCACAATGCACGACTGCACATACATTTCTTTGAATTTGAACTTAAAAAAAAGGTAAAGAATAATTTTCAGAGTATAATAATCCCCATCAAACAATCAGAAATCCTTTATCACTTAGCCAACTACACTGAACTATTAATCAGTGCAGATGTTGTTTTGTCTCTGTAGATCCCTGGTGCCCAAACTGCAGACATTTGGCACATATTGTGCAACCCTCAGGCTCTCTGAAGAAAGTATTCTGTGTTTAATCCTGGTACACACGATAAGAATATTGGATGAATGATTGTCTTTTTTTTGCATGCTAGTCTCATATCAAAAATGATGAAGAACTTAAAGATACAAAAATTCTTATAGGATAGAATACAAAGTTGGAAGTAATGTATTCTTTCGTTTCCAAGCATTCATGGTGTTGGTCACTTGATTTTTTACGGATGAATACTGTACTCATTAAACAAAAACTGTTTGTTCTGATATCATACAAGAAACGTTTTGTGCTTATCCCTTCGGATAGTTTTACATGAACTGTCATAATTGGCTCTCGAAAGCTGTGTACTAATGATCAGTTATCAAACAATCACTCCAAAAGCAGTATTGTTCGTCCGATTTTCTCATTGTGCGTACTAGGCATTGCTCATAGGTCAGGTCAATAAAGGATATTTTTTTTTCTGTACTGTCCATCCTGTTTCTGTTTTCATGTTTTTTTCACCGATCTTTAATAATGGACATTGCTTAAGGGAAATACCAATTGTGGCATGAGAAATTTTTAATCAGTCTACAGAAAGCACAAATCTAGAAGAATTGACTTGTATAGGGCTGTAATAGCAGTGATTTAGAACAGTTTTATGGGATATAACTCCAGTCTATGATCATCCTTTGAATCATGTCCCCAGTCTCCAACAGCTCCTGTTGCTTGTCTGCAGACTGCACTTAAGGTCCCCTGCATTAGGAAAGTTGACCAAAATCTGCTACAGATTATAGCTACAATAGCTCATGGTGAAAATAAAAGTTACCACTTAAATATCACTTTTTGCCTTCTTAGCAGTCAATGCATGAAGTATATTGTTTGAAATAAGATATATTACTAGAAAATTCAGCACTGAAGTGTAAAGTGAAGGTTAAAAATAAAAAAGACATTACATTTTTAAATGTTTATTCCTGAGATCTGTAAGTACTATACAACGTGTCCTTTAAACATTCTAGAGATGCACTTTAGGAATGTATACAGTGTAGCTGTCAGTAATACAAAGTAGCTATGGTTCAATCTGTAGGCTGAACAAGTACACAGCAGGTACAGGCCTTCACCTCCACTGTGTGGTATGAGGGGCAGATAGATATATGCTCGGTTCACACTGCTGCGACTTGGGATCCGACTTGTGAGACCCCAAGTTACTCGAAATGTGAAATCCCATGTTAATCAATGACAGCTGTCTTAATTCGCACTACTGGAGTTGCTACGACTTTAGAAAAGGTTCCTGTACTATTTCATGGTGATTTCTACCCGACTTGTGCCCACAGACTTTAATTGAAGTCACCTCCAAGCTGGATCATCATCTATATTGATGTCATTTGGATCCAACATTAGCATCAAAGTTATACTCAAGTCGCCAGAAAGTCGCATCATAAGTTGCATGACATTTAGTTCACAGTAGTGTGAACCTAGGTCAGGAAATGTATGTACAATTGAACAAACTGAGCATCTACGGTTTGTTTAATGTGAATTAAAGGAAAACCTGTAATCCCAAGACTAATCTGTAAAAGACCAGTGTTGAATGGGTTTGAGACTGTCTTCGCTGTAACAAAACTCACCATTATCAGGTTTTTGTTACCTGTGTGAAAAATGCTGTGATGTGTTATTCAGCCATAATCCTTGAAGTACTGTCACAGAAAGATGGAAGAATATATTCAGTTTCCACATAAACTGCTACAAATGAGAACCAGTTTTAGTTTTTTTTTTTTTTTTACACCTGTCCAATGCCAGCCTGCTTTAAAAAGTAGCAGATGTGGCACTGTACAGAAGATAAAGAGACAAATTAAAGGTATGATCTGGCAGCTTACGTTGAACAGTGGCTTTATGTCATCATTGATATTGGCCATATAGATTCACTCTAAAAATTATACATGATTAGTTGCTATGAGCAACAGCTCATAATTTTTGCTTCATTTTAACACGTCACTCCTTTAGTGTTCTGTTGAATGCTGGCAGGATTTGGTGCACCATTCATCCTCAAAGGGCCGAGGAAACTTCTGTTATAGGTCCAAGGACAGCCACAGCTTCAATTTCCACTTTCCCTCCCTAATAAAAAAAAAAAAAAAAAAAAAAAAAAAAAGGGAAGGATTGATGTTACAGAATGGCAAGAAATCAGAATAAGTAGAGACTTCCTCTTCTCCCTAAGAAATTTTTTTTGTATCAACCCCTGTGATGGCTAATACTTCTAGCATACATTTTACATGAAAACATTAATAGACAGTATACTAAGAACTGCTAAGTTTTAGACTATGGAAAAGTGGAGAAAATAAAAACGGATTAGGGAAGACTTTTTTTTTGTTTTTTTAAACAGAAAGGCGACCTACTGAAAATTGCAAAACTGCACCTGCAAGTGCTTAGCTTTACTTTCAGAACTTTGCAAAGTATAAATAGACTAATTTGCAGCATGTCCTCAGATCACTTGCCTTAATGGGCAAGTACACTGCATTCCTAAAGTAATCAGACCCCCTTCACTTTTTTTAATTTTGTTTGTTGCAGCCTGATACTACAGATGTTTAAATTCTTTTCTCATTAATCTACACTCAATACCCCATAATAACAAAGTGAAAACAGAATTTTAGAAGTGTCTGAATTTATTTTTTACTACCTATGAGGCTACTACCACCATGCTTCACTGTTGTGATAGTATGGGGCAGGTGATGAGCGCTGCCCTGTTTCCTCCTGACATAATGTTTATAATTGAGACCAAACAATTCAATCTTGGTTTCATCAGACCAGAGAATCATGTTCCTCACAGTCAGAGTCCTTCAGGTGCTTTTTTCTTTTTTTTTGCAACTTCCAAGTGGGCTTTCATGTGTTTTGCACCGAGGAGAGGCTTCTGTCTAGCCACTCTGCCAAAAAGTCCAGATCGGTGGAGGGCTGCAGTGATGGTCGTCCTTCTGGAATTTTGTCCCATCTTCACGCAGGATCTCTGGAGCTCATTCCACTGGAATCTTGGTCACTGCTCTTACTAAGGCCCTTCTCCATCAACTGCTCAGTTTGGCTTGGCAACCAGCTCTTCGCAGAGTCCTGGTTGTGGCAAAACTTCTTTCAAGAATTATGGAGGCCACTGTGCTCTAGGGAACCTTCAGTGCAGCAGAACTTTTTGCAGCCTTCTTAGATCTGTGGCTTGCAATAATCTTGTTTCTGAACTCTGCAAGCAGTTTTTTTTTACTTCTTTGTTTTTGCTCTGCTACAGTATGCATTGCCAGCTGTGAGGATCTTTATAGAGGAGGTGTGTGCTTTTCCAAATCATGTCCAACCAATTTAATTTTACAATCAAAGTGTAGAAACATCTCAGCAACAGTCAAGAAAAATAGGCACCTGAGCCAAGTTTCAAGAGTCTGAATACTTATGCCAATGTGATATTTCAGTTTTTCTTCTTTTCATACATTTGCAAATATTTCTAAAATTCTGTTTTCACTTTATTATAGCGTAGTGAGTGTAGATTAATGAGAAAAAATGGATTTAAACAACTGTAGTATCAGGCTGCAAGCGAACACAATTGAAAAACGTGAAGGGGGTCTGAATACTTTATAAATCTACTGCACGTGCACATCATGGCAGACTTTCCCTCTAGCATTGCCCTTCTCCAGTAAAGCAAACTTCGCACTTCCCCCTCATTGCTCCATTGGCATCATCTTTTCCTGGTCTTCTTCCACATCCAACATCAGCCATTAGGTAGCCATTGATTATGCAATTTATTTTCAGCCAGCTGCAGTTATTGTCCAAAGTTGGGCTCCATGCTCTGTATATGTATAGTTTCTTCTGCCAAAAAGCTCTACCAATAGCATTTTTTGGGTGGCGGGGATAGTTGTTCTCTACATAACGTATAGTCAACAGAGGAAACAGGTAAGGGAAGTGCTAAACTGAAACCTGAATGGTCACAATGGGATATAGCAGTCAATGCACTGGCTTCCTATAAACCAAGCCTAAATACATATGGAATTTGTGAACATAAAAATAGAAGGGTTCTTGTATAATGGTAGACGGGGTTGAGTCTCGTTCCTAATTCATGATGCACTGGGCTGATGCTGCTTGTGGGGTTGCTTCCATGCTTACACAAGAAAACCCGTCAACTTAAAGTAGAACTATACTCACCTTATCTCCAGGGCTACATTGTCTCAGAACTTCCCGCTGACATCTTCTGCTAATCGGCTTCCGGGTATCGATCTTCAGCCATTATCACTGGCTGGGCCAACATGTCATGACTCCTGCGCATGTACAGGAGATCATTCATCTCATCACCGCCAAAATTGTACACGGAGCTGTGTGTACCCAGCTCAGTGCACATGGCGTACAGGCAGGAAACAAACATAAATGCAGAAGAGACATAGGGGGTGATTTACTAAAACTGGAGTACTCAGAATCTGGTGCAGCTGTGCATGATAGCCAATCAGCTTCTAACTTCAGCTTGCTTAACCAGATTTTACACTCTATAGTTTAGTAAATCTCCCCCAGTTTGTTTTTTTGCTAAAGTTCCACTTTAAGTGGACATAAACCTTATGTCCATTTGGTGTTGATGCAGAGTACCAATGCATTGTAGGTAGGAGTGCCAATGCATTTACTTCCCTCAACAAAGTTGGACCCCAATGGATAAACAGAAGAAGACTCTGGCCTTCTTTTAACCCTGAACATAGAGGATACTCTAAAGCTTTAGCTATAGCTCCTATCTGGGAATGTGTGATGAGTAAAGTTGTTACTATTCAATTTTTGTTTATTGTCTAAGTGGTACTGGGAAATGCAAGCCGCCGATTCTTGTTGTCCTCTACAGATAGTGCAGTCATCTTTGTTATCATTAAAAAATTTAAATATGGTTCATAGAGTGGAACTCCAGCTAAAGAACTTTTATTCATTACCAGACCTGTCAGGGCTGTATCATGGGTATGTAAAAAAAGTCTACATTCTAATTCCATTAACTTTTAAGCAATTACAACATGGATACTTATCAGGAATGTTTACAAAAGTCTATGCAGCTTACCCTTGGCAAAGCAACAACCTGGTAGGCAGCTCTTGCTGGGTGATTAGTCTGAAAAACTGGAAAAAACATTTGTAAGAAAAAAAAACAAAAAACACAAAAAAATTACACATTACAGAAAAAGGTAAGTCATTAATCATCCTCTAAAGCTACAACTGCTACAGATAAGTATGGAATCACCACTTTTGAAAAATGTACATTCAATTATTTCATTGTGTAGAAACAAAACAATCACAGACATGCTTCAAAACTATTTTCATTTAACATTCCAACCTTCTGACTTTAACACTTATTTAAAAAAGTTAAGAAAACTGTAGTCAGTTGCAACTGTTTTTGCAGATCGAACAGAGGAAAAAAAATATGGAATCACTCAATCCTGAGGAAAATATGTACTTTGCAGTTCTAAAACAAACATCTGCATCAGCTTACATCTGTCAATTAGTCTGCATTTAAAGAGTGTTTTCACACCTTGGTGAGCTGTTGCACCAAGCTGATTGACATGAATCATGGCTCCCACACAAGAGATCTCAGTTGAATCAAAAGAAGATTATAAAACGTCTTCAAGAAGGTAAATCATCACGGAATGATGCAAAAGATATTGGTTGTTTCCAGTCAGCTGTGTCTAAAATCTGGACAAAGTACAAATCAAATGGGAAGATTGTAAAAAGGAAGCGTACTGGTAGACCAAGGAAGACATCAAAGCGTCAAGATAGAAAAACTTAAAAGCAATATGCCTTGAAAACATAAAATGCACAACAAAACAAATGAGGAACAAATGGGCAGAAACTGGAGTCAAGGGCTGTGACCGAACTATAAGAGATCGCCTAAAGGAAATGGGATTTACATACAGAAGAGCCAAAAGAAAACCATCATTAACACCTAGACAGAAAACAACAAGGTTACAGTGGGCTAAAGAAAAGCTCACTGTAAAGATAAAAGTTCTTTGACTGAAGTTCCACTCTATCATCAACAGTATTGACCAATTGCCATCTGGCCGCTGTATACAAACGGCCGGACGGTGGCAGTGCAGGGGCGGGTTGCCGTTCATAAATGGCGCTCGCCATTTTGGACTGTGCGCACTCCCTGGGAGCGTGCAGCACCGCGCTTCGGTGTCCACTGTGTCCGGAGATCGTCGTACGGGACCTCTGTGCGAGGTCCCGATCATGTGATCACTGATTGGCCAATCAATGATCACATGCAGAGTAGTAAGCAAGATGTCACTTCTGACATCATTGCTTACTATGTGTGAAATCTGTGAATGATCACAGAGATCACATGGTACAAGGCTATTCACAACAGCCTTGTACTGTGACAAGCTGTGACCAATCACAGCTCTTACAGTATTTCTCAATAGCTGCAAGAATGCAGCCAGAGAGAAGGAAAAATTATTGCTTTTACACCCATAAAGGCTGTAAAAGCAATCAGTGTTAAAAAAAAAAAAAAAAAAAATCATCACCCCCCCACAAGTAGTTCAGTGTCACCATGGTACTAGGGTGACAGTATGTAAAAAAATAAATAAATAATAAAAATGTAAAAAAAAATTTTTTTAATTATAATTTTTGGTTATAAACTAATTTGGGTTATTTTTTTTTCACTAAAAAGATAACTGAATACATTTTGGACAAGATTTATGATGAAATATTTATTTGCAATATATAAGAAAAACACTTTTTTTTTAATTTTTGGACTTTCATTTATATAGCAAAAAAAAGAAAAAAATTAAAAATCCCAGTGGTGAATAAATACCACCAAAATAAAGCTTTATCTGTCTCAAAAAAATTCATATGGGTACAGTGTTGCATGACCGCGCAATTGTAAAAGTGTGATAGCGCTGAAAGCTGAAAATTGGCCTGGACAGGAAGGGGGTGAAAGTGTCCAGACTTGAAGTGGTTAACTTGAACCAGATTTAAATTTTTTAATGATAACAAAGATGACTGCACTACATGGATGACTGGATGACAGTGATATTAAGTGATGAATCACGAATCTGCATTCGGCAGGGTGATGATGCTGGAACTTTTTTTTTTTATGCCATTCCAATGAAATGTATAAAGATGGCTGTCTAAAGAAAACATGCAAATTTCTACAATCATTGATGATATGAGGTTGTATGTCAGGTAAAGGTACGGGGGAGATGGTGGCCATTAAATCAATAAATGCACACGTTTATTTTGAGATTTTGGACACTTTTCTTATTCCATCAATTGAAAGGATGTTTGGTGATGACGTCATTTTTCAGGATGATAATGCATCTTGCCATAGGGAAAAAGCTGTGAAAACATTCCTTCAAGAAAGACATATAATGTCAATGGCATGGCCTGCAAATAGTCCGACCTCAATCCAATTGAAAATCTATGGTGGACATTAAAGAAAATGGTCCATGACAAGGCTCCAACCTGCAAAGCTGATCTGGCAACTGATGACGAATACGGTTTGTCGATAGTTAAATCCATGCCTCAGAGAATTCAAGTTGTTATAAAAGCAGGCAGAGCAACAAAGTACCAGTGGTGCACTGCAGAGGTTTTATTTTTCAGGATTCCATAATATTTTCCTTAGAATTTAGTGATTCCATATTTTTTTTCCCTCTGCTTGATCTGCAAAAAAACAGTTGCAACTGACTACAGCTTTCTTTTATTTTTTTAAGTGTTTCTTAAAGCCAAAAGGCTGGAATGTTACATGAAAATAGTTTTGAGGAATGTCTGTGATTAATTTTTTTTTCTATACAATTAAATTAATATTTTCCAAGAGTGGTGATTCCATACTTTTTGCCAGGGGTTGTACATAAACTACAAATGACGACAAGGCAGGAAGGAAGGAAAGAAGGAAGGAAAGAAGGAAGGAAAGAAGGAAAGAAGGAAAGAAGGAAAGAAGGAAAGAAGGAAAGAAGGAAAGAAGGAAAGAAGGAAAGAAGGAAAGAAGGAAGGAAAGAAGGAAAGAAGGAAGGAAAGAAGGAAAGAAGGAAGGAAAGAAGGAAGGGAAGGAAGGAAAGAAGGGAAGGAAGGAAAGAAAGGAAGGAAAGAAGGAAGGAAAGAAGGAAGGAAAGAAGGAAGGAAAGAAGGAAGGAAAGAAGGGAAGGAAGGAAAGAAGGGAAGGAAGGAAAGAAAGGAAGGAAGGAAGGAAAGGAAGGAAGGAAGGAAAGAAAGAAGGAAGGAAGGAAGGAAAGAAGGAAGGAAGGAAAGAAAGAAGGAAGGAAAGAAAGAAGGAAAGAAAGAAAGAAAGAAAGAAGGAAAGAAGGAAAGAAAGAAAGAAGGAAAGAAAGAAAGAAAGAAAGAAAGAAAGAAAGAAAGAAAGAAGGAAAGAAGGAAGGAAGGAAAGAAGGAAGGAAAGAAGGAAGGAAAGAAGGAAGGAAAGAAGGAAGGAAAGAAGGAAGGAAAGAAGGAAAGAAGGAAAGGAAGAAGGAAAGAACGAAGGAAGAAGGAAAGGAAGAAGGAAAGAAAGAAGGAAGAAGGAAAGGAAGAAGGAAAGAAGGAAGGAGGAAAGAGAAGCAGTATGTTCTGGATCTGCAGTTCTGATTCAATTGATAGCATGCCTGTTCCAGTTCAAAAAAACTGAAAGTAAAAGCTTGAGGATATGCATGACAGCAAGGCAACCAATATAAAAAAAAAAAAAAAAAAAAAAAAAAAAAAAAAAGTGACCTTTACTGAAAATTATTCAAGTATTTCAATGTTATGGGGGGGGGGGGGGGGGGGGGCAGTAAAAGCCAGTCATGAAGTATAGAGAGCTATGCTCATCAATTATTGAAAGATTTTGTATGGAAAGAATTAATCAGATTGAACTGGGTTTTGGTATTTTCCTGACAGCATGCTTTACAGACTTCTGATCTGTTCCAGTCTGTGCTGCCTATTCCGGTTCTGAATACACTGCACAGACATTCCCTCCTCATGAACTTTTGTGCGCAGACCTATTGCATTTATGATACAGTGATACTGGGGACGGTTTACAGTTACCTGACATACCTAACAACTAGTAAAAGATTCTACTTGGCACTTAAAGTGATACTAAAGCTTAAATTTTTTTTAAAAATAAACATGTAATACTTACCTGCTTTGTGCAGTAGTTTTGCACACAGCTGCCCCGATCCTTTTTTCGGGCTCTGGCTCCTCCCCTTGAGCAGTGCCCCCCAGAGAAAGCTGCTTGCCCTGGGGAACTGCTGCATGCTCGCTCCTGAGTCACTGCTCTATGTCCATAAAAAAATCAGCCCTGCCTCCCCCTCAACTCTCTCCTCATTGGCTCACTGGCTGTGATTGACAGCAGCAAGAGCCAATGGGCTCCTGCTGCTGTCTCAGCCAAGGGAGGGAGGGAGAGTCCCCATACAGCTGAAACTATTGTGAACACCGCTGAATTGGAGGGGGCTCAGGTAGAGATTGGGGGGGGGGGGGCTTGAGTGGCCGCTGCACACAGAGGGTTGTTTACCTTCATGCAAAGAATGCATGAAGGTAAAAAACCTTGAGCCTTTAGAACCACTTTAAAAGTAAAGTGTTGCAGTACAGGTACACTTTAACCACTTCCAGACCGGACACTTTCACCCCCTTCCTGACCAGGACAATTTTCAGCTTTTAGCGCTATCACACTTTGAATGACAATTGCGCGGTCATGCAACACTGTACCCAAATGAATTTTTTACCATTTTTTTGAGACAGATAAAGCTTTATTTTGGTGGTATTTATTCACCACTGGGATTTGTATTTTTTTTGCTATGTAAATGAAATATCCAAAAATTTTGAAAAAAAGTGTTTTATTTATAACATTTTGCAAATAAATAATATTTCATCATAAATCTTAGCCAAAATGTATTCCGTTATCTTTTTAGTAAAAAAAAAAAAATCCAAATTAGTTTATAAGCAAAAATTATAATTTTAAACATTTTTTTTACATTTTTATATTATTTTTTACATACTGTCACCCTAGCAGTACAGTGTCACCATGGTGACACTGTACTACTTGTGGGGGGGTGATGAAGATTTTTTTTTTTTTTTTTTTTTTTTACACTGATTGCTTTTACACCCATATAGGATGTAAAAACAATCATTTCTCTTTCTCTCTGTGTACATTCTTGCACTCATTGAGAAGTACTGAGTGAGCTGTGATTGGTCACAGCTTGTCACATGGTACAAGGCTTTTGTGAATAGCCTTGTACCATGTGACCTCTGTGATCA
The DNA here is from genome assembly GCF_062004578.1 of Staurois parvus. Classification (NCBI taxonomy): domain Eukaryota; kingdom Metazoa; phylum Chordata; class Amphibia; order Anura; family Ranidae; genus Staurois; species Staurois parvus. The sequence continues at coordinate 2,932,413 of NW_028317848.1, read as the reverse complement.
TTCACAGATTTCACACGCAGTAAGCAATGATGTCAGAAGTGACATCTTGCTTACTACTTTGCATGTGATCACTGATTGGCCAATCAGTGATCACATGATCGGGACCTCGTACAGAGGTCCCGTCCGACGATTGGTGTTTCACTGTGTCCGGAGGACACAGCGGGCACCGGATCGCGGTGCTGCGTGCTCCCAGGGAGCGCGCACAAGCAGGGTGCGGGGAGGCCGTTTATAGACGGCCACCCGACCCTGCAGTGCCACCGTCCAGCCGTTTATATACAACGGCCGGATGGGAGGTGGTTAATACAGAACATCTAGATACGTTTGCTGTGCAACATCAACTGTACTGCAAGTACTTACACTGCTTGTAAACGTCATTGACATCATTGAAATCATTGATGTCAGCCAATAAAACGGTTGTTTTTACAACTGAAACAAAAGAAAGATAAAAAAAGGTTAATTAATCTTATATTCCAAAATGATTGAGGCATTAGTCTCCAGCATTAGTGTTTTCTCTACCAAGAAGAGTTTTCAAAACTGTAAAAACTAACAAGGAACCTTTCACATAAAATACGCAACTCCTGTGCCTCCACCCACCTTTACTAATAAATCAGTTTAAGAGTGATGAAGAAAGTGTTAGTGGTCGTATGTGTCAGGATTTATTTTTAGTTTTTTTTATAACAGGTACCCAACAGCACTTTACATATACATTGCACATTCACATCAGTCCCTGCCCTCATAGAGCTTACATTCTAAGGTCCCCAAATCACATTCTTACATACATATACTAGGGCCAATTAACCTACCAGCATGTCTTTGGAGTGTGGGAAATAACCAGAGTCCTCAGAGGAAACTCATGCAAGCACAGGGAAAACATGCAAACTCCAGGCAGGTAGTGCCGAGATGAATGTATCTTGCTACCCTTCCTGCAAATGTGCTCAATATCTAGGAAAGCAGTAAGAGCCTTTTCGGCTGCCAAAAACACAGACAAGCAGCTTTAGTTAATTAAAAAGGTTTTTAATAAAAAAGTTGGGTGTGCAGACCCCGTATCACCTCATTTAGATTTACAAACAACCATGCAGTGTGAGATCTGACTGAGTGGATACAAAATTTAAGGATAAGGAAAAAAATAAATGCACATCTTTCTGCAGGTAAAAAAAAAAGAAAAAAAAAAAAAAGAAAGAAGTGCATTAATTTATTTATTAGGCACCTACCTATAAAGCAGTCCACCTGCAATCAGCAGATCACAGGTGCAATGCAGGGCTACTGCAGACTGTCAATGTAAGCTGTCTGCTCGTACCTCGTACAGGCAAGGTAGTTACACATTGACAGGAACCATCAGTGAACTACATAGAGCACACATGCGCTCTGGTAGTTCGCTGAACTACAAGTCAACAGCTGCAAAGGCTGACAGTAGTTTTAGTGTTCCCCTGCACAGAACTCTGTAAATGAATGACGTGTCCGGGAGGGCAGAGTCTCACATGGCCATGGTTATATTTTTAAACTGTGACAGGGAGTTCAGGGAGAAGATCCCCCGCTCGCTGTCAGTACAAGCATCGGATGGGGGAGAGGCTATGTGTTTAGAATGAAAGACACCTGTTAAGGAAACACTCATTTCAATTTTATAAAACGAAAAGAATCAGCAGAACAAAGCATTCAGGTGTGTGGGGGACTGTGGGGAAATAAAAATGACAAGTGCCAAGTTGCACTTAAAAGTGGAATTATGGGCAAAATGAAATCTTACACATATAATACAGTCTGTCAATAGCATTAAAGTGTTTGTTAAGTGATTTTTTAATGTAACAAACATGGTTCAATGGTTTTGAACAGAGCAGCCCCAATCCTCCTCTTCTGCGGTCCCCTGCCGGTGCTCCTGGCTGCTGAATGCCTCCATATCAAGCCGCTTGCTGTAGGGGTACTCATGTGGGTTCGATCCCAACACATGCTGTGCATGTCCATTGAAACACACTGACACACATACACTGACACACAGCATGGGTTAACCCTACTCCCTTATAGGCTGTGATGGACAGCAGCAGCAGCCAAGAGCTCCCATTGCCACCTCCATGGCCAATGAGGAGAGAGGCTGCTCTTGGGCACAGCTTTGGATCGAGATCTGGCTCAGGTAGGTATGTATAAAGGAGGGGGGGATGTTGGGGGATGCACACAGTAGGTTTTTGTTTACCTTAATGCACATAATGCATTAAGGCAAAAAACCTTCTGCCTTTAGAACCACTTCAACACAGCTGTTTTTGTTTTTCCGAGTTCTCTTTAGCACTTTTATTTCCTGTTGATCCCGCCAGTGTATCTGACATTTTTCTACTTCCTGTAATAAGACAAGCTGTCCAGCAAAACTGGCAGTTAGAGGGTTGCGTAAAACCATATAATACTTTGGAAAATAGTTGCAATGGTCAGCTTTTATTTATATGACGTATGGCTTTTTCACACCTGTAGTTGGGCTCAAACAGTGGATTCCTGCGGGAAAAAAAAATCAGCAAATTCCTTCAACTGGAATGACAGATGTATGTGAACAGCTTCAACCATTCAGCTTGTACAAAACGGTAACTAGCTAACAGGAGCCGCAACTGTTCGTAAGTATCTGCACATTCAGTGGTCACCTACTGTTAGGGAGTGATAACTGGTTCTGGATCCAATCTGCTGGCATACAGGACTGATCATCCACAGGTAATCGTTCGATGTGCAGATACATGTGGACAGCAGTGGAGAACAGCGGCTCCTTTCAGCCTGTCATTGCTTTGTGCGTTTGAACAGCTACAGCTTTTCACATACACTTTTGATTCGGGCTGCAGGAGTCTGATGGTTCTTGTTATGAGTTTTGCACTGTCCACTACTATTTGTACATCAACAAGACAAAAAGGCAAAGACATTACATACCATTACTGTAATCACATCCTGCTGCCTTAAGGATCTCTCCCATATTTATCAAAGCCTAGGTGGGAAAAAAAGAAAAAAAAAAAAAAATGTACATATGGTCACTGAACTGTACATACAGCTTATTACCAGCATGTTCTGCCTGTGAAGCCACCTGTCAGCATCATAAACGTACCAAAGTCTAGAACTACAATGCAAGTACCTAGCAGTTCCTGCACTTCATATTACATGCAGGCTTCAGCATCCCAGGAGCCCCAAATGCAGAGGTGCTACAGCAAGCAAATTTCAACACTTGATGACATCAGTGCAGCTTTCTGCATTTATACACTAAGTGCAGGGGACTGTGCTCAGGAGGCGGGGCCATGACATTCTGCATTCATTGTCTTCTGGGCTCAGAGACATCACTGAACTCAAAAGACTGAGGACATCTTGTGGTCAAGAAGAGGAACCACACAGGACAGCCGTTTTCCACTGTCTGGGAGACATTTGAAAACATTAGCCTGAAGTTAACCTTTAAGTTGGACAGACCATGATTTGTATTACTGCATACTCTGATCTGACTACCAATGCATTTAATGTCATCAAAGAAAATGGGGAAATAATTTACCTGCTTTGCCTCACTCTTCACTCCTCCAGACACAAGCTGTCCACTTGCTGGGTCCATGCCAAGCTGACCCGACACGTACATGGTTTTATCCACCACCACAGCCTGACTGAGAAGAAAAAGCAGAAAACACATTAATAATCAGCTTTATCCCTGTATGTTCAATTTGTTTAAAATGAGAAACATTCATCCCATTCTGTGATTCTCTATGCAATAGAAGCAGATCATGGCCAATGGAAGGAGCAGACAGGTTTGTGTACATAGCTTCCCAAAAACCATTACAGACCCTTACCCCAGTATTCCTCTCAAGAGCCCTCAGTCCTGATGCAAACAGCTGGTTGACTCTTGGCAGGGGTTTTGTAAATATCAAGCTGCCTTGATGGGTGGGTGTCAGTCAGGAGTGAGTTCCTAGGCAGACTGTATTCGCATGCAGACAGCCCTAGAAAACGCCTATCTGTGATGCTGAGCATTTATGAAAAATCCAATACCGAATGAATGAAAGGGGTGGGAAAGGGACTGTTCAGGTGTGGGGAAGATGCAAGTTCAAGATGATGCTGGACGTCCTCCAGAGCGGAAATGAAGCAGAATTTTTCGAAATTGCTGCAGCTTCTAATGCATGCTGTGAGAAGCTCACAGTGTGCCGTGAAATCAGAGTAAGCCATTACAGTAGAGGAGAGCAGCTGGTACAACTGTACAGGACTAAAAGGATCATTTATTTAATGAATGTGGAAATATATTTTGGGAGGAACAGAGCCTGGCCACATGACCTGTCAGGTTCACATGTCTAAGCTTTCCCCCTATCATGGAGCGTTCTCAGCGATGTTATGCTGAGAACATTCGGAGATTCACCTGCAGCGGAGATCAGGATCCAGATTCTATTATAAATAGCCCCCTAAGTGTCTGCAGTGAGGCTGGAGAAAACCAATTATATTATTATTATACGTATTTATATAGCGCCAAAAGGTTTGCTCAGCGCTGTACATTATAGTGGGGGACAGTACAGTTATTTATTTATTTCAGGTACTTATATAGCGCCGTCAATTTACGCAGCGCTTTACATATATATTGTACATTCACATCAGTCCCTAACCCTCAAGGGGCATACAATCTAAGGTCCCTAATTCACATTCATACATACACATACTAGGGCCAATTTAGACAGGATCCAATTAACCTACCAGCATGTCTTTGGAGTGTGGGAGGAAACCGGAGTACCCGGAGGAAACCAGAGTACCCGGAGGAAACCCACGCAAGCACAGGGAGAACATGCAAACTCCATGCAGGAGGTGCCATGGTCGGGAATTGAACCCATGACCCATTTACTGCAAGGCAGACGTGCTAACCACTAAGCCACTGTGCCACCCATACATGAGACAATACAGTAATGATGAGTACATGAGACAATACAGTAACAACACAATACACGAGGGGTTCGAGGGCCCTGCTCTTTCGAACTTACAATCTAGGAGGGATTCCTTCTATCAGCTTCCCAGAGAAGATCATGGAAGTGGATTGGTTGCTGTGAGCGGTACCCTCAATTCTGTCACTTGCATCACAGGTGGGAAATGAAAGGAAGAATACCTTAGATTGTACACCCCTTGAGGGTTAGGGACTGATGTGAATGTACAATATATATGTAAAGCGCTGTGTAAATGGATGGCGCTATATAAGTACCTGAAATAAATAAATCGGACACGTTATTACTAGAAGTGAAAATTTCCTTTCACACCTAAAGGATCCACCTTAGATAAGGTTTACAATTCATGCAATATAACAGCCGAGTATAGCAGAGATCTCTCCATGTGATATTTTACAGTCTTCATAGTCATATACCACAATGATTATGGGGGGCACATGTAGGTCTGCTAGACACAGTATATCAAACATTAGCAGTGACAACAGAAGCAGCTTGTAAACCAAGTACAAGGGCAGTGGGGAGGGTGGGGGGACATTGCACTGCTTGGGGCTTATTGGCCAGAAAAGGACAACTCCTCCTGGGTTTTTGCAGACTCATTTAGCCACAGGTCAAGGGTCATCCAGCCACTTGCTGACAGGGAGAATTTTCTGACTGCCTCCTACAAGTTCAACTGCTCTTTCTTTTCTGGATAACTAAAAGAAAAAAAAAAAAAAAACTAACCCATGCAGTAACCCATTACCTTTTACCTATTGGTATTATATGTAGCTGAATGACGCGAGTGGTTAAAACCGGTAAAAGATACGATCATTAATCCTACCAGAAATCTTACATCCTAAACAGAATGTTATCTGTATAACAAGATCATCAAATCACTGAGGCTTGCAGTACCGCTTGTCAGTATGTATACAACAAATGCTTAGTACAGCACATTCAGTTGACAAGCTTCAATCAAGTAATAAAAAAAATAAAAAATAAATATATCAGTGACTTAAGCTTGAACCGAAAATCTACATGGCGCTGGATGTAAGTGAATGCTTCTGCTTCTATTCTATCCTTAGTGACTGGTAAATGGGGTATTAGTACAGTTAAAGTGATATTAACGTTTTTTTTTTAAAATAAACATGTCATACTTACCTGATCTGTGCAGTGGTTTTGCACAGAGCAGCCCTCTTCTCGGGTCCCCCTCCAGTCCCCACCCTCCTGCCTAGTACAAGCAGCTTGCTATGGGGGCATCTGAGCAGGCTTGCTCCCAAGCCGCTGCTGTGTACACGTACACACACACACACACACACACACACACACACACACACCTCAGCCCTATTCCCTCCTCATTGGCTCACTGGCTGTGACTGACAGCAGTGGGAGCCAATGGCTACCGCTGCTGTCTCATCCAATGAGGAGGGAATGACCCATCAGAGCCAATGCTCTCGTGTACATCTCTGGATCAAGACGGGGCTCAGGTAAGTTTTACGGGGGAATGGGAGGGCTGCTGCACAGTTTTTTGTTTTTTTTTTACTTTCATGCATGTAATTGCTACTTCCACACAGACAGCAGGCTGTGGCTAATTATTAAGGTAAAACGGTACAAATTATTTTTTTTTAGCACATGGAATGTACAGTATTTAAAAAAGTGAGCTTTAGAGTGATTGTAAAGTTTTTTTTTTGTTTTATAAAAATGTCATACTTGCCTGCTCTGTGCAAAGAAATTGCACAGAGCGACCCCAATCCCCCTCTTCTTCCCTGCCAGTGTGCTTGGCTCCTTCTCTTCTCGGTGTGCCATCATAGGAATCCACTTCCAATTGTGGCACTCTTTTCAGCTCAATCCTGAGCCACGCTGCCTGCTTCTGCTGATAGAAATAACATGGCTCGATCCCTCCCCCATTACAAGATTTGAGTGACAGCAGTGGAAGCCAATGACTTCTAGCTGCCTCGGCAAAGCCTGTGAGAGCGAGGAGAGCAACTACAGATGGGCACAGTGATGGATCGAGTGATGGCTCAGGTAAGTATATGGGGGGTGATGTGATTTTCTTCAGGGTAAAAAATGTTTAGGTTTTAGAACCACGTTAAATCAGTGCAAATAAAAATTGTAAAAAACCAGAAATCTGTGTACATTACACTTTTATATTACATAATAAAATATATTTCTACAAACATGGGGAATGTACAGCCCTTCAGCTACAGCAAAACTGTAATTTCCTGCATGACACAACAAAGATCGGCTAAGCATGTTAGACCTTTTAGTTCCCTGTCCACTGTCAAAAAGCTAGACAGGAGAACAGCGAATAAGTATTTTAATATTGACTGCTGACTCAAACACCACACTAAAATACTGCAATGAAGCAATCCTTCTCAATGAGTAGCAGCGATTTCCTGATAAAAGGTGAGAAGCATTCTAACCTGTAGACATCGCGCCTTGCAGGGGCTCTGGTTGTATAGATTATGCTTCTCAGTGTAGCCGACATTCTTCGGGAGCTGGAACCTGCCTGTATACCCTCAGCCTGTAGCTCCGGGGCAAGATCTAACCTTTGATTCTTATTGACATAAAATTCAGCCAGTCAAAGGGCTGTAGGTGTTACCTCAGTCCCTTTGCAACTGGTGCCTAGTATTATTCTGTTTAAAGGATAAGTTCACTTTCTAAAAAAAAAAAAAAAATTAAATGCACAGGTAAAAAAAAAAAAAAAAAGAAGTGCATTTATTTTTATTATTTTTTACTAGCAGACTAAAAAGCATTGCACCCGCAATCAGCAGATTGTGAGTGCCATGCAGGACTACTGCAGACCTGTCAGTGTACTCATACCTCATACGGGCAGACAGATACACACCAACAAGAAGAAATGATGAACTAACACAGAGCTCAACAGCAGAGTGCTAGTTAATTGAGAACTACAAGCCCACAGCCGCAAAGGCTATCAAAACTTGAATCAAAATTTTGCGAATGAAGCAGCTGGGCTTTTTTTATATATATCTTGTGAGATAACCACAGGTGTGTTTTAATCAATTGAACATCTATTTTATAACAAAACATTATCTTTAGAACATTAAGTATTACATAACTGCAGGTAATCATTAACACGGAACGAAATCTGAAAATGAAAAATGAAAATATGCAACATCTCTGGGACCCCACCAGGTGGAGGACATCACAATAGATCCCGCAGGATGACACCACACTTGTCTAGAGATCAGAGGAGGAATCTGAGGAAAAAGCAAGCCTGCTATCCAACTCTTAGGGCTTGTTCACACTTGACTGCCTGTCTAACGCTATAGGGGCATTTGGGAAGAAGTTTACAAGTGTTAAAAACGCTCCCCAAATGCCCTATGTGCGGTTTTGAAGTGTTTTACAAGCATTAAAACCGTACCACAAACGCCTATAATGAACTTAATGGTATTAACGCCTCGCAAACACCCCGCAAATGCCTGCCAAGCGTTTGAGGAGAGTCACCATAGACTTGAATGGGAGGCGTTGAAAGGCTTCAACTCCTCCTGACTCAACATGAGGCGTCAATTTTGTTGTGGCGCGATGCTAACGCTTCAGTGTGAACAGCCTCTGTGCTTTCAACGGTAGCGTGAACTGAGCCATACATCTATAATGTGTCTGCAATGACATAAGGGGTGGCAGGAGAAACCACAACTGTCACACACCACCAACCCGAGAATGGAATATTCTTCTTCTTTTACAGAGTGCTAGTGGATGCACTCTCTCTGCTTGGTGACAACACTGAGTTAAAGACTACAGATAAAGAAATACAGAATCCAAGTTCATACCTGAATATCCCTTTGAAGTCGGGTGCATTTCGGGTACAGATAACACGTCTTAGCGTCAATGACATGACTGCTGCTGTAATCAGATTCTGAGTTTACAGACTGGGTAATCTTTGATCTTTATTGACATAAGGAGTCACCCTTGCTGTGATTAAACCTTGCCTAACCAACCAATAAAAATAACATCCCTCTGTGAGCACTGAGAGGTTAATTGTATGAGTGGAGATAACTCACCATTAACCATCTGCAGCCTTCACTACAAGTGATTGCAGAAGAAGCTCCTTCACTGAAATGCTGACCTGGGGACATTATCTAAGTGTTAGTACAAAGTTTATCTTTCATTCTTTAATCTGTATTTTCATTAGACAACTAACAGATCTGTATTATGATTTTGGGAAAACTACAACCCTCTGTGTGAAAGGTTTCCTGCTTTCTTTATACCCCTCTAAAGGAAATATATGATATACAGTAGAACACCAGACATTTTTTTTTTCGAGCTGTAGAACCTTAGATATTGCAAGTAATAGTAAACTCAACTATTTACTGCTTTCCACTAAAAGAATACCTGACCCATCATTGCTTTTTTTCCCCCTAAATTTCTACCCCAACATCTTTTTTACCTTTTTAGAGATCACTGTCGCTGTATCAACCTCTGTGCCGCTTTCCAGAACTTCCCATCTGAAAGCACACACTGGGGTTTACTTTTACTAAAGCAGCTTCCAGGTTTACTGGGCAAAGCTTACAGTGGTTGTAAAGGCTGATTGTTTTTTACCTTCATTCATTCTGTGCATGGAGGTAAAAAACCTTCTGTGTGCAGCAGCTCCCCCAGCCCCCTCAATACTTACCTGACCCTCATCGCGATCCAGCGATGTGAATGAAAGCCTCCGCTGTTCCAGGTCTCTGCCTCCTCATTGGCAGAGACAGAAAGGGGGAGCCATTGGCTCCCGTTGCGGTCAATCACAGCCAGTCAGCAAATGAGGAGGGGGAGGGGCCAAGCCACAGCTCCGTGTGTGAATGGGCACATGGAGCAGCGGGTGCCCCCATAGCAAGCTGCTTGCTGTTGGGGCACCCGACAGGAGGGAGGGGCCAGGAGAGCCTGCAGGGGACCTGAGAAGAGGAAGATCAGGGCTGCTCTGTGCAAAACCATTGCACACAGCAGGTAAGCATAGATATGTTTGTTACATATAAAAAAAAAAAAAACAAAACACCAACAAGCTGAGGTTAGAAGCCGATTGGTTTCCATGCAGAAGTACGCCTGATTTCGCACTCTCCAGCTTTAGTAAATAAAAGTGTTTACATTACACATGCAAGGGCCAGTTACAGGGAAACCAGGTGGTTGTCACAGCTTTACAGTTTACATTTGGGGATATCTGTGTCTTGTGCCAGGAGCATGCATGTAAGGTTGACTACAGGAAGACCCTGGAATGCAATGCAGCCAGCCTATAGGCCAAATTGTACCAATCCCTCCACTGCCTTCCACTTGCCCAGTGACTAAAATTCAAGATACAACAGACAAAGCCACCCGAAAATCTGCCCCTAGCTACATTATTTATTTCAGGTACTTATATAGCACCATCAATGTATGCAGCACTTTACATATATATATTGTACATTCACATCAGTCCCTAACCCTCAAGGGGCGTACAATCTAAGGTCCCTAACTTACATTCATACATACACATATGAGGACAATTTGGACAGGATACAATTAACCTACCAGCATGTCTTTGGAGTGTGGGAGGAAACCGGAGTACCCGGAGGAAACCCATGCAGGCACAGGGAGAACATGCAAACTCCAGGCAGGTGGTGCCGTGGTTGGGATTCAAACCAATGAGCCGAGTACTGCCAGACGGAAGTGCTAACCATTTAGCCACTGTGCTGCCCCACATCTTCAACCTAGTGTCAAAATATCACACAAACTATTCACTCGGCTCCTCCCAAGACCTCTTGCTCTCTAGCTACCTCCTCCTATACTCACCTACAGGTTTTCCCCAGAGCCTCTCCCATCCATTTATAGATTTAATGATGTCTTACAATACAGAATTAAATATTTGCAAAACATAGGTACACTCTCTCCTTACAAAATTCTATTGCATCGCCTTTTTTGGCTACAGGCAATTTATAGCCGAATATTGTTGTTTTTTTAGCATTGTGTTTTATATATTTAGAATGCGATTCCTGAAATGGTACACCAGATGGAACTTTTTTTATTGGCAGATTTTTATTTGCGCTTCAGCCCTCAGATGTGTGGAATTTAGTAGTAAAAATATGATTTTACGAAAAGTTGGACTTTGCCCACTCATAACTAAAACAGTGAAATTTTTTTGCACAAATATCATTTGTTCGGCAGTTTAGTACGTTGTACATTATGCACCTGTAGCCTTATCTGTCTTAAGAATATGCAAGATGGGAAGTTCCTTAACTTCCTTACTATATGGTCATTTATGCCTTTGAATGTTAACCACATAAGACCCTTATTTGTCATTTTAAGGTCCCCCTATATTGTAAAGCGCTGCACAAACTGTTGGCGCTATATAAATCCTGTATAATAATAATAATCCTCTGGAACTCCCTACCCTAATCTATCCAACTAAAAAAAAAAATGATGGTGCAGCGCTAAAACAATAAGAATAAAAACAAAATGCACAAAATTATAGGCAAATGAAATACACGAATGAAATAAAAGTGGTTATAAGTGCGTTATGGTCTGACAAATGTATGAAGAAATAAAATCACAAATGTCTATAATAAACGCATAACCATAAAATGCATTAGGATCATAAAAGCCATTAAAATCTTAGAAACAGATCTCCAGCTGATTCAGTAAAATCCCAGTGTGCATATACTCCTTGGGTGGGTGTGCCGATAGATATATAATGCACACTCACCAGATGCGCTAATAAAATTGTATCATGCTATGTCGATCAGTCACAGGTCCCTTAGGGGTAGTCTGGGATGTACCCTGGGGGTGGATGGCCTTCCTTAGGTAACAGGATTATAATAGCCAATATACCGTATTTTGTGCTCCATAAGACGCACCTAGGTTTTAGAAAACAAGAAAAAAAAATATTCTGAACCAATGGACTGCGGGCACAGCACAGGGGATGACCAAGAGACTGCGGGCACAGCACAGGGGATGACCAAGAGACTGCGGGCACAGCACAGGGGATGACCAAGAGACTGCGGGCACAGCACAGGGGATGACCAATGGACTGCGGGCACAGCACAGGGGATGACCAAGAGACTGCGGGCACAGCACAGGGGATGACCAAGAGACTGCGGGCACAGCACAGGGGATGACCAAGAGACTGCGGGCACAGCACAGGGGATGACCAAGAGACTGCGGGCACAGCACAGGGGATGACCAAGAGACTGCGGGCACAGCACAGGGGATGACCAAGAGACTGCGGGCACAGCACAGGGGATGACCAAGAGACTGCGGGCACAGCACAGGGGATGACCAAGAGACTGCGGGCACAGCACAGGGGATGACCAAGAGACTGCGGGCACAGCACAGGGGATGACCAAGAGACTGCGGGCACAGCACAGGGGATGACCAAGAGACTGCGGGCACAGCACAGGGGATGACCAAGAGACTGCGGGCACAGCACAGGGGATGACCAAGAGACTGCGGGCACAGCACAGGGGATGACCAAGAGACTGCGGGCACAGCACAGGGGATGACCAAGAGACTGCGGGCACAGCACAGGGGATGACCAAGAGACTGCGGGCACAGCACAGGGGATGACCAAGAGACTGCGGACACAGCACAGGGGATGACCAAGAGACTGCGGACACAGCACAGGGGATGACCAAGAGACTGCGGACACAGCACAGGGGATGACCAAGAGACTGCGGACACAGCACAGGGGATGACCAAGAGACTGCGGACACAGCACAGGGGATGACCAAGAGACTGCGGACACAGCACAGGGGATGACCAAGAGACTGCGGACACAGCACAGGGGATGACCGGAGACTGCGGACACAGTACAGGGGATGACCAGAGACTGCGGACACAGTACAGGGGATGACCAGAGACTGCGGACACAGTACAGGGGATGACCAGAGACTGCGGACACAGTACAGGGGATGACCAGAGACAGCGAGAAGCGCTGCGCTTTGTGATTGGTCCAGCGTCTTCTGGGACCTGTCATGTGTCCCAGAAGACACCGTACTATTCACAAAGCGCAGTGCTTCTGTACATAGAACAATATCGGACCTCTGAAAAGTATAAGCATGCATATGTACTCAGTACTTGGTTTGGGCCCCTTTTGCAGCAATTACTGCCTCAATGCGGCGTGGCATGGAAGCTATCAGCCTGTGGCACTGCTGTGGTGTTATGGAAGACCAGGATGCTTCAATAGCGGCCTTCAGCTCTTTTGTATTGTTTGGTCTCATGTCTCTCATCTTTCTCTTGCATGAGCATTTTATGGTTATGTGTTTATTATAGACATTTGCGATTTCATTTCTTCATACATTTGTCAGACCATAATGCACTTATAACCACTGTGGGAGCATTTTATACGAGCAAAACACACCCATTATCTATTGTGCGTTTATTTCATTCGTGTATTTCATTTGCCTATAATTTTGTGCATTTGTTTTTATTCTTATTATTGTTTTAGCGCTGCACCATCATTTTTTATTAGGTTGTATTGAAGGCATATGGATCACCTTTTTAGTGTGTTCAGCTGCTTCATGTTTTAGCGCTCGCTTTTATTCTCTACATTTTAATCTATCCAATTGTCTCCTCAGTCCGCCTTTAGGTGATCCCTAAGCAAAGCCTATTCTGCCTCTACAGAACAACTGGATTTTACCTTCTCCATCAATTCATCCATTACAGTTATTAACGTCTATCACTCAACCCTCCCTTTTAGATTGTAAGCTCTTATGAACAGGGCTTTGTGAACTCAATTGGAAATGTACAGTCTTCCTTTATCTTGTAAAGCACTGTGCAAACTGTTGGCCCTATATAAATCCCGTATAAGAGGTCTTCTGGCTGTACATTTTTTTTTAGAAATTAGGATATTGAGGATGAAATGAAACAGCATTTGTATGTGAATGAGGCTTCAACATTTTATTTCGCAGTTCACTTTTAACAGCTGTGTGTGTGCACGGCCCAGAATGCTGACAGGTCCTAGGATTCATAAAGGCCGACGCAGACAGATTTTGCAAAAGTTCTTTCTAAAAGTAGCACAGCATGCACCAACTTCAAGTACAAGTTCTAAGCAGGCACATGCATTTGGCGCACGCTGTGGAACTTTAGAAAGCACGAGAGACAATTTTTTAAAATCTGTCTGCCTCAGAATTCCAAGGACTGTCTGCATTCTGGGCCGTGCACCCGCACAGCTGACAGACTAGGATCAGTGGCTGTGTTCCAACTGACTGAATAGGTCTGCCTGTACAGAGAACATGTGCGTCCCCACACGGGCACAGATGGCGCTTGCAATGATGTACGCTGTAGTATGCATATTGTCAGTTATTTCCTGCTTGTGTGATTGGCTCACTAATGTTCCCAGAAGTCTTAATTAAGATACAAGTCAGATTTTGGGCATCCCCAGCAACATAAATGTCATTTTTGGTGAGATACTCCCAAAGAGAAATCATGTCTAAAGGGATGCAGACCCTGCCACTTTCCTCATTAGAGTTCTGAAGCCGATTGATAATTATAAAGTCACTTCCTTTCACATTTTGGACACGAACAGCTATTTTTTCAGTACAACAAAAGGTAGGAATCTGCAACAAAGTCTGTAAATATCCTGCACTGTACATAGATCACCAAGAGGGGAATGTTTTTTTTCCTCAACAAAAGTGGGGCAGTTAGAACTACTGACAGTTGCCTGTGCTGGTAATGTTCCTGAAACTGGCAGAACTAGAACCTTGCTAAAACTCCTTAGCCTGGGTTCACAATTCTGCAGTGCGGACAATCGCATGGGATTTGTACAGGAACTGCACTTGTGCAAATCACATGCAAATTCTGTGCGGTCCAATCTGAGCCATACATTTTGTATGACTCAAACTGCACCGCATCTGCGCCAAAATAGTGCAGGAGTCTTTTTTTTTTTCCGCACTAGAATCGGATCGCATGGGTATGCACACCCACGTGATCCAATTCTACACATTGCACCGCATTTTGCAAACTGATTTCGAGTATTGTCAACTTAAAATACGCACCCGCAGTGGTTCCCATGAATGATGTGCAATATTCACACAGAAACCACTGCAAACTCTGCACTGCATCAGTGTGAACCCAGGCTGACTGACATTTCCCCGAATGTCTGTACCCATCTCCTCTCTGCAGTGCGCACGGGTGGACTGACCATTTGGAAATTCGGGCACTGCCCAGGGGTCAGTAGGGGGCCCCATGAGATGCCCCTGGTACCTTTTTCATAGGCTTTTTTGAGTTGGGGTAAGGACACAGGGGCCCCATAATCCCTTATTGCCCGGGGGCCCCATGAGTTGTCAGTCCGCCCCTGGCAGTGCGGCTCATCATCTGCGGCTATCTATAACGTGGTCCGAATTGTTGTTAACAGTAACTCCAGAGGGGCAGTTACTGGAACCGATCCCCTGTATGGCTCTCTGCAGCAGCTGAAAGCTGGCTTCTTCTCCTCTTCCTCCGGGTTTCAGCTGCTGCAGAGATAGCTACACAGGGAGTTGGTTCCAGCAATTGCCCCCCCCCCCCCCCCCCCATGCACCCATCACCTTCCCTGTGCACCATACGTTTCCACATGCTGCCCAGCCCCCCCCCCCATGTATGCCTCCCACCTGCAAGCACACAATAGGATCCTTCAGGATGGAGAGTGGAGGGTCACATTTTCCAGCCCCTTTCTTTTGTGAATGAACACAATGAGGGATCAGTACCGATCATTCACTGTGTTCATTCATAACTGAAGCCTGGGGGGGGGGGGGAACTATCAGGTTGGCTGTATGGGGCCCTGTGGTTTCTCACAGCAGCCCTGTCTCTCTCTATACACAGACATTTAGTAGACTATACACTGCATGGTCAGAAAGGAGTGACATTACACAGCTGTCCAGCACTCCTCTCCTCCTATATATGTACAATGTAATACGCCGTCACATTGCATGCTCCTACCTGTAGGGTCCTATAGCAGCCGGAGCCCTGGCGCTGCAGATAATCTTCCTGACGATAGAAGCCATGACTGAGAGGAAAACTTTCACCTGTACCCTCCCCCTCCCGCTATACACAGCTGCCAGCAGCACATGGACTCTGCGCATGCGCAGGGGTTATCTCTGCTGCGCGCCAGGATTCGGGGGAGGGAAACCTCATCCACCAATCAGCTTTCTCGTCGCAGTTATAGAGAGAGGCGTGGAACGCACGGTGGCTCTCTCGCGTGTGAGGTGTATGGTGAGTTCCGGGTGAGAGGACAGGCGAGGAGCGGCGCCGCAAGGCCTTGGTATGGACGCTTCTTATGACTGGTGCTTCGTATACAGACATTGTGTACACAGCACACCGGGCCATCACCGTGTACAAATGTCATCGGTCATGGTGCTGGCTGTCTGAGGCCGGGGGAGGGGGTATCGGGCCGGGCCATACAAACTACGATCTTATTCATTTCATTTACATTTATCAAAACAGTAATACGAGGACATTCCATTACGATCCGACCAATTTCTGTCCAATCACATACAGGCCTGCACGTTCTGTAGTTTTTGGACGATCTAAAGCTGGCCATACACTCTGAAATCTCCTTTGTATCTGCCATCAGCTATGCAATGCAGTAGCCTGATGTCATGGATGCAAACCCACGCACACGCCCACAGCGACTAGCTAACTGAGGTGGGCACGTCCAGCCGTGACTTGGGGTAAAGAGGGAATGAGGGGGACTTGCTTTCAGCGTACAAGACAGGCTGTGATACTTTCGCAGCCTGCACTGCCTCTGGCCACCACTAGAGGGAGACTCCAATCCAGCTGGATGACCACACACAGGCAGATACAATTTTTTTTTACAATCTGGTGCACTCTAAGGGTTGGGGAGCAGTCTAGCAATTGGCACACCGTTCTAGAAGTCCTCCAGCTATCCTACAAGCTAGAATCCTGGTGTTAATTACTCTTCCACTGTTCACACCTCCCCCCCCACACCCGACACACAACAAATGGTAGCTTGCCACCATCCAACAGTTTGTCCGCAGACTGGTCTGCTGGGTTACCACACACACACACACATATCTCTGTCTGGCAGATCTGCTACTTTACAATCTGCACGCTCTCTGCCAACATGCAGTGCAATTGCATACAGATTGGCAAAGAATGTAGACCGAGCACATAGACACTACAATACAATCTCTCCGGAGATATGAGCCCGAGCTTAATTACCCAGAAGTCACGTATTCATTTTATGATTTAATATCCCGAAAGTGGGCAGTGCATAAAATATGTACAAAGAAAAAAGATTTACAGAAAATACAAAAAGACACACAATTGGCTATTCACTATCAAATAAAAGGGAATAAAAACAGAAATAAAACTTTTACCAAGATTTTTCCTGCGACTGGAGCAAGGCAGAGAAAGTCTGCGATTCTCCAGTCATAAGGAACCGACTCTGTACGAATCACACCGTCCATATCTCAGGGTCCTCAATTCATTGAAATATGGACATGGTGGGCTGGACATTAGCCCTTGGCCAATCAACCCTGGGGGTGTTCCTGTACCAGCCCACAGGACATTTGGGTTCTGAAGTGCCCAAAGTCTATTGTACTCAGAACAGTTTGAATCACCAAGTCAGGGATAGAATTTCCGACACCAGCGCATCAGTCCGACCGCGACAGCTGTCGCAATCACGTGCCATATAACCGTTTCTCTGGGATTCTACAGAGGCTACAAATACAGTTTTACATGTAGATGTAGCCTACAGTGTGTCCAATCAGAAAAAAGTATTTTCATCTCTCTGCAACTAATATTTTAGCTTTTATGAGAGATGAAATGGGTCAGGAGTTAAAATTTCGAATCCAGACCTACTAGCCGGTTAGAAAACTTACTCTCCACTAGTTGCCTCGCCCAACCTTGCCCAGGTTTGCCCCCAGCCCCACCCTTGGCCCACAAAGTAATGTATATCCCTGCTCCCCTGTACTCCATTATAGTGATATGACATGTTGTATACAGTAATGTATATCCCCCCTCCCCTGTACTCCATTATAGTGATATGACGTGTATACAGTATGTATATCCCACCTCCCCTGTACTCCATTATAGTGATATGACATGTATACAGTAATGTATATCCCCCTCCCCTGTACTCCATTATAGTGATATGACATGTATACAGTATGTATATCCCCCCTCCCCTGTACTCCATTATAGTGATATGACATGTATACAGTATGTATATCCCCCCTCCCCTGTACTCCATTATAGTGATATGACATGTATACAGTATGTATATCCCCCCTCCCCTGTACTCCATTATAGTGATATGACATGTATACAGTAATGTATATCCCCCCTCCCCTGTACTCCATTATAGTGATATGACATGTATACAGTATGTATATCCCCCCTCCCCTGTACTCCATTATAGTGATATGACATGTATACAGTAATGTATATCCCCCCTCCCCTGTACTCCATTATAGTGATATGACATGTATACAGTAATGTATATCCCAGCTCCCCTGTACTCCATTATAGTGATATGACATGTATACAGTAATGTATATCCCAGCTCCCCTGTACTCCATTATAGTGATATGACATGTATACAGTAATGTATATCCCAGCTCCCCTGTACTCCATTATAGTGATATGACATGTATACAGTAATCTATATCCCAGCTCCCCTGTACTCCATTATAGTGATATGACATGTATACAGTAATCTATATCCCAGCTCCCCTGTACTCCATTATAGTGATATGACATGTATACAGTAATGTATATCCCAGCTCCCCTGTACTCCGTTATAGTGATATGACATGTATACAGTAATGTATATCCCAGCTCCCCTGTACTCCGTTATAGTGATATGACGTGTATACAGTAATGTATATCCCAGCTCCCCTGTACTCCATTATAGTGATATGACGTGTATACAGTAATGTATATCCCAGCTCCCCTGTACTCCATTATAGTGATATGACATGTATACAGTAATGTATATCCCAGCTCCCCTGTACTCCATTATAGTGATATGACATGTATACAGTAATGTATATCCCAGCTCTCCTGTACTCCATTATAGTGATATGACGTGTATACAGTAATGTATATCCCAGCTCCCCTGTACTCCATTATAGTGATATGACATGTTGTATACAGTATGTATATCCCAGCTCCCCTGTACTCCATTATAGTGATATGACATGTATACAGTATGTATATCCCCCCTCCCCTGTACTCCATTATAGTGATATGGCATGTATACAGTATGTATATCCCAGCTCCCCTGTACTCCATTATAGTGATATGACATGTATACAGTATGTATATCCCCCCTCCCCTGTACTCCATTATAGTGATATGACATGTATACAGTAATGTATATCCCAGCTCCCCTGTACTCCATTATAGTGATATGACATGTATACAGTAATGTATATCCCCCTCCCCTGTACTCCATTATAGTGATATGACATGTTGTATACAGTACTTACTGTCCCCACTAGTCCCCCGCTGCGGTGGAGAGGGTGTCTCCTCTCAGCGGAGGAGAGCAGACCTCTCCTGCACCTGTCCCCTCAGCGGCGGTGCCGCAGAAGCTGGAAACAGGAACTCGGCTTCACAATGAGGATTGGCGCGCAGATGCAGTCGCTCCATGCTTCATCTGTGCTCGCCACAGAGGAATTTCTCCTCGCATTTGGCGAGCGGCTTTTTCAAGCCCCGAAATAGATTCCTCTGATCTGTGGGTATAAATCAGAGCTGGCAGACAATTCGGAGCCACTCCTGGTCTCCTGCTGCTTCCCAAAGCCAAAATGGCTAAAGCCCTTCTTTTATAGCCGCTAGCAGTTATTCACTGTGTTCTCCTGACTGGGGGGCATAACATAATGGCTCTGTGGGAGGGATTGCCCCATCAACACAGACTGTGCTGATAGGGAATTGAGTGATTACCGTATCTTTCCCGTAGTTGCAGGAAGGAAAATCGTTCTGTCTATGGCCGGCTTAAGCAAGCAGCAATATCATAATTTTTTCTTTTGAGTTTTAGGTGGAGCTGTCAGTGGGACACTGCTAGGAAAGATATGGGCATGCAAAAGCAAACGGGCAGATGTGTTTTAAAACGGATCTAAACTGTATGCTAGCGCCACAAACTGAAAATGCTATTTAATTTATTTTATTATTCACAGCAAACTCCCCTATCCATCCATGTCTCCATGCTTTATTTTGTTAAGCATTCAGTTTGAAAAATGCTCCCCTGCCAGCATTTCTGGACATCTTTAGTAAGGGCCGATGATTCATGTAGCATTTACTTCCTGGAATCCATCTGTCCTTGGCTCAAGCATGCAGACAGGTTAATGTGCTTGACTAAGAAAACCCTCTCCTCTCCTCCTGAAGACTTCTGGGATGTATGACATCATTTTGGCCTAGGATTGGAAACCTGGAAGTAACTGAGGAAATGTAAAAAAAGGAAAGTATATTTATCTATTTAAGCCTAGCAGCATCAGCATTAATTGCTTCCCTGGCACCCTATAGCAGAACTACTGCTTTTAGGCTGCTCAAAATCATGTATATATACATCTGATTTTGCATATCCGTCTAGGGGGTGCGCACGGAATTCCGGCTAGGGGGTGCCCGCCTCCCTACCTGTGCTGCTATTGGCGGCTACAGCTGTTGATCACCCGACCCTGGCTGAAGATTCCCTGCTGGCACCCGGCAATCGCTGTGTAATACTGACAGGGGAGAGAGGTCTGTATGTAAACAATACAGATCTCCCCACTGTCAGCAGCAGCATACAAATATTGCTCTGCATAGCAAAGCAATACAAAGCAGCATGCTTGCATAGTAAAACACACACAGTACACTTAGTATAACAGCACATAGTTAACTCTGTGGTCGCCCCCATATGTTAACCCCTTCCTTCCCAGTGTCAGTACAGTGTCAGTGCTTTTTATTAGCACTGATCACTGTATTGGTGTCACTGGGGAAGTCAGTGACAGTCAGTTCCCCCCAGTGTCAGAATGCCCCCCGCAGTCCCGCTATAAGTCGCTGGTCGTCGCCATTACTAGTATACAAATAGTTCCAGTATCTATACCGCCATTTGTAGACACATAAACCAATTCATTTACACGTATTGGGATTTTTTTTTTTATAGCAAAGACATGTCGCAGAATAAATTTTGGCCTAAATTTATGCAGAAGTTAGATTTTTTTTTCTTTTTTTACTGGATAGGTTTGATAGAAAAAAGTCAAATACTGTTTTTTTTTTTTTTGTTTTTTTTTTCAAAATTGTCGTCTTTTTTTGTTCATAGCACAGGTGACCCGCACAGGTGATCAAATACCAACGAAAGAAAGCTCTATTTGTGGGGAAAAAAAGTACATAAATTTCATTTGGGTGGAGCGTTGCATGACCGCACAATTGTCAGTTAAAGTAACGCAGCGCCATATTGCAAACAATGGCCTGGTCGGGAAGGGGGGTAAATCCTCTGGAGGGCAAGTGGTTAAAATACTTCTTGATTGAGAGAGTAAAGTTCTGTACAAACCTTTTAGAAATTGACAGGTGGAAACTGGTTTATATTGGGACTCGCTGTTCTTTGCTGGTTGAATAACTTTGATTTTTACCTTTGTACTTGCTCATGACCTGGTGTACAAGTATCTGTACTCATCCCTTCCCGTATCCTAATGTGGTATATGAAATCTGAATGAGAGGGCGGAGGAAAGATGGGGAAAGAGTCTGTGTGCACCATGGCAATGTATTTATAGAGATGTGTTCATTATTCGGATTTCGCAGGTCGTATGCACAACTCCAGCCTCTAATGATTTGTTCTGTTACAGTATTTCATCCACAATGTCAAATGCAAAAGAAAAAAAATATGCCAGACGGATGAGAAATCAGCCCTCCAATGTGAGCTTTGATCAGGGTAACCGGCCCCCCCAGGGATATGGACGGGGAAGTTTTCAGCCACAAAGAGGTAAAGCTGGAACTTCATGTGAGAGATTGGCTCCTACTGTTAGATCACCAGAGAGAATGCTCAGTCTTGTCAACTTTTGTCACATGTGATGCATTTTCCTTAGGCGGTACATCTGGGCAGCAGCAGAGAGGTCCACACTACTCCCAGGGGCCCCACACTGGAGGAGGCCGAGGAAGAGGGGACTTCAATGAAGGACCTCAGATCCCTAAATATATTACAGGTAAATGTTTATTCTAAAGAGCAGTGCCCGGCTGCTGGCATAACATTAACCCTCCTTGTCATTCATTATGCTGCAACAAATGTTTATTCTTTGTCAGAATTTGTCTTCCTCAAATTAAAGAGGAATTCCACCAACTGTCTAAAGTGAGTGTCACAATCTTGAATAGATGATCTCCTGCAAAGTAAATGGTCAATACTCGCTTGTCCTATTGACGACACTTGCTTAACCTCTTGCCGTCCGCAGATAGCCGAATGACGGCTTCACTGTGGCCAGCCAGTTCTGGGTGGACATCATATGACGTCCTCACAGAACGCGCTCTCCTGCATGCCCCCGGCGATCTCCGTGATAGCTGATCACGTGACATGGTAAAAGGCTAATCACAGCGGCCTTTCATCACATGATCAGCCGTGTCCAATGACACACTGATCACTGGGAAATGTAATTGTCGGTTATCGGCTGCACTTTCCTCACGCTGTCACAGCGTGAGGAAAGTACTGCCGAGAACCGGCAGTTGTCAGAGGAGGGATCGGCACTGATCATCAGGGCACCAATGATCAGTGCCCTGATAATCGGTGCCCAGCAGTGCGGCCTCATCAACGCACATCAGTGAAGGAGAAAAATTTACCAGTTTGCAAAATTTTATAATCGCAACAAACTTTTTTTTCAAATGTTTTGCTCTTCTTTTTTTTTTGTTTGTTTTTTTTTTTTTTTGTTTATAGCGCAAAAAATAAAATACCCAACGGCAAGTAAATACCACCAAATGAAAGCTCTATTTGTGTGAAAAAAATTACAAAAATGTCATGGGTACAGTATTGCATGACCGCAATTGTCACTGAAAGTACGACAGCACTGAAAGCTGAAAATTGGCCTGGTAAGGAAGGGGGTATAAGTGCCCGGTAGGCAAGTGGTTAAAGATCTTCAGCAACCAGCACACTTTCAGGAGTGTTGGATGTCGGTGTTACCCGATGTGCAGTGATTTCTTCCAGCCTCTCTCAATACTGTGCCCTGTAATGACATAGGGGCTGATGGCAGGCACCATGATTTTCAGCTGGAAAGCAAGCCCCCGAGACATGCAGATGTTTTGTGGATTGTGAAGATCTTTCAGAAAGCGTCTCACTCCATCGCACAAGGTTAAGTGGTGTGGGTAGCGGGACAGGTGAGTATTTATAGCTTGCTTTGCAGGAAGCGCTTTTTTCATTCATTTCAGGTACTTATATAGCGCCATCAATTTACGCAGCGCTTTACATATATATTGTACATTCACATCAGTCCCTAATCCTCAAGAGGCGTACAATCTAAGGTCCTTAACTCACATTCATACGTACACATACTAGGGCTAATTTAGACAGTAACAAATTTACCTACCAGCATGTCTTTTTCAAGTGTGGGAGGAACCCGGAGTACCCGGAGGAAACCCATGCAGGCACGGGGAGAACATGCAAACTCCAGACAGGTCGTGCCGTGGTTGGGATTTGAACCAACAACCCTAGTACTGCCGAGTGGAAGTGCTAAACATTTAGCCATTGTGCTGCCTGTGTAGCTTATAAATCCCAGTTGAGTTGCTGTAAAGACTCAGTCCATTTTTGCAACCATGTTTCATGTTACACCCATATTTAGGCTGTAAGTAGAAATATGACATTCCCCAACTCTGCACTTACCGGATTCATGAGTGCTCTTCCCTGGAGCATCCTGTTGATTGATTTTTTTTTTTTTTCAATTCACCGCATCTGTGTGTGACTCTGTCCTCAGTCACATCACACATTTACAGGGATCTGTGAATGGAAAGACTACAAGGCCCATCCACCACCACGGCAGAGGAGCTCTCTGATCTCTGTGGAACATTGTGTAGGCTATTGATTACTTTCTCCAACCCCATACTGGAAGGTCTGTTCCTCTGTATGGAGCTGTTATGGAAACCATGCAGAAGCCTGTGTGTTGCACTAGCAGTGCCATGCTTTGCAGACTACAATGCAAAATATAATAAATGCACATTTTTTATTTTATTAAAAAGGGGTGCATTTAATAAATTTCTCCAAAAGGCAGACTGTGCCTTAGAGCTTTGAAACTGGAGTTGCAACCTTCCTCTCGCGCTTCTACACTGTAATCTAGTTCTGTAGCATTTATTTCTATACTGAACACCCATTTACAGAAATGGACCCTATAGGGTATTATTGGTCTCTGAGAACTGCTACAGCCAAGCTGCATTCACCCTGTGCTATATAGAACCCATATAAGCAACTCATGGCAACACAGAAGTGCCATTTTATTAGTAAGCTACATGTGTTTGTAATGGCTCCTGTTAGATCAAACAAAGCTGATATAATCAGATATGTGATATTGTAAATCTGCACACAGATGGACAAACCTGTATTGGCTGTACCGAAATAAATGTGTGTGTGTGTGTGTTCATCTGTATTTAATTTATTCTTTTGCTTTGTATTTTAGCATCAATGTTTGCTCAGGCCAGAGCAGCAGAAATAAATGCCATGATGAAGGCAGTGTCTCAGAAATCTTCCAACACTTTGGTGTTTCAGTCTTTGCCCCGACACATGCGGCGACGCGCCATGGGGCATGACATTAAGCGGTTACCCAGAAGGCTGCGGGAGATTGCTAAGAGAGAGGTAGGCTGTTCTGTTCAGTGGCGCTTCTGCCTTCTTTGAAGCACACATTGTAAAACATTTGGGAAATACTGCTTCTGTATTCCACAGATGGAGAAAACTGTGCACCAGAAGAAAGAACAATCTAAAAGCAAGTGTCGCAAAGCTCTGAGGCGCCATGGGAATCTTCAGTTGGAGTTTAATCGCAGGCAAAGGAAGAACATCTGGCTGGAAACTCACATTTGGTTCACAAAGCGCTTCCACATGGTGAAGAAATGGGGCTATTGCTTAGCAGAACGGCCTACAATGAAGAGCTACAGAGCCTGTTACCGAGCCATGTCCAATCACTGCCTTCTGCAGGTAAATCTCTCCTCTGGGGTTATCCTGCTTATAATCATTGGTTACCCCCACCTTTTCCATTTATAACCGAATGCTTCTCTGCAGGCTTCCACTCCTGAATATACCATCTTCCTGGCTGTCATACTGATCCTCTGGCTTCAGTACATTGAACAAAACATGCTGATTTTACTTTAGCTTTACTTGTATACTTGTTTTATGCCTGTGAAAGCTAATAGCAAGAAAGAAGAAACAAAGTGCACCAATATTGTGCATTACATTTAATTCACTTTACACAAATTGATAGCATTACAGCCTAATGGCCTTAGATGTAGTGGCTGCATTCATGTTCATTTTTCACACTTTTTACCTGGTAAACCATACTGAGCAGCATTATCATCCTAGGACAGGGAAGTGTGTTTGGACTACAACATACCTCCCTCTCTCCTCCATAACAGGGGGAGGTGTTTTGTAGTATGTGTGGATAGCGGGGAGCAAAGCTAACTGATGTCCAGCGGCTGAGAGCTCAGGAAGTTACCAGCTTACAAGATTTCTGGCTGGATCAACCGCCCCTTTAATTTTTTTTTTTTTTTTTCCCCCCACTTGTTGAACAGATATAATTACACGCTTTCAATAGTATATTTATTAGACCAAAAGGGAACAAATGAGAGAAATGTATGTATATAAACTATATATATATATATATATATATATATACACATACACACAATTGCACATACAAAGGTAATGTTAAAGTGCTCTGTTTATATGTTTGTTCCTAGTAAATTTTACATTCTTTGGCTGTCAGCATAGTTTATATGTGTAGTTCAACTACTGTATGTATTTATCTCTCTGGAACTTTTCTTGAAATCTTGCGGTACGTTAAGATAACCATACACTATACTGTACATCGTGATTGTGCAATCTCTCCTTTAGAGCTGCCATCAACAATATAGTGCAAGGGCCTGTCTCAGTTGATACAAATTGAATGTCTTCAGGTGTGTTCTCCTATTGGTCAATTGTACAATCAGACTGTATAGAGTATGGTCGTCTTAGTCACCCTAAATGTACATTTTTCTTTAACCACCTATCTACCAAGCATTTTTACCCCCTTCCTGCCCAAGCCAATTATCCGCTTTCAGCGCTGTTGCACTTTGAATGACAATTGCACGGTCATGCAACATTGTACCCATATGAAATTTTTATCATTTTCTTTCACACAAATAGCTTTCTTTTGGTGGTATTTAATCGCCACTGGATGGTTTTTATTTTTTTGCATTATAAACAAAAAAAGCAAAAAAAATTTTGAAAGTTTTTTTCTATTTATAAAATTTTGCAAACAGGTATTTTTTCTCCTTCACTGATGTTTTTTGATGAGGCTGCACTGATGAGCAGCACTGATGGGCATTGCTGGAGGGCACTGGTGGGTGGCCCTGCTGGGCACTGATCATCCGTGCCCTGATAAGTGCAGATCTGTTCTGTGACAGCGTGAGGAAAGTACTGCCAATAACAGGAAACTGTATTCACTTGATGATCTGCTGTGTCATTGGACACAGCTGATCACGTGGTAAACCGCCGCTGTGATTGGCCTTTTACCTTACATGATCAGCTTTGTCCATAGGACACAATGATCATGGAGATCACCAGGTACACGCCGCGGGGGACGTGCAGGAGGGCACGTTCTGGGAGGCCATCATGATGCCCTCCCAGAACTGGACAAACGCGCTGTAGCCATCATTCGGCTATAGCATGGTTGGCAAGTGGTTAAATAACAACACCTACCTACCTGCTTCGCTCAAATGGTGTTGCACAGAGTAGACCTGGTCCTCCTCTTCTTGGATCTCCCGCTTGCACTCTTGGCTCCTCCCCGCCGAGTGCCCTCATGGCAGGCCGCTTGCTCTGGTGGCACTTGTGCGGACTCTCTCTCGAGCCATGCTCTGTGTCCATAGACATGTGCGGTCCCACACCCCACTCTTTCATCATGGGTTGTGAATGCCTCCCACTTGAGGTACATTGTAGTACTTGCCAACATCCCTACCATTAGAACAAAAATGTTCCCCCCATTGAATTGGGCTTTTAATGGCACAAAATACTTAAGCAATAATTAAGTGGGGGAGGGATGGGGAGGAACTGCACACAGTAGGTTTTTTTTGTTTTTTCTACCTTAATGCATTAAGGTGAAAAAAACCTTCTACCTTTACAACCAATTTAACACAGGTGAATGGCCAAAGCAATCCCTGTAAAGCCTTTTATAACAGGATAATTATTCTGGCTGTCTCATTTGCATAATGAGCGCTTCACACAAATACCATTTTTAGCACCATCTGGAATACTACTTTATCAGCAATGGCAGCTCCTTATATTTGGAGATAGTCAGCAGAGAATACGGAATAAAACCATGTTCTTGCATTTGTGATGAAGTGAATTCTATAATGCCTGTTTAAAGAAATGTTGCCTTTCTTCCCCAGGACCTATCTTACCTCTGCTGTGTTGAAGTAATGGGCAAAGAGGAAGAACTACTGAAGGCCCTGTCAAGGCTATGCAGCATAGAGACAGGTGATTGCAGATGTCTGTGTGACTGCTTTACTGATAGCAGCCATAACTTTATGACCACTGACAGGTTAAATGAATAACCTTGATTATCTCCTTTACAGTGGTTTCTGAAAGTCCTTGGGATGCATTAGTCAGCAAGTATACATGTTGTCCCTAAGGTTGATGTATTGAAAGCAGGGAAAAATGTGCATTACAGTTTGTGTATGGGGCTGTGTGGCTGTAGACAAGTAAGGGTGCCCATGCTGACCCATGTCCACAGCCAAAAGAACCTACAATGGGGTTGAGCACCAGAACTGGACCACAGAGCAATTGAAGAAGGTGGCCTGGTTTGAAGAAGAGGATAAAAAAACCTCAGTGCAATCACCATGAAAAAAAAAGTGTAAACTGTAAGATAAAGGAAAAGTGTCTCTAATCCTTTAGTGTTTTGACTATTTGTAACTAATGTTGGTACTGCTGCAAAAAAAGCATATATAATAGAAATCAGTGTCGCCCCTAGTGATAAAATATAAAATCCTATACCGTGCATTACTGCAGCACACAAAAACCCCAAAACACATATTTAATAAACATGAATATACCTGTACCATATGCATTTTATAGCAATGTATCTTAAGAAAGCAACACTATTTACTGTGATAAAACGAAAAAAAAGTCCCAAGTGTTATTTTCATAGAAAGCCTTGTCCATTAATTCAAACATGTTCTCTATCCTTTTTTTTTTTTTTTTCTGCATTAGTAATTCTCCTTTTCTATAATCACCATATGCACATAACCATTCAAAGGCAATACTATACTCTCACTTTAATGGACCTCAAAAAGGTCTCATACGCTTGCTCCTTGTAATGGGGTCACCTATATAACAGGCTTCCTCCAATTCACTGGGGCTTCTTAATCTCCATCCTCTGCATTCCTTGGGTGAATGGTTGTAATAAACTAAATAAATCTGTGGGGGACGGGGCTCTGTCCAATCAATAACTTCAGGAGGGAGCTGGGAAATCTGCACCGAGCCGAGGGACCGCTGCACTCCACACACTCCCATAGTCATTTGTAGACAAAGTGTAAGGAGCGGAGGGTATGAGGAATGTCTTCTCTCCCTTCACTATCACTCCGCACGGAGAACTTGCCAAAACCTTTGGAAGAGAACATGCATCTCTCCAGAATAGGCCTGGTGACCATTTGTTAGCAGTCATGTTGTAGTGTTATGTTTTCTGGATTTGTTCCAGGTCCAACATTTGCTGCTGTGCCTTGTCTGTCGGGGAGGAGGCAGGGCTCTCTGGTTCTATACAAAGCTGATAAATACCCCAATGAAGCTTTGGGACCTGTTAACTTCATCTGGAAGCCAAAACCTATTTCAGAGTCATCATGTGAGATGAGGCAGCTGTGGATATGGATGCATCCTGCTCTGAAACCGGTAATTATTTCATGTTTCTGTAATTGAAGCTGCGCTGCCTAACATTGCAGTGCGATTCAGGCGGGTGACATTCGATAAAATGCAGCATGTACTGCAGAATGCTGCAGCTCCGCTCTAGGCAGTGTTGCAGTGTGAATGGGACACATAGGAACAATCTGGTATTGCTCTCCTCCCTTCAAGTATGGCTGTTGATGGAGTGTTTGTATTTATAAAAGCATTTTCTAGGATAGTTGGTTCTGGTGTCAGTGATGTTTTACAGTAACAGATTGCCATTCTGTTTGTACCCCCCCACCCCCTTCTCCATCAGGACATATTGAAGGAACTGAGACTTGTGTGTGTATGCGAGGACAGACCGGATAATGCTGTGTACACTGCAGCACTGCCAGCTGATCCTCCCCAGGAGGAGAAACCAGCAACTGTGGTAAAAGTGGGCAAGAAGAGGAAGATGCAGGATAAAGAAGGGGAGAAAGCTGTGCCAGTAAAAAAGATAATTGGTGATGGAACAAGAGGCAGTCCTGACCCATACCAGTGGACGTCCATTCAAACATCCATCACAATTCGGTATGTTTGGTGTTGTGTTTTTTTTGTTTTGTTTTTTTTCTGGATGTATCGTGATTGTTAAGTCTAATTCACATGAGTGCTTAGGCCAGTAGTCAGTAAATGGGCCAGGTATTTAAGTGGCTGGAGACACCAGGTGCTGCATGAAGGAAGTCCACTGATATCTATGGTAATGCAGCAGCTGAACAGAAATGTAACATTTTTTTTTTTTTTTTTTTTCTTCCTAAATACACTATATTGCCAATAGTAGTAAAACACCCCTCCGAATAATTAAATTCAGGTGTTCCAATCGCCTCCATGGCCACCTGTGAAATTTCCTTGCTACTAAATCAGGGCTTAAAATCTCAAGTCCTGAGCTATAAGCCAGGCCTTAAGAGTTACTTGCCACCAGTTTCCCCACCCAACCCCTGCCCCACCCCTAATTCCACCCCTAAACATGCCCTCGTAAATTATTTCATGAAATTACACTGTTAAATGTTATCCACATTACATCAGGGTCCCCAGAGTCTCCCCACATTACATCAGGGTCTCCAATGTCCCCCTAAACACTCCATCATACTTAGACCATGCACCGCACACAACTATAACCCCCCATAATCTTTCACTCACAAAACCGTAACTCTACCAAGCATATCCTATCTACTATCCAACCCAGCAGTACCTCAAATGCCCCATACTCTACCACCCATAATAACCACATAATCCTGAACCTGACCAAACCACCCATACATATAGGTTTACATACAGACACGTACATACGTACATACATACATATATACATAAACGCACACACACACATACGTGTACACACACACACACACACACACACACACACACAGAGACACATGTACACACGCACATACAGACACGTGTACATACACAGAAATACGCACACATGTACATACATACACACACATGTACACACACGCAGACACTTGTACACACACTACATACATGGACAGTGGGAATTGAAAGTTTGGGCACCCCAGCTAAAAATTTGTATTAATGTGCATAAAGAAGCCAAGGAAAGATGGAAAAATCTCCAAAAGGCATCAAATTACAGATTAGACATTCTTATAATATGTCAACAAAAGTTAGATTTTATTTCCATCATTTACCCTTTCAAAATAACAGAAAACAAAAAAAGGCGTCTGCAAAAGTTTGGGCACCCTGCAGAATTTATAGCATGCACTGCCCCCTTTGCCAAGGGGAAGACCATGTGATGTCAATCTCAAAGGTTTTAAATGCCCAGACTCATCTGACCTTGCCCCAACAATCAGCACCATGGGTTCTTCTAAGCAGTTGTCTAGAAAACAAACTGAAAATAGTTGATGCTCACAAAGCTGGAGAAGGCTATAAGAAGATAGAAAAGCGTTTTCAGATGTCAATATCCTCTGTTCGGAATGTAATTAAGAACTGGCAGTCATCAGGAAGAGTGGAAGTTAAAGCAAGATCTGGAAGACCAAGAAAAATATCAGACAGAACAGCTCGCAGGATTGTGAGAAAAACAATTCAAAACCTACGTTTGACTGCACGATCCCTCCAGAAAGATCTGGCACACACTGGAGTTGTGGTACACTATTCCACTATAAAGAGATACTTGTACAAATATGGTCTTCATGGAAGAGTCATCAGAAGAAAACCTCTTCTACGTCCTCACCACAAAAATCATCGTTTGAACTTTGCAAATGAACATATAGACAAGCCTGATGCATTTTGGAAACAAGTTCTATGGACCGATGAGGTTAAAATTGAACTTTTTGGCCGGAATGAGCAAAGGTACGTTTGGAGAACAAGGGGCACAGAATTTAATGAAAAGAACCTCTGTCCAACTGTTAAGCATGGGGTTGGATCAATCATGCTTTGGGGTTGTGTTGCAGCCAGTGGCACAGGGAACATCTCACGTGTAGAAGGAAAAATGGATTCAATAAAATTTCAGCAAATTTTGGATGGTAACTTGATGCCATCTGTGAAAAAGCTGAAGTTAAAGAGAGGATGGCTTCTACAAATGGATAATGATCCTAAACACATCTCGAAATCCACGGGGGATTACATCAAGAGGCGTAAACTGAAGGTTTTGCCATGGCCTTCACAATCTCCTGACCTCAACATAATTGAAAATCTATGGATAGACCTTAAAAGAGCAGCGCGTGACAGACAGCCCAGAAATCTCAAAGAACTGGAAGACTTTTGTAAGGAAGAATGGGCAAAGATACCTCAAACAAGAATTGAAAGACTCTTGGCTGGCTACAAAAAGCATTTACAAGCTGTGATACTTGCCAAAGGGGGCAGTACAAGATATTAACTCTGCAGGGTGCCCAATCTTTTGCAGACGCCATTTTTTTGTTTTCTGTTATTTTGAAAGTGTAAATGATGGAAATAAAATCTAACTTTTGTTGACATATTATAAGAATGTCTAATCTGTAATTTGATGCCTTTTGGAGATTTTTCCATCTTTCCTTGGCTTCTTTATGCACATTAATACAAATTTTTAGCTGGGGTGCCCAAACTTTCGATCCCCACTGTACATACATGCAGACACATGTACACACGCACCCACCCTATAAAAAGTTGCAATACTTTGTTGTTCACTCACAGATCTGGGTACTGCACTCTAGGGGGAGGCAGAGAGCACAGCACACACTCCTTCCTTTGCTTTCACTTCGCTCAGCTATTGAGCAGTCTGATGGCTCCCAGTGCAAGTGATAGATCTGGACCTGAGTTCCGAGCCTGCTCAGCAAGATGGCCCTGGGGACACACTCGCCCCCACCGTAATTTCCACTCGCCAATGCGAGCAGGTGAGTGGAAATTTCAAGGCCTGTAAAATGTTAGTTGCACTATAACAAAATGGAAGCAACTGGGAACAACAGCAACTCAGCCATGAAGTGGTAGGCCATGCATCCAAGCCTTGCACGATCAAGTGCAATGCAAAGCGTTAGATGCAGTGGTGTAAAGCATGCCGCCATTGGACTCTAGAGCAGTGGAGATGTGTTCTCTGAAGTAACGAATCGCGCTTCTCTGGCAGTCTGATGGATGTGTCTGGGTTTAGCGGTTGCCAGGAGAAAGGTACTTGCCTGACTGCATTGTGCAAAGTTTGATGGAGGGGGGATTATGGTGTGGGGTTGTTTTTCAGGAGTTTGGCTTGGCCCTTTAGTTCCAGTGAAGGGAACTCTTAAGGCATCAGCATACCAAGACATTTTGGACAATTTCATGCTCTCAGCTTTGTGGGAACAGTTTGGGAATGCCCCCTTCCTGTTCCAACATGACTGCGCACCAGTGCACAAAGCAAGGTCCATAAAGACCTGGATGAGTTTGGAGTGGAGGAACTTGACTGGCCTGCACAGAGTGCTGACCTCAACCCGATAGAACACAATTGGGATGAATTATAGCAGAGACTGCGAGTGCTTCTCGTCCGACATCAGTGACTGGCCTCATTTTTCTGAAAGAATGCTCAAACATTCCCATAGACACACTCCTAAACCTTGTAGACAGCCTTCCCAGAAGAGTTGAAGCTGTTATATCTGCAAAGGGTAAGCAAACTCACTATTGGACCCTACGGACTAAGACTGGGATGTCATTAAAGTTCATGTGCTTGTAAAGGCAGGTGGCCCAATGCTTTTGGTAATATCGTGTATGTCAGGTTTCTATGGTAGTGAGTTTTTGTAGAAGGCCAAATTGGGGCTCCCCAGGGTGTGGAGTCTAAGCCCCAACCTGCTACTTCACCAGAGCCCAGCTGAAGATAGAAGACCACTTGAGTGTGCAGAATACAGATGACAGGAGACAGAAGAGGATGCGGGAAATGAGGCAAGGTCAGGGTGGGCGGCAGGCAAACAAAAACCGTGTACAAAGCCAGGGTCAGTACATGGGACGTCAAACACAAAGTACAAGTAATACAAGGAGCACAGAGAAACTAGGAAGTTGCTCAGACAATGCAGGTTGCAAAGAGAACGTTTATATAATAGGAGGGGGACTGTAATGCCAAAAAGTGATAGAGAAAGGGACGTAAATCGACAGTAGCGCAGGCAATGCCCATAGGTGAGCAGAGGCCAGCAGCACATGTGCATAGAATCCCAGGTCTAGCGAAACCACTGCAACAAGGAGGTAAGAATTTCACAAACCGGAAACTGCAGGCTAAACCATGACAGAATGTTTATGCAGAGTTGTTTAACCTGTGAAGAACTATTGATAGCTGTATAGCCTCCAAATTTCCAAGTCATCCAATCTCCATTGACTGAGCACCAGGCGATGTTTATTGTCCCTGCAGCAGAGAGGCCCGGCGAGAACTCTGTCAATTTTTTACTGCTATTCACAGCATTCGAGATTGCTCTCATTTTCACTTTGTGACATCTGTTTTCCCAGAGTGAGCAAAAATGTGAAGTGTTGGTTGGATATATGGTCTATGGCTGTCCTTGAGCATGTACAGTATTGTATTGGGCTGTGCTCCAGTTCAGGCTGTAAATACTATAAGAACCTGATCATGCTGTGACCTCAAGTCTTTATTGTGATCTATTTTTTAGCTAAGGCGGTTAATTTGAGCATGGTTAGAGTGACTTTTAAATTTCCTGTTCCAGGTCTGCTAGCTTCTTAAAGTCAGAAGGGACATTAATGAGTAGCCCCAGTCAACAGCTGTTTCCTCCCAAACCTGAAGTGTTTATTGATGTATTGTAATAACTGGAAACTAAAGTCCACCCGGTAGTTTCTGTAGATGTGTGTGTGTGTGTGTGTGTGTGTGTGTGTGTGTTTTCTTTATATTGCAAAGAGTCATATAACTTTTCCAAACCTGTTGCTGAACCTCATAATTCTTTCAAAACCCAAACAAAATGAGTACGGTATTTCGAACACTAGTACATTTCGGAGGAATGTGGGTTTTTTTCTACAGCACCAAAATGTAGCAAAGCTAGTTTTGTTTTCACAGCCTTTTGTGCCTTTTTTTTTTCTTTTTTACAGGGACCTGACTATGGAAATAGTGCGGTATCGTCTTGTTGGCCCCCTCTCTCACTCTGTACTCAATGATGCTCTGCACCCAGCCCCTATCCACAAAGTAAGCATTTACTGTAACATGTTGGTTTCTACCTTTTTGGCCTCATGCACACTGGCCGTCAGAATAAATAAATATTCCAGACAATAGAATGCCTTTGCACCAAATGCACAACGTGGGTTTAGGGATGTTTTTTAGGAACTGTTTTGTTAAAAACTTTCTGGGCAGGCTATGCAGTCATAAAACGTCTTTATTTTATCCACAGAAAACTGAAGATCATGGGCCCCACAGGTGGTGGGAAGACTACTGTCAGAATTCAGATATTAGTCTCCTTCATGACCAGCAGAGCTGCCTCTTCAGTTTACTGCAAGGTATACCCTGAGTGCTTTGGGGAATTTTGTTCTCAATTACTTCTCTGACCTATTATTGGGGTAAACGGCAGATCTCTGGAGTAAAAGTACTGGCCCCTGGATGACGGACACAAAGCAATAAATGCAAAGGGGCATGATCCTCTTATTGTGGGCTAAAGTTCTTTGCACCAGAAGTTTAACATGGTGCATCAAGAATATCCTCTTACTATTCTAGTATTGGAGACTTTCTATTTGACCGTGCCTTACCCAGGCCCCTAATTTTCACAGATCACAACAAACACTCTGAAGTCAGGGTTTAGTCTGTCTCCAAGCCCTGGTTCACACCAGTGTGACTTGAGAGTTCAAAGTCGCACCCTATTAGTGGCTATGAAGCTGTTCAAATCGGTGCAACTCAAGTCGCAGTGACTTTAAAAGTTTCCTGCCCTATCTTTGTGCGACTTCATTGCAATGTACATTGACATCTGTTAAATAAAGTCACTCAGAGTGTCAGCAAGCCACAATGAAGTTGCACTCAATAGTTAGCTTTGAAGTTGCACAAAGTAGCTTGATTTCAAAACTATTGGTGTGGACCAGGGCTTATACCTGCTGGTGGTTTATATTAGGAGGCTGGCAGACTGCCAAGATCTGCTCCCATAGAAAAACCGTGCTCATGTTGTGAACTTTGAAAATGAATATATAATTTTTAGAGGGCTTGTCTGAAAGTGCATTTTCTGCTTCAGCAGAATCTGTAAATACCGAAGACTACATGAGCTGAGCACAGTTTTCACTTTTACGTGTCAGTCTTGCCGAGAGGCTGATGGTACATTCTCTGTGAACTTGAAACTTATGTGGAACTTTAGTCAGAAAATGATGATTACTTCATTCAGGCCTCTTTTGCAGGTATAGCTATGTAAAACATTAAAAATAGGTGCGTATACTGTTTAAAATCCAGTAAAACACAGGCTCACTCTGCATAGTTACTTTAGCACTGTCCTTAAAATCAGAGCCACTAGCAGCGGATATGCCCTCGGCCTAAAGATTTACTGCTGCTCAGGGGCTCTGGGATGCAGTAAAATGGCAGCCTCCTGCAAGAAAAAAAGGAGCAATGCTAGAGGTAATTTTACAGCACAGTAGTTTTGGAAGCATAATTCATGTGGAATATACTGTCATGGCCAAAAATCTGGCATCCCTGCATTTCTGTCAGCTAATGCACCACTTTCTCAGAAAATTGTTGTAATTACAAATGTTTAGGAATTCTGATGTTTCTTTTATTTGTATGACAAAGTGGAGAAACAAAAAGTCAAATCTGACACATTCCACGCAAATCCCCAAAAATGGACTAGACAAAATTATTGGCACCTTCTCAAAATTTGTTAGAAATAATTGCGTTCCACTTTTGTGATGCTCTTGTAATTTGTAATTAAACTCACCTGTGTCAATTACCAGGTGATCACACCGGCAACCAGTTAAAATGGTGAAAATTTGACTCAACCTTTCTGTTGTGTATTTGTGAGCCACATGGATCACAGATAAGAGAATTGTCTGAAAATTTGAGAACAAAAATTGTGGAAAAGTATGGACAATCTCAAGGTTACAGTCCATCTCCAGAGATCTTAATGTTCCTGTGTCCACTGCGCAACATTGTCTAGTTTACAGCCCATGGCACTGTAGCTAATCTCCCTGAACGTGGACGAAAGTGACAAAATTGATCAAAGATTGCAATGAAGGATTGTTCGAATGATGGTAAAAGAATCTTGATCAACTTCCAGACAAATTCAAGCTGACCTTCAAGCACAGAGTACAATTGTCTTATGTCACCATCTGAATGAATAGTGACGCTATGGTAGGAGACCCAGGAGGACCCCACTGCTGACACAGAAACAAAAAAAAAAAAAAGCCAGATTGGAGTTTGCCAAAACTTACCTGAGGAACCTAAAATCCTTTTGGGAGAATGTGCTGTGGACAGACGAAACACAGTTACAGCTTTTTGGTAAAGCCCATCATTCTACTGTTTTCAGAAAAAGCAATGAGGCCTTTAAAGAAAAGAATACAGTCCCTACAGTCAAACATGGTGGAGGTTCACTGATGGTTTGTGGTTGCTTTGCTGCTTCAGGCACTGGATGTCTTGATCATTTGCATGGCATTGTGAAATCTGAAGACTACCAAAGCATTCTGGGGTTGTAGGGCCCAGTGTCAAACCCAAAGCACATGTCAAGAAGCATCCAAAAATGGTTTCAGACAAAGCGCTGGAGAGTACCGAACTTGCCAGCAATGAGTCCAGATCTCAATCCCATAGAGCACATGTTGAGAGATCTCAAAACAGTAGTTGGGAAAGGAACCCTTCCAATCTGAGAGACCTGGAGCAGTTGGTGAAAGAAGAGTGGTCCAAAATTCCAGTAGAGAGGTGGAAGAAACTCATTGATAGTTACAGGAAGCAATTGATTTCAGTTATTTTATTTTTTTATTTTCCAAGGGGTGTACTATCAAATGTTAAAATGAGGTTGCCAATCATTTTGTCCGGTCCATTTTTGGGGTTTTGCAAGGACTGTGTAAAATTTGGCTTGTTTCTTCACTCTTTTGTGTCATACCAATACAAACAAAAAAATAAACCTTAATAAATAACATAATTTTTTTTAAATACATTTATTATGGGTAAAGTTAAGCTTTAAAACAAATACAACCACTGCTGGGCTTCTGAAGATGCTTGTTTGGCTGTCAAGCAACTTTTAAAATACTTGCGTCTGAATCGGCATACACAGAACTGGCATGCCTTCAGTGCAAGTTAATGACATCAGAACTCCTGATCTGCAAACTTTGGAGTCCGAAGAGATTTAATCATATCGTGTATTATAATCATATACTATACTGCCGACACAGGTTTTTCAAATGGGCACAGCCATCTGTTAAAGTTTCCCGTTTATTCTGGTGTTCTGCAGCTGACTGCCCAGTTGGCTAGATCCTGTAGTTGTCCTAATTCCTTTGAGCTGCTGTCACGGTTCACCCACACGCCCACAGCGACTAGCTAACCGAGGCTCGCACGTGCGGCCGTGACTTGGGGTACGAGGGAATAAGGGGGACTTAATTTCTAATGTATATAAGACCAGCCGTGATACACTTTCACAGCCCGCACTACCTCTTGGCCACCACTGAAGGGAGACTCCACTCCAATCCAGCCGGCCGACCACACACTGGCAGATACAAATCTTACATATAATCTGGTGAACTAATTAGGGTTGAGCAGCAGCCCAGCAATCACACACCCTTCTAGGATCCCTCCAGCTATCCTACAAGCTAGGTGTTAATCACTCTTCCACTTATCCGCAGAACAGTCTGTTGGGACACCACACACACAGATCTCTGTCTGGCAGATCTGCTACCTTTACAATCTGCACGCAATCTGCCAACACACAGTGCAATTGCATACAGATAGGCAATGAACTTGACCGAGCATTTAAAGACACTAAAATACAATACAATCTAATCTCTCCGAAGATATGAGCCTGTGCTTAAGTACCCAGAAGTCACTTATTAATTTTAAGATCTAATATCCTGAAAGTGGGCAGTGCATAAAATATGTAAAAAGTTACAGAAAATACAAAAAAAGCAAGACACATAAATGGCTATTGACTATAAAATGAAAGGGAAATAAAACAGAAATAAAACTTTTACCAAGATTTATCCTGCGACTGGAGCAAATCAGAGAGAGTTCGCAATCCGTCAGTCAATAAGGACGGGCTCTGTACGAATCACAACATCCATACCTCAGGGTGCTCAATTTACGGGAATATGGACCTGGGCTGGACATGAGTCCTTGGCCAATTGACTCTGGGGGGTGTTCCTGTGCCCGCCCACAGGATGTTCTGGGTACTGAAGTGCCCAAAGTCGATTGGACCAGGAACGGTTTGAATCACCAAGTCAGGGATTGAATTTCCGACACCAGCGCATCAGTCCGATCGTGACAGTACCAATCACTGTTCAGCTGTTGCGATCCGGCGCCACATAATCATTTCCTGCATTTTTTGGCATTCTACATAGGCCACAAATACAGTTTTTGGTTTTTTTCATGCAGATGTAGCCTACAGAGTGTCCAATCGGAGGGAAGTATTTTCATCTCTCTGCAACTAATATTTTAGCTTTTATGAGAGATGAAACATATTCCTTTTGATCTATGTATATAAGTCAAAGCTTCCCAGACAGATCGGAGCCCCCCTGGTCATCTGCAGTCGAAATGTCTGGAGCCATTTCCTTCCAGGTTTTCAGGAAGGTGACAAATCTTATTGGCACTTAGGTGTCACTTACAGCCTGAGGAAGCTGCTCTCTTTTCAGATGCTAATGGATGAGCACATGTCTCTGAATACCTATGACTGAATATATGACTGAATACGTCTTTAATAACAAGGAATGAAACTAAATTTATGATTACATATTGCTACAGGTCACATCTTATCTACTCAAATCTGTACATTTATGTCACATCTCAGCTATTCAAATCTTACATGTACGTTACAGCTGCCTTTATAGATTTAGCGGTTCCAAATGTCTACTGGACTAACTGCTTTTTTTTCTCCGATGCCCATTTTAAGGTGAATACAATTTTTGGTCCTTTGTACTGATGTCTATTGTCCATATAACCTGAAGATCTTACCAAGGCAAATATTTGAAAGTTTTTTTTTTTTTTCCTTTTCAACACCACAAAATTAGACAAATATATACACGTGCATAAAAATGCTCAGAATTTAAAGTGAAACTGCAGGCACACGGCACATATATACCGTTTTAATACATGTATGGTTAACTGTTAGAGTATTTGTAATTTTATTTAGCCAGCTTTTTAAGCTCTACAGCCCTGCCTGGTTCTTACCCTCTAAAAACTATTTTGTAATTGGGTACACCATTCATTACTGTAGAGTACATGATTGTTGTGGCTGGGAAGGGCGCATTTCCGAAACCCTAATTCAATAACCTTTTCAAGGAGTTGTACTTTGTCAGTGGACAAGAATGTATCGTGCCTATTCCTATTTATTAAACCTATATGCTTATGACTTCTTTCTAGGAATAGCCTCACCGGCACAGATTCCACCTGGAACCATTTTGGGTCTCACAGTTGGAGATCCAAGAGTCAATTTACCTAAGAAGAGAACCAAATCTCTGCCAAATTTTGAGCAGTGTGAAGGTGAATCATCTGGCTATTGTTTATATTCACAAAGTATTGTGTACAGGTTTAATGTTTGTGTAGAAGGATCGAGCTATTGCTGGCCTTGTGCTCAGTGGGAGCCTCTGTTTTTCCATACAGATGACCCAGGTTCAAATCCTGGCAAGGCCAACTGGAAAAGTGTTTCCTGCTCTTCATGTGTTGAACTATTCATCTTGGACTTCTTTGGCAGTTCATGATTGTTAGCAATGTGTATGTAGCTTTATCATCTCTTGCTGTACTGTGCGGAGAGATGGCAACAAGGATAGAAATGAAAGCCCTGCCTGTACAGGTTTACAATCCTAGATTAAAACTGGACTAGTAACAAGTGTTAAGGGAATGAGGAAGCTATAAGTAAGGTGGTGGAGGAGGATAAAACTGGTTGGGTCAGTTAGAGGAAAATACGCTGGGCTAATGTGATTTTACCTTTACTAAGAGAAATATTTCAGCTAAAATGTTTGCTACATGGTTCTCTGTGGTCCCTTTCTTGAGCCACTGAGCCAAAATGGTTGGTCAGTCAAAACATTCAATCTGCATCCCTGGTCAGGTTGGTGATTAAGTATGATGTTCAGATAAATTCACTTGATAGAGAGATCAGCAATAATAGTTTACTGTGCAACAGGATACCGAAAATGGTGCCCGTGAATGCAGCCTGTGCTTGTTTTCCCTTCTATTGCCTGCTGTAAGCTCCAAGTTGGGCTGGTCAGAGCTTACACTAGGCTGAAGAATTTCTTCCCAACCTCATGTGGCAGTGCTGGGGCCTGGTAAATGGCTGCTCAGACAAGAAACGCTACTCATGCTTTCAATTTCTTTTCACTTTTGATGGCTGAATGTAGCTTCGGGAAGGTAACACGGTAGGCTCTGAGGGCGGAGTGGCATCAAAGTAAGTTTTAAGTGGCTACAAGATGACTGAAGGATTCTGACTGGCTTCTTCACTCCCTCCCCAAGCCTGTAAATGAGTTAGCATGTGCTCTTTTTTTTTTTTTTTTTTTTGTTTTTTTCCTTCCAGGGGGCAGAGGGGAGCGAGTACTGATATTTTATTTGCAGCTACTGACTTTTATAAAAAAAAAATAAAGCTGAAGTTCCTCTTTAAAGAATAAGGTTTTATTCATTTTTTAACAAGAAAAATACAGATTTGCTTTGAAAATATGGCGATTCAAGCTTTGAGTTTTTTGTTCAGAAGTCTATTACCTTCTCTGAATCACTCATAATGCTTTGATCTTTAGGAATATTCCTGCTGACTATTCAGACAATCCATTGACCAGTGACAGAAACTAAACCATCTGGAAGATGTCAGAGCCACATTAGCATAGTAACTCATCAGGTGTCCTGTGGCATAAATAAAATGACCAGCTTCTAATACGAATTATCTGTGGATGCCTGCAGATCTGTTTATATACATTTGGATGTAACCTAACAAATGAATGCCATGTGTAAATTGCAGAATAGATTTTTTTTTTTGTCTGAATTCTTCACCGTATTCTGGGGATGTGCACAGAGTTGTCTGTTGATGGATAGATGTGTCTGTTTTTCTCTTGACTCACCAGATGGAGAGAAAGTAAGGTCACTGATGGTGAACGGTGTCCCAGCGGAGTGCTCTCAAAGTCTCATCTGGTCATCTGATATTCGCTCTCAAGTAATGGAGAATAAAATAACAGAACAGGTAAAGAACACGTGTAAAACTTTGTTATTGGTAAAAATGGTGTACACAGAGGTGTGGAAATTTTTTTTTTTTTTTTTTCTTCAAAAACTACTTGTCCAGGGACTAAATCTGGGCCCCAATCTACTTGTCCCTCATGACAATCTACTTGTCCTGATAAAAAAAAAAAACATGAATTTTAACCAAAACTGTATTTAAATCTGCTTTAAGTAATGTCTGGGGCTTTTAAAAACAAAAGGGGCTTTATGGCAACTTGAACGTGTAATATTTTTAACATTGCGCTGTTTATCTTCTCCTCCCCTCCCTGCCTGTTTCCAGC
This sequence comes from Staurois parvus, assembly GCF_062004578.1. Taxonomy (NCBI): domain Eukaryota; kingdom Metazoa; phylum Chordata; class Amphibia; order Anura; family Ranidae; genus Staurois; species Staurois parvus. Next base: position 2,890,494 of record NW_028317848.1, on the reverse strand, counting down.
ACAGCACCTGGGGATTAGCAGGGAGGGGGGGGGGGGAGACCTTGCAGTGTAATGAGCACTGATTGGTTGCTTGTCAGGAAAGGGTGGGTCAGGGCTTATACTTTATCCCTTTCACTGCCAGAGAAGTTTTTGCGTTTTCACTGTCAGTCGTTTTTTGCACACGTTTAAAAAATCATTTTAGGCCTGAAGATTACAGAAAACCCCAAACATTGTGTATTTTCTGAAAGCAGAGACCCTAGATAATAAAACTGTGGTAGTTCCAATTTTTTATGTTGCATGATTTACCGCAAAATTTTTGTAAAAAGTACAAGCAAGTTAATTTTAGGGCACAAAAAAGCAATAAATTATCCTATTTTTTGTTTGTGAAATCTAAAAGATGAGGTTGCAGCGAGTAAATAGATATCCAGCTTGTCAAGCTTTAAATTTGTGCGTGCTCATGAAATGGCAATGAACTTCAGTACCCTATATTTTCTATAGGTTGACACTTTTAAAGCCTTTATAGGTCACCAGTTTAGTGCTAAGGAGGAGGTCTGGTGCTAGCATTATCTCTTATCCTGGTGTGTGTGGCGATATGTGATATGAGTATTGCAATCGATGGTTTCATGCGTCGGCGCCCCAGTGTGTGCATTTACGTTTGTACGTGCATGTGTGTAGGGTGGGGGCCTCAATATTTTTTTGGGGGGGATGGAATGTGCTTGGGTGTAACTTTTTTTTTATTTTTTACAATAAAAAAACAAACTTTTTTCCCCTTTTTTTTTTTTTTTTTTTTTTTTTTTTTTCCCATCACATAGGGGACAAAATCCCCTATGTGATTTTTGGTGACAGGTTCTCTTTGAGACATCCAAGGTTTAAAAGACCTTGCACGTCTCCCCTCTGCTCCACTGGATGTAATGTTTTGCTCATTGCACCATATTACATTCTTTCCCGGGGATTGTATTGCAATCTCTCATCGGGGACCCGGAAGTGACATTGTAAGTCACTTCCGGGTCAGCACAAGAAGGGGAGGGAAGCGGAGCGGAATTGTCCGCTCTTCTCCCTCCCCTGTAGCAGACGGCGAGCTGGGCCTACAGATGGGCAAGCGGAGCCCAGGAAACCTCATGGTGGAGGCACAGAGAGGCTGACACTGTGAAATCGATCGGCAGCAGCACTGCCGCCAATTGCTTCACCTGACAGGTGAGCCCCCGCTGCTTGCTCGCAGCAAGGCTAAAAGAGGAAAAAAAACTATCTGCCCAACGCTCGGAACTACATGTCCCAGGCGTAGGGCGATAAGAATCCAACATCCCTATGTACATATAGCCACGGCCTAACTGTCTTCATAAATCTACCTTCTGTGTTGCCGTGTGTCTTTGCTCTTTTCTAGCATGGTCAATGCTTTCAGCCCAGTGACTGATGAGTAGGCAAATCTGATTAGTGGTAAACCACGTAAAGAAAAAAAAAAAATCCCTTGCAAGGTAAAGGCATAATGTGCTAGTACGCATAACATACTAGCACATTATGCAAACGTTGCCCTAAAACAAAGCCCTCCAGCAGTGCACTGTCACCACTGTAGAGGCTTCCATCTTCATCTGGTCTTCCTTCCAGGTTTCTGAGCTCTGGCTGGCTGAGCATGTGGGAGTCTCAGGACATGGCACAGTGCTCTGAAGGAACAGCACAGGTATGCCATTCCTTCAGAGAGCATGCGCTACCGTATGAACAACCTGAATATGTCCTAAACTGTACACGTTTAGGAGATATTCTTATTACCTACAAGTAAGCTTTATTAAAAGCTCACCTGTAGGTAAGAAGTAACAAAGTGGCTACTACCACATTTAAAGGCAAACTGGCCCGGCTAATTTGAAATATTTACATTTCTTATAGCTGAAGTGTAGCGTATGCATATAATACCTTACCTAGGCAAGGGCAAGGTTGCGATCCTTAAAGTCAGATACTGGAAACAATGAGGATCACAAATTTTACAAGACATTCATAGACCGCACAGGAGGTTTGTCTAAAGTGGACCTTAAACTAAAAAGCCTCATCTGCTTATTACACTATTATCCAAAAAAAGTTAAATGTATATATTTTTTTTTTGGGGGGCTGATGGTGTAGTAAGTACCGTATTTTTCGCCGTATAAGATGCACTTTTTCTTCCCCAAAACTGGGGGGAAAATGTCAGTGCGTCTTATGGGGCGAATATGGAGCGGCCGGTCTGGTATTTCCACCGCGGCCGTGTCAGAATACCGGGCCGGCCGCTCAGCTCTGCAGCGGGACCTTACCTGTTCCTCTATCCAGCGGCGCGCTGTCTTCCCGGCTTCTGTAGTGTGGGCACTGGGCATGACAGCCGGGTGCCAACTGCGCATGCGCAAGAAGCGGTGCTTTTTGTGAATGGTAAGGCGTTACCTGGGACACATGACAGATCCCAGAAGCCGCCGGACCAATCACAATGCGCAAGTGCTTCTCGCTCATGCACACTGGGCACCCGGCTGTCATGCCGAGCGCCATTACAGAAGCCGGGAAGACAGCGCGCGGCTGGATCGAGGAACAGGTAAGATCAAACAAAAACTCTGCGGAAGTAAGAGCAGGTACCTGTCAAATTCGGGTACCCGCTCCCCACCTCCCCAAAGGTCAGCAGTCATCTCCTGTGCTGTCCGCAGTCTCTGGTCATCCCTGTGCTGTCCGCAGTCTCTGGTCATCCCTGTGCTGTCCGCAGTCTCTGGTCATCCCTGTGCTGTCCGCAGTCTCTGGTCATCCCTGTGCTGTCCGCAGTCTCTGGTCATCCCTGTGCTGTCCGCAGTCTCTGGTCATCCCTGTGCTGTCCGCAGTCTCTGGTCATCCCTGTGCTGTCCGCAGTCTCTGGTCATCCCTGTGCTGTCCGCAGTCTCTGGTCATCCCTGTGCTGTCCGCAGTCTCTGGTCATCCCTGTGCTGTCCGCAGTCTCTGGTCATCCCTGTGCTGTCCGCAGTCTCTGGTCATCCCTGTGCTGTCCGCAGTCTCTGGTCATCCCTGTGCTGTCCGCAGTCTCTGGTCATCCCTGTGCTGTCCGCAGTCTCTGGTCATCCCTGTGCTGTCCGCAGTCTCTGGTCATCCCTGTGCTGTCCGCAGTCTCTGGTCATCCCTGTGCTGTCCGCAGTCTCTGGTCATCCCTGTGCTGTCCGCAGTCTCTGGTCATCCCTGTGCTGTCCGCAGTCTCTGGTCATCCCTGTGCTGTCCGCAGTCTCTGGTCATCCCTGTGCTGTCCGCAGTCTCTGGTCATCCCTGTGCTGTCCGCAGTCTCTGGTCATCCCTGTGCTGTCCGCAGTCTCTGGTCATCCCTGTGCTGTCCGCAGTCTCTGGTCATCCCTGTGCTGTCCGCAGTCTCTGGTCATCCCTGTGCTGTCCGCAGTCTCTGGTCATCCCTGTGCTGTCCGCAGTCTCTGGTCATCCCTGTGCTGTCCGCAGTCTCTGGTCATCCCTGTGCTGTCCGCAGTCTCTGGTCATCCCTGTGCTGTCCGCAGTCTCTGGTCATCCCTGTGCTGTCCGCAGTCTCTGGTCATCCCTGTGCTGTCCGCAGTCTCTGGTCATCCCTGTGCTGTCCGCAGTCTCTGGTCATCCCTGTGCTGTCCGCAGTCTCTGGTCATCCCTGTGCTGTCCGCAGTCTCTGGTCATCCCTGTGCTGTCCGCAGTCTCTGGTCATCCCTGTGCTGTCCGCAGTCTCTGGTCATCCCTGTGCTGTCCGCAGTCTCTGGTCATCCCTGTGCTGTCCGCAGTCTCTGGTCATCCCTGTGCTGTCCGCAGTCTCTGGTCATCCCTGTGCTGTCCGCAGTCTCTGGTCATCCCTGTGCTGTCCGCAGTCTCTGGTCATCCCTGTGCTGTCCGCAGTCTCTGGTCATCCCTGTGCTGTCCGCAGTCTCTGGTCATCCCTGTGCTGTCCGCAGTCTCTGGTCATCCCTGTGCTGTCCGCAGTCTCTGGTCATCCCTGTGCTGTCCGCAGTCTCTGGTCATCCCTGTGCTGTCCGCAGTCTCTGGTCATCCCTGTGCTGTCCGCAGTCTCTGGTCATCCCTGTGCTGTCCGCAGTCTCTGGTCATCCCTGTGCTGTCCGCAGTCTCTGGTCATCCCTGTGCTGTCCGCAGTCTCTGGTCATCCCTGTGCTGTCCGCAGTCTCTGGTCATCCCTGTGCTGTCCGCAGTCTCTGGTCATCCCTGTGCTGTCCGCAGTCTCTGGTCATCTCCTGTACTGTGTCTGCAGTCTCTGGTCATCTCCTGTACTGTGTCTGCAGTCTCTGGTCATCCCCTGTACTGTGTCTGCAGTCTCTGGTCATCTCCTGTACTGTGTCTGCAGTCTCTGGTCATCTCCTGTACTGTGTCTGCAGTCTCTGGTCATCTCCTGTACTGTGTCTGCAGTCTCTGGTCATCTCCTGTACTGTGTCTGCAGTCTCTGGTCATCTCCTGTACTGTGTCTGCAGTCTCTGGTCATCTCCTGTACTGTGTCTGCAGTCTCTGGTCATCTCCTGTACTGTGTCTGCAGTCTCTGGTCATCTCCTGTACTGTGTCTGCAGTCTCTGGTCATCTCCTGTACTGTGTCTGCAGTCTCTGGTCATCTCCTGTACTGTGTCTGCAGTCTCTGGTCATCTCCTGTACTGTGTCTGCAGTCCATTAGTTCAGAATTTTTTTTTCCTGTTTTCTGCCTCTAAAACCTAGGTGCGTCTTATGGTCAGATGCGTCTTATACGGCGAAAAATACGGTAGATTTTTTTTTTTTTTTTGTGTAAGGTCCACTTTAATGTACTATGGGTTAGCAGAGACAGTACAAATGAGCTCATTGCGTTGCGGTGCATTTTGCTTGTAGAATGAAATAAATGACTAATCTCTAATGAAAGTTCAGACCAACTGAGACCCTTAGCCTTGATCTCCAGAAGATTTTATCCCCTTCATGACCAGGCCATTTATTGCTATTTGGCACTGTGCTACATTAACTGACATTTGCGCAGTCATGCAACACTGTTCCCAAATGAAATGTATAACATTTTTTTTTTTCACACAAATAAAGCTTTCCTTTGGTGGTATTTGATCACCACTGGGTTTATTTTTTTTATATAAACATATCCAATGAAAAAATGTATTAAAGATCAAATTTCTTCATAAATTTAAGCTAAAATGTATTCTGCTACATGTCTTTTGTAAAATAAAAAAAAAAAGCGCAATAAGCGTATATTGGTTTGCAAGAAAGTTATAGGGCCTGTAAACTATGGGATATATACTGGAATTTTTATTCATTTTTTTTTTTTTTTTAATGCTTGTAATGGTGACGATCAGCGACTTAAAGCAAGACTGTGATAGTATGGCAGGCAATCTGACCCTGACATCACCTGTGACCCCAATACAGTTATCAGTGCTAATAATATACACTGGCTGGGAAGAGGTTAACATCTTAGGGCAATCAAAGGGTTAACGGTGTGCCTAACAATGTGTGACGTGTTTACTGTGTACTGATTTGACTAAGGGATGTGACTATTTTTATTCCCTGATTTGCTGGGAGACAAAAATCTGCACATTGCCGCTGTCAGAGCTCTGCGTTTACAAATACAGAGCTCTCTATCAACCGCACCGCTGATCGCTGAGTCCTGGCCATAAATCATTGGCCAGGACCCGGTGATTGGCGCATGCTGGACCGGCAGTCGCTAGCGCGTGCCCCCTACCTTTTAAAATGTCATATCGCATATATTTACATGATTCTGTGCAGCGGGCCACACTGTAGCAGTATAGCTACACTGCGCCGGTTGGGAAATGGTTTAAATAGTGAAAAAGGAGCCTAAAGGAACGCCCGCTGGCTCAAAAGGAGAATACAGAAGAGTTCATATTTTACCTGATTTTAAAGAAACCTTTTCAGTCCTAACTGTAAAGTACAGTATGCTGTATGTATGCATACACACATCATCCATTACACGATTCCCAGAACACGATTTATAGGGAGCACCGCAGTAGTGGTCTGTTAGATTGCATCTGATTAAAACCTTTGAGCTGTTCCCCGAGAAGAGGGAGAGTGGGTGAAGTACAGCTCTGACCTCTGTAACAAGCAATAAGGATAGCCAGGAAAACATGTCACAAGGAGCTTGAACTCCACTTAGTGCTGCATATGAAAATTAAAACCTATATTTGCAATATTTAATTTTTACCTGACCGAAAATAATTTTTATTTTCATCACTGGCCTTAATAAAGAGACTATATCCTTTTGTATTACAGGAAATCAACCGTTTGAGGGGTGAGCTTCTGGTACCTGGTTCACGGTTGAATCTTGGTAATAAGGAATCTAAGATTCCCATTCTGTTGATTCAGCACCCTGGCAAAGCCGCAGGCCGGGATCAGATTGGATGGGGCAGCGGCTGGGACATCTGTCTACCGAAAGGCTGGAGCATGGCTTTCTGGATCCCTCTGGTAGGTTGTCTTATCACTTGTAACTTATGCAATCTGTTTATTGTGCTACAACCTTACTTACAATGAAATCACAGATTTACCGAGGTGTCCGAGTTGGAGGTTTACAGCAAGCATTGCAACATTTCCAGTATATGGGGTCACCGCATGTTCCTGGGGACTTCCCTGACAGCCTGGCTGGAGTTCAGTCTGCACTGGAGAAAGAGGCTCAGCTGCTGGAAAAATACACCAAGTAAGTGATTATCTCGCTATGGTCACTGGGGGTACAACAGCACATCGTGACTATGGTGTTGGATTCCTGGGAGAAGTAAACAGAAACCTTTTTCAAATGAGATTCAAGTTGTGAATGTACACAACCACGTCGACATTTAAAGCGTATGTCCCAATGTTTTCTCTTTAAAAATCCTGCAAGTACATAAAAATAACCAGCTGCCAGAACTACTAGCTACTTTTTCAGCTGACAACTGGGTGCTTCTGCTATGCAGAAATTCCAGATGGTACTGTCAGTCCTTCCTGGGTTCTTCCCTGCCTGGACTACAGAATACTCACCCTTTCTTTTCTATAGAAGAATTCTGTAGTACAGTAGACAAGAACTGAGCTCCCTGGATTTCTTGCAGATCAACAGGTCCTTTTTCTGTACTAAGAAAAAAATAGAAACTGGTCACCTACCCAGGTCTATAACTGGCTTTTTAAACCGTGAACATGGAAGGCGTTCCTTGTCTGCAAGGAACATGGATAAGTATTACTTATCAAAAGACGGGGATAAGAAAGCCAGTTCAAACTGCCAGCCAGTTAGCCAACCATCAAAAACCAAATTAACCTGTCTAAGAACATGCGTTTAAAAATAGGGGTTTAGTTAGCACACATTTGCAAATACATACGCAAGCCACGGCACCCTGAGCATCTGTGGTCCTAACTCTATAAATCTTGAGTCCTCACAATGGAGGCACATGCATTTAAATGGATAGAAACAAGGGCAGGTGAACCTGAGGGAGCCCACCCCTCATTAAGGTCATGGGAGCGCACCTGACACCCAGCATGTAGCACAACGGCAGCCAGGGTGTCCAATGCACCCACTGAACCTCCAAAATCAACATACAAAGAAAAAACTGGTCACCTACCCAGGTCTATACCTGGCTTTTTAAACCGTGAACATGGAAGGCGTACTTCAATATTAGCATAAGAGTGTTGCTCTGCTCCTAAAATATAATAATGGTGCTCAGTAATCATTGTGATGTCAATACTATCTGGCATAGAAGGGCCACTCCGTACTGCAGAACACCTTCCCCTTTCCTATTCCCGTGAATGTGTCAAACTGGAACTATAAGTGCCAAAGTGTGACTCCCTTAAAGGATCCCTCTATCCTACAGAACACCTTCCTACTTGGGGTAAACAAAGTAGAACAAACAGGAACTACAAACCACCTCCCCTACCTACTTGAACATGTGTAAATAGTGATGCTAATAGAAATCACTCTGTCCTACAAACCAGTTTCATGCTTTCCAAAATATGAAGTGCATTAACAATGTCTCCCCTCCTAGGTGAACGTACCAAAGTGTGGTACTATAGTGCACCTCACCCGTGGAGTACCATAGATAAACTACAGTGATACTCACAAATGCAAATGAACAATAAACAATGAAATATCAGGGTACACTATACAATAGACATAGCAAAAAAAAGTGTCCATGCATAAAGTTAAATCTAGTCTATTAAACACATTTCTGTGCTGTTGGTGATGGGAATTAAACTTGTGCTTCCACATGTGCTCCCCCTTTTACACCGCACTCACCGCAGTGTTTGACCCGTTTCCATTGGGTCTAACACGCTTGTATAGCTCTCCATTCCACTGTGCGATGACTGTGCCCCTCCGATCTCAACTGCACTGGTCTTCTATATACCGGACCATTAAAGAATATGCCGAAGAATCGCACTTGTCTTCCATATACTGGACCATAAAGAGTATGCCAAGGAGAAAGGGAAGCTTCTATAGTGGAAAACCATTCAATTAGAAGTGACAAAAACACACTTACAATAATAAGAGCGCTCTTTACTTCTTCTCACTGTAAGTGTTTATTATAGTACCACACTTGGGTACGTTCACCTAGGAGGGGAGACATTGTTAATGCACTTTATATTTTGGAAAGGATGAAGGGGGTTTGTAGGACATTTCATATTAGCATCATTCTTTTACACATGTTCAAGTAGATAATGGAGGTGGTTTGTAGTTCGTTTGTTTTACTTGGTTTACCCCAAGTAGGAAGGTGTTCCATAGGATGGAGGGATCCTTTTAACCACTTCAAGTCCAGACGCTTTTACCCCTTTCCTGTCCAGGCCAATTTTCAGCTTTCAATGCTATCACACTTTGAATGACAATTGCGCGGTCATGCAACACTGTACCCATATGAATTTTGTAGCATTTTTTGAAACAGATAAAACTTTTTTTTTTTTTTTGCTATATAAATGAAAGTTCAAACATTAAAAAAAAAAAGTTTTTCATATAAAATTTTGCAAATAAATAATCTTTCTTCATAAATCTTGGCCAAAATGTATACAGCTTTCTTTTTAGTAATAAAAAAAACCAAAATTAGTTTATAACCAAACATTTTATAATTTTTCAGAAATGTTTTATACGTTTTTTTTTTTTTTTTAACATACCATCACCCTAGCAGTGCAGTGTCATCATAGTGACACTGTACTACTTGTGGGGGGGTGATGATTTTTTTTTTTTTTTACACTGATTGCTTTTACACCCATAAAGGCTGTAAAAGCAATCATTTCTCCTTCTCTCTGGCTGCATTCTTGCAGCCATTGAGCAATACTGTGTGAGCTGTGATTGGTCACAGCTTGTCACATGGTACAAGGCTGTTGTGAATAGCCTTGTACCATGTGACCTCTGTGATCATTCACAGATTTCAAACGTAGTAAGCAATGATGTCAGAAGTGACATCTTGCTTACTACTAATTCATGTGATCACGGATTGGCCAGTCGGTGATCACATGATCGGGACCTCACACAGAGGTCCTGTACAGCGATCAGTGTTCCGCTGTGTCCGGAGGATCATGGTGCGCATGCTCCCAGGGAGTGTACACAGGCAGGGAATGCGGGAGGACATTTAAAAACAGCAACCCACCCCTGTACTGCTCCCGTCTGGCCGTTTATGTACATGGGCTGGATAGGAAATGGTTAAGGGAGTCCACACTTCAGCACTTACTATTCTGTTTTGACACATTTATGAGAATGGGAAGGGGAAGGTGTTCTGTAGTACGGAGTGGCCCTTCTATGCCAGATAGTATTGACATTTATTACATTGATTACTGAGCACCGTTCTTCTATTTTAGGAGCAGCACAACACCCTTCTGCTAATATTGATTCTACACATTCTAATTGGGGTGTGGTAGATGTTAGCAGCAGTCCCTTACCATTGCACAGAACCAATTTCCACATTCCTTTTTCTGTACTTGCTGAGTTTTTAAGGGTTAAGACAGAAGTGATGTATGCTTTGCAGAGATGTGCTGAATGTGATTTTGTCCAGACATGCACTTTACCTTGACCCACTCCTGCCCCTTTCAGAGACCCCAAATATCACAAATGGTGTTAAAAGTATGTGTGGAATTTGTGTTCTTTTCTGAAGACTAGAGGCCAAGATAAAATAAATTGTGGGTTGTTTAGTAAAATTGGAGAGTGGAAAATCTGGTGCTACTCTGCATAGAAACCAATCAGCTTCCAGGTTTTATTGTCAAAGCTTAATTGAACAATCTGAAGTTAGAAGCTGATTGGCTGCCATGCACAGCTGCACCAGATTCTGAGCGCTCCAGATTTATAAATCTCCCCCATTGTTTCAACATGAGGCAGTGGAATAACTAGGCACGTCTGCATTTCCCTCTTTTGTACAAGCTCCATCCCTTTGCATGCAATTTTATTTTTCAGAATTGAACGAATGCTAGAATTCATTGTTGGAGAAAACCTGCTGTATGTTAGATTTAAAGCTACTTTTTAACCATTACAATTACACTATTTTTTAACGAAACATAAACAGTGGAGAAATTGCTCACTATGGTTTCTTGGAACCATAGTCAGCCTTCAGATGTCTTTTTTACATTAATACACATTTGTGCCATAGACCATTTGCTGAAGTCTGCCATTAGCATTCATGGGTGGCCTGAAATGGTAAATAAAGCCCTGCCTATCATGACACGGTTTTTAGAACATTCTGATAATTGGTAGAACACGTTATGTAGGGTCAGAGCGAAGGAAAGCTCCACTCCAAGCTGAATTGCTTATTTTCTAGAATTCATGTCCACACAGCTGTTGTGTCCTGAAAGGAAGTCGCACACAAACATGAAAATGAATGCACTATTTCTCAAGCTGGCCATATTCTTGTAGATTCCTCTATCCATACTACCCAGCGCGGATGGATGAACCTCCTGCTGTGGCTATTGTATTGTGATAGCAGGCCCGCCATCTGTCAAAATACATGAACAGCAGTTGTTTGGCCCACACCTTTGATTTTGCAATTGAAGGATGTTGGGTGGGAGGGTAGTAGAGAACAAAAAACAAAGCGCACCAACCTTGTGCATTACCTCAGTAGGAAATTAATACATTTATTGATAAATCTACTCACAAGAGTAGCAATATAAAAGGCATGTAACATCAAAAAGGGAAACACTGGGTTAGGAGACATGTGCTCCACTTTAAGTTCAATGTACTTAGTGACGTTCTTGTAATATACTACACTGCTAGTAACTGGTTTTAAAACTGATCCTTTCCCACTTGATTCTGAACATTTCTTGTTTTACAAAATCAGAGCAAAGAATGCTGCTTTGGAATCTTGAGCAATCGCACATTTGAAAAATGATTTTCTTCTGACTTCTTGTTTCATATAAGGCGCCCACCTGCAAAGAGGACAAACTTTATCAAGCATGGCATTCTGGCACCATTTCTGTGCCCCTGGGAACAACTGACCAAAGAGTGGGAGATGCGGGCTGGGGCAGAGCTAGACAGATCTGTAATGGAGAAGGAGGAACGAGGAACTGAAGCTGGGGCACAACTAGTCGGATCTGTAAAGAAGAAGGTGGAACATGGAACTGAAGCTGGGGCACAATTAGTCGGATCTGTAAAGAAGGTGGAACCTGGAACTGAAGCTGGGGCACAACCAGTCGGATCTGTAAAGAAGGTGGAACCTGGAACTGAAGCTGGGGCACAACTAGTCGGATCTGTAAAGAAGGTGGAACATGGAACTGAAGCTGGGGCACAACTAGTCGGTTCTGTAAAGGTGGAACATGGAACTGAAGCTGGGGCACAACTAGTCGGTTCTGTAAAGAAGGTGGAACATGGAACTGAAGCTGGGGCACAACTAGTCGGTTCTGTAAAGAAGGTGGAACATGGAACTGAAGCTGGGGCACAACTAGTCGGATCTGTAAGGGAGAAGGTGGAACATGGAACTGAAGCTGGGGCACAACTAGTCGGTTCTGTAAAGAAGGTGGAACATGGAACTGAAGCTGGGGCACAACTAGTCGGATCTGTAAAGAAGGTGGAACATGGAACTGAAGCTGGGGCACAACTAGTCGGATCTGTAAGGGAGAAGGTGGAACATGGAACTGAAGCTGGGGCACAACTAGTCAGATCTGTAAAGGAGAAGGTTGAACATGGAACTGAAGCTGGAGAAGAGCAAGACAGAACTGTAAAGAAGGAGGAGGAAACTGGAACTGAAGCTGGGGCAGAGTTATACAGATCTGTACAGGAGGACAATGGAACTGAAGATCAGTTACAACATTCCAAAGACATAAATATGAAATCCGGTTCTGCTGTCATGACTGAGCAAAACCTCACGGAGATGGGCCCAAAAGAAGCACAAGGTTTCTCTGTGTTAAGGTATAGCAAATATGTTGTATTCTTTTTGTATATGTAATTTGACTCCTGGTGTATTACAGTTCCAGCCATAACAATGGAGTATGAATTTACAGAATGTAGTCATGTCTTTGATATGCTGTTTGGAAGAAAACCTAATCTACCGTCTGGATTAGTGGCTGTTATGGTATGAAACATCCCTCTGTGCCTTTCTGGGAAGGTGCTGGAAGAGCAGCCGCAGACATGCTGTGTCATATCACACTTTTTTCCTCCCTTTGGAGTGATTTTCTCTCACTTCCTGCTGTATCTCTAGTACAAGCTACGACATAGGAAAAGCCTGTAGAGGTTCTAAATATTCCCTATTCTTCAAAATGTAGAGCTTTAGATAGACTGAGGCGAACCAATCATTACTGAACTTATGGAAGATTCTGGATGTTCAGGATAAGTCTGATCATTGGAGGAGAGCACACAGTTTCCCAGCACAGTCAACAAACTGACCACGCTGTACTCCCATCCCTGCTGCGGTCAGTTTTCAATAGGAAAGCAGAGTTCCTGTTGGGAACACCGGGTATTTCACACAAAGGTAGCATTGTGAAGACAACAGGATAACTTTTCATTCGAGTGCATGGTACATCAGACACATCAAGAATATGAAATTAAAGAAATTACATATTCTTTAAAGCCCAACTCTGGGCTTTAAAAAAATGATCCTTTGCAGTGGGGGCTGTGCCTGCACTGCAAGAGTTAATAGCTTGTTTTGTCTAGGGGAGAACAGAAACAGTTTTACATACCTGATCCTCCGCTCCCCTGGTAGGTGGGCCCCCTCTTATGATCCAGAGGTGGATTTTCCCTCGGTGTCGTTCTGTCCAGTGCAGGGCTCTGCTTTGGTCTTGAGACTGTCAGGACCCTAGACTGGTGGAGCATAGGTTGCAGACACTGTAGGAGACTGGCCTAGCTGCATGGAGAAGTAGAGGATCAGGTACATAAATCTCCTTTTATTCCCCTAGGCCAGTGGTGGGCAACCTTTTTTTTTTTTTCAACTGAGCCAAATCTCGCCAAAACCACGATTGAAATTTATTTTGAGAGCCACATTTTTAAAACTGAAAATTCATCCCCCCTATAGTAATTCATCCCCCCTATAGTAATTCATCCCCCCTATAGTAATTCATCCCCCCTATTGTGTCAATTCACTTACCTTTGCTCCGCGCATTCCACTCGCCGTGTTCTCGCGCCGTTCCGGTCTTCAGGGCGGACTGTGAGAGGAGAGGAGTTTGTCACGCTGCCCCGCCTACATCCTGACAGCCAATGTTTGCCACGCTCCGCGGGCCGGATTAAAAGGTCCGCCGGGCCGTATACGGCCCGCGGGCCGTAGTTTGCCCATTGCTGGGCTAGCTGCAGAGTCCTGACTTTTGGGGCGGCCGGCCGAGTGGAGGGAGGGGAGCGGGCGCTCGGCACACAGAAGAGCCGCATTAAAATGTGTAAAGAGCCGCATGTGGCTCGCGAGCCGCGGCTTGCCGACCACTGATCTAGACCTAAATGACCCTAGACCTTTCCTGTAGACCTAAATGACTAGAGCAACAAGCCCTTGCAGTGCAGGCAGCTTGAACACAAACATGTAATGTGTGGTACCTTATCAAGGAGACAATGTAGTGTTTAATTAAGGGAACCCTAGAATGCAGTCGCTTTACAATAAATGGCACGCAGACCGTCCATCCCTGGAGGAGGATAATTGGGAGGATTGTCTTCTGCAATGCCTCCCTATGATCTCAGCCAGGAATTGTTTTCTACAACTAAAATGTATCCATAGAGTATATTACACCCTTCGGCGACTGGCTGAGATATATCCTGGTAGATTGGCAACATGTCTTCACTGTGATATGGCATTGGGCATGTTTAGCCATATGTTTTGGGAATGTACGAAGCGATGTTCTTTTTGGACCGGTGTATTGGACACTGTTAATGCTGTTGGCAAGCTATCTGTTCCCATGGATCCGCTGATGATGTTGTTGGGCCTTCGTGATCTTGTAGTGGCATCTAAGCATAGCAAACTGTTTTTTGTCTTTTTTTTTTTTTTTTTTTCTTTATAGTACGCTAGAAGGGAAATTTTGTTGAGATGGAAGCTGTCCACCCCGCCCACGGTCTCTGGTTGGAAGGCAGCAATCAGTGATACTGATACAGGATGATACTGTAGGATCTCCGTTTTGGAACATGAGTATACGGCTTATTTACTGTATACTAAAAGCTTGATTGGTTTCATGTATCTTGGATTGTTTATACTTTTGTACAATTTCAATAAATGCAACTGTTAAAAAAAAAAAAAAAAGTCTATATAAAGGACATCTCCTCCAATATTTTCTTACTATTTTGTTTTACAGAAGCAAAAAGGCTTTGAAAATGCTGTGTGCTATCTTTGATCCTTATGGTAGGAATTCCGGTCACATCCAATCTCCAGAGATGTCAAGTCTGGTGACCCCCATTTTAAGAGACTTCCCGAGATCATTAGTGTGGGTCAGACTGGCCATGGTGACAAAGGGAAGTCCGGAGCTCCATTCGCTAATATGCATTCCATCTCAGAAAGACCTCATCCAGCTGAGAAAAGAGAAGTCGTTCTCGGGCCCTCAGGAGCCCAAACACAGTGACCCTTTTAAGAGTAAAATCGTGAAACAGAAGAAGGAACGGAAAAGGCAGAAATCCAAGTCTAAGCAAGATGGTTCTGAGAAGATGGAGACTAATGCAGATGCCTCAGGCGGTGATCGGCTGACACTGGGGTTGTGGCCTAGTCCTAAACCAGAGGTGATCACACACTGCAGCAGGCTCCTCGTTGGCTATGTTACGCAGGGTGACTTCTCCATGGCTGCAGGGTGTGGCGGGGCCTTAGGTTTCGTTAGTTTAACAGGTCTGTTGCACTTGTTAGAGCAAGCGAAGGACAAGATTGGTATTGTGTTACTTAGAAACCCATCCTCTCTTCAGTACAGGTTTGCAAAACTGACCATTGATATCTAAAATCAAGAATCTTTTTCTTTGAACTATCAATAGAAGTGGATCCAAGGCAATGATTAGAGCCAGGTTTTTTCAGTCAGTGCTACTACAATGTAAAATCGAGACAAGTTATGAAAGGGACAACCCTAAAATCATTTTATTTATGAAGTGAGCTCAGGCATGTTTGGACACCAGTCCGAACCCATGTGAGCGATTCCACCAAGGAGCTGTTAAAGCAGACAGATCGTAGGCGGCAGAGACAATCCCCAACCCGCAGCTGCAAGTATACATGCTCCTTCCATACATGCGTGGTGAGGAATGCATCTGCTGCCTATGATTGACCATTGGCTTTGATCATTCAGGCAGGTTTGGACTGATATCCCAACATTCCTGGGCTCTTCCCTATAAATGATTTCTTTGGGCTTGCAGTTTTATGATCTCTCTCCAACCCCACTTGCCTTCTGGCCCAGTTTTGAGTGGAGTGACAGTTTACTGCTTATGGAAATTTGGGATCTGCCATTGCTGAGGTCTTCCTAAAATGCGCCTAGCAGCCCTATTGATCCAGTGACGACATTGCTTTCTGAGTTACTGGCCTGGGAGGAACATGTGGATTATGGGATTTGACTTCCCTCTTCACTTGACGCATGCTTGTTTGTTGGATTCGTAAAACTCTAAAGCCACAGACATTTTCAAAAAGAGGCCATTTATGGCAGCCTACATATATATCTCTCTACAGTTTTCCTATAGGGAATCAGTTTGCTCTTTTTTTTCTGGCACTGGTGTTAAGGACTGTTGATCGATGAAGGGCCATATCTCTCTGCATTGCCGCAGTCCTGAATCTGGGAGCCGTGATGGTAGAATACGATTAAAGCCGCACCTGTTGGTGATTCTGACTGTCCCCAATTAAAATGGAACTCCAGCCAAATGTTTGTAGTATTGCTTTGAGTAGAGAAGGTGTCCCTAGTCTGTGTCCTTAGAACAGGAAATGAGAGAACTGCGCAGGAAACACAGCAATACACCAGACAGTGGCTTAAAGAGAACCACCCTCTATAAAATAGCCAGTGATATGTAAATGGATAAAATAAACACCTATACTTGCCTATGCCCATGAGACTCTTAACTTTTAAAAGCTTTCCCTCTGCACTGCTTTGGCCCCCTGTTCCTGCACTGGCAGTTTTAAAAGTGTAAGTCTCCACTCATTCTTATTCTGCATGCCCATAGAGCATTACATTGGTCTGCTTAAATTAACTGCTTGTTCTCAAAGATTTTACCACCTTCATCACCAAGCCATTTTTTGCTATTTGGCACTGTGCTACTTTAGCTGACAATTGCGAGGTCATGCAACACTGTACCCAAATTAAATTTGATATCATTTAACACAAATAAAGCTTTCTTTTGATGTATTTGATCAAACCGGGTTCTTTTTCCATTTAAAAAAATAAATAAAAAAAGATTGAAAAATTGGAAGGAAAAAACAATATTTTTTTACTTTTTGCTATAAATCATATCCATTAAAAAAATAATTTTAAAAAATTTAATTTCTTCATAAATTTGGGCAAAAATGTATTCTGCTACACGTCTTTGGTAAAAAAAAAAATCGCAGTAAGTGTATATTAAATGGTTTGCGTGAAAGTTATAGCGTCCACAAACTATGGAGTATATATTGGAATTTATTTTTTTTTTTTTTATATACTAGTAATGATGGAAATCAGCGACTTCTAGAAGAACTATGATAGAAAGGCGAGCAATCTGACACTGACATCACCAATGACGCTAATACAGTGATCAGTGCTAATAATATACAATGACACTGTCTAACACTGGCTGGGAAGTGGTTAACATCAAAGGGTTAACTGCCTAACAAGTGTTTGTGTTTCCTGTGTGCTGATTTTACTAAGCAATGTGATGGTTTTTATCCCCTGCTTTGCATCACCACTGTCAGCAGAGAGCCCTGTTTCACAATCTCTTCTCCAGTCATCCACTCTGCCGATCCCGGCCATAAATCCTTATATATATATATATATATATATATATATATATATATATATCTATCTCCACACAGATGGCCCACAGGGTAGCAGTAAATCTATAGTGCATGGTCGTCCGGCGGTTAAAATAAAAACAATACTTTTCCCAGGATCTCATGAGAATTCTGTGGAAGTTTTTTTTTTTGTTTTATTTTTTTTCTTGGAATTTGTGTAATTTTGTAAAGCGCATGCACAAGTTGAGCAGCTGACATCTGCTTCATCTCACTGGTGCAGTATGATAATATTGCAAGATATCACCATTTAGGTTTGATATTTCCCTAAAGGCAATGTGATGTTGCCTTCACAGGGGGCATGTGTGTGTCTGGGGCTATGTCACCACTGCCTTCAGGGGGAACAAGGAAGTGGATACCAAAAAAGGTAAGTAGAGTAATAAGATTTTTAAGAAGGCAGTGTTGGGTGATTTCACGTTAGCATGCAGAGATCCATGCTGATGGGAATTTTTGAGAAAGGGAGAAAAGTCCACTTTAACCTCTAACCAAGCCACCCCAAATAAAAGAAATGTGGTCTTTGGCCCCATTGGAACAATTTGACTTTCTTTCAGTGATCTATGTCTTATCTGGGGTTGCAGCTTGCCTTGGCGAGCTCAGATTATATCCTGAGACTCCATGGAATCCAGAGACTAGCAGAAAGAAAGGCTGTGATGCAGTTTATACAAAAACCTTCAATGGGAGAAAGGCTTCCTGTCAGCTGCAGCAATAAAGAACCAGCAAAATATCAAACTCCTTCTCTTGCTGTATAGAATGTAGTGTTTTGGTGGAGTTCCACTTTAATATCCGGTACCCTGTGTGACATGGAGTAAATATCATCCATCTGTCCATATGTGGGTTGGGTGCAGTTATGGAAATACAATTTAAAGGCACATATTTCTTCGTTTATATATCTAAGCATTTAAGAGCAGTCACATGGCTATATATTATTGCCTAAACATAAAGAAATCCTGTTTTAGGTGTATGTAGTGTATTGTAAATCCATCCACCATTGTGGTAACTTGAGTGTAGTTCCCTGACACTGTGGGGTTATTGTATCTATAAAGAGAGACGTAGTATCACAAAGGGAAGTAAATCGCGCTGAGAGGCTGCAAAAAATTCTTGATCCAGTTTTGCACAAAGCAAATTCTATCAGTCCATTGTCCAACTCTTCCGGCATGGAATGCAAAGGCATGTAATACCAATTTGCACCAAAAAACCCAAAAAGACTCTAGCCTTATGGCCATGTAGTCTTTCCCTAATAGAACTTACTAAGCCCAGGGCCCTGCATTCACTCTTATCTTTTCTCCCACAGTACACAGAATATCGAAATGTAAATAGAAATACTAAATATCTTTTCTCATCAGCAGTTGGAGCAGTCTTGTGACTTATTAGTGCCCAGCACTAGCTAAAGCTGGTAGCAGTTTTTTCTTTCTGCTCTAGGAGAATGCAGAACCCCTGACCTCTGCCTGGACAGTGCTGATTGGTCCTGTGCTGATCACATGCACTCTCCCAAGGAAAAAAACCCCTCTCTAGCAATACACACCAAACTGAGCATGTGCAAATGCATATGGTTCAGTCTGTCTCATCAGGAGATAAGAGGTGGTCACTTGAAAAAGGGGAGGAACACAGAAGTCAGGATCAAACTGCCTTTTTACACAATGCAGAGAATTAACCCCTTAGGTTCCACAGTGAGTATAACAAGCATGCTTTACTGCATATACAGACTGATTTTCCTGTTGTGGGTTTAGTAACACTTTAAGCACGTGGAAGCTGGTCTCACTGGGGTTGTAAAGTTAAATGACAATAAAATAATGCAAAACTGAAATCTTCATTGCTGCTGGCTAAATAGATGGTAACATTGCATTGTTTGTTCTTTATTTTCTTTACATAGAATTTATCTGTATGGCAGCTTTCTTTGTATGTGTACATGTAAAAATATATTTTACAGTAGCATGATTCATTTTTCTTCTGTGTATATAGTAAAGTACTTACAATTCAGCATATGTAGTGTGTGTATATTTTTTTTCATTCAAGCCTTTCTGGGTGGTATTATCATACTGCAGTCACCCAGTTTACCCTCAGGGGTGTGGACATTTAAAACAAAAAAAAAAACAATTGTCCAGGGAATAAATCGGTGCCCCAATCTACTTGTCCTGATAACAAAAAAAAAAAAATTTTTTAACCAAAACCGTATTTAAATCTGAAGTGATTTTAGGACGGTTTTAAAAACAAAAGGGTTTTATGGCGACTTAAGCAGTGCAATGTTGAAAATTTTACACATTTCCTCCTCCCCTCCCTGCCTGTCTCCAGCACTGCACCCAGGGACTAGCAGGGAGGAGAGAGACCTTCCAGTGTAATGAGCACGGATTGGCTGCTCCTCAGGAGGGGGGAGTGTTGGGCTTATCCTTTATCCCTTTTGCTGCCAGAGCCGTTTTTGCATTTTTTTGCACAAGATTAAAAAAATAATTTTAAGCCTGAAGATTACATAAAACCCCCAAATGTCATATATTTTCTGAAATCAGACACCCTAGAGAATAAAATTGGTAGTTTAAATTTTTTATGTCGCATGATATTACTGCAAACTTCAGTAAAAAAAAAAAGTAAGTGAATTTTAGGGCACGAAAAAAAAGCAATAGATTACACAATTTTTTTGGAAAATATAAAAGACGAGGTTGCATCGAGTAAATAGATATCCAACATGTCAAACCTTAAATTTGTGCGCTCATGAAATGGCGACGAATTTCAGTACCCTATATTTTCTATAGGCGACACTTTTTAAAGCCCCTTATAGGTCATCAGTATAGTGTTACGGAGGAGGTCTGGTGCTAGAATTATTGCTCTCATTCTGGCTTACACGGTGATATGTAACGTGTGTATTGCAATCAACGTTTTCATGCATAGGCATCCCAGCGTGTGCTTTTACGTTTGTATGTAGGGGTGCTTAAAAATTTTTTTTTTGGGGGGGCTGTTATGTGCTTAGGTTTAACTTTCATGCTTTACTTAATTTTTTTTCATCACATAGGGGACAATGTCCCCTATGTAATGATTTTTGATGACAGGTTCTCTTTATTGAGACATCCAAGGTCTAAAAGACCCTGGATGTCTCCCCTGTACTACACTGAATGTAATGCAGTGCACATCACACCGCATTACATTCTTTCCTGGCCTGTATGGCTGGGGATCTCTCAACGGGGACCTGGAAGTGACATGGTCACTTCCAGCTCAGGACAAGAAGGGGGAGAGGAGTGGACGTGTCCGCTCTCCTCTCTTCCCTCTAGCTGACGTCGGTGAGCCAGTCCCAGGCCCGCAGATGGGCAAGCAGACCCCGGGAGATAGTGGGTGGGGGGAGGCTGGCACTGTGTGGAAGCAATCGGTGGCAGCGCTGCTGCTGAATGCTTCCACCTGACAGCTGAGCCCGCTGCTTGCCCACAGCAGGGCCTAAGGTAATAAAAAACTACCTGCCCAGCACCCAGAACTGCATGACTCGGGTGATAGGAATTCAACTCCCCTGTTACCCTACATTTTAGCTTTTAGAATAAACAGGCTTTTCAAAGCGCTGGGGGAGGGACTACAGCCACCTTCTGTGTGATTGTGTAGTGTAATCTCCTTCCCATGCTCTGGTTGGTATGCAGATGAGGTTGAGGGGGGTTTATAAAGATACTGCAAGAACTTGCTGAGCTTTCCATTTGCAGGACCTGTTCATATCTGTGAGTTGTAAAACGCATTATGTAGGGGTTTTGTTTTTTTCTTAAGTATATTGTTAGTGTGTTTTTAATGCATTGAATGCAACTCAAAATGTGTTTTGCATGTATTTTGCATGTGATTTCCTCCCTTGTCACCTAGGAAAAAATGGACATGTGACTAGCATTTAAAGATTATTTTCTATGCCCTTTAGAAGTACTGAGCAGGTGCCTTGTAGTGCAGAAAAAGCACACAGATGTGAAAAGGTCCTTGGGCCGCTTGAGAGATTTTTCAAACATGCCATAGGTATATATGGAATCACTTCTCCCCAGTATAGAGAAGGCCTTGAAATGCCATGATGGTACAAACACCCCCCCTTCCCAATAACCCCTTTTTAGAAAGTAGACACCTCAAGGGATTTGCTGAGAGGCATGTTGAGTCCATAGAAATGTTTTTTTTTTTTTTTTTTTGTTTTTTTTTTTTTGTTTTTTTTTTTGGCCCGAACTTACCCATTGCCTACCAGTCTGCCCTCTGCTGTGTGCCCGGACTTACCCATTGCCTGCCAGCCTGCCCTTCTGTGTGCCCGGACTCTCCCATTGCCTGCCAGCCTGCCCTTCTGCTGTGTGCCTGGACTTACCCATTGCCTGCCAGCCTGCCCTCTGCTGTGTGCCCGGACTCTCCCATTGCCTGCCAGCCTGCCCTTCTGCTGTGTGCCTGGACTTACCCATTGCCTGCCAGCCTGCCTTCTGCTGTGTGCCTGGACTTACCCATTGCCTACCGGTCTGCCTTCTGCTGTGTGCCTGGACTTACCCTTTGCCTGCCAGCCTGCCCTTCTGCTATGTACCCAGACTTACCCATTGCCTACCAGTCTGCCTTTTGCTGTGTACTCGGACTTACCCATTGCCTCCCAGCCTGCCTTTTGCTGTGTACTCGGACTTACCCATTGCCTACCACTCTGCCTTCTGCTGTGTGCCCGGATGTACCCATTGCCTGCCAGCCTGCCCTTCTGTGTACCCGGACTTACCCATTGTCTGCCTTCTGCTGTGTGCCTGGACTTACCCATTGCCTGCCAGCCTGCCCTTCTGCTGTGTGCCCGGACTTACCCTTTGCCTGCCAGCCTGCCCTTCTGCTATGTACCCAGACTTACCCATTGCCTACCAGTCTGCCTTTTGC
Source organism: Staurois parvus (assembly GCF_062004578.1). Taxonomy (NCBI): domain Eukaryota; kingdom Metazoa; phylum Chordata; class Amphibia; order Anura; family Ranidae; genus Staurois; species Staurois parvus. The sequence continues at coordinate 2,868,406 of NW_028317848.1, read as the reverse complement.
TGTGTACTCGGACTTACCCATTGCCTGCCAGCCTGCCTTTTGCTGTGTACTCGGACTTACCCATTGCCTGCCAGTCTGCCTTTTGCTGTGTACTCGGACTTACCCATTGCCTACCACTCTGCCTTCTGCTGTGTGCCCGGACGTACCCATTGCCTGCCAGCCTGCCCTTCTGTGTACCCGGACTTACCCATTGTCTGCCTTCTGCTGTGTGCCTGGACTTACCCATTGCCTGCCAGCCTGCCCTTCTGCTGTGTGCCCGGACTGACCCATTGCCTGCCAGCCTGCCCTTCTGCCACGTGCCGGGACTTAACTCATAGCCTGCCAGAGCTGCTTTCCACTGTGGGCCCGGACTTACCCATTGTCTGGCAGTCTTCTGCCCTGTTGTGCTCCTTGTCGGGTGTCTTACCCTGTGGTACAGACTTAACACTTGTTTGCCAAAACCTTGCTATTCTCACTGTGTGCCCTCAAAATCTTTAAATAAAAGCCTTGTGTATTCTGTCCCACCTACACCTCTGTCACAGTGGCATTGATAAGCACTGACAGGTGACCGTGATGGGGCTACACAGATCATCAGTGCCCTGATAATCAGTGTAGATGTCTGTTCTGCGTAAAGCCGATTACCATCTCTCCTCTCAAGCTGTCAGCGGGAGGAGAGGACTGCCAATAACGCATTTCCTATTTACAGGCGATCAGCTGTGATTGAACACAGCTGATCACGACAGAACCGGCATTGGCTCTTTACAGTGATCGTTGATCCGCTGTGTCCCAGGGGCACAGTGCACCGCCGATTGCCGCGTGCCCGCAGTTAGAGTGGGAGGCTGTCATATGACGTCCTCCCAGAACGAGAGAACCACCACCCTCCCATCGTTACCTTAGATGGCAGGTGGGAGGCGGTTAATATGGTTACATCGCAAAATAGATTGCAAAAATGGAATAAATACAATTTTAATTCACTAAAGTGTGATACAAGCCTTGTTTACTGTCCATTTAACCACTTGTCTTATGGGATGGGCTATACCCACTCGTGTGATATGTTTTGTTTTTGCTCTGCTTTATGGTTAATTCCTTTTTTGTCTAGAGTACATTATAGATTAGTTGCCCTCCTCAGTGTGCACTATAGATCATCTTCCCCTATCAGTGTACATTATAAATCAATTTCCCTTATCAGAGTACATTATATTTCAGTTGTCCCTATACGTACATTATTGATCAGTTGCCCTTATCTGTGTACATTATTGATCACTTGCCCCAATCCATGTCCATTATTGATCAGTTGCCCCATCAGAGTACTATATTGATCAGTTGCTTCTATAAGGGTACTTTAGAGATCAGCTGGCCCTAGCACTGTACATTATCGATCAGTTGACTCCACCAGAGTACACTATAGATCAGTTGCTCTTACCAGGGTTCATTATAGACCAGATGCCCCTATAAGTGTACATTATAAATAAGTAGCCCCCTTAAAGTATATTATAGATCAGTTGCCCTTATCAAGATACATTATTGATCAGCTGCCACTAACGGTACAGTATTGATCAGTTTCCCCTCTCAGGGTACATTATACATCAGTTGCACATATTGATGTACATTACAGATCAGTTACCCCTATCAGTGTACATTATAAATCAGTTGCCCTATCGGTATATTATTGATTAGTTGCCTCCTATCAGAGTATATCATTGATTGGTTGTCCCTATTAGAGTATATTATAGATCTGATGCCCCTATCAGAGTACCCCCTTGGAGTAGTTGCCCCCATCAGAGTGCCCCTACAAATCGGATGCTCCATACGTAAGTAAATCATAGATCAGTTGTGAGTATCAGAGTATATTATAGATCAGTTGCTCCTATCAGAGTACAGATCATTTGCACCCTCAGAGTATAATATTGATCAGCTGCCCTATCATGATACATTGTAGACCATTGTCCCCATCAGGGTATGTTATAAATCCATTGCCCCCTAACACAGTGCTCTGGGTATCTCTAGGATTAATCCTCGTAACCTGGTAGGCAGGAGGAGAAATGTGCTGCAGGGGGTGTGACACGTGACATCATTAGTTGCTAGGGACGTCTGTGTTCTTAGCATCCAATTACTGCTGCTCACTTACCAGGACTTGAGGGTGGTCCTCCAGTTTAATGAAGGCTCTCTGATCCTTTCAGCCTGTTCTGTGCAGGAGGTGGAGCTAGGGACAGTATGAGGAAGCAGACTAATCTAGTCACTCTCTATATACACCTTTCTCAACCAGGGTGCCTTGAGGTTTCTTTCAGAGGTGCCTTGGCACATTAGCTGAGTGATGGAGAAAAACTGAAGGAGAAGAGAAACGCTGGAATACTACTCAGTGTTGGTGTGCAAAAGTGTATTTGCTTTGGAAGGATAAATCACCTCTAATGTTGGGTGTCCTACGTGTGTGGATGTTGCTGCATTATATAAAACTATTAGAATAATTTTTAACATTTTAGAATGGGGTGCCTTGGGACTGTCCATAATTTTAAAGGGTGCCATGACTGAAAAAAAGGTTGAGAACTCTGCAGTAAGGTATCAGTTGAGATGACAGTTTCTCTTCACTTATACACTCATGATGATGAGGTCCATTATCCTTATCGCCACTTAAAAAATTTTTTGACCGCTATGTATTTTTTATACATTTTGTTTTTGTTTGCCCTTTATCTACCATGGGAAAAGTTGATGCAGTATATAATGGTAACAACTGCAGATGTTAATGTATCCTCTGAAAAATAGCCAAAAAAGTATAAAAATTGTCACTTAGAATATATATGTGGAATTACACCCCGAAACACATTTTGCTATTTTCCATGAGTATGGGGATGCCACATGTGAGACTTTTCGGCAGCCTAGCCATGTACAGAGGCCCAAAATCCAATTACCACCTTTATGCTTTCCAAGAGCATATTTCCTCATGTCACTTTCTCACTACCTATCAGTTTCAGAGACCCTGAAATGCAAGGACAGTACAAACCCCATCCATCCCCAAATAACCCATTGTTTGAAAGTAAACACCCCAAGGAATTTGCTGAGAGGCATGTTGAGTCCATGGAACATTTGTTTGCCACAAGTTTCTGCTAAATGCCAAAAAAAGTGTCTTTTTTTTTTTTATTATTACAGTGACACAAAGTTGTCACTCTAATGAGATATTTCTCACACAGGCCAAGAGTATACATGGAATTACACCCTAAAATACATTCTGCTACTTCTACTGAGTATGGGGAAACCACGTGTGAGACTTTTTGGCAGCCTAACCATTTACAGAGGTCCAAACTCCCAATGACCACCTTTATTCTTTCCAAGAGCTTATTTCCTCATTTCACTTTCTCAGTAGCTATTACAGTTTCGGAAGCCCTGAGATGCCAGAATAGTAAAACACCCCCCATGATGATCCATTTTTGGAAAGTAGACACTCCAAGGAATTTGCTGAGAGGCATATTAAGTCCATGGAAGATTGTATTTTCTTTGCCCCTGCCCCCCCTTTTCCTTTCCCCATAGCAGTGTCTTCTGCCCCTTTCACATCCCCCCCCGCGCAGTAATGTTCTCTTCCCCCCTACTTTAAAAGCTAGGTATAAATTGGGGTGGTTGCCATTTTTGTATAGCTTGCTAATGATTTTAGCGTGGGGACACACTGGACACCTTAAGCTACCATTGTGCTCTTGCTGGGCTTTTAATGTGTCCCTGCGCCTTTGACGATTGCTCTCCCTCCAGGCATGCCTGTCCCAAATTTATCCACTGCTACATGTGTTCTAATATGGAGACTTTTAAATATTAGAGGAAGGCCTGCACTTTACAGCGGATGTTTGATGAGGCAGTGCAGCTTCCAAATATATTTGCAAATGTATGGAACTAAAACCTATGTTTTTAACGTAAATTATTAAACAGGGCCATCTTGTTTTAATTGCAGGCTAGCTGGTAAGTATGCTGGGAAATCTTTTCATTATTGAGCACTTTACAAACAAAATGTTTACTTGTTTTGGACAATACAGACTTCTTTCATACAAATGAGCCTCTGTATGGCATTTCCAAAAACATTCCATCAACAGTTCATGGTTTTTTACCACACCAGCCACTTGATTACATTACTGCAACACTTAAAGTGGACCTGAACTTAAAGTGTTACTAAACCCACAACAGTAAAACCAGTCTGTATATGCAATAAAGCATGCTTGCTATACTCACTATGGTACCAAAGGGGTTAATCCACTGCATTGTCTAAAAAGCATGCTTGATCCTGTCTTCTCTGATCTTCCCCTTCTTATACTGCCCCCCCCCATCCATCTGATAGAACAGAGCCTTGGGGGCAAGCTGCACATGCTCAGTTTGGTGTGTTTGTTAGAGAGTTTTTTTTTCTTGGAGGAGTGCTTATGATCAGCACAGATGATATGGGAGAATGAAAACTCCTCCTATAAGCTTTAGCTAGTGCTCTGCTGGACACTGATTGAAGCTACAAGACTGCTCTAGCTGCTGATAAGAAAATGTATTTAGCAGTTTGTGTTTACTAAAATAATTGCATGCCCATGTTCTGTGTACTGTGGGAGACCATATATAGCAGTGATGGCAAACCCGTGGCACGCGTGCCACAGCCGGCACGCCGAGCCTTATCTGTGGGCACGCCAGGAGAATCCAGCGGCACGCTGTCTTCCCGGCTGTAGTGTGCGTGACAGCCGGGTCCCAAGTGCGCATGCACAAGAAGCAGTGCTCTTTGTGAATGGTAAGGCGGTACCTGGGACACATGACAGATCCCAGAAGCCACCGGACCAATCACAAAGCGCAGCGCTTCTCGCGCATGCGCACTGGGCATCCGGCTGTCCGACGAGCGCCCACACTACAGAAGCCGGGAAGACTACAGAAGCCGGGAAGACAACGTGCGACTGGATAAAGGAACAGGTAAGATAAAAAAAAAAAACTCTGCGGAAGTAAGAGTGGGTACCTGTCAAATTCAGGTACCCGCTCCCCACCTCCCCAAAGGTCAGCAGTCATCTCTGTACTGTCCGCAGTCTCTGGTCATCCCCTGTACTGTGTCCGCAGTCTCTGGTCATCTCCTGTACTGTGTCCGCAGTCTCTGGTCATCTCCTGTACTGTGTCCGCAGTCTCTGGTCATCTCCTGTACTGTGTCCGCAGTCTCTGGTCATCTCCTGTACTGTGTCCGCAGTCTCTGGTCATCTCCTGTACTGTGTCCGCAGTCTCTGGTCATCTCCTGTACTGTGTCCGCAGTCTCTGGTCATCTCCTGTACTGTGTCCGCAGTCTCTGGTCATCTCCTGTACTGTGTCCGCAGTCTCTGGTCATCCCCTGTGCTGTCCGCAGTCTCTGGTCATCCCCTGTGCTGTCCGCAGTCTCTGGTCATCCCCTGTGCTGTCCGCAGTCTCTGGTCATCCCCTGTACTGTGTCCGCAGTCTCTGGTCATCTCCTGTACTGTGTCCGCAGTCTCTGGTCATCCCTGTACTGTGTCCGCAGTCTCTGGTCATCCCAGTACTGTCCGCAGTCTCTGGTCATCTCCTGTACTGTCCGCAGTCTCTGGTCATCTCCTGTACTGTCCGCAGTCTCTGGTCATCTCCTGTACTGTCCGCAGTCTCTGGTCATCCCTGTACTGTGTCCGCAGTCTCTGGTCATCCCAGTACTGTGTCCGCAGTCTCTGGTCATCCCAGTACTGTGTCCGCAGTCTCTGGTCATCCCTGTACTGTCCGCAGTCTCTGGTCATCTCCTGTACTGTGTCCGCAGTCTCTGGTCATCTCCTGTACTGTGTCCGCAGTCTCTGGTCATCTCCTGTACTGTGTCCGCAGTCTCTGGTCATCTCCTGTACTGTGTCCGCAGTCTCTGGTCATCTCCTGTACTGTGTCCGCAGTCTCTGGTCATCCCTGTACTGTGTCCGCAGTCTCTGGTCATCCCTGTACTGTGTCCGCAGTCTCTGGTCATCTCCTGTACTGTGTCCGCAGTCTCTGGTCATCTCCTGTACTGTGTCCGCAGTCTCTGGTCATCCCTGTACTGTCCGCAGTCTCTGGTCATCTCCTGTACTGTGTCCGCAGTCTCTGGTCATCCCTGTACTGTGTCCGCAGTCTCTGGTCATCCCTGTACTGTGTCCGCAGTCTCTGGTCATCCCTGTACTGTGTCCGCAGTCTCTGGTCATCCCTGTACTGTGTCCGCAGTCTCTGGTCATCCCTGTACTGTGTCCGCAGTCTCTGGTCATCCCTGTACTGTCCGCAGTCTCTGGTCATCCCTGTACTGTGTCCGCAGTCTCTGGTCATCCCTGTACTGTGTCCGCAGTCTCTGGTCATCCCTGTACTGTCCGCAGTCTCTGGTCATCCCTGTACTGTGTCCGCAGTCTCTGGTCATCCCTGTACTGTGTCCGCAGTCTCTGGTCATCCCTGTACTGTGTCCGCAGTCTCTGGTCATCCCTGTACTGTGTCCGCAGTCTCTGGTCATCCCTGTACTGTGTCCGCAGTCTCTGGTCATCCCTGTACTGTTAATTAGTTTGCACTACTGTACGAGTTGTTTTTTCTAAACCAAAAGCTCGATATTCAGGTTTCATTGCAGTGTTGGCACTTTGAAAGAAATAAGTTGGTTTTGGGTTGCAGTTTGGGCACTCGGGCTCAAAAAGGTTCGCCATCACTGATATATAGTGAATGCAGGGTCCTAGGTTTAGTGACACTTTAAAAAAAAATTTAAGATTTGGGATGATGGAAAACATATAGATTTGTTAATTGTGCCTATACAGTAACCTGAAATATAAATATGCACAGATTTGTATTGAGGATTGGTGATGTTAAAACTGTGTGGTTCACTGTTCTCCTTGCTGGAGAGAAAGCTGTACCTAAGGACCTGTAGTGCAAGGATCACCCCTGCTTCTTTCTATGAATCTGTGCTTTTCTGAATCTCCTGCTCGATTAATCCTCCGCCAGTTATCAGATTATCAGGCATCAGGGGCAGCTCTAATGTGAAGAAGCAAATCCTGCATCTACCAAGATGGCCACCAGAGAGAGACACTGTGCAGAACAAGCCATGGTATCTCAGTCAGTCAATAGGGAAAAAACTAGCTGGAGGAAGACCACAGACAATAGTGGTGACTAGGCATTTTGCAGGCCATTTTTGGACACATCTTTCATATTTCAGGTCCTTTAGTAACTCAGTCTGTTGTGGGGTCACCTGCCCCTCCGTCACCTCTGGTAAGCTGTAGTTGCCAAACAGGGACTTTTATTAAGCAAACAACAAAATGGGTTGCATGAATCAAGCTTTCATCTAAAAGCCAGTCTAAATTGGTCTCTCTCACAAAAAAAAGGCTCCATAAAATGGAAAATTTGTAACCTGGAGGCAGCTAGATTATAATTTTCTGAAGCATGAAGGTAGTTACATAGGTTGAAAAAAAAAAGACAAGTGAATCAAGTAGAACAAATACATGTAAAACCTCCATATACCCTATAGCTGCATTCGATCCAGAGAAAGGCCAAAAAAAAAACCCTATAAAGCGTGGTCCTTCCTGAACCTTTAAGGCAATCATCATCTGCTCGGCCCCTTCACTTCCCTCCAGTCTTTAGATAAGTTTTTCAACCATGAAAATAATACTCATATTCCGTTTTCATGAATGAAAAAATATTTAATAAATCTTCACTTGTGATAAATATGCATTAAGCAATATATGTAAACAAATACTATGATTAACACGCACTGTCTTATGATCTGTATTGAATATAAAGTTCTTTTCATAAACCAACAAGTATTTACAGTACAGTTCATGATGAAACATATTCAACAGTAAACCATTGTCAACCGAACAATAAATTGGTGTGACCCTGGAAGGAAAATCCCCCATACTGTGCTGTGAATGAATGAAAGACAAGTATGAAGAGATGGCAACAAACATTATGAACCCTTGAGGGTGTATTTAAAAAAAATGCAGCTATTCATCCTGTGAAATTGCCTGTACATTTATTCTGTGCAAATGAGCCAAATGAAATGTTACTGGGCTATTTTCTCATCCAGTTGAATGTTATTCATTCACAAAAAAGTAGAGAGGTTGGAGAATATACTGCACTAAGGCCACTAGATGTGGCCGATGACCATAGAAAGTGTTTATTAAATTTGATCATCAGCTCCATCTAGTGGCCATAATTTGGTATTTTTCTGATTCATTCTATTCTGTATGAATAAATAACATTTGACCTAGTTAGCAAATAGTCTTGTAACATAAGGCTTTGTCCCCTGTTCACACAGAAGATGCAGATTCACAGGACAAACAGCATTGTGACTTTTTTAGAAATTCACCCTTTAGTATCCATGAACATGGATAGGAAAGTCCAACAAAATAGGCAGTGGCCCTTAGCACCCAATCAGAATACTGGAATCAGATCAGTGGAAGATGCTTTGTCATACATTACTATGGGTTATTGTATATTGCTTTTTATTATATCAGCCTGCATGTGTTTTACAGCTCTTTAGCTTTCATTAATCCAGTTATTTTAGTATAGTTTTGTTGATGTCTAAACAGCTGCATGGAAGAAAACCTCAATATATCATTTTTTTCAGCATTTATTGCAACCACCCCAGTATAGGAAGAGACCATAAGGTGTTTCTGCTGCAAATATAAATGATTAGTAATCCTTGTGTGTATGCATGCATATTGGGAGAGCAAATAGTTTGATCTTGCACTGCCTCTGATTTATGGATTGTGCATTTCATCTTTGTGTTGAATGTTCAACCTAAGCCTAAGGACTTGATAAGGCGCCTGGAGAGCAAAACACATTGTCATGGTGGCCAACCTGCTTGCGGCTCAAGCCTCGCTATTCTGATTGGCAGTAGCCTTCTCCCAGCAGTCCTGGGTTCTGATTGACATCACTTCTGGAGCATTGGTAGGGCACGAGTTGCTCCTTGCATTACATTAGATCACATTAGTTGAATCAGAAGCATCAGCACATTTTCACTGGAACCCAAAGGGCGAATATGACTCTGGGTGACATGAGAATTGTTTCCATCTTTGCCACTGCAGTTCTTTAGCTTGTGTTTGCCGATATGTATGTCGTGAGGCAACTTTCTACAAGCATTATTATTCAGACTGTGGATTTTTATTGTGCTCTTTTAATAAAAAGGATTTGGGACTTCGGGATATATGTTCTCTGGATATACCCATAAAACATGACTATCTTGGGTCTATCTTGCACACATACACATACGTTCAAGTCAGACCGGGACTTTAAATTTTACAGGTATAAAAAGGGATACTAACGTGGCGGTACTACATGCAGTAGTAAGTAGCAAGTGTGTCCTGTTACTGATAGGCGGCACACATGTCGAGGACCAGTCCAGAAACCATTGACCAAGATGGCAGACAACAGTGTAAGTGCGTCCATGGAACAGCGTGTGATGAAACCCACAAATACCTACAGAAGAATTCAAGCACAGTATGGTGACGAGACATGTGAATGGTGGAAACATTTCAAAGATGGCTGTACGTCTGCCAGTGACGATCCGGGCCATGGTGGTTCCCAGCCCACAGCAGTCATTCCTGTGAACATTCAGCGCGTGGAACGTCTGATCCTGGATAATCGACACATAATCTGTTGTGAAATTGCACAAGAGAATCTTTCTGTGGGAACGGTGAATGCAAGTGAAGCAGGCTGTCCTAGGTGTACTGACAAATCTTTCTATGCCAAAGCTTTCCAAGCATTAGTTAAATGCTGGGAAAGGTATATAAATGTAGCAGGGGAGTATGGCAAAAAATAAATGTTTCCACTGGAAATTTTTTCTTTTATTATATAAACTCAAAAGTCCCGGTTTGACTTAAACACCATATATATATATATATCCAGCTTCAAAGTCTGTTAAATATCACAAGTTCATGTGTTATAAACCACAACAACCAACCATATTTTACCCCATCAAGCACTCACAAAACCTAAGAAGAATTTTGCTTCTCAAAATTTGAAAGGACAGAACCATCATATAGACAGTATGATTCTTTTGATTCAAGTTTTAAAATAAAGTTTCTGAGCACGGTGTGTGTCAAGGGTTGGGGGCTGCAGGCGATGTCTGTATCTGTACTTGATCGATGTTTGTAGACTAGTCTTCAGTACTGCAGCTGGAGATTTGCAATGATCGGCATGGAGCAGTCTGTACTGATCAGCTCTTTATATGACACAGTAGATGTTAATGTGTGTGCCACCCTATTGCCCAGCATGTGACCTGGCCATGGATGAACAGATGTTATAGTTATATAACATTTAAACAGTCATGCTGAATGTGTTCTCAAGTTATTTGATAATGAGATTTGCATAGATTCTCCGTCCTAATGATAAGATTGATCAAACCGTGCATAGAATTTGTGTGCTGCTCTAGGGATCAGAGTCCATATTGCTCTGCCAGGCTTGATATGGCATCAGGGTCCAGTTCTTCACTATGTTTCTCTGCTAGACGGGTAAGGAGGCCCTGAACTTCATCTTTCTCTGCCTGGCTGAGGAAGGAGAGGACAACCTGGAACAGAATAAACAAACACATTCCAGTTACTATTTTTTATCCAAAGTTTACCCATCATAGCTCTTCTTCTAAGTTACTACATAAACTTTATAATTCACAAAAAAGGGTCAGCTCACTAAGATGTAGAAGTTATATTAACCCTAGTATTCATTTCTGCTACACGTTTCCATCAGCGTCTTTAGTTTTTGTACATAACGGACTGCACCTATCTAATATGTAACTATAGAAAGCCTATTTTTTTCCTCATGTATTATCATTTTGTGACTTTGTTCTCTCCCCTCAATAGATCCCTCACTATGAATGCCTAAAACAAAAGGTAATGGTGGTATGTTAAAAAAAAACACCTATACAGAGAGAAATATGGAGATTGCCATTGCTGACCTTCTTCTGAAAATGCTTTACATGTTCAGACTTCAATAATTGCAAACTTTTTTTTTAGTTCAGTTAATCTACATTGACATGGCAGTTTAGCCAACGATAATTTGCTGCTTTCAGTGGTGGCTTACGCAGGCCATAGACGGGGCGAAAACCGGCCGTTTTTTTTTGTTATAAAAAAACAAAAAAAAAAAATCGGTCGTTCAAACGGCCGACGTTACCACCATTGGTAGAGAAAAAAAAAAAAAAAAAAAAAAAAAAAAAAAAAAAAAAAAAAAAATCGGCTGATTTTTGTCCACAGCCGGCAAATATAATAGCAGTGTCCCTGCAGAGAGCTCCGCTATTATATTTGACATGTAAAAGTATAGCGGAGTTGCAACATTGTATCTATTTGTATCCATTTCGGATACAGATGTTTCTATTCAGATACAAATAGATACAATGTTGCAACTTTGCTATACTTTTACATGTCAAATATAATAGCGGAGCTCTCTGCAGGGACACTCCGCTATTATTTTTGACATTTAAAAGTATTGCGGTAGCAACATTGTATCTATTTGTATCCGAATAGAAACATCTGTATCCGAAATGGATACAAATAGATACAGATGTTCTTCTTTTTCTTTGTCTTCATTGTCTTTTTTCTTTTCCTTCTTGCAGGTCACGGCTCATTCGCATTTTTTTTAATCGGTAAAAAGATTGGCCGATTTGCCCATCATTGCTGTGAAAATCGGCCGATCGATAAAATCGGCCGTTTTTTTTCCAACATAACCGATTAAAAAAATGTGTCAAAATCACGAAGAACGGCCGACAAATTCACCCACTAACGATCCGAAAATCGTCCGATTATTCTTTTGGACGAATTTTCGGCCGATTTTCGACCCATCTATGGCCTGCATTAGACACAGCTGCCCCTGGACATAGCAACACTCTGTTCTATTGCAGCACACAAACTGACCGATTAGCTATGACCGGTTTGTGTGCGGTCCAAACTCTGCAGAAATGCAAATCCTGGATGAATTCGGTCTGCGCCCAGGGTTAGTATTCACGTTACCGCTCATCCTAGTCTCAAACAGAAGTGGCAATAATCCGTACAGAGTACAAATCTGACAGTAGTTGCTGATCACACAGTGTGTGCCAGCAATATTTACCCCTGGCAAGAATCTACTGATTTTTGCTGACCACTGCACACAAACTGCTGTGTGAATACAGCCTTACTGAACTGCGAGTCTCCAGCCCATAACAATTATGCAGTTACATGTTAATACTCACAAAGAATCAAAACTATGACACACAAGCAACTAGCATCTTCAGGAGGAATTCTCATCACTGGTGAACAACACAAATATTAGGTAAAACACCTGCGCTTGGGAATTTGCAAATAAAATTAGCAGCTGACATAATAAATAGGTGAAAATAAACAAACTAAAAACAATTAGTGTAGCGCTTATAATGGAAATTAGCAAAAAAAATGTTGTCCAAATCCCCAAAAGAGAAAAATAATGGTGAAACAATATAGTACATTAAATAAAGTCTATAACAAAATTCATCTGATCCAGTAGTGGTGGTGCCAAGTGAAACCAAAAGCCAGAAGAAGAGAGAGAATCCAGATGAGTCAAGGACTCCCAGATGGATCTCCCAAGATGGAGATCCATCTGGGAGGCCTGGACTCATCTGCTGGGCTTGATATCCGCTTTGTTTGACCAATCCTTTGAGTGGTCAAGCTCTCTCCGATAAGAGGCCAAATGATTAGGTGATAGGTGATGGATTCTATCTCTTCTTCTTGCTTTTGGTTTCACTTGGCACCACCACTACTGGATCAGATGAATTTTGTATAGACTTTAATGTACTATATTGTTTCACTATTATTTTTCTCTTGTGAGGATTTGGACATTTTTTTTACTAATTACCATCATAAGCACTACACTAAGTGTTTAACAGCACAAATATTGTCTACCAGGGGCGGACAGACCATTCGAGCACTCGGGCATTGCCCAAGGGCCCGGGGTCAGTAGGGGGCCCCATGAGATGCCTCTGGTACCTTTCATTGGCTTTTTCATAGGCTTTTTTGGGTGTGGGCGAGGACACAGGGGCCCCATGATCCCCTATTGCCCAGGGGCCCCATGAGTTGTCAGTCCGCCCCTGTTGTCTACAATTATAAAGCCATTAATTCTAAATGATATACAGTTGTTTTAAAGCTCCATCAATGCAGTATTTGGAAACTACAACTTCCTCTAGCAAGCTGACTTAACTGGTTATACTGTATCAGCCATCGGGTTGAATGAAAATAAAATGACCCGATTCCCCCACCATAGGGTAATCACTCCTGCTGCGGTATTGTATTCTGACAGCAGGAAGCCTTCCCTAACTTTAGAATACACTTATCACACTGATTTATTTGTAAAAAAAATAACAGGCTGGTTGTACAGAAGACAATCGGTAGATCAGCTTCTGTACAACCAGTCTGCCCATACATGGATCGAAATTTGTCCGGTTTCCCACTGACCTCCCCTTCCCCCCCCCCCCCCTCCCCACAGTGGTCAGAATAAGCACTAGCACTGTTACACTTTGCCATTGTGTAATGTAACAGAAACACAACTCTTAGACCTTCTCATAAGAGGAGTCAGCGCAAAAAAAAAAAACACATCGTGGGGACCGATCGGCAGAGCTGCCCAAATTGTTTTTTGTAAGGATAAACACAAGTCGTTGGCTTTATTAAAACATCCAGTTTCTGTATTTCGCCAAATATAACGTGTTTCATGGCTTTAAACTGCCACTTCCCCAGTTCAGGGTGGTAAAATTGGTGTATCACTTGTGGAAATTATGTAATCTAGGTGTTTTTTTTTGCTGGCTCCTCCTATTGATTAGTTTACCTGCCTGAGAACCCCACAGAGTACCTAGGATGGGAACCCCGGAGGCAAACAGGGCAACCATGCTGACCCTGTGTGGAGACAGGTTTTCTCCAGCCTCAACAGTTGTGTGTGACCGCAGTCTCAGCAGTTGTAAGTTTACTTTGATCTTGTTTTTCGAAGGTTTGTACCGCGTGTGGATTAACCCACTACACGATAAGGGCTCTCCCACCTTCCCTCTCTTTTCTTTTTTGGTGGACACTCTACGCTATACCAGAGATCACTGTCCAGGTGTTTAGGATCCCTAGGTCCATGTCCTACCACTAAACTCTTGACCCTACAACCTAGACCTTGTCATGGGACACAGTGGTTTCACATGTGTTTTCACTTAAAAATCAGTTAAGAGTGACCACATAGGACAGATACCCAATTTATGCTGCATCATGATAATTTCCCTATGATATACAGTGGGTATAGAAAAGAATCACCCTCCTTTAAAATAATCACATTTCGTTGCTTTGCAGCTTCAAATGAAGACAGTTTTTGTTTTATCCAGCTATATTTACTCAGTGCAACTTATAACATCCAAGTGAAAGCTAGAACACCAACATGTCAGAAAAAAATGTAAAAAATCAAATACACTGAGTTGGAAAAAGGATCACCCCCTCCTAAAAAATTGACAGCTAATCACCTTCTTGGTGGCACAAAAAGCCATTTGACTTTTAACTGTGAACAGCTGTCTTCGTTTTGATTAAATCAGCATGAAAAGAGCTTTCCTGGAGCATTTCCGTCCCTGGTAGTGCAACTCAAGCAAACAATCAACTATGGCTGGCAAGTTACATACAAGTCTATCTAATTCAACCAATAAAAATGTATACAATCCCATATACACAGTCCTATACCCACAGTTGATCCAGAGGAAGGCAAGAAAACCTCAGCAAAGCTTCATCTAATTTGCTTAAGCAGGGAAAAGAAATGTATTTCTGATCCCCCAAGGGGCAATCAGATATTCCCTGGATCAACTTTACCTATAAATGCTAGTATTCAGTTATATTATGTGCATTTAGGAAATCATTTTTAAAGCAATCTACTGATCTGGCTAGAACCAGCTTTTGAGGCAGTCCATTCCACATTTTCACAGCTCTTACTGTGAAGAAGCCTTTCCATATTTAGAGATTAAATCTCTTTTTTTTCAGACATAAAGAATGCCCCCTTGTCCTCTGTGATGACCTAAAAGTGAATAACTCTACACGGAGTTCACTATATGGACCACCTATGTATTTATACATGTTGATCATATCACCCCTTAGTCTCCCCTTCTCAAGAGATAATAAATTCAGTTCAGCTAATCTGTCCTCATAGCTGAGCTCCTCCATGCCTCTTATCAGTTTGGTTCCCCTTCTCTGCACTTCAGTTCCCCGATATCCTTTTTGTGATTTGGTGCATAAAAACTGAACTGCATATTCCAGATGAGGTCTTACTAATGATTTGTTCAGGGATAAAATGATATCTCTCTTTCTAAAGTCTATACCTCTCTTAATACAAGAAAGGATTTTGCTTGCTTTGGAAACTGCAGGTTGGCATTACATGACCTTATTAGGCTTATGATCTACCAGATCCTTCTCCACCATTGATTCTCCCAGTTTTACTCCCCATAGTATGTAAAATGCATGCATAGTCTTAGCCCCCAAGTGCATAACTTTACATTTGGACAAGCACAAGTCAGCAGATGGACACAAAAAACTGTCAAAGGCTTTACCAATGCATAGAAGCACAGTGACGTCTATTATTAAGAAGAGGAAGGTATTTGGTACAACACAGACCCTCCCTGGATCATGACGTTGCTCCAAACTGGATGAAAGAGCCAGGAGGAAACTGGTCAGAGAAGGTACCAAGAAGTCTACAGCAATTCTGGAGCAGTTGCAGGGATTTATGACAAAGAGTGGTGACAACAATATCACAAATTCTCCACAAATGTGGCTTGTATGGGAGGGTTGCAGTCATGACTGAGCTTTGCCAAAACACACCTTGAAGATTCTGAGGCTACATGAAAAAGGGTGTTCTGGTCAGATGAGACTAAAATTTTATTATTTTTCCTCAACAGTAAACAATATGTCTGGCGGAAATCCAATACAGCTCACCATCCAAATAACACCATTCCTACAGTAAAGCATGGAGGTGGTAATATCCTGTTATAGGGGGTTTTCTCTGCAGCAGTCACGGGAGCACTGGTCAGGATAGAAAGAAAAATGGATGGGGAAAAATACCATCAAATTCTTGAGGAAAATCTGCTGCCCTCTGCCAGAAAGTTGTCAATGGGAAGAAGGTTTACCTTCCAACATAATAATGACCCAAAGCATACAGCAAAAATGTCCACACAGTGGTTGAAGGAGAAAAAGATCAATGTCCTTGCATGGCCTAGTCAAAGCCCAGACTTAAACCCCATTGAAAATCTGTGGAATTACTTGAAGACTGCAGTCCACAAACAGTCACCATCAAATTTAACTGAACTTGAGCAGTTCTGCAAAGAAGAGTGGGCAAATATTGTAGATAATCACATTTATCACATGATAGTAGACACATATCCCAACAGAATAAAGGCAGTAATTAAAGCAAAAGGCGGTTCAAAAAATTACTGACACAGGGGGGTGATCCTTTTTCCAACTCAGTGAGTCTGTTTTTTGTTATTTTTTATCTTTTACTTGGATGTTATAAGTTGCACCGACTATATACAGCTGAATAAAACAAAACTGTGTCTGTTTTCATTTCAACCTGCAAAGCAACATGATTATGTGATTATGTTAAAGAGGGTGATTCTTTTCTATATCCACTGTACAATATCTTTACAGATGGCTAACACGGATGAGACAAATGATAAATTATGCTTTTCAGCATCATGCTAGGAAGCATCTCAAACAAAAATAGTTGCCTAGCACTGCCAATCAGATTCTACATTACACTTGTTTAGAATGATCTTCAAACAAAAAAAGATAATCTGATTGGTAGGAGCAACAAAAAACATCTCCTTGAACAATTTCATATACAGGATTCCCTTCTGTTACTTTCTGATACAATCATTTCTAATGCTGTAAATCATCCTGGGACTTGTACCGTAAAGCGATCAGCTGTGCTGAGGTGAGACAGGTGCTGGTACACTAAGGCAGGGTTCTCCTCCAGGACATGATGTTTCAAGGACAGTGCAATGAGTAGAAGGGTCTCTGTGTCCAGCTTGTAGCTCAGATATGTTGGTAAGTCCTTTGGATCTATGAGGGACAGTAGCTGAGCACATCTCTCCTGGTCCTTCTCTGCTTGGATCTCGCTCATCAGCTGCTCAAACTCATAGGAATTGCTGGGCTTGGTGATGGGAGGCCGTTCCCTCCTTTTGCCATTTCCATGTCCATTAAGGCTGCTGTGATTGGATGTGTCTTCCTTTTCATTCACCTGGAAAACAGTAACATTTAGAATGACATTCTTTTTCTGATATTTGAAACATTTAAAAGATGACATTTCTAACAGCACTAAGAAATATATATATATAAAATCCCACAGCAACTCATAAGCTTTTTTCAATCATCATCATCATCATATTAAGGGCAATGATTACAAATTATTTTACCATGATATTGAGTGCTAAACAAATAGTAAAATACTGTAATACACATCAACTTTGTTAACACCATGGCATTGCTGAGCTGGCGTGGGACACCATCTTCAACTTGTATGTTTTCTTCTTTGTACAGAGATGGGCCTCTTCTGGGTACTTCAGGTTCCTCCCAAAAATCTACTGGCAGTTAACGGCCTTCCTTCCAAATAGGCCCCATAGTGTGCATATCCTTGAGACCTAAGAAACAGAAGCTCCTTCTGGGGCAGATGTAAACACATGGATATTATAGCTACATTTAAAAATATTTAGTGAAATATGGAACAGTTCTTGCTATCCTACTAGGAAGGTTTATCAGAAAGAAACCCTGGTTGAATGATGCGCACTGGAGCTATTATGGAGGTGTCACGCTTTGCAGTTGGTCAGTTTTTACTTCTCAATTAAGGACTGACTGGTCATCATTGTTCAGTGGAAATCACTGCACTTATCCAATTCATAAGTTAAAGTTACCCTGGAGCTATTTGAAATACTAGAAGAATCTAGAACAGGAAACAATGTACAGCAAAACCTGGAGATCTGCAGATGGCTAAATCAGGTTTCAAGAGATCAGGTGATCAATACAGGAGAGTGGGATCACCGTCACATCTGTAGTGTGAAGGTAAAGCTGGAATAAAACTAAAAAAACATTAGAAAAACCCTAAAAGTGCATGTATGATCTGACTGTCCTCAGGGAAAGCCATCTATGGAGCACTCCATAAACTTGTATGGCCAACTCTTTCAACCTTACGTTTATGTCAATGGAGAATGGAAGAGCAGGTGCCAGCTTCTCAGAGGGATCAGTAACATTTGGGAAAGGTTTAATAATCTGTCTTTTTAACTAGTTCTCTTGACAGCGCCAGTCAGTGGAGCCGAAGACCTCCTATAGATAAGAGAACTGTCAACATTTGGGCAGAAAAACAGACTGGGCAATGGTCATCTCACATCTGCAACTAATCTCATACTGTGCTGGTTCCAATTGTGGCTCAGTTGTTACTTTGTCCTGTCTGTATGAGTGGCCCTGTGTATTGGTTTCCACTGTGGCTCCTATAAATGTTTACTAATGTAAAGTCACAGTTCACAATGATTGGTAAGGGCAATTTTCTGTACAGTGATATATGCTTTAGGACTAATTTACATGGCACCAACATCTTCCACAGAACACACAGGGACCAGAACAATGACTATGACATGTATAAATATACAATATACACTAGGTACATTACCATTGTCCAAAAGAGATAACAGTCTTAAAGTGTCTATAAATGATATTGTTATTCTCCTAATAAGGATTGAGCATGAGAGGGTGGCTAGGTTCCTCCTACATAAAGTGAGACCATGGAGAACAAACATCGCCACCATATAACAGGAAGTCAGATCACAGCAGCAAAAAAAGCTATTTGGAGATTTGGAAGAGGCTGAGAGCAACAGAAGGGACTTTTCTGGGTTAAAGTTCCTCTTCTAAGCCCACAACAGTAAAATTAGTATGATATGCAGTAAAGCATTCTTGTTATACTGACTGTGGAACCTAAGGGGTTAAACCTCCAAATTGAGAAAAAGGATGTTGGATCCTGTCTTCTCTGATCCTCCCCTTCTTCCACAATCCCAATCCATCTGCTAATAGTACAGAGCCCTAGGAGGCACTCTGCACATGCTCGGTTGGGTGTGTATTGCTAGACAGGTTGTTTTGTGGGGAGGGTGCATATGATCAGCACAGAGCCAATCAGCACTGTCCAGGCAGAGGGTCAGGGGCAGCCTCAAAGGACAGTCAGAGGAGAATGAAAACTCAAAAAAGCTTTAACCAGTGCTCAGCCTGACACTGATAGAAGTCACAAGTCTGCTATATACTGCTGATGAGAAAAGGTATTTAGCAGTTTATGTTCACTACAATAGTTGCATTTCCATGTTCTGTGTACAGTACTCTGGAAGAACAGATATAATAAATGCAGGGTCCTGGATTTAGTAACACTTCAGAATGTATAGTAGGTTTGATTTATTTTTTTTTAAATCAGAAGTTATTGTCTCTTTCAGGAGTTGATACAGAGCAGGTAAGAGAAGTGGCTATGATGTTGAAGATGACTGTAGATAAGAGAATGAATAGGAAATGAAACCAATATGTGCAATATTGCAGATTATACTCCATTCCCTGTCACAGCTCATAGTGCCCGGGTTCAGAGTATGGGCTCAACCAGACTAGGGCAGGCCTGACAATTAGCAAACTGCTGTACATTTACTATTTTCAGCTGGAATCCAATCAGAGCAGGAAACAAACCTTCCCCCCCGGAGTCACTAATCTATTAAAAATTTAATAAGACTTATGATCATCTTTTAGCTCAGAAATAGATTTCTGCAATCTCAGCAACCACAAGCTGGATTACTAGACACTTCTATTAATAGGCACCATCATATCTGAACAGTCTCAGTGCTGCAAGAAGGATTTCCAAGGTATATCCATCCTCATTCACAATGCGGTAAAGCACCCGCACCCAACACTCCTCCACAACACTGCCCACCCTGATACCTTATATACATATATGTCATTATGTAAGAAATAAATTATAAAGCTGCTGCTCTTAAAAAGAGTATATGCCCACCAGGATGGGAAAATTCACATGCATTATGACATTGCATAGACTGAAATACATTGCCTCCTGACATTCCATGGCACTAAGTCATTTCATAGCTTGCAGATGGATGATAAATTGCCCGCAGCTGAAATTTTCCGCTACTTACCAGTTAAACATTTCATCCAGTCTACGATCCCTGCCCCTGTCAAGGAAGTGACCCTGGCGCACACCACCCAATCTGTGCTGCCATTTGGTACAGCACAGATCGGTCATTAGGTCCAGGCCAGTAAATTTTGGCCTGGACCTGCTTGTAAACACAGACACAGGACCTGGCCAGTTCTTCTCTCTGAGTTTTTTCGGTCCCAGAGAGAAGAGATCCTCTGTGAGTAAAACAGTACATTTACACTTGCAAACACTTGGTTAGGCACATTTAACCCCTTGCTCACCCTCCAGTTAACCCTTTCACTGCCCTGTTACCAGTGTCATTAGTACAGTGTACAGAATTTTTTACTGATCACTGTATTAGTATCACAGGCAAAGTCAGATAGCGTTAGCATCCCTCCCAGACAGCGTCAGATTGGCTACCACACTATCACCATCACATTTGATTGCTAGCAACACTATCACAGATACACTATAAACGCCATTGCAAATCCTGATTGGCAGGCCCCAGATTCAGCAGAGCCTGATATCTCCCCATTCACAGCCTAACCCGGAATTTAAGTGGAAACAGCAAATTTAACAAATCCCCTTTTTTTTTCATGAAAGATCTGTATCAATTGTGGACCTTTATGCACAATAATACATCGCTGCCAACCCAAGTTCGTACCTTGTCAGACCATTCAAGTGGAAACGTATCACGGTTTCCGAGTTTAAAATTTTTTTTGGGCCTAGCCCTTAACATAGGCATGCCCAGACTAAATGGGGAGCAGTGGCAAGATAGTATGGATACCATTTGTATGTGGACAACTATTATGCAAGTGTACCACTTTTTAGACACTTACTGAATGGTGGAATTGGCTGCTGTGTACTGTGCGGCCTAATTTCTGGGCATCCCAGCTTTTAAACACCTGGACTTATAAAGGGGTAGAAAGCCTGCTTGTGCAATAAAGAACTTCTTGCAATGAAGTGGAAGGACAAACAAAATGTTTTCGTACTGTCTTCTATTCACTCAGACAAGACAGTCCACATTTGCATGACATATCACAGTAAAATAGGTGCAGCGCTAAAGAATAATAAATATATACGGTATATACTGTATGATACAATATCAGCAAGTGCAGAATAGATAATATCGCCTAGTAGTGATTATTAGTGACTAGATAGTTGAAGATGATAAAATCGTGTGGATCCTGAGGGATCACAATTCCAGATATGTGGGTGTCCTGAACCAGGAGTGATAGATGATGTGATTCAAATGAATGAAATACGCACTCACCAGAAGTGCGTTTAAAATACGCAATATGAAATCCTGCGTCATCAAGCAGTAAGTAGGTCATCCGTTTCCAGGTCAGGTCACACCATAAATCACCTTCCAGGCTCATCAGCGTATAGGGTTCCCTGGTCTGTTAGCATGTATCACCATCTGGGGTCATCTCTTTGCTGTATGGGCACTGCGAATGATGGCACTCACACGGAGAGCCCAATGAGAGACCACATAGCGTGATACTGTATAAAGTACCTTTGTGTAAGCCCTTTCTCCCTATCACTATGTGCTTTGCACGAAACACGTCAGGGGGGCTACAGCAACTGGACATCTGACCACCGCTGGTGGCCATCCTGAACACATGGTCAGTACCTTTTATTGTTATAGCATTGATTGTACCCACTATCTGAAATAAAGGTACTTTATACAGTATCACGCTATGTGGTCTCTCATTGGGCTCTCCGTGTGAGTGCCATCATTCGCAGTGCCCATACAGCAAAGAGATGACCCCAGATGGTGATACATGCTAACGGACCAGGGAACCTAATACGCTGATGAGCCTGGAAGGTGATTTATGGTGTGACCTGACCTGGAAACGGATAACCTACTTACTGCTTGATGACGCAGGATTTCATATTGCGTATTTTAAACGCACTTCTGGTGAGTGCGTATTTCATTCATTTGAATCACATCATCTATCACTCCTGGTTCAGGACACCCACATATCTGGAATTGTGATCCCTCAGGATCCACACGATTTTATCATCTTGAACTATCTAGTCACTAATAATCACCACTAGGTGATATTATCTATTCTGCACTTGCTGATATTGTATCATACAGTATATACCGTATATATTTATTATTCTTTAGCGCTGCACCTGTTTTACTGTGATATATTTTGTACTGGAGGTTTTCTTATGGTTACCTTTTTTGGTGTTCTAGTAGCTTGATCTTTACTCTCTAAAGCTAAAGGTAGCGCTCGCTTAGCATCCCTTTATTGCACATTTGCATGACACCTAGCGTTGAAAAGCCTTCCTGTGTCTACGAATATAATCCTAATATGGGAGGCGTAGACTTCAACAACGAGATGATAAAGCCGTACTTAGCGTCCCGCAGAGCCAGACGCTGGTAAAAAAAAGGTTTCTGTATATTTTTTTCAAATCGCTCTATACAATGCTTTTGTGCTTTACAAAGCAACAGGATGCAGTTGATCCTTCCTAAAATTTCAGGAAGTGATTGTTACAGCCTTTTTCTATCCAGCAGGTGCTGTTGCCCAAACCCCACATCTAGATGCAGCGAGCTGGTTGCATGAAAGGCATTTTCCTGATGTCTTTCCTGGTACCCCAACCCAAAATTCACCCTAAACAAAGTTGTGTCTGTAGCAGACGTGGAATTAAACATGACACCCGTTTTTTTCTGTTCTTCCTTTCTTCGCCAACCTGGTTTCTGCATCAAGGACTGATTTCATCTCTACCACACACTAGCAGAGTATTAGTTTAGGGTACAGCATGGCACAGTCTAGGGTACACAATTCCCACACAAGGATCTCAAAAGATGTTAGGTAGATCAGATCAAAGGCTGCAAGGTTATAGTTCTAAAAAGTTAAATTACAAAAAAAAGTTAAAAAAGCTTAAAAAAGTAAAAAATTTAAAAGATTAAAAAAGTAAAAAAAATTAAAAAATTTAACAAATTAAAAAAAATAAAGTTGTCATTTTATTGAGTTAATGTTAGATTGTTACTGTGTTTTATTGTTAACTTTTGTTGTTTGCATTGCAGGAACGCCAATCAGCTGCAGAACTGATCTGTTTATTCTGACAGCAGCATGACATTGCTCTCAGATTACATACATCAATGCCTGCAGTGCGAGATTTCTCATCCACAATTATAAAATGAATGTATACTGTATGCCCAAGCATTAGAGGCCTGGGGTGGTCAGTGGGCGGATCGCTCCTATGCTTCGGCATATATTTTTTCACTTTTTTTGGCAGAGATTTCTTCATCCACATCGATCAATGTGGATGGAGGAATGTTAGGATCTTTTTTTTTTTCATTCAGCACACAGGCTGAAAAAAAAAAAAAAACAAAAAACGAACATTTCGGTTGGCTTCACTCTAACTCTTTGTAATTGTCCATATCACCAGAAATTTAAGTGAAGTTTAATCCAAAATTTTGGGTTGCCACCAAAACAGGAATAGAGGAAATCTTCCAATGGGGGCATTTGTTCCCATGACAACTGTGAAGAAAGGGATATTATTGGAAATATATCTTCTCACATCCTATTGATTCTAAAGGACAGGGAGTTAAATTGGTTGTAAACCATTACATATACCAATTGAAATGAATAGCCTCAGGTAATACACAGAGATGAAAAAAAATCTTCCTACATAAGTTGTACCTGCTTATGTGCCATCTTCTCTTCTATACATTCAATCAAAGTCCAGAATTTAAAAAGCTTGTCTGAGATTTCAGAAAAAAGAGGGCGGAGAGCTCTGAAAGCTGATTGGAGGGAGGAGACACTCCCCCTTCACACAGATCACAGGAACAGAGTTGAGGCTGTTAACCTGCTGGAGCTCCCTCCCCTGTCACCATTTTTCTCTTGGTGTCAGGAAAACTTGTAACAAGTGATTTATGCTGATAGAGGAATGAAGCAGCAGACAAATTACACTTAGTGCTGTAACAGAGACACACACATAACATGTCAGAGCAGCCCTCAAAATTTCCACTCGCCTGCTTGCATTTGGCGAGTGGAAATAACGTGGGGGCAAGGCACTGGGCTCTCTATCTCTGCAGGTGGGCCCAGCCAGCAGGCAGGAAGGCCAAACTGCTCTCTCTGCGATTTTGCCCTCACTAATAAACTCAATCCATTTCTATTACTTAAAGATTTAAATTGATACATTTGTAATCTATCCCTCAAAAGATATTTCTACATCAAACAAGAAAAAGATAAATTGTCCAAGAATATCATACATACATACATCATATACTTCTTCTCCAATCTGTTTCGACTTCGAAACAGATATAATAGAAACATTAGAACAATTATACAATGAGAACTTAGAACTGAACCTTTTTACGCAACATCTGGAAACCTTCTCTCCTATAGTATACACATCTCTCAAACCCAAATCGGTGTTTTTTCCCCATCGCATGTCAAAGGCCCATATCTCAAAAGTGTCTATAAAGTGGTCTATTATGACTTACTTAACCTTTGTCAGACATCCACGCAACCTCTCAAGAGTAACCTCTCTAGACAAGAAAATACGGCACTCAAAACATTAATTGATAATATGGAAATCGTAATCAAAACTGCAGCCAAAGGGGGTGATATCGTTATCCAAAACAGAGCAGATTACATCCTGGAAGCCAAAAGACTTCTAGCAGACACATCCACATACACTAAGCTTCCTAAAGACCCCATTACACAATTAAAATTAGAGGAAGATAAATTAGTTCAACAGGCTCTTCATAATCACATCATAACTAAATCTGAGGCCGTGTTTCTCATCAGGGAGTGCTACCGAATTCCCTACTTTTATCACATTCCGAAAATTAACAAGAACATAGAAACACCCCCATGTTGCCCAATCGTAGCGGCTATGGAAAGTAACACCACAGGCTTTACTTTGTACATAGACCAATTTCTACAGCCACTTGCTCAGAAACTACATTCATAAAAGCAGGATGGTGCATGTTTATTGAAATTACTAACCCCCTACCAATGGGAGACCAATTATTTATGGCTCTGACTTGACGTTAATTCTTTATATACGTCAATCCCACACTAATTTGGCCTGAAAGCACTATAATATTTCCTCTCATCAGATCCTAATCTTAATCTGATACAAACCTCCTTTATCTTGGAGACCACAGAATTTTGCTTACCCAATAATTATTTAAGTTTTAACGGTGAATACTACATCCAAATGCAAAGCACAGCCATGGAAGCTAATTTTGCTCCATCCTATGCCAATTTAGCCATGAGACTTTGGGAAGAAAACTACATCTGGAAAAACAACCTCTTTGTGGCCAATATTGTGTTCTATGGGAGATACATATATGACATTATTGCCCAGCCACATTAATAAACCAGTTTGTCACACATTGCAATAATAATTCCCATGGTTTATCTTTCACTTATGTTTGTGATCCGAACACATTGGCCTTTCTGGATCTGGAGGTTAGTCATAGTAATGGTACAATATACACCAAGAAGTACAGTAAGCCCACTGCGGGCAATTCCTACATTCACTACAACAGCTCCCATTTCCCTAAATAGATTTGCAATATCCTGAAAAGGTAATTCTGTCGATTGGGGCAGAATTGTACCGGAGACAGTGACTATATAGAACAAAGCTCTGTCTTAAAAAATACATTCTTAGACAAGGGGTACCAATTGTGAATTAACAGACCAGGCTTATAGCTATTATCTAAAAGGCAAACCTGTAAAAATCAACAGAGAAAATAATGGTCACTACACCAGATTTATCACAACATTCCAAACCAATAACCAACATGTCAGGATGGAAAAAAGATTATTAAGACATTGGAACATCTGAAAACCAACATTTCCACTAAACCAAAAGTCACTTACCATAGGGCTCCCAATCTTAAAAAAAAGATAGCCCCCAGTAAACTTCTCATCTCTGTGTCTAATCCTCCCCCTACAAACCTTGTCCCACTTACAGGCATGTATCAATGCCGTAAAGCTCTCTGTAAGAACTGTTATTTTGTCACACATGGACAAAAGGACTATATTATAAATGGCAAGACCTATAAAAGTGACAACTTTTACAATTGTTCGTCAGACTTTATAGTGTATTGTCTGTTTTGTCCATGTGGTAAACTATGTGGTCCGCACTATACGCTCACTTAGACAATGATTCTGAGAGCACAGACGGTTAATTGAAGAAGGGACAGATAAACCTAGTATTCCCCGTCACTTTGCGGAGTACCACCAGAAATCCCCTATAACAGGGGCGGGCAACTGTGGCCCTCCAGCTGTTGGTGAACTACAAGTCCCATCATGCCTTTGGGAGTCGTGCTTATAACTGTCAGTTTTGCAATGCCTTACGGGACTTGTAGTTCTACAACAGCTTGAGGGCCACAGTTGCCCACCCCTGCCCTATAGGACTCTGAGTTTTGGTTTTAGAACAAATCCCGAAAACCTTGCCAGAAGCAAAAAGATTTAATAAATTATATGCCAGAGAAACCTTTTGGATTTATTCTCTAGACACCCTTTCACTTGGAGGTTTGAATGGAGAATTGGAAATGACCATTATCTAGATATCGGTTCCTTAACGGTTACTATGTATACAGTTTTTACACACCATTCATTCGCATATTTTTCTATTCATTCTCAGGTAATCTGATTGTATTTATACTATACTGATAATATGGGGGTGGCTGGACCATATCTGGGTTAATCTCCCTTTTTTTTTATTCATTTCCTCATCAATCAGTGAGTATATTTTTATATAGGTTGTTTTTACATCTTCTTAATGTAATTTATACCAGTCATCATGTCATTTATTGATGTATATTTACATTAGCCATTATCCTGTCATTTTTCATGACGTATATTTGAGTGATCATGTAATTTTTTATGACGTATATCTATTTTAGTCATGTCATTTTTTTAAGATGCATATTTATATTATTCATAATGTCAATTTTCTTGCATTTCGTGTAATATATACATTCATTATATTTTTAGCCTCACTTATTTAGTAATTGGTTTACATATTTTTTAATTGCTTTGTATTGTGTCGGTGTCCACACCATGTTTTACCTACTCATCAATTATTAGCATCCTAGCCCGATCTGTTCACAGGTTGTCCATTGTTTCTAATTATGGCATTATCGGTATAATTTATTGTGTTAAACCCCACTCTTGTTCCTTTAAGAACTATCCACGGCTGATCCCGGTCCCAGATAAACAGAAATTACTAGTCTGCCTCCGTCAGCTTGACAGTGTTAATATTTGGTACAGAAGCCTTTGTTTGCAATTACAGAGGTCAAACGTTTCCTGTAGTTCTTGACCAGGTTTGCACACACTGCAACAGGGATTTTGGCCCACTCCTCCACACAGATATCCTCTAGATCTGTTAGGTTTCGGGGCTGTCGCTGAGCAACACAGAGTTTCAGCTCCCTCCAAAGATATTCTATTGGATTTAGGTCTGGAGACTGGCTAGGCCACTCCAGAACCTTGATATGCTTCTTACGGAGCCACTCCTTGGTTATCCTGGCTGTGTGCTTCGGGTCGTTGTCATGTTGGAAGAACCAGCCACGACCCATCTTCAATGCTCTGACTGAGGGAAGGAGGTTGTTGCTCAAAATCTCACAATAAATGGCCCCATTCATCCTCTCCTTAATACAGTGCAGTCGTCCTGTCCCCTTCGCAGAAAAGCACCCCCAAAGCATGATGTTACCACCCCCATGCTTCACAGTAGGGATGGTGTTCTTGGGATGCAACTCATCCTTCTTTTTCCTCCAAACATGATGAGTGAAGTTTAGACCAAAAAGTTCTACTTTGTTCTCATCTGACCACATGACTTTCTCCATGCCTCCTCTGGAACATCCAGATGGTCATTGGCAAACTTCAGATGGGCCTGGACATGTGATGACTTGAGCAGGGGAACCTTCTGTGCAATGCATGATTTGAAACCATGACGGCGTAGTGTTCTACCGACAGTGACCTTTGAAACTGTGGTCCCAGCTCTCTTCATGTCATTGACCAGCTCCTCCCTTGTAGTTCTGGGCTGATTCCTCACCTTTCTTATCATCAGTGATACCCCACGAGGTGCAATCTTGCATGGAGCCCCAGTCCGAGGGAGACCTTTCCAGCCTTGTGGAGGTCCACAATTTTGTCTCTGGTGTCTTTTGACAGCTCTTTGGTCTTGCCCATGGTAGTAGTTGGCGTCTGACTGACTGTGGGGTGGTCAGGTGTCTTTAAAGAGCTCAGACAGGTGCTACTAAGTTAGATTGATGAGTGGAATAGACGTGGACTTTTTAAAGGCACAGTAACAGGTCTTTGAGAGACAGAATTCTTGCTGTTTCTTAGGTGTTCAAATACTTATGTTCAGCAGTGCAAGACAAATAAATTCTTTAAAAATCATACAATGTGATTTCCTGAATTTTTTTTTTTATTCTGTCTCTCAGAGTGGGAATGCACCTACAATGTGAATTTCAGACCCTTCCATGATTTCTAAGTGGAAGAACTTGCAAAATCGCAGGGTGTTCAACTACTTCTGTTCCTCACTGTAGTGCCCAATGAGACTATATGTAGCCAAAAGAAATAGTGAATATAAATACGTGAATCCCTAAATGCGGGATTTTTAATATTACATAAATAATTGTGATGAGTGCGGTGATCAAAAAAACAAATACTACCCAGTAGACATAAATTAGTGATATCACAACAAAAGTGATGTCAAAAAACAAATATAAAAGTGTCACATGAAAAATGTCCAAGAAGGGTAAAGTCCAAAGATAATGTGGAAAACACCAAATCTTTCCAATGGATCAGATAGTGCAGGTGATAGTGTTAAATCTGCACGAAAAGCAAAAGGAAATAATCCATAATCAACTGAATTGCCCCGTCACCTGCAGGTGCCAGGGATATCGCCGCTGGGTATTATTCCTAAAAAAGAACCGAATACCTACCGGCTTATTCACCACCTATCATTCCCAAAAGGCTTTGAACCTATGCCTAAGCTACAGAAAGCACAGCACTGAGATTTCAAGGTTACCTGATGAAAAACCTCAGCATCTGGTTATGTGCTTTATGCTGATGGGGAAATCAGTGCAGATTTGTTGACCCTCCAACAGAGATTATGTGACCAGATGCCTAGGCGTTGAGTCATCTGGTCAGACACTATGGAATCTCAGAGCAAAATGAGACAGCAGGGAAGCAAAATGGCACAGATGTGATTGCAGCCAAGGTTCACCTTAAGTATATTGATTGATTTGCTGATCATTGGCTGTCTATTCACCATCAAATCACATCTGCTGCAGATTACACCACAAGTGAAGATCTGGATTTAAACCTTAGTTGCCTATGCTGCCGTTCACATCTACCAGCTGCCGCAGACTCACATGAATGTTAACAAACAAAAAAGCCGTCACCTCTACACATCAAATGGGCCTAGATTTTAAACCTCTATAAACATGCCCCACTTTCATGTCTGCCAGTTGTATCTGTGAATGGCAGACAGTCTGCATCATTCTTTTGGTGTATAAATGGGGAATACGACACCCTTGTAAAGAGTGAAGATATAAAAACTCACCATGAAGTTCAGTGATGGTTCTAAATATACTCAGCCTCCAGCCTTGTGTATTTTTATCTCCAGAGAACTTGGCCATTACCCCTGATATCTGTTACACTAAGAGGTCCTGTTATCACATATATAACACATATAAACACTTATAGTGCTAATCGCTGACAGATAAATGGCTTTGCTTCAGCAGACTCTTATATGATTCTCTGTAACCTGAATGAACCTAATATATGAATGACTGGCGCTAAAATCTGATGCAATTGATGTTTATTCACATGTGGACAAAATTATCCAGTAAAGTGATAGCACTGTACACTACATCTACTGAATACAGGGTCACTAACCTTACTAGACCCATAACTAACACAGAATGACCAGGGTGAGGATGTCTGGTCTTAAAAGAAAAACCCAGCTCAACGAACAGATGTCGAGTATATGCAACGACTCTCAACATAAATTTTTGAAAATATGGGAGCCGTGGTTGCAATACGCCTTTCCCACGCTCCCCCCGGCCAGTGTGGGGAGGTAATGGAGTTTGGTATTGGCGCTCGTGGACCCCTGCTCTTTGGTGTGTATGTGTGTTTTTTTTTTTTTCCTCTCTGTTCTCTCTTTTTTGTTTGTTTTGGTGTGACAGTGGACAGCTGCCTTTAGTTGCGTTAGTCAGAGGTTCACTGATGTTATTGTAACCTATGTGCCATTGATAGCCCCTGCGTGGGCATACGTTTTGCCTTATTAGAATTAGAGCGTTGTCTGCTCTATTATGCCTTTTTTTATCAGTGCAATTGATAGCCCCTGCGTGGGTGTGTTTTGTTGCCTCTGTTTTATACGGTTTAAAATTAATAAAAACAATTGAAATACAAAAGAAAAACCCAAATTCAAAGCCTCATTTTGATTAACAAGAGTGCTTATGCAGAACCATACCAAGGCATTTTTAAATGCATCCTGAATGCAATACTTTTTTTTAAAAACAAATAAAATGGTGTTGCGCTAATATCAATAGTACTAAGGACACAATAATTCGAAGAGTGGGGAGACAGAAAAAATAACCCCAAAACAGAGGTGATAAGTATAAAGGCCTTAATCCAGACCTAATTAGGTGCAATATGAACTGTGACAAAGACAACATGAGTAATTATTATTATTACACAGGATTTATATAGCGCCAACAGTTTGCTCAGAGCTTTACATTATAGTGGAAGACAATACAGTAACAATACAGTTCAATACAAGAGGGATAGGAGGGCCCTGCTCCTTGGAGCTTACAATCTAGGAGTATAATAATAATCAGCAAGTGAACATAAATAATACATAAAGATGTAAAGGCCTGAACCCAGACCAAACAAAGTGCAATATAGCTTGTGATGAAATACAACGTGAACAATAGTCACCAAGCGAACATAAATAATGTATTCAACATAATAGAACTAACACATCCTAAATAAAAGTGCACAAAAAACACAGTGCAAAGAAAACTGTGCAAAGAAAACTGCCAAAATCAAATGGCAAAAAATATGTGCAAAACTAATCATACAAAGTGCATGAAACTATAAATGCATGAAACTATAAATGCATCATAAATAATACATCAAAATGTAAAGGCCTGAAACCAGACCAAACTAAGTGCAATATGGATTGTGATGAACACAACGTCCACAATAATCAACAAGTGAACATAAATAATACATAAAAATGTAAAGGCCTGAACCCAGACCAAAGTAAGTGCAATATGGATTGTGATGAAATACAACGTGAACAATAGTCACCAAATTAACATAAATAATGTATTCAACATAATAGAACTAACACGTCCTAAATAAAAGTGCACAAAAAACACAGTGCAAAGAAAACTGTGCCAAAATGAAATGGCAAAAAATATGTACAAAACTAATCATACAAGGTGCATGAAACTACAAATGCATGAAACTATAAATGCATCATAAAAAATACATCAAAATGTAAAGGCCTGAAACCAGACCAAACTAAGTGCAATATGGATTGTGATGATTGTAATAGGACTAGCACGTCCTAAATAAAAAGGGCACAAAAAGCGCCGTGCAAAGAAAACTGTGACAATCAAAAAGCGAAGAAATATATGTGCAAAACTAATTATACATGGTGCATGAAACTAAAAATGCACCTTATAATCTGGACTGATGCCAGTGAAAAATGCACAGTGGAAATAATTGTGCGCCAATAAGCACAAAATTGTTCATGTTGTATTTCATCACAATCTATATTGCACTTAGTTTGGTCTGGGTTCAGGCCTTTACATTTTTATGTATTATTTCTGTTCACTTGCTGATATTACTCACGTTGTCTTTGTTTAATACTTTTTTTTAGTGTTCTTTAACCACTTCAAGTCCGGACACTTTCACCCCCTTCCTGCCCAGGCTAATTTTCAGCTTACAGTGCTATCACACTTTGAATGACAATTGCGCGGTCATGCAACACTGTACCCTTATGAATTTTTTAGCATTTTTTTTTAGACAGATAAAGCTTTATTTTGGTGGTATTTATTCACCACTGCAATTATTTTTTTGCTATATAAATGAAAAAGTCTAAACATTTTGAAAAAAAAAAAAGTGTTTTTCTTTTAAAATTTTGCAATAAATAATCTTTTGTCATAAATCTTGGCCAAAATGTATTCAGCTATCTTTTTAGTAAAAAAAAAAAAATTTTTATTTTTTTTTACATTTTTATTTTTTTTTTATATTATTATTTTGCTATTTTTTTTTAACATACTTTCACCCTAATAGTGACACTGTACTACTTGTGTGGGGTGATGAAGATTTTTTTTTTTACTGATTGCTTTTACACCCATAAGGGCTATAAAAACAATCATTTCTCCTTCTCTTTGGCTGCATTCTAACAGCCATTGAAAAATACTGTGTAAGCTGTGATTGGTCACTGCTTGTCACATGGTACAAGGCTGTTAATAGCCTTGTACCATGTGACCTCTGTGATCATTCACAAATTTCACTAGTAGTAAGCAATGATGTCAGCAAGTGACATCTTGCTTACTACTATTCATGTGATCACATGATCGGGACCTCTCACAGAGGTCCCGTACAGTGATCAGTGTTCCGTTCTTGGAGCGCACACAGGCAATGGATGCGGGAGGATGTTTATAAATGGCCACCTGCTCCTGCACTGCTCCCGTCCAGCCGTTTTATGCGCATTCTCTGCATTACAGTAAAAAAACCTTCCACTACCCGTTTCCCCGTCTTAAAGCAGAACTTCCCCAAAGGGGGAAATTTCGCTTGTTTGTTTCCTACCCCCTCCACTACCACATTTGGCACATTTGGTGCAGTAGGAAGCTGGCTCTGAAGCTGCAAGGCTTTACTTCCGGTTTCCCTTACTGAAGATGCCGTCATCTACACCTGAAGCCGACTGAAGACTTGGGGGAGCACATCGCTGAATCCATGGATAGCCAAGTGTCCTTATAATAAAAATTATTATATAATATTATATAATAATATATTAATTTTAGAGGGGAAGCCTGGAGCTCTGCTTTAATGCTCAAAACAAATCTGCACTTTTATTTGGGTTCAACAATTTTCTCATGAACTTTTCAGTTTGAAAATTACTAAAGCACTCTTTACCCACTCTCCATAATACAGTTTAATCCTGCTCCCTTGCACACAACAGAAATTTTTTTTTTCTATTATTATTTCTATTTTTGTATTATTATTTATAATATTATTATTTCTAATTCTAGTATTATTTCTATTAATATTACTATTTTATTGTTATTATTTCCAGTTCAATTTCTAGTATTACTTATTTCCATTATTATTAATAATTCTATTAGTTCTATTTCGATTATTATTTCTATTGCTAATATTATCGCTATTTCTATTAATATTTCTATTGTTATTAATATTATTATTATTTTGAAGTTGCTCTTTAAAGCAGCTTTAACAATCAGTGATACTGAACACTAGCAAGACTTTTGTTCAAGGCTGTCATATGTACAATAGAAGAAAAAACTTTGAGCCGATAACAAAGTTCAATAGAACATATTCCACCCATAGAGCTGCTGTACATTCTGTAGCAGAAGGGCAGAATTCCAGCTCCAGGGATGAAAATGAGTGTGTAATACAGGGAAACATGGTAAGAAGTAGAAAAGGGGGTGTTTTGTTGATTTGTCTGGACAAGGTAGGTGCTGCAGAGAGGAATCAATATTAGGTGGGGGGTGGGGAATAAATGGAGGTGGAGGGATGTCTTCTGCCATGGAGGAGGGTAAAGCCCAGCTCCAGGCAAAATTAAATTTAAATAGTGTATTGTGCCTCAATTACCTTACTCCTTGGTCTTGACTCTATACACCACTTCCTAAGCCATCCTGTAGTGTAATGGATCAAAGCCAAATTTTTTTTTTTACATTTTGGAGTTGGGCTTTAGGTAGGATTGTTGGATGTCATTTATAGATAGCTCATAGCTTATGAAGGGAAAGGATTTCAGGGATTCTATTTCAGTTTGAGAAATTTGAGGTCGGAGTCATTGAGAATGCTTGTCAGTTAATCATTTATCAGGTAGACATTGCACCTTTTCTCCAACACCCCACACCTCCAACAGAGATGGCTCAAGATTCTGTTTTGTGCTGAAAACAGTGTGCAAAGAGATGATCGAGCAAGGTTCATTGGGGGTTATGCACAATGAACTGAACCACAATGCACAACATAGTAGATAGTGCATTACTATACATTGCAGGTTAACCCAGGTAGAAAATGTCTCTACACAGGTTATCAGTATATGTTCTGTTATTGTTCCCCTATATACCGTGAAAGTGCCTTTCCAATAATAATACAATATTGTAATTTTAAAGCCTATCAGTTATTAGTTGATAATAGTGACATACCTCATCAATCAGGATCTTCTTCCTCTGTTTGTCATGTCGATTGGCTTTTAGACTATTTGATAAAAATGGTGTGATTTCTTCTAATAAAGTACTGGCTTCCTGGACTCCTGGATCTAGAGAGATCACTTTCCGAAGATCACTGGCACAATCTTGATAATTCTAAAGGAAAAGAAAAAAAATCTAAATGTTCTACTATTAGTATAACACATCATTACAGAACCCTCTTGTTCTGCTCTTGCAGGTCCGTGTCTCAGACTGCAATATATAATATGTGTGTATGTGTTCATAGGAACATATCAGCACTACATGCATATTATGCACATGGAGAAGAAATTAATATCACTTTCCCGTCCCCTAAGAAATCACACTCATTGTGTGCCAAAAGCTGTGTTTGGCCATCTTTTCCTACCCCTTCCCACACTATTAGACCCTATACACAATGGATGATTTTCCGGTTGCTCCTAGGGGCTCCTGGCATTTTTTTTCCTGCATCTAAATGCCATTGCATGTTAGCCTATATGTCCATTCACACATAGGCGTTTAGAGGAGTTTAGAGGCAGGGAGTTAAGAGGCAGGAGAAAAAAACCAAGACCAGTGCATCCAGGAGCAGTGGCGTTTTGGCAGAAAAAATGATTGACGCCCGGAAACGAGTCTAAACATGCGTTAACACTAAATGCATTTAGCGCTTGAGCGTTAATTCATTTCAATGGACAATGAAATGAACTAACGTGACTAAATGCACCTGAATGCGTTACACACTTACAAATGTCAAACATTTATTTCTGTCAAAATGCTGCTGCCAAGAGAAAAGGCTTCTAGGAATGTTGTCAGAACGTCCTGTGTGCTCGAGGCCTTAGACTGTGTCTGTGCATTTTTCTTGCTGTGCTTTAATATTATGTGAGATTTAATTGGATAAAAAAAGTCACCTTCCAATGTGTCTCATTCCATTTGATCCACTGTATTAGTCATGAATTGTAATAACTGCTTAACTGAAGGCACAATCAAACAATAATCATTACAAATCATTAAAAAGTAGTCAAAATGGGACATTTTGCAATGGGATTGTACAGTGTGTGGACAGTAAATAATCAGTACATCTAATGTATATTATCTTCAAAAATGTGAACACAGTATATTCCAAAATGTGCACAAAACTAACATAAGCGTGCTTACCTATAGAAGAGTACAGTGATGTGCCCTAGGTTGCTTTTATCATACCCCTCCGAGTACCATAATTCCCAGTTTCTGCCCCATTCTGTTTACCTCATATTACCTAAAGAAATGTTGTGTGCATGTCATGAAATATTCATTGCTCCTATTATATGCATGTATGGAGCCAAGGGAAGACACTTAAAACAATTGCCTTGCTTATACTGTTAGCAAAGAGCATATAACATCTCATAAATGTAAATTAAATTTATGGTGTGGGTAAAGGCTAATCATAGTTTTCTTTGTA
The DNA here is from genome assembly GCF_062004578.1 of Staurois parvus. NCBI lineage: Eukaryota > Metazoa > Chordata > Amphibia > Anura > Ranidae > Staurois > Staurois parvus. The sequence continues at coordinate 2,832,491 of NW_028317848.1, read as the reverse complement.
GAAATGTAACTGGTGAGTCATTCATATCAATCAATAATTCTTTATCAGCAAGGAGCACAAGGAAGGGCAACACATAACTAAAAATTTACAGAAATTCCCGGCTCACTTACCAGCCAACCTTCAACAAACCGAACCGGCCCTGAGTCACATTGAAAACAAGGGCTTTAGGGGGTTAATTTGCACACATTTGCAAATATATGCTTAAGCTGCAGTGGCCATGTTACCTGACAGAAGCATATATTCTTCCTAAGTCTAGTAAAAACTAAAAAGGTATATATATATATATATATATATATATATATATATATATATATATATATATATATATATATATATACACACACATACATACATATACACATAACTTCTACTATATATACACTGCTCAAAAAAATTAAAGAAACACTTTTTAATTAGAGTATTGCATCCCTTTAAGTAAACTCCTGGGATATTGATCTGGTCAGTTAAGTAGCAGAGAGAGTTGTTAATCAGTTTCAGCTGCTTTGGTGTTAATGAAATTAACAACAGGTGCACTAGATGGGAAACAATGAAATGACCCCCAAAACAGGAATGGTTTTACGGGTAGAGGCCACTTGCATTTTTTTCCCTACTCATCTTTTCTGACTGTTTTTCACTAGTTTTGCATTTGGCTAGGGTCAGTGTCAGAAGGTTTGCTGTGTCTCCCAGCACAGTCTCAAGAACATGGAGGAGATTCCAGGAGACAGGCAGTTACTCTTGGAGAGCTGGACAGGGTCGTAGTAGGTCCTTAACCCATCAGCAGGATCGGTTTCTGCTCCTTTGTGCAAGGAGGAACAGGATGAGCACTGTCAGAGACCTACTAAATGACCTCCAGCAGGCCATTGGTGTGAATGTCTCTGACCAAACAATCAGAAACAGACTTCATGAGGGTGGCCTGAGGGCCCGACGTCCTCTAGTGGGCCTTGTGCCCACTGCCCAGCACCACAGAACCACCATTAAACACCAGAATTGGCAGGTCCTCTACTGGCGCCCTGTGCTTTTCACAGATAAGAGCAGGTTCACCCTGAGCACATGTGACAGACATGAAAGGGTCTGGAGAAGCCGTGAAGAATGTTATGCTGCCTGCAACATCGTTCAGCATGACCGTTTTGGTGGTGGTTTAGTGATGGTCTGGAGAGGCATATCCATGGAGGGACGCACAGACCTCTACAGGCTAGACAATGGCACTCTGACTGCCATTGGGGATCGGGATGAAATCCTTGGACCCATTGTCAGACCCTACGCTGGTGCAGTGGGTCCTGGGTTCCTCCTGGTGCACGATAATGCCCAGCCTCATGTGGCAAGAGTATGCAGGAAGTTTCTACAGGATGAAGGAATTGATACCATTGAATGACCCCCACACTCGCCTGACCTAAATCCAATAGAACACCTCTGGGATACCATGTTTTGAGTCAGACGTCGCCAGGTTGCATCTCAGACTGTCCAAGAGCTCAGTGATGCCCTGGTCCAGATCTGGGAGGAAATACCCCAGGACACCATCCGTCGTCTCATTAGGAGCATGCCCTGAAGTTGTCAGGCATCCATACAAACACGTGGGGGCCATAAAACTACTGACTATCATTTTGGGTTGCTGCAATGAAATTTCAGCAAAATGGACTAGCCTGCTTCATCATTTTTTCACTTTGAGTTTTAGGGTGTCTTTGAATTCAGTCCTCTGTAGGTTGATAATTTTCATTTCCATCAAACAATGGGGCATTTTTACGTTCTTAACACATTACCCAATATCAATATAGAGATCAAGCATGATATGCTTCCCCATTGAGATCTGATGTGTTTTCAAAGTGCTCTTTTAATTTTTTTTGAGCTCTATCTATATATATATATATATATATATATATATATATATATATATATATATATATATATATATATATATTCTACCAAATATATATCACTATACTATATTACTATCTCTAGTAAGTGTGTACTGGTAGAGCTGGATGGTTGACAACCGGGTGGCAGGCTTAGTTTGGAGCATACACATGTGATGTGTAAGAACTTTGGGTTCTAAGTTGATTTACTTCTATGAACAATGTGGCTATCGTTTCCTAGATGAACAGTAGGTAGCTGTGTAGTATAACCTGGGTAGGTTCTATACAAAATCTTTACTGGTTGGAATTGTAGTATACAGTCAACGTGCTCCAGGGGATATGGACTCTCTCTTCCTGAGGGCTTATGGTGGAGTACTTGTACAAATGTTCTAGAAGACTGAACTCTATGTACAGTATATTGTCTTGAGGATATGTAAAGTTGGATTAGCAGCATCAGGTGCCGACAAAGCTTTGGTGTTTTTATTTTGTACACACTGGTTTGCTCAGTTAAATGTAGAGAACACATCCAAGATAAAAATATAATGCAGCATGATTTTTTATGACCACATCTGTTCGTGTTTTAGGAATGAAAGGCTGAATTATTTGAAAACACTTGACTAAAATGCAGCCATTCCTCTGGAAAGTAGAAAATATCAGTATAATGTACTACTCAGTATGTTCACTTGTGACTTCCATAAACATACACAATGCACTGTATGACCATGTAATACAGATGAACTTTACCATACATTACATGCCTGGATTGTGAAAATCACTTCAAACACACCCAGTGAATACGGCTTCCTGTCTGTGGGCTATTTCTACATTACAACACAAGCTGCTGGTGGCATAGAAATCCAGCAGCAGTGCAGTTATGCTTTGTCAGTTATTATCCTCTCATTTACCTCTAATCCTTTGTAGGCCTGAGCTCGCCTGTACAAAGCCTTGATATTAGAAGCATCCCTGCGCAGGGCACAGTCACAGTCATGTCTGGCCTCTTCATACTGGCACAGTTTCAGATAGCATAGGGCCCTGCAAAAGAAAGTGTAAGCTCAGCTGAAATTCGGCATTTGTCGGCCCAGCAAATTGTGTTAGCATATAAAAAAGAAACAGGCTTGTTTGGTACAGGGTAAGATTGTCATGATGTGCCCCCAGTCTAGTTTTATTGTACAAAACCTTTTCATTGAACATTTATATTCACCTTAAAGTAAATAAAGCCATGTACTGTGCTTGTTTAAGAATGCAAGCTATAAATTAACTTGTCACAAGCTCAAGCAATTTAAGCCAAGAATATATGGACACAATACAGAAGCAGAGGTTGAAAACCACATATACAAAATGAGCAGTAGATTCAGAGATAGAGGCAGCTTAAGTTCTAAGCACATCTTGACTTTTCCTGTCAAGGCTCCCCCACCCTTGTCTGCCAAGCCTCCTTATAGCCCGGTAGTTGGAAGGTGTTGGGCTACTGATATCCATTCTCTCTTCCTTTTATCTAAACACGGACACTGAGCTTAGCTAAACACTTGGGTTTATATAAAGTACATGCTGGACAATTATGCATGTCCAACTACTCTTTAAGGTATTGGCACCTTTACAATTTTAGTAAAAATCTTTGTAACTTAAGAATAACTTCTACAGATCAAATTGTGATGCTGTCAAGTTTTGGTGACTTTAACAGTGCACAAAGTTATCTTGTGGCTATTCGGGCCATAAATAATGCCCAGCATTTGGCATATTGGTAGATTGCAAAGTGACATGCTCCTCTCTACTTGTTGTAAGTATATGGAGGAAATATTCTGCCCAACAGCCTAAGACAGCCAATTGAAGCTGGCCATAGATGAATCCAAATTTGGCCAGTTCAGAAGGGATCAGACATATTTTGATCCATGTATGGCCACTCCCACTTGACAGAAGTCGATCTAATGATTGACTTCCTGATCTGTCTGAATACAATGGCACAGCAGAGAGGATTCCTCTATCCACCTCGCTTGTGTGGATGGGGGAATCCGTATATTTTTTTTCCAATCAGCCTGAGGTAACTATGGCCAGCCTAAGTACCCATGTGGAATCTGATTCCTAGGGGAAGCAATTCTACTTCCTTTACGGTATATAGAAAACATTATTATGGTTACGTTCAGTTGGTGTAAAGTTGCTTGTAAACTATTACTATCCTCATGTCAGGGTCTGGCAATATGCATCCTCACAATGGCTGCCAGGAATACTGGGATTTGTAGTTTTAGGGAAATAAAGTTAATGGGCCCTTTAGCCTAAGGATCCTTGTATAAGAAATGTCTGTTTTGCCACAGCCACCAATGAAATCCAAATATAGATTCTCCAACAGGAGTTGGACTTGGGAGAAGATTGGGTTGGAAGGCGTTTGCTCCCTGGCAAAGTAATGTATGATGGGCTGTTGGTCCTGAGTGGAGATACAGCGTTCAGTCTGGGACCCACAGTCAGTGATAGCCACTGGGCTTTACATAGCTACCTGCTCCCTGTTCAGAACTGAGATCACAGCATCTAGAAGAGGGAAGTCTTTTAGCACGGACTTCCTTTGTGGCTCTGAATTTTCATGCGACCAAATGCCAACAGCCACAAAGGAAGCTGAAGATGAAAGATGTACGCTAGATCTGTATCTATGATGAAACGGAAACTTGGTTGTTTTTGCCTGCCAGGCCATAAGTCCTTCCCCGAGTTCAGGATGTTTGAATCTGACTGGTGGCTGTACTTGGTGATCACCGTGTCTCACCTGTTGGTGTATATGGTACATTCCTCTGGATTTATCTGTAAACACTCTGTGTATTTCTTTACAGCTTCTCTATAGTGAGACTTCTTCACATAATCATTCCCTTCCTGCTTCAAAGACTCGAATCTTTCCTTGGACGATTTTCCTGGAAAAACAAGCCATACAACCTCATGTAATCTATAGCAGACTTTTGATTTAAACGTTTAAGAAAAAGAAATGAAAACTTTTTTTTAGGCAAATGCAATCATGATTTGCTTAAAATGTCATAATGGCATGTGTTTATGTTTTCAAACTTATTACCTTAAGCTTACCAAACATTACAAGGACCTACCTGATTGGATAAAAAATGACTAATGATTACAAAGGTCCTTATATTACATAGTTTTGGTAACTCTAAGGCCTATTGCATACTGCAGCTTGAAAAAGCTCAGTAGTGTTCTTTTTTACTGATCTAAACTGCAACACATTGTTTACAAATAGGAAATCATAAATAGGAAGGCCCATTGGCTGTTACATCACCCCAATTCCCTTTTCATCCGGTTTTTTTTGCCCCTATGCAGTACTTTTTATACACATCTTGTGTCGTTACATTTACTATTTTCTCATTATATCTATTTGCTGATGATGTACTAAATAATTGTGCAAGCACTTTCAGTGTTTCTTATTTCATTTTTCCTTACTGAGGATTTAGTTCTGCATTCTGGCTGTGGATGTCAATAGACGACCTCAGTGTGGAATGTTTGTGGCCCCTTTTTTACGGGGGGTTATTGGGTGTTGTTTAGGGTTTAGACAGCGCCAGTGGCGGTTTCAGTGACTAAAAGAAGTCTTTTAATCCTACATGGCGGTATTTGAAAAACAATATTCATACTGGATGGTATGTAATTCACTCCCTATTCAACATGGTATTTCTGTAACCCTTGTTGTATGTATTCTTACTGTTGTTTATTGAATTTTAGAGTTCCGTTTCATTATACTATCTTCAGTCCATCCCTGATAAAAGAAATATGTTTTCTGAAACACGTTGGGTATTTTACTGAAGATACTATATCTGTCCAACTTTATTATTCCTAGAAGGGCGACTCAAACTTACATTGAATGTACACTTGTACACTATGTCTTTGGCTGCCTTTTGTTTATTTGTTATCACTTTTTGTCCTTGTGAAGTGAAGTTTTATGAACTTTTGTAATAAAATGCTTTTTGTATATATTTTTATGTTGAGTTGAGTTGCCTTTCAAGTCCCACCAGTTCTAAAAAAGGGAAAAAGATGTCTTTCTGTACTATTTTGGGACGTTGGCAACATTTTTGTGAATCCTGAGGTGGTGCTACAAAGTTGTTCAGTTAAAGGTTGAGTTGAGTCCTAGACCAAGCTGTTAACCCTGTAGTCTGCACAGAGATCCAGGATCTGGAAGAGCTGTGTGCCAGGAGGTGTCTGGATCACAAGACTAGCTGAGCAGAATTACAAATTATTTGGCTTGTGGTACTGGGTATGCTCATGTCTATCCACAAGCCAGGATTTAACTTTTAGGTCCAGTGTGTGACTTGCTCTCACGTGGACCAGGAGAAAAGTTCAGCCATGATGCAGTAAGAACCCCTGCCATTGGATTCTGTGTCATCTGTACCATTGTTTGTTTACCATACATATTTTACATTGTGTTGACACAAGTCACAGCGTACATAGAACCTTTCGCACCAACTCCTATCCTGAGAAGCTTATCCCAATGGAAGCCTCCGTATTTATAGCTATAAGACAGTCAGGCTGCAAATACAGTCATTAATATGCTGCTCTTTTATGGATTTTTATTTCTGCAGCAAGGGTTAAAATACCCTCTCCTGGCAGCAAGTTGGAGAGTCCTACCCCTGCTCTTTCTCACAAGCAGCATCTGGGCCTCCAGTGGTCTATCACGCCCACGGCTTCAATAAACAGCACTGCTCAGGAAGAGAGAGAGCTGTTGGTTGGAGCAGTGTGCTGGGTCTCCAGTTGTGAACGATATTAATGCTCAGAAGAGGAGAGTGTCACAACACCCATAAATCATGGACTATCAATCAATGGAAGACTGTAATATGGTCCGATAAATCGAGCTTTACACTGTTCCCAACCATCAGATGTGTTACGTGTGACGAACACCATCCCAAGGGTATGACCAGGACTGTCTTGTGCCAACGGTAAAGAATGGCGGTGCAATCATGGTTTGGGCAGCCATATTGTGGTATTCTGCAGGCCCTACCATCACCTTGAAAAGTAGAGTCACTGCAAATTTTGGCCGACCATGTGCATCCCATGGTGCAGATATTGTTTCCTGAAGACAGCGCCATTTGCCAAGATGATAATGCTCTGATTCACAGAGCTGGTGTTGTCAAATCATAGTTTGATGAGCATGCAGACAAAGTCTCGCACCTTCCCTGGGTGCCACAGTTGCCGGACCTCAATATCTTAGAGCCACTATGGTAAATTTTGGAGAACAAAGTTCGGACTCATTTTCAGCCTCCAGCATCTCTGCGAGAACTGGAATGATTTTTGCATGAAGAGTGGTATCAGATTCCATTATCCACCATCCAAGACTTATATTTGTCGATTCCCATGAGAGTTCAGGCCATCATGGATGCCAAAGGCGGTCCAACACCATATTAGGTAACGATTTTGTTAGATTACCTTGCGTTTCCATAATTTTGTCCAATATATGCAAGTCATCCGGTAACCTAGATGTGCAAAGCCATAACTTTTAATTAGAAGGAAAATAGGGCAGTGCCGCTGCAAGCCTTCTGGCTCGGCTCAACTCTTGGCTCAACTACTACGGTAGGTGCTGGTCCCAGAATGCAGCATGTCTTGATCCACTCAAATGCTGCAGTACAAAAAACTCAAGGCCACTCTCTGATGACGCCAACCGTTCATTTTATTGAAAGAGAGCAGCATTTCCACAGTAGTACGCTTAAGTCCAATCCAGGTAAAATACATCAGTAGACATGGCCAATGGGTGGGAACTTTGCAGAAGCCATTTATTTTCAATAAACTAAATGATTGTTGTCATCAAAGTGAGGCCTTGAGTTTCGTACTGCGCCATACTTTTAATACTTTATTATACGTTACAGTCTACTTTCAGATGGGTCTTCTCTTTTTCCTTCTTACACATAAACATGTCAGTATGATCTAAAATCTGAACAACCTATAAGTGTTAGACTGCAGGAGGAAACCTGAGCACTAGGTAGAAACACAAACATAGTGTGATCATATGGACTTCATCTCCATCTCTGATCATTCTGGCAATTCAGCTCTACAAGCTCTGTCTGGCAAATGTGTTCACCCCAAAGTTACTGGTCCCTACATTGGTTGGGGAATCAACAACCTATCAGGCTGCATGCACAGATGCTGCAACAATTTAACATTGCATGTTGCGACTGCCCTCAGCCTATAAAAGGTGAAATCTGATTGGCTGGTATGGCTCACAGTGCTGCTCCTTTACCTGTGTTATTAAATAACTCTGTACTTATGTTTATGGTGTTGTTTAAACTGGTGACCATGAAATTATCCAGATTGTTCAATCTGGCACTTTGCTTCAGTGATAATATTAGATATTGATCCTCTCACTCAGCTGTTGGGTTCAGAGGACACACAAATATTTGAGAACGTATTCACAATTTTGCCAGTGAATATTCCTGTTAAAGAGCAACACAGTGGCTTAGTAATAAGCACTTATGTCTTGCTGCACTGTGGTCCGTGGTTTGAATCTTGGCCATCTGCATGGAGTTTGCATGTTTTTTCATGTGTTTGTATGTTTTTTTTCTGTTTACTCGGATTTACTCCCATACTCCAAAGACACGCTGATAGGTTAATTGGCTGCTGCCTGATTTGGCCGTAGTACTGTATGTGTGTACAGATTTACTATGCACATGTGTACCACATTCTGCATGCCAGTCCCAAGTTGAGCAACTGGGGAGGGTTGAGGAAAGACCTGGTGATCTAACTCGGAATAAATTTGCCAAGAAAACTCTTTGGAAAAGGCTTTCAGGTGTACTAAACGTGCCCAGGGATCAGGCCAATTAGAACAGCAGAGAGTCAGATATGACTGAAGGAATATATACATACATACTGTACATACATGTTAAATTTAAAGCATACGTAAATACAATTACTAAAATCTCATAAAGCTTTACCATATTAAAGTAATTTTCAATATTCTTAAAACGACAGTTTTCAATAAAATTATTTCTATCTAATAGTGCCATGATGGTCTGTTATTTATTTATTTACTACAGGTATTTATATAGCGCCCACTGTTTAGGAACTCTCTGGCGTGGAGTGACAACGCTCTGTCCCTGTCTTCAAGTTTTTCTCCAGCTTTGCTACATATAGCCTCCCAATAGGGACTGTACTAGCCATGCCAACATGCATTGCATGGACATGTTTTACTGTAGCCACCGTCAGAAAACCTGCCCTGAAAAATGCTATGTAGCCATCACTGCAGTGCAGGCATATAAACAGGAAGTCACTGCAAAGAGGCTGCAGGAGATCAGTAGCACTGAGATGCAAAAAAAAAAAAAAATTATAAGGAAAAAAAGCACAGCAACTGTTCCTGACACGCATTTTGGAAAGCGAAATACCATTCACATAGAGTTTCTATCTACTTCAAACCAAATCCTGCACCTAAAAAGCAAGGTTAATTGTTTAATTTTGCCCACCTCCCTCTTGCGTTGTCACAGAGAAAAAAAATTAAAAAAACACATGTAAAAGAAAAAACTGTTAGTACACCCTGCTTTCTCTGGTTTCCACCTGTGGCTCCTAGGTGAAGGTGATGTTATTCTCTGTCTGGAGGGATTCCAGGGAATATAGTGTACCCCAAATCTTGCTGAGAAGACGTTCTTAGCACTGTGCTGGAGCATCTTTTCACTACATTTGGAGTACTCAGCATTGTCAGATTGTTGAGATCAGCCCTTATCACAAAAGCTGGAGTCTTGTTTACACTGTTATCTAAAGTGTTAAAGCAAGGGTATGGGGGAAGCAGAGATAAACAGCAGACCTTGCATGTGGTGCATGTGGTGCAAGTGTTCAAATAAAACCATTTGAATCACAGTCCAGCAGTCTACCTGCTAAGAAGACACCAACTGACCAAACTTCTGCTAAATATGAAGCTCATTTCAGCTGGTAAAACACACACATCTCCATGACCGTTTACATATATTACATTTTAATATTTTCTGCAATGTGTGGAATGCTGTACAAGCAGCAACACGCCCAGGCTTCCCTGTATTAGGACATGTCAGTGCTATGTCGCAATATTAAAGTGGAACTTCACTCTCTCAATCAACATTGACTATTTTGAATCCTTATACTGCTAGCATTAGTAAATAGATGGGAAAGTATATCATATTTACTGGTCTTAAACTGTTTTTTTTACAGGGGAAGGAGCCATGCTTCTGACGTCATTTATTTATTTCAGGCACTTATATAGCGCTGTCAATTTACGCAGAGCTTTACACATATATATATTGAACATTCACATCAGTCCCTAACCCTCAAGGGGTTTACAATCTAAGGTCCCTAACTTACATTCATACATACACATACTAGGGACAATTTAGACAGGATCCAATTAACCTACCAGCATGTCTTTGGAGTGTGGGAGGAAACCGGAGCACCTGGAGGAAACCCACGCAAGCACAGGGAGAACATGCAAACTCCATGCAGGAGGTGCCATGGTCGGGAATCGAATCCATGACCCATTTACTGCAAGGCAGACGTGCTAACCACTAAGCCACTGTGCCGCCCACAAAGCTGAATAGCTTTTGTATACCCAGCCCTCGATCATGCACTTTTGATAAGTGTCAGACTGAGTAAGTGTCATTTTAAACTTCTTTTAATAAAGCCAGCAAACAGAAAGAACTAATTGTTTTCCCTTGATTTTTACATATCCATTTGGACACGTAAGGACATTCCACCGGTGACCAGCAGAGCTTCCATCTTATTGATACCCCTGTGGGGGAATGCGAGATATGATGTGCCTGTTAGTTTAGGGGTCCTACCTTTACCCCCGGTCACATCAAAGCCAATTTTGAAATTGTGCAACTTACAGTGAAGTCGCAGAATTTCAAAATTGGGTGACCTTCCGATTTCATTGCAATTTGCAAGACATCTGACACAGATGTCTACGTAAATTGCAACAAAAGTAGTGCATGTACTACTTTAGAAATCGGTGCAGCTCCGACCAAGTCGGTACCGCACCAATATGGCCGTTCTAATAGCGGACAATAGGGTGCGACTTGGCATACAATTTACAAGTCGCAGGGTATGCAAATCGCATGCCAAGTCACACCCGATGTGACCAGGGGCTTAAGATGAGTGGCCATATTTATGTTTGGTGGCGGGGATTGAACTCCGTGTGCACCTGGATGTGTATGCATGTCATGTCACAGTTTGAACAGCACTTGCATCTATGGATTGTACGTGTGTACTCTTAGTATTTTATACAGTCATAATATATAAAAGCCAAAGTATTTTGCGTTGCACTTTATCTACTATTGTCATTTCCAGTAGGAGTTTTACCCCATTCACCACAGATGTGTGGATAGGGGATTCAGGTCATTTTTTTTCTTTCAACCTCCTGGTTGAACAAAAAAAAAAAAGATTAATCTATGGGCAGCATTAATGGCAAATGGTTTTGTAAAACAGATCAAAAATGTCCACTGTAATAGTAGAAGCATTCAAAACGCTTTCTGGAGATCATCCAACCTGAAAATGTAAGAGACAAAATAGTCAGCCACACATCACATACCAGTGTCCTTTTCTGGTCTGCTGTTCTTTGAAGTCTTTGCAGCGGCCATGGTTTTCTCTTGCAGGTGAATCTGCATGGACACAGGCACCGATGGAATTGGTGGCAGTTTCTCTCTCCAGTTTGGCCCATCCAGATCAATTAATGTTTTTGTAATTCTGTTTGGACAACATTTCAGGTAATATATTTATATAAACTGTATATTGTAGGTAACCTGCAAATACTCTAAGAACACAATGGAAATATTTCCTCTCTTTTGACACTTTAGCACCACTTTCCATTAGCATGTTAAGTGGCCTTTAATGCCCAGGAAATGGCACAGCTTTTGTATCATGTGACTTTTGAGGATTCCTTGGTTGCTGGTGACATTTTTCTTTCTGGCTCTCACAGCAGTCACATGATCAGGAACCTGTCACACTGACGCCTAATCAGAAACCTTGATTGAGTGCTGTTGGTCATTGTGCTGGGAGAGTGCACTGAGCATGTGTCAACACACATGCTCCTGCTGCCATGGACACATATGTGCAGTGTTTAGGTGTTAAAACCCACCTTTTCTGCTGCTGCATATATATGCTATGCACTCGGAAAGAGGTTAACATTGCAAACGTCCTTCTGCAATCCTTGTGCAAGTCAACAGCATTTAAAACAATAAAAAGTTTATCTGCATAATGCACAGATTGGATGATCAGACATGATATTGCGTATAAATAATTACATTAGTGGACTTTGAAAAACAGTTGGCGTCACTATGTGTTGGACAGGTTGCAGAGCTTTGTACAATATTCTATTCGTCTATGCTGGGAAGGCAATGGCTAAAGCACGACATGGATATTTATGCCATGAGAGGCAAAAGTTCATTTAAAGCTGAACTTCAAGCAAATGGCTAAATAGGCTGATTCAATACATATAAGGTAGTTGTTTTACCTGCCAAAGAATTTGTATTTATGGCCAACCATTTATGAGATTTAAACAGCTCTGCTACACATCGCAGCCCTGTCTGGCATGGGAGGGGACCTAATCTCAGCTTGGGACTGGACAGTAAAAGGAGAAGAAGCACAATGATGTGTCTCCATCATTTTGCTCTCTTCTCCCATCATCATGCTCTTTGCACTGCAGCACACCTGACTGACCTTTGAGCTGCTTTTCCCATCCCCTACAGGAACTAAAAGAGGCTGATAAGTTAAATTTAGATACTTACACTCAAAGTTGCTGCCAAAAACCACAAGACCCATACAGCCAACCTAACAGCCCCCCCCCCCCCCCAAAAAAAAACTGTTTACTATGCTTCAGTTATGAATGAATACATTGAGTGATCAGTACCGCTCATTCAGAAAAAAAAAAAGAGGCTGGTAAATGCAAAATATTTACTGGACTCTTCCCCCACTCTCTATCATGAAGCTTCCTAGTGTGTGCTTGTAGCTGCCAGAGGGAAGGAGAGGAGGGAAACCAGCAGCACTGCAGGGGTAGAGACACACAAGGGGCCTGGGCAGCAGGTGGAAATTTATGGTGCACAGGGAGGGTGATGGGCGCACTGAGGGGGGAGGCATTGGCAATTACTGTAACCAATCCCCTGTATGGTTCTCTCGGCAGCTGAAGAAAGTCAGCAAGAGGGAGAGGAGAAGAATCCATGTTTCAGCTGCTGCAGAGAGCCATACAGGGGATTGGTTACAGTAATGGCCCCCCGCCATGCCAATCACCCTCCCTGCCCACATCCGATTCACCCAGCTGTCTGAGCCCCCCTGCTGGCCTGGGCCCCATACAAGAGGACTGGTGGTACCCCCTTATCCATGGCCCTGCTTACACTGCTTGCATAAACTACATTTATGGATGGCTCACATCACCAGCTGCATTACGAAGCCAGTGGTGTGCATTAGGATGTTGCAGTGCAGATGTACTGATCGTGGCACATTGCACTGTTTACTTTTCTTTTTTTATATAAACAAACTTTGTTGAAATGTCACACAGTGACATTTCATTCAGTTTTACTGGCCGCAGTGCAGTGCAAGGTGGTCCCACTGTGCTGCACTAAAAAAAAAATAGTGCATGCTGTACTTTTGTTCAGCATCCACCTCCAAGTTGTGGTGGTGTAAACCAGCCAAGTAGGAGACAAGGCAAGGCATTTTTCCTTGTCCTGTGGTGGGACTGAACTGGAATAGCCACCACACCTAGTGTAAACAGGCCCTCAATAATGTAATAATGATGACCAATATGCATTCGGTTGTGTCTTTTATACCCTCTTAAAGTTAAGCTTTAAGGGTCTGCTAAACAATCTGCTAAGAAATATATACACAGACATACTTTTTTTTCTTTTTTAATCAGGTGGATGGATCCTCATCTGTTTTGCTAACAGAAGACTTTTGCTTACAGAGCTCAACAGCTCAGCCTCAACTTTCACCATAAAAGTAAAGAAGTCCAAGTCATTTTTTCACATTCTCATGCTCTAGCACAGGGGTCTGCAACCTTTAAGACATAAAGAGCCACTTGGACCCGTTTCCGAGAGGGAAAAAAAGACTGGGAGCCGCAAAACCATTGCAACATTTAAATCCGACACTGCATATATTGCAAAAAACGCTCTGGTCATGAAGGGGGTTTAAGGGCCCAGTAAGCAAAGGGTTAATCAGGGCCACAGTGTATCGTCATAATCACAATCATAGCCTTAGGTCAGTGGTGGGCAACCTTTTTTTTCAACTGAGCCAAATCTCGCCAAAACCACGATTGAAATTTATTTTGAGAGAAACATTTTTAAAACTGAAAATACATCCCCCATATAGTAATTCATCCCCCCTATAGTAATTCATCCCCCCTATAGTAATTCATCCCCCCTATAGTAATTCATCCCCCCTATAGTAATTCATCCCCCATATAGTAATTCATCCCCCCTATAGTAATTCATCCCCCCTATAGTAATTCATCCCCCCTATAGTAATTCATCCTCCCTATAGTAATTCATCCCCCCTATAGTAATTCATCCCCCCTATAGTAATTCATCCCCCCTATAGTAATTCATTCCCCATATTGTGTGAATTCACTTACCTTTGCTCCGCGCGTTCCTCTCGCTGGGTTCCCGCGCCGTTCTGGTCTTCAGGGCGGACTGTGAGAGGAGAGTTCGTCACGCTGCCCCGCCTACATCCGGGCTGCCCCGCCTACATCCTGACAGCCAATGTTTGCCAGCGGGCGCCCGGCACACAGAAGAGCTGCATTAAAAGAGCCGCGGCTTGCCGACCCTATTGCCTGTCACCTGGTGGGCAGTGTGCTCCGGAGCCGCAGGAAAGGTGAAAAAGAGCCGCATGCGGCTCCGGAGCCGCGGGTTGCCGACACCCGCTCTAGCAGTTTTCAGTTGCCCCATCTGATGTTTTAGTTAGAGACAGAGAGGCAGCAGCAAATGAGCTTATGTGTTTCAGAAGTTGTTTCTTACCCTGGTATAAATGCAGTTTTTAATATAAAGGTTAAGTGTTTTTAAAAACTGAGGTCAGTTAGCAGAATTTCAGTTGACTAGAAAAACGTACCTGTTGATACTGTCATTGGCCAACTGTGTCCCGCTGTCTATCTGAAGTGCCACCTTATAGTCCACATATGCCTGTCGGTACCGCTCAAGGGACTCATATGCCATTGCTCTTCTTAACAGAGGCTTAATGGAGAATGGCTGGAGTTCCAGGGCCCTTTGGGAAGAAAGATTAAATGTTACAATATTAAAAGGACATAAATAGGTTGAATGTGTGCAGAGGTTGAAACTGAAATATTTAATATCCAAAAACAAATTAAATAATAGATTAATTCATTCTGAGGGCCAACAAGCCTAAAACAGCTACAAGCATTTTGGAATAAATGTCTCTATAATAAACGCAGCAGCCAATTTAGCCCCCTAAAAGTACACCCCTTGAGGGTTAGGGACTGACGTAAATGTACAATATATGTGTAAATTGACAGTGCTATATAAGTACCTGTAATAAATACCTGTAAAGGCCTGGCTGTGTATGATTTTAGAATGTTTCAGTCACAGCCCAGAGCAAGGATTCTGTAAATGAGTGTCAGAAAAGTGCCATAACTTCTCATCTTTATACTTGTTCCGGGTCAGCGATTTAAAAACACTGAAGTCAAAGCATCAGAATAACAGACAAGAAATTAGGAATCCCAAAGCAGAGTTCAGTAATGGCATGAACAGCATTCATTTTTCATGACCGTGCTCCTTTAAATTCCCTAGGTCCCCAGGCTTCGCGTTGTTGATAAATACAAAGTAAATTGAACAATCAGAGTGTAATGTGTACAATGAGGTTTAAAAGCTAAATCCACCTTTTTGACCATATTTATGATGTAACATGAAACATGGTCAGCCCCCACCCTCAAACTGCTCGGGGGAGGCACTTACAGGCTTGGGGGCACAGTAGGAGGCACTTACAGACTGAGGGTTCTTCTCCCCACTGGCTCCTGTCAAAATTGAATACAGTGTGAGTGTGTGTGGCTCTGTCAATGGGCTGAAGGACTGTTGTTCTCAATGGAGCCCAGAATGTAGTCTAGTAAGGAAAGGAAGTCCTAAAAGTCACACATCATAGCGAAGACCTGTGAGGAGGTATATGAGAGCTTCAGCCTGGGCTCCAACCAGGCCACGCCTGCCCAACGCATTTCACTTTGCCCCCAGAGCTTAATCATGGGGACTAAGCTCCAGAGCGGTATAGGGGGCATGGCCTGGTTTGAACCCTCACTGGGCTTTGCTGTGATGTGTGACTTTTGAGACTTCCTTCCCCTACTGGATGTTTTGAGCTGGGACGAGCTCTGTCCTTGTCGACACTCCTAGCAGTTTGTCATGAAAGAGGACCTGGTGGAGCCTTGAGCGGCACCTATAATCTTTGTTGTCGGACAGTTGTAGTCCATTCATAATTCCTCCAGCTTTGTAGCTGAAGGTCCATACCTCAGTGCAGACCTGAGCTGGAGGAATAGTCTACAGGGGCCAGAGCATTACATTCGCTATCTTTTGATCATGGTTGCAATGATTTGCAGGCTCAAATGCAAAAAAAATACAGTTAAATTTTTGCTTTTTGTAATATGGGTGCCTTTTTATTTTTTTGCAAAAGGTGAAATTCTCCTTTAGCTGTAAGAATAGTCAAATACCATTGTATGGTTAAGGCCCCATGTATACGGGATACTTCTGAACGATGAAAACTGACTGCTGGAAAATGTAGATTAATAAACTTTGTTTAGCCACGTTTGCATATCGTGTTGATGTGCGTTTATATGCGTTTGCGCTTAGAAGCTTTTTTTAAAGATAGGCACAGGAGAACCTCCCAAATGCCCAGAATGCACTGAAAAGTGGTAAATTATTAACTATTTTAGACTGTTTCAGAGAAATACAGAGAGTAGAAGCAGAGACAGCAGTATGTGTTGACATTAGCTTAGGTGTGAGTTGCTCATTAACATTTTTTTTGTTTCCAAGGGTGGGAAAGGTGTCTGGTGGATTGAATCGTGAAGGTCACCTGGCAGGGGGTCTTCATGAGGAATTGGAGGTGTGAATGGTCATTAACATACTTACACTTTTGTTTCCAAGGGTGGGAGAGGTCTGAGGTGTGAATTGGTCATTACAATGTGTGACAAGCTTGGTAGAATATCCTGTTTTCAGTGTTTTGTCCATCTGAGTACCTTAAAACACTTTGCTTGCATTTTTCATGAAAAAAAGGCTCTGGACAGCATCGGGAACTGGAAGAGTTAAAAAAAAATTCAGACGCAAACAGTTATAAACGCGATTTGCTGCGTTTACAAGCATTTTGTGTTTGAAACGCTGATAAAATCTACTCCTAAACGCAAGTTTTCTGCGTTCAAAAAAACCACTGTAAACTCAAATGCCTGTAAACGGCTGTAAACAAAGATGTGTACATGGACACATAGGAAAACATTAGGGTGAGTTCAGGGGCTGCTGAAAAAAACGCTGAACAGCTCCTAAACGTGAGTTTAGCGGCTGCAGTGTACATGAGCCCTAAGAGTAATACAGCAGCTGCAACCCCAGCTAAATATTATACTGATGTTATAGCATGTCAGGCACTAGTAGGAGGATGGTCAAAGGGATATTCCAGTTATGCACTTCTAGAAGAGAGGGGGAAGACCCTTTTGCTGAGCACGCGACAAACCTTAATTAAAGAAGAAAAATTATTGTGAGCATCAAATTATTCACACACAAAGAAGAAAAATGCTGGCACTGGCATCTCTAGGCATCAACTCATTTTCATAGGGGAGGATGTGTCCAGCACATCAGCCCAGACAGCTGTGAGCGGCTCACCAAGGTGTATTCCTTTATGGAGGTTTAAAATAGACCACAGCAGTAAATGTTTTGCTGAGTCACAGAGGAATTTTTATCACGCTCTTTCCACGACCAAACAAAAAGCACATGACGTGTCTCGTGTATGAACAACCTCTAACGTAAACTCATCTCCTCCTTACATGTCATACCCGAGCCCTGATGACAAACATTCACAATAATAAGGAATATTGAAGACACACTCTATAATATCTATGGCCATTTACACAGAAAAGGACATCCAGGTGTCTTTGTATGTAGCTGGTTGTGTAAATCTGGATACATTCTTTGCAGTATACTCTCAAGAAACACAGCTGATTTCAGCACAGCTTTGGACAAACACGGATTTGTGAAGAGTACTCCTAAGCTACCCAGGCGGAGCGGTGCAGACATACACACGAGTTGGGCTGCTCTTCATTCATGTGTCTGTGTCGGGTGGTGCCCTGTGTGGTTGAGGTTTGGCACGCAATACCAGGCAGTATTATTTATGAAGCCAGGGATGAATGAGATTTGATACAACCAATCCCAAACCCAAAAGCTCCAGTCCTTAGTCACTCTCATTTCCATTGCAATAAACTATAATCTCTCCACTCATATACGCAGAACAGAGTTGAATGAACTAGGTGTGATGACCACAGCAAGTAATGGTGATCAGGTCATGAACAGATGCATCTAGTAGACCAGTGGAGGGGTAAATTGATGATCACATGAATAATAGTAAGCAAGATGTCACTTCTGACATCATTGCTTACTACTAGTGAAATCTGTGAATGACTTGTCCAATGTTAGCAGAAATCTGCTAATCAGCTGGAGTGATACCTAGACATGTATAACAGGTAATGACTGTTCCCTTTTCTTTAACCACTTCAAGCCCGGACACTTTCACCCCCTTCCTGCCCAGACACTTTCACCCCCTTCCTGCCCAGACACTTTCACCCCCTTCCTGCCCAGACACTTTCACCCCCTTCCTGCCCAGACACTTTCACCCCCTTCCTGCCCAGACACTTTCACCCCCTTCCTGCCCAGACACTTTCACCCCCTTCCTGCCCAGACACTTTCACCCCCTTCCTGCCCAGACACTTTCACCCCCTTCCTGCCCAGACACTTTCACCCCCTTCCTGCCCAGACACTTTCACCCCCTTCCTGCCCAGACACTTTCACCCCCTTCCTGCCCAGACACTTTCACCCCCTTCCTGCCCAGACACTTTCACCCCCTTCCTGCCCAGACACTTTCACCCCCTTCCTGCCCAGACACTTTCACCCCCTTCCTGCCCAGACACTTTCACCCCCTTCCTGCCCAGACACTTTCACCCCCTTCCTGCCCAGACACTTTCACCCCCTTCCTGCCCAGACACTTTCACCCCCTTCCTGCCCAGACACTTTCACCCCCTTCCTGGCAAGGCCAATTTCCAGCTTTCAGCGCTATCACACTTTGAATGACAATTGCGCGGTCATGCAACACTGTACCCATATGAATTTTTTAGCATTTTTTTGAGACAGATAAAGCTTTATTTTGGTGGTATTTATTCACCACTGGGATTTTTATTTTTTTTTGCTATATAAATAAAAAAGTCCAAAAATTTGAAAAAAAAAGTGTTTTTCTTATAAAATTATGCAAATAATCTTTCTTCATAAATCTTGGCCAAAATGTATTCAGTTATCTTTTTAGTAAAAAAAAATAGCCCAAATTAGTTTATAACTAAAAATTATAATTTTTCAAAATTTTGTTTTTACATTTTTATTTTTTTTATATTATTATTTATGTTTTTTAACATACTGTCACCCTAGCAGTACAGTGACACTGTACTACTTGTGGGGGGTGATGAAGATTTTTTTTTCTTTTTTACTGATTGCTAAAGGCTGTAAAAGCAATAATTTCCCCTTATCTCTGGCTGCATTCTTGCAGCCATTGAGAAGTACTGTGTGAGCTGTGATTGGTCACAGCTTGTCATATGGTACAAGGCTGTTGTTAATAGCCTTGTACCATGTGACCTCTGATCATTCACAGATTTCACTAGTAGTAAGCAATGATGTCAGAAGTGACATCTTGCTTACTACTATTCATGTGATCACTGATTGACCAATTAGTGATCACATTGTCGGGACCTCATACAGAGGTCCCGTACAGCGATCGGTGTTCCGTTGTGTCCTCTGGTGCCACGCGCTCCCAGGGAGCATGAACAGGTTGTAAGTACGTGAGCCGTTTATGAATGGCAACCCGCTCCTGCACTGCTCGCATCCAGCCGTTTATGTACATGGGCGGATGGGAAGTGGTTAAAGTGGAACTTCAGTCAGAAAATTAAGCCTTGCTAGATCACTTCATGCTTGCCCCTTTTGCAGGTATAGCTATGTGAAACATTAAAAATAAGTGCCTATACTGTTTAAAATCCAGTAATACACTTTCGCACCCTGCTCTGCACATGCTCAGTTGCTCTCCATTTTTAGGCTTTTTTAGGCACTGTGCCAAATTTGTAGAGGCTGATCTGCTGACAGTTTACAGATTAAAGCAGAACTAAACCTATCGATTTATCAGTTTTACAAAAACAGTTCAATTCCTGGCATGCCGGGAATGCCAATTGTAGCATTTTCTTGTGTTCTCAACCAAACTGTCAAACCATCAAATGACTAGTGGTATAGCTGATCATATGTGCAGCACCATGGCAGTTGCAGATCAAACAGATGGTAGCTTCCTTGGCTGAAAAGGATAGGAGGGTTTAGTTCTGCTTTGACTGCTGCTCCGGGCTCTGAGTTTTACAAGATGGCAGCCTCTAGCAAGAAGAAACAGGAGCAATCATGCTTGGCTGAAAAGGATAGGAGGGTTTAGTTCTGTTTTGACTGCTGCTCAGGGTTCTGGGCTTCAACAAGATGGCAGCCGCCAGCAAGAAACAGGAGCAATCATGCTTGGCTGAAAAGGATAGGAGGGTTTAGTTCTGCTTTGACTGCTGCTTAGGGCTCTGGGCTTCAACAAGATGGCAGCCTCCAGGAAGAAGAAACAGGAGCAATCATGCTTGGCTGAAAAGGATAGGAGGGTTTAGTTCTGCTTTGACTGCTGCTCAGGGCTCTGGCCTTCAACAAGATGGCAGCCTACAGCAAGAAGAAACAGGAGCAATGCTGGAGGCAATTTGCAGCATACACTGATTTTGGTGGCAGAATTATTAATGTGAAATGTATGCTCCTTGTTAAAAGAACATTACTTTTTATCAATTGTTAAGTAAAGTTCAGCTTTAAATAAAAAGGGAACAATGGAGCTCGGGAGGGATCAGGGTATATTAGTGGGAGACGCAACCCCAAGGGGTAGATATGAAATACTTAGATGAAAGCAGCAATCTTTCAACCACCATATCTCATGGGAATTTCTTGTATTACTGCACAATAGTAATTCTTGCTCTGATGCATCAAAAATCTGGATATCCTCAAAATCCCCTTTGAGATTCGTGACTTCTATTTCTGGCAAAGTAACACTCCTTCCATATGGGCCTGCCTGAACAAGCCTTCAGGGTGTTTCCACTCTGTATGGAGGAGCAATGAAGCAACCTTTGGACAACAGCATTGGCAATCTGGGTAGAAGGTAATGTTAGATGAACTAACAGATTTAGATGGACTTGACTACCAAATTAAAGCGGAGCTCCACCCAAAAGGGGAAGTTCCGCTTTAAGGACTGCTCCCCCGCTCCTCATTAAGGATTGCCACCTTTGGGGGATGGGTACCCGAATTTGACAGGTACCTGCTCCCACTTCAGGTAAGCGGAAGGTGTCCTCCCTCCCTCCCTGTAGTCTTTTGGGACACGTGACAGGTCCCAGAAGACTACAGGACAATTCATGAAGCGCAGCGCTACTCGCGCATGCACAGTGGGTACTCGGCTGTGAAGCTGCAAGCTATGACAGCCGGGTGCCCACACTGAAGATGCCGGCCTCCTGGAATACAGGACGGCTGGTAAAAAAGGGCTGCAGGGAACACACCGGGGGACCGAGGGACAGGTAAGTGGCTGTTTTTTAAAAGTCAGCAGCTACAGTTTTTGTAGCTGCTGACTTTTATTTTTTGACAGCGTGAGTGGAACTCCGTTTTAAAGTCAAACTCCAGCTAACACTTTACAGCAGTTACAGAAACAGTTTTCTCCTTTTGGGATAAAGGTTTTACATAAATAAAAGCTGATCATTGTAAGCACCCCTGTCAGTATTAAATGGTTTTCTTAGCCCTCTCACAGCCACTTTTACTGGACAGCTTTGCCTGTTAAAGAAAGTTGAAAAATAACAGACTTCCTTACCAGATAAAAAAAAGCCTAGAAAAGGAAACTAATGCAGCCACTAGATCTAAGGATTGCTAAGCTGCAATATAAGGATGCTTTCGCAGTGATCCATTTTTCTTTCACTATTTATGTTAAAAAAGTGGAAGAACATCTGACCATGTGGCTCGGTTCACACAATTGCAGGTCGTGTCCCTGCGTTTGCTTGGGCACAGCAGTGTTTCCCGCAGTGATCCATTTTTCTTTCACTATTTATGTTAAAAAAGTGGAAGAACATCTGACCATGTGGCTCGGTTCACACAATTGCAGGTCGTGTCCCTGCGTTTGCTTGGGCACAGCAGTGTTTCCCGCGCAAATAAAGGTGCACATTTTTAAAAACATGGCCGCAGGGAAAACTCATGGTCTCTATGATCCTGTGGTTCCCACACCCACAATCATGCTGCAGACTAAGATGCATAGGAGTGCCATTCAGAATGAATCCCAGCCCTGCGTGTCTTGTAATAGCAGCTCAATTCGGCTGTTGGTGGTTGTGAGCATGGGAACAGATGCAATTCCCGCTTCCGCTAACAGCCCACAAAGTGTGAACTGAGCCTTCTATAGAACTCTTCACACTGGTCAGTTGCGAGTCCACTGCGTTTTTTAAAATCCTGCTTTCTGCATTTTTGGTGCAGGTTTGGTGCGGTAAAAAAAGCACCAAACACGCAACTCCCCACGTATGCATTTTTGCCACGTTTTTGCTACGAATTAGTGTGAAAGTAGCCTGATACATTTTTGTTTTGGGGCTTAATACAAGGAAAAAGAAACTTAAGAAAAACATAACACATAAAAGCAATTGTGTTTCCAAACTGAACTGCCCAGAAATACTGAGAAGCTTGCTTTTCCAATGTAATGCATTTGATTTAGGATTGCAAATGAACACAACACCCGATCCTAGTTACAGATAGAATTCTCTACATTATTTTCTATACATCGTGTGTGCAAAAGTTACCCTTGCACATATATTTCTACAGTATAAAACAGCACACTAATGTATTTGGAGGTATTGTTCAACATAGCTAGTGGCTTTATCACTGAAGGAACACAATGGGGTGATGTGGTGTCAAGTGTTGGCTCTCAGATGTGTGCTAATCTTTTCTGCAAGTGTAAAATTAGGATTGGATGCTGATTTTTTTTTTTCTTAAGTCAAAACTTCATTCACCTATTGGTGAATGAACCTGTGGTTGGCTCTTTGCTTTCCCCAAAAGATACAAGTGAGATACAAGTCACATTTCCAGCCTCCCCTACATGAGAATGTACATTTTAGGCAAAATAATCTCTAAGCACTTCTAAAGGGATAAAGATATATCAATGTGACTGATAGGTGCATAAGTGCAAATATATGAATTTTAATACAAAACATTGTTTTACATAAATTATGGACCGCACTCATCTCTATGATTGTGTGTATTTATGGATTTGATGCATCCGATGGACAGCACCAAATGTTGGCTTTGTTTTGCCTTTTGAGTCTGTTTAGGTGCACAGGCCCAAATACATTTTTCAAATCCCTGAAGCTTTTCAAATTACAACACTGCATAGAAAACGATATTATGTTGATGTCAAAGTTCGGAGCCCGTCATGCCTTCCCAAGTCCTAGTATATGGCTCTTATCCATTTCCTGGTATATGATATGTCAACAGCTCACCAGTGTTAGTTGCCTTAAATCAAATAGTGTTTTTCAGTCTGAATTCCAGGTAGAACGTTAGAGGGAGGGAGCAGAAGAAACTCATTTCTATAGAAGCAGCAGCCCTTGCCCTGAAGACAGAGGTGAAAGCAGGGGTGAGGTCTATACACTGAACTCCACCAGTCTGTACATAAAAGGAATGTACGACACACGGTGTGCTTAAACAAGAAAATAGGTAGGGCAGAAAAAAAAATTACAAATATTTTTCATAGCTTAAAAAATTAGATGAGGGGAACAACATGAATCTAAAGCACAATTTAAGTAATCAATAGGGATTTACAGTGGGTATAAAAAGTCTACACACCCCTGTTAAAATGTCAGGTTTCTGTGATGTAAAAAAATGAGACAAAGATAAATCATTTCAGAACTTTTTCCACCTTTATTGTGACCTATAAACTGTACAACTCAATTGAAAAACAAACTGAAATCTTTTAGGGGGGAAAGTAAACATTAAAAAAATAAAATAATGTGGTTGCATAAGTGTGCACATCCTCTTATAACTGGGGATGTAGCTGTGTTCAGAATTAAGCAATCACATTCAAAATCATGTTAAATAGGAGTCAGAACACACCTACCATCATTTGTAGTGCCTCTGATTAACCCCAAATAAAGTTCAGCTGTTCTAGTAGGTCTTTCCTGACATTTTCTTAGTCGCATCCTACCACAAAAGCCATGGTCTGCACAAAGTTTCCAAAGCATCAGAGGGATTTAATTGTTAAAAGGTATCAGTCAGGAGAAGGGTACAAAAGAATTTCCAAGGCATTAGATATACTATGGAACACAGAGAAGACCGTCATCATCAAGTGGAGAAAATATGGCGCAACAATGACATTGCCAAGAACTGGACGTCCCTCCAAAATTGATGAAAAGACGAGAAGAAAACTGGTCTGGGAGGCTGCCAAGAGGCCTACAGCAACATTAAAGGAGCTGCAGGAATATCTAGCAAGTACTGGCTGTGTGGTACGTGACAACAATCTCCCGTATTCTTCATATGTCTGGGCTATGGGGTAGAGTGGCAAGACGGAACCCTTTTCTTACAAAGAAAAACATCCAAGCCTAGCTAAATTTTGCAAAAACACATCTGAACTCTCCCAAAGGCATGTGGTAAAATGTGTTATGGTCTGATGAAACCAAGGTTGCACCTTTTGGCCATAATTCTAAAAGATATATTTGGCACAAAAACAACACTTCACATCACCGAAAGAACACCATACCCACAGTGAAGCATGGTGGTGGCAGCATCATGCTTTGGGGCTGTTTTTCCTCAGCTGGAATTGGACCCTTAGTCAAGGTAGAGGGAATTATGAACAGTTCCAAATACCAGTCAATATTGGCACAAAACCTTCAGGCTTCTGTTAGAAAGCTAAACGTGAAGATGAACTTCAACTTTCAGCATGACAATGACCCAAAGCATACATCGAAATCAACAAAGGAACGGCTTCTCCAGAAGAAGATGAAAGTTTTGGAATGGCCCAGCCAGAGCCCAGACCTGAATCCGAACAAAAATCTGTGGGGTGATCTGAAGAGGGCTGTGCACAGAAGATGCCCTCACAATCTGGCAGATTTGGAGGGTTTCTGCAAGGAAGAGTGGGCAAATATTGCCAAGTGAAGATGTGCCATGCTGATAGACTCCTACCCAAAAAGACTGAGTGCTGGAAGGTGCTTCAACAAAGTATTAGTTTAAGGGTGTGCACACTTATGCAACCAATTATTTTAGTTTTTTATTTTTACTTCCCTCCACCTAAAAGATTTAAGTTTGCTGTTCAATTGAATTGTAGAGTTTATAGGTTACATTAAAGGTGGAAAAAGTTCTGAAATTATTTATGTTTGTTAAATTTTTTTTCATTACAGAAACCTGACATTTTAACAGGGATGTGTAGATTTTTTATATCCACTGTATCTTGCAACTGATTTTCTAAAAGCAGTCATTCAGAGATATTTAGGTATTTGGATAGATAGCCATTAGAAAAGTGATCCTGTATAATAAATACTGCCATGAAAGTATGGCGCATTAGGCAAGCAAATATGTGAACATCACATTTAAAGTTACTCTTAAGCAAATTTTAAATAACTATAGGTTTGTACTAGCATAGGTGGCCCAGTGAAAAAAACACCACAGGTTCTCTTTAAATGGGCTTTATCTCTGTACAGCACTTGCATTTATAGGGGTATAAGAAGATATATAGTGTTAGTTGGACTTATCTGAGTTTGTATGAACCTGTGGGCTCTGACAGACAACTAAATGTATTTCTATTGTTCCTACTCTACTCCAAATCTTACATCTCTGACCTGAGCCCTGCTATCAGTCTTTTGTGATGGGATCATTCTCTCACGGGACAGCATTCTAGTTGTATGGCAGGATTACTGTTTTACTGCAAGTGCAGAAAAGTGTAGAAAGAAAATGTAGTCCTGGGAGCCACTAAAGCAAATTTCTTCTTAGCCATTTAGGGGTTCACACAAGGATCCAAAGCCCTGATGTTCAGATTCGTACAGCATATCTTTTTCGACATATCGGATTGGATGTCACTCCACTTCCTCAAACTAAATCTCTCCAAAACCGAGCTCCTAGTTTTCCCCCCAGCCCGCGCCCCCCCCCCATGACTTCTCCATCAAGATCAACAAGGCCACCATCAGTCCCACCCAGCAAGCCAGAGTACTAGTAGTCATCCTAAATTACAATCTGTCCTTCCAGCCCCAGGTCCAATCGCTGACAAACTCAGGTAGACTTCACCTCCGCAACATCTCCAAAATACATCCGTTCCTAACCCTGGAAACCACTAAGCAACTCATTCACTCCCTTATTATAACACGACTTGACTACTGTAACTCCCTCCTCACTGGCTTACCTCATCGTAGACTATCCCTGCTTCAGTCTATCCTGAATACTCCGGCGAGGCTCATCCACCTTACTAACCGCTCCGTATCCGCCACCCCCCTTTGCCAATCCCTCCACTGGCTTCCGATTGCCCAACGGATAAAATTCAAAATGCTAACATTGACATACAAAGCTGTTCATAACACTGCCCCAAACTACATCTCCAATCTGGTATCCAAATACCACCCAAAACGCAAAACGTACTCTCCGCTCCTCACAAGACCTCCTACTCTCTAGCTCCCTGGTCTCCTCTTCCCATGCCCGTCTCCAGGACTTCTCCAGCACTTCCCCCATCCTCTGGAACTCTCTACCCCAATCCATCAGACTATCAGCTACTCTCCTCACCTTTAGGCGCACTCTGAAAACCCATCTCTTCAGGGAAGCCTACCCCACCCTCAGCTAATTGCCGATCTCCTCCACTCTTCCTACCACTCCATCCCCCACAACTATTTACTCCTGTATCACTATCCCCTTCCTCCTAGATTGTAAGCTCCAAGGAGCAGAGCCCTCAAACCCCTCGTGTATTGAATTGTATTGTTACTGTACTGTCTCGTGTATTGTCTCCCATTATAATGTACAGCGCTGAGCAAACTGTTGGCGCTATATAAATCCTGTATAATAATAATTATGGATCTGGAAGCAGCATTATTATATCCATTGAGGGTAATTAACAAAAGTATAATGCTTGCACTACTCTTAAAATTAGAAAACAGAGCAGATGCTACTCCTGAATGACAAAATGGGAGCAAGCCACTTTGTTAATTAGGACTGATCTGCTCCATGTTCTATGCTGTGTCCAACAAAGACACAGCATAGAACAGTACAGCTGGAGCTGCATTCTCCAATCTCTCTGCCCCTCCCTGCCCTCACTCATCTGGGTTTGGAAGGGAGGAGGAGGGCTGTGCAGAGTAATCACTGGAGGTGCAGAGAGAGGAATGTGAAATGTCTACACCAGCTCTGATCTAGCAGGAATCTACAGCAGTTTTCAAAACTGAACTCTTTATTTAGTTACAGAACCCAGGTCAGTTGATGTCAAGTAGATAGACCTTACAACAGGTTTGTCTTAGCTAGGCTTAGCTCAGGGGTGTCAAACTGGTGGCCCTCCAGCTGTTGCGAAACTACAAGTCCCATCATGCCCCTGCCTTTGGGAGTCATGCTTATTACTGTCAATCTTGCAATGCCTCATGGGACTTGTAGTTTGGTAACAGCTGGAGGGCCGCCAGTTTGACACCCGTGGCTTAGCTAATGTGATGCAAGTCACTCCAGTTTCCTGCACCAGTTTTCTGGCACAGGAAGCTTAGTTAATTAGTTACCATGCACATTGGGGCATCTGAATCAATTTACTAGCACAGCAATCCAAGGCATAATCCCACATTTAAGAAAGAGTTTTTGGTGTTCTTTACACTCTATGCATGTGAACATATGGGCTCACGTTTACATGCGTATAGCATACAGCCTAAAAGCACTCTATTGGAGCCTCCTACCAAAGAAATACACTAGAAGACAGGCAGCACGAGCCACCTAGTGTCCTTTGTTCTTTCTTGTTTTTATTGTATACAGCTTTTAGGAACACTGTTGGGAGGGTTGACAGGAGGGGGGAGCAGTGTGACAGGTTGGGGGGGGGGCAGTGTGAAAAATGTGAGGGAGGGCAATGTGACAGGAGAGGGAGGTTAGTGTGACAGGAGGAGGGCAGTGTGACAGGTGCTGGGGTCAGTGTGACAGGTGAAGGAGGCAGTGTGAGGGGGGGGCAGTGTGACAAGAGTGGGGGCAGTGTTACAGGTGGGGTAGGCAGTGTGAACAGGTGACGGGGGCAGTGTGACAGGAGGGGGGCAGTGTGACAGGAGGGAGGGGAGCAGTGTGATGGGGGGGTAGTGTGACAGCAGGACACCTGGACACACCATATACTCAAGTGTTGGGTACTGCTGTGACAGAGAAGCAAAACTGAAGTTGGAGGGCAGAGCTAGGAGGCAGAGCCGGCAGTCCCAGCAACCAATGGCTGCCAGAAACACATGGCAGGCTGGATCAAAGGGGCAGCGGGTGGCATATAGAGCAACCAATCGTTGATCAAGCTTTGTCGTGTGATATATACAGACCTTATAAATACACTATAATGCCAAACGTATTGGGACACCCCTCCAAATCATTGGATTCAGGTGTTCCAAACTCCTCAATGGCCACAGTTGTATAAAATAAAGCACCTAGGCATGTAGACTGCTTCTGCAACCATTTGTGAAAGAATGGGTCACTCTCAAGAGCTCAGTGAATTCAAACGTGGTACCGTGATAGGTTGCCACCTGTGCAAAAAGTCCATCCGTGACATTTCCTTGCTACTAAATATTCCACGGTCAACTTTTACTGGTATTATAACAAAGTGGAAGCAACTGGGAACAACAGCAACTCAGCCACAAAGTGGTAGGCCACATAAAATGACAGAGAGGGGTCCACACATGTTGAAGCGCACAGATGTTGCCAGCTGTCTACAGAGTAAATAGCTAAAGACCTCCAAACTTCGTGTGGCCCTCAGATTAGCACAACAGTGCATAGAGAGCTTCATGGAATGGGTTTCCATTGCCGAGCAGCTGCATCCAAGCCTTACATCACCAAGTGCAATGCAAAGCGTTGGATGCAGTGGTGTAAAGCACACTGCCACTGGACTCTAGAGCAGTGGAGATGTGTGCTCTGGAGTGGCGAATCACACTTCTCTGTCTGGCAATCCAATGGACGTGTATGAGTTTGTCGGTTGCCAGGAGAATGGTACTTACCTGACTGCATTGTGCCTAGTGTAAAATTTGGTGGAGGGGGATTATGGTGTGGAATTGTTTTTCAGGGGTTGAGCTTGGCCCCTTAGTTCCAGTGAAGGGAACTCTTAAGGCATCAGCATACCAAGACACTTTGGACAATTTCATGTTCCCAACTTTGTGGCAACAGTTTGGGGATGGCCCCTTCCTGTTCCAACATGACTGTGCACCAGTGCACAAAGTAAGGTCCATAAAGGCATGGATGAGCAAGTTTGGGGTGGAGGAACTTGACTGGCCTGCACAGAGACCTGACCTCAACCCGATAGAACACCTTTGGGATAAATTAGATCGGAGACTGCGAGCCAGACCTTTTCATCCGATATCAGTGCCTGACCTCACAAATGCACTTCTGGATGAATAGTCAAACATTACCATAGACAAACTCCTAATCCTTGTGGATAGCCTTCCAAAAAGAGTTGAATCTGTTACAGCTGCAAAGGGTGGGCCAACTCAATATTGAACCCTACGGACTAAGACTGGGATACCATTAAAGTTCATGTGCGTGTAAAGGCAGGCGTCCCAATACTTTTGTCACTATAGTGTATGTGTAAGAAAGATGCTCCTAGTCCAGGCCATCCCAACTTAACACCTGGTGAACGTATAGCCCTTGAGGACTTGTCCAAAAATTCTAATATAGTTATCAAACCAGCAGACAAAGGTGGAGCCATAGTGGTTCAGGATAAAGTTGATTATGTTGGAAAGAAGCTACACCTCCTCTCCGATAAGAACACTGAAGAACTGAAGAAAGATCCCCTACCCGAATTCATCTCAGATGTGAACTACCTCATAGATGCAGCCAAGACCCAAGGGGTCATTACAAAGACCGAGGCTGCTTTTTTTTCGGAAAGAATTCTATAAAGTTCCATATTTTTACCACCTACTGAAAGCATCACTATTAGATTTTCAATGTACATTGATCAGTTTTTGCAGCCTCTAGCCCACTCTCTACTTATATATATAAAATGTATTCATTTATTTATTAGGGATGGCATACACCTAATGGAAATGCTAAATAAGTACACCTGGGAGCCCTCCTACAAGTGGGTTTCCCTGGAAGAATGCTCCCTATATACACATCTATTCCCCAGGACATAGGAATTCAAGCTGTGCAACATTTCCTAATGGAAGACCCCTTAGTCATACACAAGCGAGTTTTATTTTGGAAGAGACTAGGTTTTGTCTAACCCAGGGGTGGGCAAACTTTTTGACTTGAGGGCCGCAATGGGTTCATATATTGGACCGGGGGGCCGGACCAAGAGTAGATGAATGATGTGTATGTGTCATCCATAGTAAGTATAGTAATATTCCCCCATAGTAAGCATAGTAATTCATCCTCCATATAGTAATTCATCCCCCATAGTAATTCATCCCCCCATATAGTAATTCATCCCCCCATATAGTAATTCATCCCCCCATATAGTAATTCATCCCCCCATATAGTAATTCATCCCCCCTATAGTAATTCATCCCCCCTATAGTAATTCATCCCCCCTATAGTAATTCATCCCCCCTATAGTAATTCATCCCCCATATTAAGTCCCCAAGTCCCCCCTGTGTCAATTCACTTACCTTTGCTTCGCGTGTTCCTCTCGCCGTGTTCCCGCGCCGTTCCGGTGTAGCATGAAAATCTGTCTCCTATGAGGATCTGTCCCCCTCGACGTATCTGCGCATGTGCCAGTTTCAGGCATTAGCAGCCGATTGGCGATCTCCGGCACATGCGCAGATACGTCGAGGGGGACAGATCCTCATAGGAGACAGATTTTCATGCTACACCGGTCTTCAGGGTGGACTGTGAGAGGAGCCTAGCGGGAGCCTAGCTCCGCGGGCCGGATTAAAAGGTCCGCCGGGCCGTATACGGCCCGGGGGCCATAGTTTGCCCATTGCTGGTCTAACCCATAATTATTTATGTTTTGATAGTGAAAATCATCTCCAAATCACTGGCACAGCTAGGGGGGCAAATTTCCCCCCCAGTTATGTTAAACTGATGATGGGATTTTGGGAGGCCCACAATATCTGGCGTAATAATCCCTTTTCTGCCCACATTGTCTTCTGTGGGCTCTACAAAGATGAAAAGGTCATTATCTGGGATGGCTCTGAATATGAGGTTACTGTCTCTGTCTCCCACTGAAAAGCCAATAAATTTGGATTTTTGTTCACATCTGTCCAGTTTTGGTGAGCCTGTGCGAGTTTCCTGTTCTTAGCTGACAGGAATGGCACCAGGTGTGGTCTGCTGCTGTTGTAGCCCATTTGCTTCAAGGGTTGACATATTGTACATTCAGAGATGCGTTCTGCATACCTTGGTTGTAACGTGTGGTTATTTTAGTTACTGTTGCCTTTCTATCATCTTGAACCAGTCTGCCCATTCTCCTCTGACATCAACAAAGCATTTTCATCCACACAACTGCAGCTCACTGGATATTTTCTCTTTTTCAGACCATTCTCTATAAACCCTAGAGATGGTTGTGCATGAAAATCCCAGTGGATCAGCAGTTTTTTTAAATACTCAGACCAGCCCGTGTGGCACCAACAACCATGCCACGCTCAAAGTCACTTATATCTCCTTTCTTCCCCATTCTGATGTTCGGTTTCAACTTCAGCAAGTCCTCTTCACCACGTCTAGATGCCTAAGTGCATTGAGAATGTGATTGGTTGATTAGCAATTTGTGTTACAAAGCAGTTGAACAGGTGTCAATAACAAAGAGGTTGGTGAGTGTATATCCTTAATGATATCTTTTTTTTTTCTATAAATGTACATATTTAGGCCATATAAAGATTATATTTAATGTTCCTTTTTGTATTTTAAGCTAGTAAATTTTAATCTGCTTTATACTTTGAATTAGATTGTTATGATTGTTTATTTATTTGTGTATGGGTCCTGTGAGGCTGTTGTAAGACTTCCGCCTTCCCTCTAGTGCTGGGACTGCCCGGCCCTCCCATAGGCTTCTCTGCACCTATAAATAATAGCATTGCTTTCCATAGCCTATGAGGTTTGACAAAGGAGCTGACTGGTGCTCCGAAATGCGTTACCTAGGCAACGGATCATCCCCCAGCCTGACATCACTCCTGGCTATGAGTTCCATGGTGGTTCTGGATGCCCTTCTATCCCAGCTGAAGCATGGCTTCCCGGCTTTTCCATTTGGGCTGCTGACCACAGCTGACATCCTTCTCTGGTGTGCGGACGATCCCCCCATTGATGCTATAGTTCATACGAGTGCTCTGTTTGTGGATTGATGTGCGTGCATACTCAGCTGCCCTATTAAAAACCCTTTTAATACTACACTTAGTGGCACCCCCTTGTGTTCCCCATTATTCCAATCTCTTGGTGGAGCTGTCTGCTTTGTGTCAGAAGTCTATTACGGACAATATTGTTATTATGGACAATTATGAACTCCTGTCCATTTTTTATCATTTAGGTTTTATTTAGGTTTTGTTACAGAAGGAATTGCTCATATAATTCTGGGATTGCGCCGTATATCTTGTGTTTTATTTGTAAATTCATGAGTGACTGAAGGACGTTCCACCCACATTGTTGCTATAATATAGAAGCATTGACCATATTTGCGCAGACTATCAGCATATTTGCGCTGTGTAAACATTACAGAAACATTTCCATGTATACAGTGTCTGGACATTTTATGCAGGATCATCCTACCAGCTTCTGGCAGCAAGATCAAGCATCAATAAGTGTATTATATTATGTGTGCATAAGCCCTTAGGGTATTCATAGCAAAAGCACAAAAACACATACATGGTATGACCAATGTAATGTAAATTTTTACTTTTTATAATTTTTTACACGCTTGCCCAAGTGCACTTATCACAAGATGCCTGATGTCACCTTTTTTAGACAAAGAAACTTCTCTGTGCCACTGGTTGGTGTTTCACTTTGCTAATGGGTCCTTGACATTAACAGCCCACCTCGTTTCTTGGCTGGAGGCCATCCAGCATCCTTTTAGCACTTTTCTCCCAATCTGATGTTCCCTGGTCCATTGCACTTCATTCATTAGATTTCATTTTTTTAAATAATAGTGGCTCAGCCTCATATGTGGGTGCTACCTAGGACAGTCTGAATGCAAATGAAGCCTGTCTAAGAATGTCCATGCATGTCTAGAGACCAAACAAATAGATGGTTTGTATAGACTTCCATGAGATCCCTGTACATATGATCTGGATTCTGTGGGAAGCATAGCCATTTTTTTCATAAACCTGTAAATATTGGATCTATGGAACATAGCCACATTGGAGGTCACTGATGATGCATTAGACAGGTCCTCTAGGAATGCAGTAGCCCTGCACTGCCTCATGCAATCAATCCTACAGAGACTAATAATCCCTATTCTAGGCATCTCCAGGAATGATTTTCCTAATCAGATGATTGTGCTCACGTAGCTTTACTCTACACTGGGGAACAGAATACTGTGTCAAAGCACCTGGCCAAGAATAATCGGAACCATCAATTAAGATGAGAAAGATACCCATTATGTGGGATGAGCCAGTATTCACAACAACACAGATTATTGGTTCAATGAAACCAAAGCAAAACACAACTATAATGACCAAGGGGTGCAGATCTATGGCCTAATTGGCAGTGAATTACCAAACCACAATGCAGATCCATTTTCCTAACTTTTAACAGTTTAAAGCCAAATTCCAGACACAAAATTCTCATTTACATATATTGCTTAATAGCCACAAAGGATATAAATCAACTTTGTGTCAAAAAAAGTATTTGAAAAAACAGGTAATAGTTTGTAAAAGAAGCCATGACATCATCACTGTGCAGTTCATAGCCTGAGCAGAGCTGTGGGAGGGACGTAGCAGGCCCCACTCACTAGAGGCTGACTGCAGAAAACTACAGGAAGGGGTGGAGACAAGACCAGTTGCTCTGCACAAGGACAGAAGCAGTGGCCGGTCTTTATTACAGGAAGCTCATGAACATGTAAAAGGTGACCCAGCATATTTCAATGTGGTCAGGCACAGCTGAGCTACTCCCGTCAAAAGGGGTGGCAGGGCATCATGAGGGTTTCAGCCCATACCACGTACTGTATGTGCATGGAAGTCAATCCTAGAACTCCTCTCTCCATCCTCCTGGTTACCTCAACGTTAACCCCTTGCTCAGCGCGATGCAGTGGGATCATTGCAGTGCCAGTGCGTAGATCACAGCGCATCACGCAGCTAACTTTTTTTTTAAACAAACTTTATTGAAATGCCACACAGTGACTTTCATTATGTTCTATTGGCTGCCATGTGCTGCGAGGTAGCAGACTGCCTCGCAGTAGGAATGGAATGTATGGACTGCCAAATTTGTTTTCAGCGCACATTACTGCAATGTGGTGTTGTGAACTGGACACATAGAAAACAAGTCATTTCGCCTTGTCTTGTGGTGAGACTGCACTGGAATAGCTGTCCAAAGCAAGTCCCACAGTCCCTGGTGTGAATGTGGTCCTTATTATTATTATTATTATACAGTATTTATAAAGCGCCAATAGTTCGCTCAGCGCTGTACATTACAAAGGGGGACAGAACATGTGACAGAACAATAACAATACAATGCAAAACATGAGGGGATCGAGGGCCCTGCTCTTTTGAGCTTCCTTATGTAAAATATATCCTAAGTAACAAATATCTGACAGTGGACATCTCTGTGAACACAATCAAAAACAACCTGTTTTTAAAATCCCCCCCTTCCCTAAACTAATTTATTAATTCGTTTCTTTCCTTCACTTAAATCCCCTCCCCACTTTATTTACACTTAAGTCTTCTACTTTCTCTTTTTATTTTAGAATATAATTTATTATACAATACCACTGATCCTTCCATCCGTCCCCAGTCTAATTTTTACACCTAATTCTTTTACTTTCTGCTTTTGCTATAATACCTTTATTAATATTTGTACAACAATACTGACAATATATGCTTTTGTTTCCTATTTATGTTTTATTTTGTAATAAAATATTACATATAAAGTTTGAAAAAATCTAAAAAACTGAAGCTCATTGATAAATATGTATGAAATGAAGAATGCAACTCAAACTAGCCAATCAGCTTCAGACCTGCATGGGCAATGACAGCTGGAGAGAGAAAGCTTGGTTCTGACTGACTGCTGTCCATTCCTCAGACATTCTTGGAAAAACAGCCCATGGCGAGTTCTAGGCTCATTTTCTGAATAAAGAAATCTGAGTTTGTGTCATCCCAATAGTGGTCAGACGTGTTTTCTGGTATTTTGCAGTGAATACTGGGTGTATATGGTAATAAAAGCACACTAACATGCAATTCTCTCCAATAATTGTGACTGTGGTTATCGGCAGAAACTACATACAAAAGCAGTGGGAAGAAAGGAAAAACCAAGTGTGAATTAAAGTTTATGCAGAGACAAAATATTTTCCTAATTTTTGGATAAATTAGGGAAGGATTAGAACCCTTGCCATGTATTTACTGCTGTCCCGGCTAGGTAGGTTCACCAAATTTATATGTCCTGGTGACCAACAAGACATCAAGTGATAGGAAATTCAAAATTTAGAGTTGTCACCAAAATCCCAGTTTTGACTTCCACCACCCCAACAGAATACTCAGAGTTCAGTATAAATTGACTTACATCATCTGCAGAAAGCAACGTTCATTCATTAGCCTCAGTCAATTGCAAAATACACCATTGAGTAATTGGCGTTAAACACAGTGATGCCACAAGACCCAAAGGTCACTACCGCATTTTAAATGATGTCAGGGTCAAAGGTAGTCCAAAAAGTTTCCAAAAAAGCTTTTTCTTCTTTTTAAATTACAGATGAAGATTCAAGATGCTCCTTTGCCAGTTTTGGTGGCTTTACAGAAACGCGAGTAAAATTCAGGTAGTTCTTAACAGCACTACTTTTACAAAAGTGGTGCCATTACTCTGCCAAATTAAAAAGAAAACACCTCCAGATAGTAGATAATGAAACTGGAGGTAATTAAAGTGGTAATAAAATTGTTACAATATTTTTTTTATTTGGGCCTCTTGCAGTTTTATGCCATAATGTGCTAGTATATACTGCATACTAGCACATTATACCAGATTTAGCTTTTAAAGGAAGCCCTCCAGCGCTGCG
The DNA here is from genome assembly GCF_062004578.1 of Staurois parvus. Lineage (NCBI taxonomy): Eukaryota > Metazoa > Chordata > Amphibia > Anura > Ranidae > Staurois > Staurois parvus. The sequence goes on along the minus strand of NW_028317848.1, from coordinate 2,796,132 downwards.
CTATCAGTGTGAGGGCGCTTCCATCTTCACCTAATCTTTTTTTCCGGTTCATCCGCCTGACCGCAATTATGTCACTCCCATGCATGTGCACAGGAGTCACACCACCACAGTACAGAGCAGGTGCAGTAATGTATAAAAACATGTAGTGCAGAGCTAAAATAATATTTGTAACACACAATATGAATGGTCACTATACATAAAAATTATTACGGCATGTGAATATAGATAATGTCCATGTAACCATATATATGGAAGAGTGGTAAATGTCCCCACAATAGTGAAAATTATTCCAAAATTAAATTCAATAGGTGTATCGATAGGTGACTTCTATTAATCCCAGTGATAACCGTAATCCGGTGACGTGCGGGAAGAAATGATAAGATTGCACACTCACCAGAGGCGCAATATAAATGCGCATTTAAGTCAGATATGCCCGAGGTTCCCTCTGTTCTGGGAAAGGTGCAGCCTGGAGTGGACTACCTCTTCTATAACTTCTAGAGGTCCCCTTAAGGTCTGCGGTGAGGGTCTGCAACAGGTGTCTCTCCTCTGGGCCCTGGGATGGTCACCTTGGGTTCCTGTGGGATTAAGTGCTCAGCTGGTCATAAAGATGGCCGCTGGACCTCCGTGACCCGGCAGCGTGACGTCTCGGCGTGCGGGGCTCCTCCTTAATGCATTTCATACCAAACGTACATTCTCAAAAGGGGTGTGCGCCGAAATGTACTCTGAGCTGCAGATGCATGGCTGTCAGGGCAGGAACGCTGGAATGGACAGGCAGGCCTATGGTACGGTCACGCTGCAACTGACGACAGCCACTACCCACAGACCAGAGTCCCTCAGGGCGCGGAGTCTAAGCCCCAGGCTACCCTTCACCAGGGCCCCTGATGGTGGGGATGGACTTGACGCACCCTGAGACCAGGTCGCGGCCCCCGAGTGACCCCAGCTGCGATAACGACTGCCGCCAATGGCGTACAGCTGGTGGGAGCTAGATGGGAACACGAGTAGAGTAGTCAGACAAGCTGGGTCAATAACAACGGAGCAGACGGTAGGCAAAGAATACTCAGGTCACGGGCCGGGTTCAGCAACGGGAGGTCAGGTAAAGGGTTAATGCAGAGAGTAGTCTTGTCCAAGCCGAGTCGGTTACCAGGAGAGCAATGGGAACAACACAAGCGCTTGCAACAGGGCAACATACAGGACACAAGTGCAGAGCACACTTGCAGACAATAGGTTTAAATGTGCTCAACCACACCCTTCTGAGGAGGAGCCGCAGAAGCCTGAAGGCATAAAGGTTCCCACCATGCTTTGCAGAAAACCAAGATGGATGCCAGCTCATGGAGATGCACAAGCTCTGAAGAAAGGTAGGACCTTGACAATGGCTCAGTGTACATTAACACTAACAAGCAGGAGGAAGCATTTATGACAGAGGAAACTGAAAGAGTTTCTTCTGCCATAAAAACCCTACCTGTCAGTGATTTTTTATTAGTATGTTTAATACCACCGTAAGACCAACTGTAAGTCGGCATACAAAGACAGGCAGGCTGCCTGTCTCTGTACACAGAGTATCACAATATGGTATGATTGCCAGCACTATCACCCTTCCCTCCTGCCACTGGCTGTCAAGGACACTATCAGCTTCACAGTTGACAGCCCCCTTGCAAGCAGTGCTATTGACAGTGAGCGGAGCCTGATGGGGATTCAGAGACACTTGTTCCCCAGGTTCACTTTTTTCTCCTCCATCCCAGCAGGTTAAAGTGAGTAGAAACTTGTTTTTTTTTCAAAACAAAAAAGAGGTTATACATACCTGCTCTGTGCAAGGATACTGAACTAAGAGGTCTCTTATCTCTTCTTCTGCAGTCCCCCTCCCCAGCTGTCCACTCCGCCTCTCCTGCTTGTGCTCCCATAGCAAGCAGTGTCCATAGACACATACAGCATGGCTCAGCCACGCCCCCACTCCCTCCTCACAGGATTTGATTGCCAGCAGCAGGAGCCAATGGCTCTCGCTGGTCTCAGTGTGTCCTGTGACAGCAGGAAGACAAAGCAGCAGCACTATGGAGTAGCACTGGATTGAGAAAGGACTAAAGTTAGTGTTGGGGAGGGGGGTTGTGGGCAGAATTGGAAGTTTTTTTTCATCTGTGTTAAGATAAAAATCATTTTGACTATAAAACTATTTGAAGTATATGGCTAGGCTTTTACAGTCACTGTGATTTTGGAAGCATATACAGTATGGTGATGTCACAGTTCTTTGCAATAATGTATTGCAGTGTGCAAGATCACATGTGCCAAGCACCAACAAATATCACTTAAATGACTTTGTTATTTCCATAATTGCTTAATAGCAGCTCTTCATATGAAAACCATCTAATGGGGGAGGGGGGAGTACAGGTTATTTTGGCAGACACCTTTCTGAGTGCCTGTTCAATTATCTTGCAGAATAAAACGTAGACTGTCTATTTGTTTTTAAGGGCATTTAGCATGCCAGTTGTATATAAATGCCATATCTAGTGAGGGGAAAGTTCTGCCTCTATTAAAGTGGAACTTTAGTCAGAAAATTACGTCCTGCTAGATCATTTCATACTGGCCCCTTCTGCAGGTATAGCTATGTAAAACACTAAAAATAAGTGTCTCAGTTGTTTAAAATTCAGTAATGCACTAGCTCATCCTACTCTGCACATGCTCAGTTGCTCTCAGTTGCTTTTGGCACTGTGCTGAATTTGTGGAGGCTGATCTGCTAACAGCCTAAAGATTTACTGCTGCTCAGGGGCTCTGGGCCTCAGCAAAATGGTAGTCTCTGGCAAGAAGAAACAAGAACAATGCTGGAGACAATTTACAGCATACATCAATGTTGGCAGCATAATCATTAATGTGGAATGTGTGTTTCTTGCTAAATAACATTTTTCTTATCAAGTTGTTATTGGTAAAGGGCCAAACAACTGGATTTTGTCACTGTAAATGGCATGGAACAACAATCAATACCCCTTAAGATTAATACCCTTGCTCCAATTTTTATAAATCAACATGCAAATGCCAAACCTGGCATAAAATTGACTGTGGCGTTATTTATGGATTTAAGGTGTTTGCATATATTTTATTTTTTACTGTTAATCTAAAATCTGCCCATAAATCCCATTGAAGGCTTCTGTGTGTTATTTGGATAAATATTGGAGCTTTATATTAGACAAAAGATCTCTCCATATATGTCAGCATACGGTAATGTGATTGAATTCAAAGAATTCCTGTTCTACTGTCAGGCCTGACCTTTGCTATCCCTGAGCACATACCATCTAAAGGCTTTGACTACACATGAAGCTCTGTGCCTTTGAAAAACAGCAAACAATTAAAAGGTCGATCCACCGAAAACTGTAATGTCAGCTATGGATGGATACTTAGAATCTAAATACCCCTAGCTTTCCTTTTTGGAAGGTCTCTGCAGGGATTTCCAGCTCTGCCTCCAATAATGCAGTCTACCTCTTCCTGCTGCACTATCTATTGTAAAATACCTAAAACATCTAGCAGACATAGTGAGACCCTTCAAAGTTGGAAACTATGGAGCAGAGATTTCACTACCACAAGAGGTTTATGAAGTTAATGGTGACTTCTCTTGCCAGGATCTACTCAAACTAAAACATTTACAGAATAATCCATCAATCCATAGCCTGGGAATCAGGTTGGGGCAGTGAAATGAAACTGTCAAGTTCAGTCACTGCATGCCTCTGCAATCTCTATGGGTGCCAAAGAAATCCTTGTAGATGTCTATAGGCCCAGCAGCTACTGTGCAGATACACAGCATCCAAATCTATGAATGGAAGGCCTGCAGTGCAAATTACACCAATACACTTGCCTAGATCTGATGTCTCCAGCCAGAATTATTGGATTACTTCTATAAAATGCTATTAAATATAAAACAAAAAATGTAATCTATTGCAGCTTAACATTCATTAGATGTGGTGACTGTATTTGTTTTCTTTTTTTACACTTTTTTTCCCTTTGTTTTCACTTGGTCAACTGGCCAGTAAATCACCTCCAGTATTAGGCCCCTTTCACACAGGGCGGACTCCGGCTGTGATCTACTTGCTCAGCAGGTGATCTGTCCGTTGATCCCCTCTGAGCAGGTAGATGATAGGTCAGTTTATGCAGAACGGACATAGACACAGCCCGCTCTCCTCTATGGGAGTCCATTTACACCCGACTGCCATGCGATCTACTGGACAGCAGAGGAACGGATCGCGATCTGTCAGTTTTTGGTGGATCCGATTGGATGTAGGTGGATGTAAATGGACACATGCCAGTTTACACCCGCCACTCCATAGAGGACAATGAAGGTTCTGATCATGTCCCCCTGAAAAACAGATAGGCAGACCTGATCGGAACGTCCGTGTAAAAGGGGCCTTAGAGTGCTCTCCCTTTTGGATGGAGGTGCAACTGAGACATCTTTAGACAGCAGCATTGTCAGTCTGGAGGGAGGAAAGTGTTAGATGCATTAGCAGATTTAGATACACTAAACAAATTGAAACCAAACTCCAGCTAACACTTTTTAAGCAGTTACAGCAACAGCTTTGTTCGTTTTGGGATTTACATAAGGTTGCATACAGTTACTTTTAAGATTTTACGTAAACAAATAAAAGCTGACCACTGTAAGCACCCCTGGTAATATGGTTTGACTAAACCCTCTAACTGCTACATCAGCACAACTCTCTAACTGCTACATCAGCACAACTCTCTAACTGCTACATCTGCAGGACAGCTTGTCCTGTTGAAAAACAACAGACTTACTGGCCAGATCACCATATGAAAATATAAGAAAAAAAAGCCAAAAAAAGAAAATGAATGCAGCCACCACGTCTAAGAACTGGTAAACTGCAAAATAATAAATGTTTTGGTTTAAATACAACAATAACACCATTTTGAATGCAGCTGTCAGTAAAGTATGTCATCTCTGACTTACTTGTTGCAGTCTTCAATGCACTGTAAGCTGTTCCCATCCTTGAGGTGACAGGCGGCTCTGTTAGAGTAGATGATCCCCAACTCCTCAGCGTCCTCAGCTCCTGAAGTATTAGAGATGCATTGGTATCTAGACAAGGGAAAGCCAGCACTGCAGCACAATCTGCTGCCACTGCAGTATCCACAAGGCAGGTAGTGCAGCACTAATACTATGCAGCCACAGTGCTAAAACTGACAATTAAACACATTCAGCTCAAAAGAAACAATCAGCGGTTCCCTGAAATGCATTTTTATTTTTGATAAGCACTGCATGGCTCGTCATTTACAGTTTCACCTGTCACATTCAATGGCTGTCATTGGAGATTACCAGTAATGCAGACAGAACTGACCTGTGTTCTTGAGATTTTCAATTGCCTCGGCGTATTTGACGGCGGCCTCCCCAAACTGGCCATTCTTAAAAAGCTGGTTGCCTTCGGCTTTCAGCCTTGCTGATGGAGAAAGGAGCTCGGATGACAGCTTGGCTTCCTGGCTGCCAGTCTGGGATGTGACCTCAGTGGTAGGGGCTTGTGTGCTGCCATGTCCAGGCTTCGCCTTGTATTCGGGAGGATCCTTCGCCTGTAGATTGCTGTTGTCGTTCTTTACTCCATTCTGATTGCTAGCCTTGTTGTGCTTGGGGGTCTGATCGGCCTCCTCCTGCTTTTCAAAGGGTCTCTTTGTAAACTTTTTCTGAGTATTCCCCATTTCAGTCAGCTCGCCTGCAGTCTCTCCTCCCACTGTCACACCGGCTTCTACAAGGAAGTTACAGGCTTAGTATCGACATCATCAGAGCAATCTACTTCACTGTGTACAGCAGGGGTGTGACAAATACACGTTGAATGTTAATAGCAGTGATTTGACGGTTTAACCCGCACAACATGAACATGTCCATTAAACATCTCTAGGAAGTGTTGCATCCCTGCAGGGAAGTGTCTTAGAGCAATACACCCTGGAGATTGCACAGGATTGTCCCAGCCATTCCCCTGTTCAGGGATTACAATTAACATACCTAATACAATAGTCATTCTTCAAGCTGGCCAGTTACATGCTAAACCTGTCAGAAGCAGATGGTCAGACACAGAGACTGGTTACACTGGCTGCTCTGCTCTATTGCCGGATACAGGAAAAGGCTTTGTGACTTAAAAGAAAACATCTGCCTGCTTCCCCCGTATACAAATGACTGGAGACAATCTGTAAAGACACCTTCTGTGGCATTATTTTCTGTAAATTGTGGCCATACACAGAACAATTTTTTCATACGATTGTATGATTGTGTGAAATCGCATCCTAAGGGTCGGATAAAAGCAAGCAAGGGGCTGCAGATTGGAGACCACTAAGCTAGGCACTAGACTTGCATCCCTTTTGTTGGAATCATTTGCTATTGCAGTTTTCAGTGCACTTGATGTGAGCAGTACCACGTTTGCACACATATCTGCTCAGTGGTGCTTTAACCCTTTGAGGACCGTAAGATTTTGGAACGCCAAAAGAATCAATTTTTTTGTTTTTAAAGTTCGTACACTTCAGTTGCTGTAACTAAGCCATTTCATGAAATAATTGGCAAAAAGCTAGATCCATTTGTTTGTTGATAAGAACTAAAATTTTGACTCAAACCAAAAAAAAGAGTTAAGTTCTTAATCAGATGATACACGCAATTAAAAACATGGGACAAATACGTCCCTTGGTCCTCAAAGGGTGAATACATGTTCTGAATTATTATTATAGAATTATTATTAATATTAACACTGGCGTACAAAGCTGTTCATAACACTGCCCAAAACTACATCAGATATCCATCTACCACCCAAAACGTACTCTCCGCTCCTCACAAGACCTCCTACTCTCCAGTTCCCTGGTCTCCTCCTCCCACACCCATCTCCAGGACTTCTCCAGGGCTTTCCCCATCCTCTGGAACTCACTACCCCAATCCATCAGACTGTCACCTACCCTCCTCACCTTTAGGCGCACCCTGAAAACCCATCTCTTTAGAGAAGCCTACCCTGCCCTCAGCTAATTTCTGATCTCCTCCGCTCTCCCCACCACTCCATCCCCCACAGCTATTTCCTCCTGTACCACTCTCCCCTCCCTCCTAGATTGTAAGCTCCAAGGAGCAGGGCCCTCGATCCCCTCCTGTATTGTATTGTTACTGTACTGTCTCATATACTGTCTCCATTGTAATGTACAGCGCTGAGAACTGTTGGCGCTATAAAAATACTGTATAATAATAATAATCTACATGTTATCCGAGAAAAATTATCAGATCTCAAAGATCAGCTGATACGCCACACATTTAAAGGGTAACTCCATTTTTGTGGAAAAATATAATAAATTATTATTATTAATATTCAGAATTTATATAGCACCAACAGTTAACGCGGTGCTGTACAACGTAAGGTACAGACAGTACAATTACAATACAATTTAATACAGTAGGAATCAGAGGGCCATGCTCATTAGAGCTTACAATCTAAAAGGGAGGGTCAACAGATACAAACGGTAATTCTAACTATGTAACTATAAATGTGGAATAGACTCCCTCAAGAGTTGGTTCTGGCCAGCTCAGTGGATTGCTTTAAAAAAGGCCTGGATTGTTTCTTAGATACACAGAATATAACTGGATACTAACATTTATAGGTAAAGTTGAATAGCCAGGGAATATCCTATTGCCTCTCGGGGGATCAGGAAGGAATTTTTTCCCCAGCAGGAGCAAATAGGATCATGCTTTGCTGGGTTTTTTGCCTTCCTCTGGATTAATTGTGGTATAGGATTATAACTTTTTATTTTTTGGTTGAACTGGATGGACTTTTGTCTTTTTTCAGCCAGACTAACTACGTAATACCTGTGGGTAATGAACTGATGGAAAGAATAAATATACAGTTGTTAGGTGGGGGCAGGATAGGTCTTCCTGAAGAGATGAGTTTTCAGGGATCGTCTAAAAGTGGACAGAGTAGGAGATAGTCGGACAGATTGGAGTAGGGAGTTGTAGAGGATGGGAGAGGCTCTGGAGAAGTCCTGGAGGCAAGCATGGGAGTAGGTGACAATGGGGCTAGAGAACAGGTCTTGGGAGGAAAGAAGAGAACAATTTGTTTGGCATTTTGAAACTAGGTTAGTGCTATAGCTGGGGGTAGAGTTGTGGATGGCTTTGTAAGTTGTTGTTAACATCTTGAATTTAATTTGTTGGGTGAGCAGAAGCCAGATTTGGGATCAGCAGAGGGGGGTAGCAGACACTGAGCGGTTGGTAAGGTGGATGAGTCTGGCGGCAGCATTCATGATGGACTGGAGGGGGGATAGTCTATGTAAAGATAAGCCAATTATGAGGGAGTTGCAGTAGTGGAGGCGAGAGATAATCAGGGAGTGAATTAGGAGCTTTGTGGTGTTATTGGTTAGGCAGGGGCATAACTTGGAAATGTTGCAGAGGGTATGTGTGTGTGTACATATACATATTTATATATAAATACATACATAATAATATTCATAATAATAATAACACCACAAGCCATGTTGTAATCTAATCCTTTTGCTGCCACAGACTTTTTACGCTTTTTGCATACAGTTTAAAAATCATTTTAGGTCTGAAGACTAGTTAAAGTGTTCACTTTTACAGAAAAAATGTAAAAGGTAAACGACACCCTCCCCCCCAGGTCCCCACGATACTTACCTCTGGGGTTGTCAAGCTGTTAACACCCTCGCAGCTGGTTCAGTGGTCCAGGAATTTGAAATCCCTACTCTTTTCCCACTTTTCCATGCAGAACTCCCAGCATGGACCAGATCAATTATGACTGGTTAGAATCATCAATGTGACAGTAAATGTACATGCAGATTCGCATGGACCAATGGATATGCAATCTTCCCCATGTAAATAAAAGTGTTTTTTTAATAATTCATAGATTTGATCATATTGTCACATTCTGTGAAGAACTGATCAGATTGTTACGTATATGGCCACCATAAGAGTGTAGTACAGTGTGAACCTCTGATCACAAAGTTTGGTGTGTAAGTGCTAACCTTTTTATGTAAACCCAATCACTAAAATGTAATGTGAATGTTAACATAATAATCTAATTTTAAGGGTTTCATTAAAAAAATACCATATTATTCCACCATGAAATTCCTTGTTCGGGAACTTCCTGTTACGAGGTGAGAATCCCATGCCCCTGAGAAATGATGTACAGCATTTGCTGTAGTGCACAGACATGAAGTGGCTACAAAATGCTGCATGAAATCAGCAGCAATGAGACGAAAAAGATAAAAAAAAAATGGTGAAAGTATATTTTATTTAAAAATGTCAGCTGATTATGTTTCATTGTGTTTATCAAACTAGATGTCATTCAGTGAGATTTTACATCTACTTTATGTTTGTAAAAATACTTTTCGGTATCTAATGTATGAGTAGAACAGCAAAGAGATTAAATTAAATAAAATGTTTTTCTCTCTGACATACATAATTGCGGTTTAAAAATATTAGGCTATATAATAATGTTCCGGGCTTAAGAGGGAATTGACACATCTAAGAGAAGTCATGACACACTTCACACATCAGTGTGAGCTGATGAAAGTGAAAGTGTTTTTGAAATAGTTATAAACCTTTGATCAGAAACCTGAAGAAAAACAATAGACTTCCTTCTCAGAAGTAGTAACTTTTAAATAATGGTTTTCATTAGTAAATTATAGTGGCGCTTTAGGATTCTCACCCTCTGGTACAGATGTCCCACTACACTGCACCAAATCTTTCACTCACCAGGCAGTTCTGGAGATGCCTGAGACATCCCCCAGAACAATGCTTCATATCTTTTGGTTCTGTGGTCCCATGGTCCTCATGATCTATACAAAGACCACCGGAATCACGGTCTCCCAACATTTCCCAAATTGTAATATTCCTATTACTGGATCCCATCAAGAAAGACAAAAATGGCACCTTTAGAAACTTTATTATTGCAGCTTGAACAGTGATTCAGCATCACAGGCACTCTCAAGAGACACTTACCCTCCTAGACCACAGAAAGTAAATAGCATGGAGCACCTCTTGGCTGTTGAAACAAACATCCAGGAAACCTTTCTAAAAGTCTGGGTCCCTTGGACTGTGGTCCAAGATTTCCATGAATTTTGCAATTTTACTCTACACCAAAGGGACCTTCCCAGCTTGGCTCTGACTAGATGATAATCAGGGAGGATATCATGCTACATCCCCCCATATACCCTTCCCTTCCTGTCATGGTTATTTATATTGTTCCCATACATATACTTTTTTTAAGACCACAATAACCCATGGTGGCATGACCTTCTGCCTTCACACAGTCCAGAGACCGTTAATCAAGATGGCAAACGACAGTGTTAGTGCGTGCATTGAACATCCACAAAAGACTTCAAGCACAGTACGGAGATGGGACACTCAGCCGCAGTAAGAAATGGTGCAAACATTTCAAAGATGGCCGTACATCCGTCAGTGACAATCCCAGCCATGGTGGTTTTTCTACCCTGTGGTGCCACTATCAACAGTAAGTATTACTGTCATGTTCTGAGTGATGTACATGCAAGTCAGTGGGAAAAACAGCTTGGTTGATCACTAAGGGCGTCCTGTTTCTCCAGGAAAATGCACAAGCTCATACTGCTCACCGCACTACGTGCACATTACAGCAACTTGGCCAGGAGGTATTGCCACATCCTCCTTACAGCCCGGACCTTGCTCCAAGTAATTTACACCTCTTTGGAAGTCAGCATTTCAGCACTGATGATGAAGTGAAGCAAGCTGCCCTAGGATGGTTCAGGCGTACTGACAAATCTTTCTATGCCAAAGCTTTCCAGGCATTAGCTAAATGCTGGGGTAAGTGTATAAATGTAGCAGGGGCGTATGTGGAAATATAAATGCAGTTTACATTCCTTGAAATTTGTTCTTTTATTATATAAATTCAAAAGTCCCAGTTTGACTTGAACGCCCCTCATATTTATTTGTTGGCTCAGATGAGGAGGGTTGACTTCAAAGGTTCTCTCTGAGCTCCAACAGCAGATATTTTGAAAATATCTGCGACAGTGTAAGGAATGGAGAGGGAGCACTGGAAAGGTGAGAATAAAGTGGGCTTGGGATGAGCTGTACACAGATACTGTCACTTACCCCTGAAGGGATGAGGAGACACTGTCTGTTTACATTTTATCTGATACTGACACTTTAACTGGAGTGTGAGCTAGTCATTAGTCACCTGGAGTCTAAAGCTGGCCATGCACTTAAAGATTTCTGATAGAAAATTGTAGTTATCATAATATTTATTTGAATATCTAAGGGTTAAAATGCATGATTCTTTCTGAACAGAGTGAGTGAAAAAAAAAAAATAGGTCATAGATGGAAAGTTTCTGTCAAATCTAATGGGAACTAATGAATATCTGTTCGTTGAATTTGCTCCTGGCCAAGAAAAATCATAAGTAGTCTTACACGTATGCACTTGTCAAAGTTATCCTGGAAGTAGAATGTTCGTTCTATAAAAATCAAAGCCTTGACATGGTACTCAAACAATGTCAAGTCCATAAAGGCACCATCCAATGGCTGGACAAGCAATTTTTATACCTTCTTGTCCAAACTGTCAAATTAATTTCTGCAGGTGTAAGGCCAGCAATGTAATTGCTATGGCCATCTGCCTGGTCTAATACACACTGCATGTTCAGAAGATGGAAGGCAGCAAGTACAGTCAAGCAACTGATGGGAAACACATAGACTTTTGAAGCTCTCAGGCTCTCGGTTTGCTAGCAATTGTTGCACCCTGCCTGTTTATGGACTTTCCTAGACTTTCAAGGCCAAGAGAGATCTGCTTGTTTATCAAAAAGCCAGGATGGAAGATGTTATTTTTCAAGAGCCACAGAAACTATTGTGATTAGCTGCTAAACAATGGCTCCCACTGCCCCTCAAACAAACCTGGACCAGCTAGAGATGTCAGATTTAGCTGTCACTAAAAGACAATCAGATCCATGGAAGATTGGGCTGCTAAGAAAGAAAAAAAATTGCATTGGCAACCTTACAGATAACATCACCTATCAAACAATGGCCATTGGCTTGTCTCCTCAGACCCAATGACTAAATCCTTTGAAGGCAAGGTTTAAGGCTCCATGCACACTAGGAGCGAAAAAAAAAAACATGGAAAAATGCTGGATAAAAAAACCCTCAATTGTAGCATCTATTCACAGCTTTTTTCCGTTTTTGTAGTGGCAGTTTGCTGGCGTTTAGCAGTGTAAGCTGGTTGTTAAACAAAAGAATTGCCTGCAATTAAAACTTGAGAAAGAAAAAACAGAGTGCCCCCCCCCCAAAAAAAAAAAACAAACAAAACCCTGCTAGCAGCAGCTTTTGAGCTTTTTTTTCTGCCTGTAGAAGTAAATTGTGTTATCCTATGTGTCCATACGCACTATTTAGGTCTAGAAGTGTTTTTTTAGCTTTACCATTTAGGACAAAAAAAAACTGTTTTGTTTGCATTTTTGGGAGCGATTTGGCAGCAGAAAAAACAAACGCTGAATGCTCCTAAATGCTGCTAAGAGCTGGTTTCCAGTGTTTTTTTTCTTTCTAAATGGGCAGCCCTTGGCATCCATAACAACCAATGAATAGCTGGTTGTTAAGGAGCAGGCCGGCAAGCTGGCCGCTGCATGCTTAACAGATGACTCATCAGCTGCCAGCAAGGTGTAAACAAAGTAATTGTTGGCAATTACTTGAGAAAAAAAACAGCATGGGGTTCAAGCCCCAATCCATACCAGGCCCTTTATGGACACATAAAATGACACTATTTACTTCTAGGGCAGAAAAAATAAAAAAAAGCTCAAAAGCTGCTGCTAGCAGGGTTTTTTTTAAAGCTAGTGTGCATGGAGTCTAAAGTGTGCTAACCCACAGTAACCATTTACAGTGAGGAACAGAAGTATTTGAACACCCTGCGATTTTGCAAGTTCTCCAACTTAGAAATCATGGAGGGGTCTGAAATTCACATTGTAGGTGCATTCCCACTCTGAGAGACAGAATTGAAAAAAAAAATTCAGGAAATCACATTGTATGATTTTTAAAGAATTTGTCTTGCACTGCTGAACATAAGTATTTGAACACCTAAGAAACAGCAAGAATTCTGGCTCTCAAAGACCTGTTACTGTGCCTTTAAAAAGTCTACCTCTACTCCACTCATTAATCTAACTTAGTAGCCCCTGTCTGAGCTCTTTAAAGACACCTGTCCACCCCAGTCAGTCAGATGCCAACTACTACCATGGGCAAGACCAAAGAGCTGTCAAAAGACACCAGAGACAAAATTGTGGACCTCCACAAGGCTGGAAAGGGCTACGGGGCAATTGCCAAGCAGCTTGGTGAAAATAGATCAACTGTTGGAGCAATTGTTAGAAAATGGAAGAGGCTAAAGACGACTGTCAGTCTCCCTCGGACTGGGGCTCCATGCAAGATCGCACCTCGTGGGGTATCACTGATGATAAGAAAGGTGAGGAATCAGCCCAGAACTACAAGGGAGGAGCTGGTCAATGACATGAAGAGAGCTGGGACCACAGTTTCAAAGGTCACTGTCGGTAGAACACTACGCCGTCATGGTTTCAAATCACGCATTGCATGGAAGGTTCCCCTGCTCAAGTCATCACATGTCCAGGCCCGTCTGAAGTTTGCCAATGACCATCTGGATGATCCAGAGGAGGCATGGGAGAAAGTCATGTGGTCAGATGAGACCAAAGTAGAACTTTTTGGTCTAAACTTCACTCGTCCTGTTTGGAGGAAAAAGGATGAGTTGCATCTCAAGAACACCATCCCTACTGTGAAGCATGGGGGTGGCAACATCATGCTTTGGGGGTGCTTTTCTGCGAAGGGGACAGGACGACTGCACTGTATTAAGGAGAGGATGAATAAGGCCATTTATTGTCAGATTTTGAGCAAAAACCTCCTTCCCTCAGTCAGAGCATTGAAGATGGGTCGTGGCTGGGTCTTCCAACATGACAACGATCCAAAGCACACAGCCAGGATAACCAAGGAGTGGCTCCGTAAGAAGCATATCAAGGTTCTGGAGTGGCCTAGCCACTCTACAGACCTAAATCCAATAGAACATCTTTGGAGGGAGCTGAAACTCCTTGTTGCTCAGCGACAACCCCGAAACTTGACAGATCTAGAGGAGATCTGTGTGGAGGAGTGGGCCAAAATCCCTGTTGCAGTGTGTGCAAACCTGGTAAAGAACTACAGGAAACGTTTGACCTCTGTAATTGCAAACAAAGGCTTCTGTACCAAATATTAACACTGATTTTCTCAGGTGTTCAAATACTTATGTTCAGCAGTGCAAGACAAATAAATTCTTTAAAAATGATACAATGTGATTTCCTGATTTTTTTTTTTTTAATTCTGTCTCTCAGAGTGGGAATGCACCTCCAATGTGAATTTCAGACCCCTCCATGATTTCTAAGTGGGAGAACTTGCAAAATCACAGGGTGTTCAAATACTTCTGTTCCTCACTGTATAAATCATCTTTGTATAAAGCACACCTGAAGAGTCTTGAATAAGATGAAAACACGTTGGGGAAAATAGGTCCTTTAAACTTTTTGCGGTTTAATATGGTTTATTTGGATCACACTGTGAGCTATTTATTTTTTACGGGTCTCAGTCTTCTTTGTGACCCACCAAGCCTCTAGCAATACATCCTAAGTGTCCTGAGAAGCCTAAGGAGAGGCCAGGGAGACTAGTGGAGTGCAGAACAAAAGACGAACCACAGCGAGCACAGAGATCCAAACTCTGCCTGGGATCCGGCAACATATACACATATATACCTGGCTTCCAATCAGGTCCAAAGAGAACGTGAATGTGTTACCCAACAGTAATGGTGGTAGTTTTAAGGAAATTAACAAAGTACACTTTTCGTTTGCCTGACATTATGGATTTATAGAGGTTTTCTGGAATGACACAGATCTATTTTACTCACATTTATTAAAGACTAATAATTATAATTTTAAATGTGTTATGCACACACCTTTAGTGCAATACGTTTGTGTAATGTAAACCTGATCTAATAGAAATATGGGGATGCTATTCTTCAAAAAATGCTATGGACCTGGCTGCTTCTGACTTCAATCACTGGGCTGCAACAGGTGAAGCCAGACTGAGCACAGAAAATGCAGACTTATTCTGAGTCAGTGAGCCAAATAGTAATAAAGTCGTTGGGTTGCCTAGAAAATTAGCATTGGCAGGAGGAGGTAAGCAGTGATAGCCAAGAAATTAACATTTGCATGAAGGGGTTAGTGATGGCAACCCTTTACTTCTCTCCCTACAAGTTTGCTTTAAACTCACTTTATTAAATTTCAATCCAGCTGCTACAAGTAGCTGCACTTTGTACAGTCACTGCTCACTACATTGCTTTACTACAGAGAGGTCAGTTGCTTTGTAACTAGAGCTCCACACATGTCACTTTGGCCCCACGTGAACATGAATCTCATTAAGGCCTGATGCTAATCTCAGTCACTGTGCGCTTATTACACGTGCCAGATAAGTGAATGCCAGCAGAACCATTCTAGGTTTCCAGGGGAGAATTTGATATGAATAAGATCAAAAACATTCTTGTTTTTTTATTATATCCCTGCTGGAGGCAACACAAAACACTTACCATTGCCATAGTGAAGCAAACTACATGATTAATATTCTATAGCAAAGACAACAGATTATGCAAAATAATGACAGTGATTGTTGGCAGCTGCAGCTCTACAATAGTTGGGAAGCAATATTTAGTATATTGCTTCACTGCACAAAAAGAGGCTTAAGAATTTGTCACCTATGGGCTGTACTTCAGGCTGCACTAGCAGTGAGGAGTTGAGGTTCAGCAAAAGGTATTTATGGTTAGAGCTACACAGGCAATTTTTTTCAATGTAACGAAAAACTCTGATTACAAAAATGCTGACAGGTAGGGATTTTATGACAGAAGAGACCCTAATACTCTCTTCTGCCGTAACTGCCCTTCCGCCTGTCAGTAGTATTGTACACTGAGTGGTGCATGCGCAGCTCAGAGTACATTTACGGCATTTGTGTCTTGATGAAGTGACTTCCATATGCATGTACAAGAGTGATCTCATTGCAACCATTTTGGAGAAAAGTCTAATTGAATTTTCATGACCTCATCTCTGTAATTCAAAAGATAACAGCATCTGCCATGCTAGGTAGGAGATGTAACAGCAGGGGTTGCATCATATCCTCTTCTCGCTCTCTGCAGTAAAAGGAAACTACAATTCCCATCAATCACATAGAATTGTATTGAATGTGGGCGGGTACTCTAGGCTTGTACATGTTGAAAGTGTCTTAGAGTCTTGGTCTGCCCACCACTGCAAGTGGGGCTGAATTACATCACTGCTTCCTGGAGAAAGAACTACAGAAGGGATGTAGTGGCTGGGGGAATAGGAGGCATAGCAGCCACCGGTTTTACAAACAGGAAACTAAAAAGAATTAACGGTTCAATTTGAAAATGAACAGGCTATTTTAGAGCAACTACTGTGTGAACCAGTAGAAGGATAACATATTCACTGAAGGTAGGAAATCAGCAACAAGGACATGTAAAGAGGTTTTTGCTCGGAGTTCTGCTTTAAGTAGTGGGATGCTTTGGTTGACCTGTCTGAACAGTGTCACATCAATCTTATTTTAGCTGATTTTGTTTGGGTAATGATTTGGTTTCTGAGATGTAGCCTTGCCAACAGGATCAGAAACATTGCATGAGAAGGCGACCAGCTATAGTGCTTATTATACAGGATTTATATTGCACCAACAGTTTACTCAGTGCTTTACAATATAAAGGGAGAGCTTACAATCTAAGAGGGAGGGTCTGGTAGTACAAAAAGGTAATAACTGTGTGGGATGAACTGATAGGAGAGATAGAAGATTCAGTGATTAGCTGAAGGCAGGATAGGCTTCCCTGAAGAGATAGGTTTACAGAGATCGCCCAAAAGTGGGCAGAGAAGGTGGTAGACAGATAGATTGAGGTAGAGAGTTCCAGAGGATGGAAGAGGCACTAGAGAAGTCTTGCAGACGAGCATGATAGGAGGAGACAAGGGCGCTAGGGAGCAGGAGGTTGTGGGAGGAGCAGAGAGGATGGTTTTGATGCTATTTGGAGACAAGATTGGTGATGTAGTTTGGGGCACAGTTGTAAATGGCTTTATATGTTGTTAATGTTTTGAGTTTTATTCGTTGGGCAATGGGAAGCCAGTGGAGGGATTGGCAGAGAGGGATGGCAGTATGGAATGGTTAGTAAGGTGGATGAGTCTGGAAGCAGCATTCATGATAGACTGAAGAGGGGATAGCCTGCAATGAGGTAGGCCAATGAGGAAGGAGTTACAATAGTCAAGGCGAGAGATATCAAGGGAGTGAATAAGTTGCTTAGTGGTTTCAGTGGTTAAAAACGGGCGTATCTTGCAGATGTTGCAGAGGTGAAGTCTACAAGATTTGGACAGTGATTGGATTTGGGGCTGAAAGGACAAATGGGAGTCTAGGATTACACCAAGTACCCTAGCATGAGGGGAGGGACTGATGGTTGCATTATTGGTCTTGATGGAGAAGTCAGGGGAGGGGGCACGGCCTGAAGGTTTTTAGAAAGATTGAGTTTGAGGAAGTGGAGTGACATCCATGCTGATATGTCACTTAGTAGGTTAGTAATGCGAGAGGAGACTGAAGGGGTGAGGTAAGGAGTAGAAAGATACATTTCTTTGTCATTAGCATAGAGATAGTACTTAAAGCCATGGGAGTTTATCAAGTGACCAAGGGAGGAGGTGTAGATGGAGAAGAGAAGGGGTTCAAGGACAGAACCTTGAGGGACTCCTACAGAAAGGGAATTTGTAGAGGAGGAAACCGAGTTATAGGTAACGCTGAAGGAGTGATGCGATAGGTAGGAGGAGAACCAGAAGAGTATAGCAATGAGACAGTTTAAAGTGGAGATAAGACAGCAGCATAAATATTTTTAAACAGTGTGCTGGAACATTCCCCCCCCCAAGAATCTGAGAATAATTGATTGGATATACATCAGGTATATGAAGGGTAAAGGTAGATAAAGAAGAACACTGGTGAACAAATACACATGTGGTTATTTATTATCAATGTGGGAACATTAGACAGGATTTGAGGCATGGTGTATTGAGCATGCTACACTATATATTATTTTTTTTTTTGGAGATAACTGTATGGGAAGATTGGATTCACAGTAAGAAGTTGATGGATATATGACCTCTGATCTTCGTTTACACAGAGACAATATTGAACTTATCATTTTGAGAGCACTGGTCACTTCTATCCTTACCAGCTATAGTACTTAGCCATGGCGCTTTATACTTGCAGCACGCGCGCGCGCGCGCGTGTGTGTAATAAAAAAATAACTATATGGTGATTACCTTTCCTGGTTTTTGGATTCTCCTGATCTTCCTCATCCAAACCCTCCACATCTTCAATGATTATTCTGTGTCCTTTCTTTGGTTTTTCTTCTTTCTCTTTGTGCAGCAGCTCCTCGACTTCACACAAAACTTTCTAGAAGGGAGAAATAAACAAAGGACCAATGGTATAAAATAGCTTTGAGTACAGACTATTCACAGCAGTTTTGGCCCTTATGTTCTAAAAATAAATCAGTTTATTTAGCTTTTTTTAAGCCAACTGTAAATGATGAAAACAGCTCACACATTTTTCTACTTTTTTAACAGAAACACATTTATAGTATAAGTCCATCTGCTTATTTTGCACAAAATATGGAAACCAAGGCTTCTATGGAGTAAGGCAGAAGGGAAAACACAGTACCTAATATGAATGATTCAAACAGGAGAAAGGAAAACAAGCACAAAACTGCAATTATCCATTTTGACCAATCAAACTTTTTGTTTAAAGCTGAACTCCATTGAAACAGCTAAATACAGATTTAACCTCTTGCCGCCCATATGATGCAAATAAGCAGTGGCAAAGATGTTTGGCTTTACTGACAGTACGCTCCCAGCAGACAGACCGAGTTGTCAAAGACAGCTCTCAGTCTGTACTAATGAATGGGACCTGGTGGGACTGGCTCCTGATCATCTGACCACACATGATTAAACAGACCTTCCCAACCATACAAACCCAGTTAAAAGGGATGCTGGTGTATATAGTAAGGGGTTAAAATGCATATGTGGAAACTGTTTTAGCTGTTCTTTCAGTTCTGAGATTAACCAGCTCCCTCACACAGCAAAGCTAGTTATAAATACAGAAATGTAAATATGCCACCCCAGCCTGCTCACTGGACAATGAAAGAGCAGCAACAGACTAATGAGGTCACCTCTCTGTTCACTCTGCTATCGCTTGCTATCAGCATGTTTCTTGGCAATGCATTTGTGCTCAGCACACCTGATTGATTCCTAAATCTGCAATGGGACTGCAAGAGGCCAATACCAAGTTCAATGTAAGAACTTACATTAGTTAAATTTAATAAAAATACATGTAATGACTAAATAACCAGAATTCCTCTGTGGGTGTCGAAAACTACTTGTAATGACTGGACAGCACAGTGGCTAAATGGTTAGCACTTCCGCCTGGCAGTACTAGGGTCGTTGGTTCGAACCCCAGCCACGGCACCACCTGCCTGGAGTTTGCATGTCCTCCCTGTGCCTGCGTGGGTTTCCTCCAGGTACTCCGGTTTCCTTCCACACTCCAAAGACATGCAAGTAGGTTAATTGGATCCTGTCTAAACTGCCCTCATATATGTATGTATGAATGTAAGTTAGGGACCTTAGATTGTACACCCCTTGAGGGTTAGGGACTGATGTGAATGTACAACATATATGTGTAAAGCGCTGCGTAAACTGACGGCACTATAAAGTACAGTACCTAAAATAAATAAATAACTATTTGATGCCATCTGTGTAAGCATTTGTATCAGAGTTAATCTTTTATGGATCTAACTACAGTAAAGTAAATCTTCCTTCAGTTATATGTCATATTCAAAGTCATGCATGCAGGAAAACAATAAATGATGCCTCTTTTATTAGCAAAATATTCCTTTACCTTAGCTACAGGATTGTCTGGCTCCTGATGCAAGACAGTCTTCAGATCATCTAAGGCAGCCTGATAATTTTGAAAGTTTTTGTTGACCGTAGCCCGACGTAAAAGAGCTGGAGTGGTAAAATGAATAAATATTACTAATTCAAAAATGGCCCTTAACAAATATATGCAAATGTAATTCATACTAAAAGAAAAGATCTGGCCAAAAAAAACATTTACTAGAGGTTCTGCTCAAAGAAAGGTTAGCAAGAATTTTGGAAGTTAAAATATCTGCTTGCCCTGGACCGCACTGACCTTCCCCCTTCATACTACATTCTATTTCCTTTCCTTTTCACAATTGAATGAGGGAAATATCAGAGATAGACAAGTTAGAAATTCTCTGTGCACAACTACAAGCACTTCCAACAAGTGCACTCATTGTTCTAACAACTGCATTCCTAGCTTGTGCTGTTGAATCAGGGGCAGGATGAGATTTATGGCCACTCCAACACTGCTGACAGACAATCTCACTAAAGATGGTAGGTACTGAAAGTACAGACTTGGGAATGACCATTATAGGCCACAGCTTGAGAGAATAAAGTTTTGGTATGGTAAATTGGCTTTTATTTTTTCATTATCTTGGGCATACTTTTTCCCCAAAAAATAATTACCAAATAAGCACCGACATTGATTAAAAAATGTGAATGTTTTTATTTTTGCACTGGAGCCTCCAAAGCATTGCAATCACAACCAGTGGATTATACAGCATTGCACACTCTCCTGCAAACTATTCCTCCAGCTGCAGATTCGCACTGCGATATGGACCTTTGGTTACAGGGCTTGAAAAGTATTAACAGATCACAGGTGTGTGGACATCAGCATACCTGTGCGCCATTGAGATCTAACAGTTCCTCTGCCATGGTGGCAGATGGGACTTGTAGTCTCTCCATTCACAGATGTCTATGAAAAGGATGAACAGACTATGCAAGTAGCAGAGCCACGCACTACAGCACCAAATTCAAAGTGAAACAGAAGCCTATGGGGAGAAGAACCCTTGGATTCAGGAAGGGAGTGGGGGCTGCAGACCCAGACCATGGACATCGACTTGGCTTTTAATATGTTTAATTAAATTGGGACTAAACTCCCTTTGTTTTTGTACCTACAGGTAAGCCTAAATGTGCATCATTTAGGAGATATTTACATGTGTAGAAGCTGCTGACGTCACCGGCGCATGAGGACTGTGCTCTCAAAGGATGGCATTTTATCCATTAAGAAAGTTATGTCATGGCCGTGACTTCTGCATGCATGTGATGGAGTGATGTCATCGCGGCTCGGCCATTCAAATGAACCCGAAAAGGAGAACAGGTGAAGATGGATTTCGTCAATGGTGACAGGGTGCCACTGAAGGGAACTGTTTTGTAGGCAAGTCTGCCATAATGTGCTAGTATGCAATGCATTTTTTTTTCTTAATCAAAGTGCCTGAAAGAAAATCTGTGGCCTATACTGTAAAGTCTAACCAGATTCACCCCTTCCTTCTTCAAACATGGACAAATTTGATTGTTTGCTATAAGCAAGACAGACAACTCTGCTCTTATACACTGATAACACTGTTCAACAGGTAAAAAGTTTTGGGCATAAAATTAGCTAATCTTACATAATTTTGGGGTGCTGAAAACGAAAATGACCCTAAAAAATGTTTATTGGCTCTAGTTTCCATGATATATTCACCCATATAATGACGTAAGCCATTCAAAATGATCATGCAACTTCAGCTGCATATTGCGCAATTGATACTGGTGACCAATAGAAAATGTCATGTATACTGAGATGATGCAATATTAGCCTTTAATTGCATCACTTCACTGCATAAAAGCTGCAGTATCTGTAGCTGATTGGAGTTCGTCTTTACATTTCGTTTTCTGCTTATATAGGCTACTCAGTAATGCCTCGAACTTGTGTGAATAAAGCAGATAATTTCTGCTATATCTGCGGTGAAATAACTTTTATCTCACAAAAAAGGAGGATAACAGGAATGATTAAGAAAGCCTACAACTTGTATTTTGGCTGCAAGATAGGAGACCAGGACAAGAGCTGGGCACCACATATATGCTGCAATTCTTGTGGGACGGCACTGGAGCAATGGTTGAATGGAAAAAAGGCATCTATGCCTTTCGCTGTGCCAATGATTTGGAGAGAGCCAACAGATCATGTTAGTAATTGTTACTTTTGTATGGTGCCTCCAATTGTAAAAGGGCTAAATAAGAAGAAAAAGTTATCTGTGCACTATCCAAATATTCCATCGGCAATACGTCCAGTTCCTCATGGAGAGGGGCTACCAATTCCTAAAGCAGCAGAATCCTTCGTGGTTGAGTCAAGGGAGGAAGAACCTGAAGCGTGTAGTCACGTGCAGTTGTAAGAGATAGCCCTTTCCTCGAATACAAGAGAAAAGCCAAGAGAAGCAAAACCGACACAAACTGAAGACAAAACTAGTGAGAATCCTAAGTATTAAAATGATTCAACTTGGCTTATGGCTATAATTTTTCTTGGTAATCCTATGCAATATATTATGCCATTTAGGCTTTGTTATGTAGTCATATCACTTGCTTTATATTTGTGGAAAGACATCTATCTATATAATTATTGTGCATTATGTAGTCATTACGCCTATAGTAGAAAACTTTCCGTTTACAGAAAAACTAGAGCCAATTGACAAATTTCATTGTTATATTTGAACTCAGAATGTGAAATTCATTAAGAAATGGATCCTTTTGTTTCCAAAACTGGCAAAAAATAAAAATTTGTTGAACAGTGTAATTGGGGCTGGGTGTCTATATAGGGAAATCTGCTATGTGAGCAAAGGGTACTGGAAAAGTGGCTTGGCCAAGATTGATGCTCTAAGAGCTCATTAAGGAAGAGTGCTTTAATGAAGTCAGACATAGATGGGATTGATTTTAGTTTAACTCTAGCAAAAAGCCATGGCCAGACTACAGTGAATTTCGTTATTACTTATAAAACTCCATTGGGTTACAAAATGAAGGAATTCATGCGGAATGCAGGAACAAATGAATAAATGAATAATTATTGTCTCAAACAATAAGAGACAATCAATGGAAAAGAAATTAACTCCAGTTTCTGTTCAATAACTAGGTAAGGGAAAGGATGTCCATTTCAGGTACATACGTTTCGATACACTCACAGAGGACACACTACGACAATACCTAGGACTGACAATGTTATTCCTCTAGGATAGGCAATATTTCTGAGCCTCACTGAGTATTAGGAAGTACACTTATTCTAATCATTAAACAAATAATAATATGTAGTACACCGTACTCATGATGTGCAAGCTAGATCTGTTAAAGGGCCAATCAACCCTAAAACAGACTACTTTTTTCTTATGTAGATGCTGCTGGGTTAAATCACACAACAAAAAATCCTTACACAAGGAACAAAACAAATGTGCACCTTCCCAATATGCTCTTTGTATTAGATTAAGAGATGCAAATAAATGATCTGGTGATCTTTTAGTTTCATGGATTATAACATTACTTCCTGTCCCAGGCCAACAATACTATTCAACCACTACTGAAATGGCTGATTTCCCTCAGCAGTGTTGGCACACAGAAGCTGTTCTGCTGACTAATTTATGCACATTTTCTGTGCAGGTCGCTCTTTTCCTCTAGTGAGCATGTGCTGCTCCGACAATGCTTAGTCCGGCCTTACACAGCTACTCCCCTCCCTCACTTTTAGGAGTGGAGAGCTGTAACTTCAAAGTCCTATTATATCCTTAGCAAGGCGTGCTATTACTGCTATTATTCTGATTTTGACATAACTACTTCATGAAATCTCCACCATGCATTTATGAACTAAAGGAACAGCATGAAGTGTCAGCAGACCACAGAGAAAAAAAACCCCATAACATATAATGTATTTCATTAAGTAAACAGCTAAGAGTGAAAAATCTATGACAGAGATACTATTTAGGCCATTGCTTACAGTTGCAAGAAAAAGTATGTGAACTCCTTGGGATTACGTGGAGTTTTGCATGAATTGGGCATAAAATGTGATCGTCATCTAAGTCACAACATTAGAAGAACACAGTCTGCTGAACATAATACTATACATACATTAGATGTTGCCATGGTTTAATTGCACATAACATGTAAACATTCACAGTGCAGGGAGGAAAAAGTATGTGAACTTTTGGACTTAATAACTGGTTGACCCTCCTTTGGCAGCAATAACCTTAACCAAATGTTTCCTGTAGTTGCAGATCAGACCTGCACAACGATCTGGAGTAATTTTGGACCACTCCTCTTCACAAAACTGTTTCAGTGTAGCAATATTCTTGGGATGTCTGGTGTGAATCGCTCTTTTAAGGTCATGCCACAGCATTTCAATCGGGTTGAGGTCAGGACTCTCCAGAAGGCGTATTCTGTGCTGTTGCAGCCATTGTTTTGTTGAATTACTTGTATGCTTTGGGTCATTGTCCTGTTGCATCACCCATCCTCTGCGGAGCTTCAGTTGGCGGACAGATGGTCGTACGTTTTCCTGCAAAATGTCTTGATAAACTCTGGAATTCATTTTCCCATCAATGACAACAATCCGTCCCGGCCCTGAGGCAGCAAAGCAGCCCCAGACCATGATGCTCCCTCCGCCATGTTTTACAGTGGGGATGAGGTTTTGATGTTGGTGTGCTGTGCCTTTTTTTCTCCACACATAGTGTTGTGTGTTCTTCCCAAAGAACTCAATCTTGGTTTCATCTGTCCACAGTATATTTTGCCAGTAGTGCTGTGGAACATCCAGGTGCTCTTTTGCAAACCTCAAACGTGCTGCAATATTCTTTTTGGACAGCAATGGCTTCCTCTGTGGTGTCCTCCCATGTACTCCATTCTTGTTTAATGTTTTCCTTATTGTAGATGTGACAACAAAAATGTTAGCATGTGCCAGAGATTTCTGTAGGTCTTTAGCTGACACTCTGGGATTCTTCTTTACCTCATGCAGCATTCTGCGCTGTGCTCTTACAGTCATGTATACAGGACGACCACGCCTAGGGAGAGTAGCAACAGTGCTAAACTTTCTCCATTTGTAGACAGTCTGTCTTACTGTGGACACATGAACATCAAGGCTTTTGGAGATACTTTTGTAACCCTTTCCAGCTTCATGCAAGTCAACAATTCTTGATCGTAGGTCTTCTGAGAGCTCATTTCTTTTTTTTTTTTTTTTTCCTCCCTCCCCCACTCTGCATTTTCTCTTCTCTCCTTTACACCATGTATTTCTATTATTTCTAAATCCAATTCCAGGGGTATTATATCTGCATATATTTCACCTTTTCTCTATATTCTTCCCATCCTTTCCATTTTATATTATACATCTCCATCTTGTCCATATGCATATAATACAGTTTTTCTGTCCCACAGATCTGATTCATTCTGCCCATCCAATCCTCCTCAGTTGGCACCTCTCTTTTTTTCCAAAACCTAGGTATCAGGCTCTTTGCTGCGGTCAGATATTGCCATATCCCCGATCTCTTATATGATTTCACTGGGAGTTCTGAGATATGGAGGAGACATAATTCTGGGTCTAATCCTATGTTGATTTTAGTGATTTTCCCTATCAAATAAACTAACCTGTATTTCTGGACACTCCCACCACATATGATACCACATGCCCACTTCTCCATAACCTCTCCAACATAACCGTGAAATTTCCTTATTCATCTTGTGCTCCACATTAGCGGTGATGTGCCATCTCATCAAACACTTATAATTTATTTCTACTTCCCTCATGCTAATATTTTCGTGAATTAATGTGACCATTTTCTTCTGCTCCTCCTCCTCTATTTCTCTTCCCATATCTCTTTCCCATTTCTCTATGTGTATAAGTTTTGTGTCAGTGTCTAATTCCATTAATATCTTGTGTATTTTTGCAATTCCGTGTCTACCATTTCCCCGTGTCTCCAATATTTTCTCAAATGGATTCCACTCTTTTCTAGTTCTTATAGGCTTTGGAAGACTCTCAAAAAAGTGTTTCAGTTGGTAATATCGTAGTCTATCCATCTTATTGAAAATTTCTCCCTTTTTTTCCTCCATGTCCTTATATGATCCAAATTCTTCCCCTACCATTATATCCCTCACTTGCGCCTCTTGTTTTATAATCCATTTCCCTGCGATACTATCCTTTCCAGGGATGAAATATTTTGTGTTCCTTAATGGAATTAATTGTGAATTAAAAACTCATCCTTTTTGTCTGTGCAATAAATCCCATTCTTTTAAAACATTAACAGTGTACATGCTAGTGCTATCCTCTAATCCCCTATACTGTGCAGGCACAATCATCACACTGATTGGAGTCAAGGTTGGCTCACTCCTGGCTCCAATTAGCTCTGGGAGAAGTCATTAAGCTAGGGCCTCACATACTTTTTCCTCCCTGCACTGTGAATGTTTACATGTTATGTGCAATTAAACCATGGCAACATCTAATGTTTGTGTAGTATTATGTTCAGCAGACTGTGTTCTTCTATTGTTGTGACTTAGATGACATTCAGAGCACATTTTATGCCCAATTGATGCAAAACTCCACGTAATCCCAAGGGGTTCACATACTTTTTCTTGCAACTGTATATGTTGACTTTTCTTCTATTTTAAATCTCTCAGTATTATATTTATAGTGGTGATATCTCTGCACTTGGGGTCCCGGGTCTGCATACCTGCCATGGTTATTATGAGAAACCCTACTTTCCTTGCTGAGCTATATCAAGAAAGAAGAGGGGGGGGGGGAGAACTCAAATAAGAAGAGGGGGGGGGAACTGAAATATGGCAGGCAGATCTCACTATTGGCGAGCCCACCAGACTCCATCTATAGCATAAAGTGGAAGTAAAAGCCACTATTGTTTTCAGCCAAGGAAGCTGCTATCTTGGCCTCTATTTGATCTGCAACTCCCATGATGCTGCACATGTGATCAGTTAGGATACCAGCCATTTGATAGTTTGACAGTTTGGTTGAGAGCACAACCAAAGTGACAGCTCCATTCCGCGAGTGTAACAGTTTTTTTGAAACTGTTAAATTGATGGGTTTAGTTCAGCTTTAACTAGTTGCCGACCGCAGATAGCCGAATGGCGGCTTCACTGCGGCCGGCCAGTTCTGGGTGGACGTCATATGATGTCCCCCCAGAACACGCTCTCCTGTGCGCCCCAGGGGGCGCGCACCCGGCGATCTCCGTGATTGCTGTGTCCTACGGACACAGCTGATCACGAGATGTGGTAAAAGGCCGATCATACCGGCCTTTTACCACGTGATCAGCGGTGTCCAATGACACGCTGATCACAGGGAAATGCAAGTGCCGGTTCTCGGCTGCACTTTCCTCACGCTGTCAGATCGTGAGGAAAGTACTGCCGAGAACCGGCAGTTGTCAGAGCGAGGATCGGCACCGATCATCAGGGCCACTGATGATCAGTGCCCTGATGATCGGTGCCCAGCAGTGCCACCCACAAGTTCCGCCCAGCAGTGCGCCCACTAGCTCCGCCCACCTGTGCCCAGCAGTGCACCCACCTGTGCCCAGCAGTGTACCCACCTGTGCCACTCTGCAGTGTCACACACCTGTGCCCAGAAGTGCCACCTACCTGTGCCCACCAGTGCCACCCACCAGTGCCGCCCACCAGTGCCACCCACCAGTGCAGCCCAGCAGTGCTGCCAGTCAGTGCCACCAGTCAGTGCCAGTCAGTGCCGCCAGTCAGTGATGCCAGTCAGTGCCATCTATCAGTACCCATCATCAGTGTCACCTATCAGTGCCGCCTATCAGTGCCGCCTATCCGTGACACCTCATTAGTGCTGCCTATCAGTGCCGCCTATCCGTGCCACCTCATTAGTACTGCCTATCAGTGCCCTTTAGTGCTGCCTATCAGTGCCCATCAGTGCCGCCTATCAGTGCCCATCAGTGCTGCCTCATCAACGCACATCAGTGAAGGAGAAAAAATACCTGTTTGAAAAATTTTATAATAGAAACAAAGAAACTTTTTTTTTTTTCAAATTTTTTGCACTTTTTTAATTTATAGCGCAAAAAGTAAAGCGCCCAGTGGCGATTAAATACCACCAAAAGAAAGCTCTATTTGTGAGAAAAAAATGATCAAAATTTCATATGGGTACAATGTTGCATGACCGCGCAATTGTCAATCAAAGTGCGGCAGCGCTGAAAGCTGAAAATTGGCCTGGTAAGGAAGGGGGTATAAGTGCCTGGTAGGCAAGTGGTTAATGATTTCCTTGCACTTCCATTTTACTGTTCTTTTTGGAAATAAGCTCATCTGTTTGGCCTTTACCTTTCATATTGCTGGGCTCTAAATTCAGCACTTTCTCACAGTCATTGAACGCATTTTGCCAGTTCTTCAGTTTAATCTCAGCTTGTGCTCTGTTATTATAGGCAGCTGTGGAGGGCAACACAGATAAGCTCCTAAAATAAAAACATAGTATATATAATAATAGAGTATGCTTTTAAGCCACAGTTTTGATGTTACAAAAGCTAACTTAAAATTTAATAAGGAATGATCATTTCCATACATTTTGACTCTTCCTATTAAGAATACTCCAAAAATAATGTCATGTTGTCTCGTCTCATATATATATGTAAAAGAAGTTTTATATAAGATAATTTAAGAACACTATTCAATAAGAAGTTACTGTTTTACCAAACCCATAAAATTCAGGGTAAAAATTACATTTATTTGGCCCAATCTCAGGTAAGCTGCATATACTGTAAAAGGATTTTAATTATTTAATAGTCAAAAGTTGCCCAATTCAATAAATTTATCATTTGTCCCTTCTTCATCTGGCTTTTGATATTTTTGTTTCTCCACTGACAATAGTAAAACTGCAAACCAATGTACAGGTGAAACTCGAAAAATTGGAATATTGTGCAAAAGTTCATTTATTTCAGTAATGCAACTTAAAAGGTGAAACTAATATATGAGATAGACTCATTACACGCAAAGCAAGATAGTTCAAGCCGTGATTTGTCATAATTGTGATGATTATGGCTTAAAGCTCATGAAAACCCCAAATCCACAATCTCAAAAAATTAGAATATTACATGCAATCAATAAAACAAGGATTGTACATAGAACAATATCGGACCTCTGAAAAGTATAAGAATGCATATGTACTCAGTACTTGGTTTGGGCCCCTTTTGCAGCAATTACTGCCTCAATGCGGCATGGCATGGAAGCTATCAGCCTGTGGCACTGCTGAGGTGTTATGGAAGACCAGGATGCTTCAATAGTGGCCTTCAGCTCTTCTGCATTGTTCGGTCTCATATCTCTCATCTTTCTCTTGGCAATGCCCCATAGATTCTCTATGGGGTTCAGGTCAGGCGAGTTTGCTGGCCAATCAAGCACAGTAATCCCACGGTCATTGAACCAGGTTTTGGTGCTTTTGGCAGTGTGGGCAGGTGCCAAGTCCTGCTGGAAAATTAAGTCAGCATCCTCATAAAGCTCGTCTGCAGAAAAAAGCATGAAGTGTTCCAAAATCTCCTGGTAGACGGCTGCGTTGACCCTGGACTTAATGAAGCACAGTGGACCAACACCAGCAGATGACATGGCTCCCCAAATCAACACAGACTGTGGAAACTTCACACTGGACTTCAAGCATCTTGCAGTGTGTGCCTCTCCATTCTTCCACCATACTCTGGGTCCTTGGTTTCCAAATGAGATGCAAAAATTGCTCTCATCAGAAAAGAGGACTTTGGACCACTGAGCAACAGACCAGGTCTGTTTTTCTTTAGCCCAGGTAAGATGCTTCTGACGTTGTTTGTTGTTCAGGAGCAGCTTGACAATACGACATTTGAAGCCCATGTCCAGGATCCGTGTGTGTGTGGTGGCTCTTGATGCACTGACTCCAGCCTCAGTCCACTCCTTGTGAAAGTCCCCAACACTTTTGAATGGCCTTTCCTTGACAATCCTCTCCAGGCTGCGGTCATCCCTGCTGCTTGTGCACCTTTTTCTTCCACACTTTTCCCTTCCACATAACTTTCTATTAATGTGCTTTGATACAGCACTTTGGGAACATCCAACTTCTCTTGCAATTACCTTTTGAGGCTTTCTCTCCTTATGGAGGGTGTCAGTGATGGTTTTCTGCACAACAGTCAGGTCAGCAGTCTTTCCCATGATTGTGATTCCTACTGAACCAGACTGAGAGACCATTTAAAGGCTCAGGAACCCTTTGCAGGTGTTATGGCTGAATAAGCTGATTAGAGTGGGACACTTTGAGCCTAGAATATTGCACCTTTTCACAATATTGTAATTTTCTGAGATTGTGGATTTGGGGTTTCCATGAGCTGTAAGCCATAATCATCACAATTATGACAAATCACGGCTTGAACTATCTTGCTTTGCATGTAATGAGTCTCATATATTAGTTTCATCTTTTAAGTTGCATTACTGAAATAAATGAACTTTTGCACAATATTCTAATTTTCACCTGTAGTTAGACTTTTAGAGAACGTTGCAATTAAAAAAAAATTCACTGGATTTTAACTTTAAGGCTTACCTTTTAGCTGCGAGGTTCTTGGCTAAATATAAAGTGGTTGTAAAGGCTCAATGTTTTTTACCTTTATGCCTTCTATGCATGCAGGTAAAAAACCTTCTGTGTGCAGCAGTCCTCCCAGGCCTCCGAATACTTACCTGTGCCCTATCGCGATCCAGCGATGTTCACAAGAACCTTGGCTGTCCCGGGTCTCTGCCTCCTCATTTGGCTGAAACAGCAGCGAGAGCCACTGGCTCCTGCTGCTATCAATCACAGCCAGTGAGCCAATAAGGAGACATGGGGGGAGTGAGCCACAGCTCAGTGTGTGAATGGACATACGCAGCAGTGGCTCGAAAGCACGCCTTCTCGAGTGCCCCTATAGCAAGCTGCTGGCTATGGGGGCACCCAACAGGAAGGAGGAGCCAGGAGCTCCAGCGAGGGTGTGAGAAGAGGAGGATCCAGGCTGCTTTGTGCAAAACAAATACACTGAGTCCTTAAGTATAACAGAAAACCAAAACTGAACCTTTAATACCGCTTTACCTTTGTACGTTCATGTGTATTTTTTTTCACAAGATAGCAGCATATGGTTAGGTGAATTATGCTGTGCCCAAACAGGCCCTACAGTATGTATGAGTGTGAATGAGTTAAATGTGATCGGGACACAGGATTGTACGCTTCTCTGGGGTAGGAACTGATGTCAATCTATGTAATGTGTAGTATGTCAGTGTTATATAAACTACAATTCCTGCCTTACCTGCTGTAATATGATATGGCCTCCTCATAGTCTCCACTTCTGAAGGCCTCATTTCCTTTTTCCTTCTCCCTTTGTGCAAGAAGGTTCTTCTGCTCCAAGATCAGACCTGGAAAGGAGTCTTCCAGTTACACACAACTGTACGATTTATATAAATGACTGAGGCCCACATTCTTACAATAAATCTTATCTAATTCAAGCCAACTAATGATAAACATTATAACATTAACAAGATCAGGTATGGAAGATAAGCAGTATTGTCATGTTTCACATGACTGTCATATGCCTTTAAGTGTTTCTATATTTTGTTTCTGCTCCTCCCTTTTCTTTGATTTAGTTAATGCTGTATAGATAGCCCTCCCCCTTTCCCAGAAATGCATTGCAGCTCTAGCCTCATGTCACGGAGCAGGAAACATGATCTTTTGACCTATCGAATGTTCATTGTTGTAAGATTCTCTCAGTTTATGGAATAAACTTCACAAGATCTACAAGATGTCTTATCGATTGAGCCACTGACTGTGGTATCCAGCTGAGGTTGAAGTTATCGCTATCTCATCACAACTGTAAGTTACAGAGATCACACTATCAATGCTTAGATTGAAGAGGCAGAACAAGTATGGTTACCTGATGTGTCTATTGATTTCTTTATTTTTGCAGCTGTTGTATTTTTTACCATCTTGGACTGTTCAGTTTTCTCAGTGTCCTCATCAATTTTTGATAGTTCTTTTTCAATATCAAACCTAACATATAACATAATATCCATAAGTGTAATACAAATTGGCAACACAACATTGAATTAAACCCTTTTTTTTGTATAAAGCAGCAGAAATATATATATTATATACATTTACCTTTTTATTTCTAATACATTTCCATTTCTAATAGATAATTTTTAGAACTGCTTCTGGCATAAAAAAATAGGTTGGCATTGTATTAAAACAGAGGTGTGTAGGCAAAAAGTAAGCGTGGTTATTTTGCCTTGAATCCCCCAAAAGCATTAGGCTTGGTTCACAGCTTTGAGTTGCAGGAATTGATGACATTCAATGCACCTTGCCAATGCATGTGTGTTTTTACTGCACCACAAGTTTGTTCCAATGAAAAGGCTACCCTAACACAAGATACATTACTGCACAAAGTAACACACGTCAATGTGCTTTGTGTTAACACACCACAAAAAAGTGAACCCATTCTAATGATTAGTAGCAATAATACATATTAGCATTAAAATACTCCCACCACCACCACCAATGGTGGTCAGGGGCACTTTAAAAATCCCCACTTTGAATCACGAGCCATCCTGTACTGCTGCTGCCTTTTTCCTCCTCTCCATACTTCCTACAAATCGCTGCAATACTCCTTCACAAGAGAGGAAAGAAGGGTTGTAAATGCAGGCAGTGTTTACACTTGTGATCACTGTGATTGGTTCAAAACGACTGCAAGGCACAGAGCTACTCTGATTAACTCTGTGTTTATGACAGCGCAATCACTAGCACCATGCGCGCGTCTAGTATTCTAGTATGTGCACACACTGTAAGTACAAGAATGCTTAAAACAACATAATTTGTGTATTTCACACATAACAGAAACACCTCTAACTTACATACAATAAGCATGTAACACCTATATAGTATTTATTCTTACCTGGATTTTCCTTTTGTAAAACTGCACTTGACTCCAATTGTAATATGATTTAACAATAATATTTTGAGTCAAGGACATCTTATGTCTCAGAGTTATTTAGGTCTTATTGTATTATATTCAGAATAACAGACTGTTTAAAATTATTATCAGTGCAGTACTTTATTTATTTATTACAGGTACTTATATAGCGCCGTCAATTTTACACAGCGCTTTACGTATATATTTTACATTCACATCAGTCCCTAACCCTCAAGTGGTGTACCATCTAAGGCAGTACTACACTTGATCACCAGCAGTAGTTAATAAAAGCACCAGCAATACTTATCATTCTCACTACTGATTTCTCACCTGTCCCAGTCCCTGTAATTTCGGGGCACTTTATGGACGCCAGCACAATTTTCTTTTTTGATAGGCTGAAACAATAAGTAAGATCAAATGTTACTAAAAAAAAAAAAATCAGACTGAGATTGATTGTAAAAATTAGTTCAACCCCAATGAGAAAATATAGTAAAGGAAATTTACTAATTCTGGAGCAGCAAGATTCTGGAGTGCATGGCAACCAATCAACTTCCAGGTTTAATTTTCAACCCTTAACTGAACAAGCTGAAAATTGAATCTGGCAGGGGATGTGTCCTATGCCTCCATACGTTTGCTAATAGGTGTCCCTCGTTACGGTCTCAAAAAGTTGGGAGGTATGGGTACCACTGTTGGTCACAGCACAGAGAATTTGCAATGTGTGTTTGTCTAGTATTGACATTGTTGCCATTTTAACCATTATGCTGCATGCATTATTTTTCAGGGGGTGCAGGGAGTGACATACAGTCAGGTCCATATATATTGGGACATCGACACAATTCTAACATTTTTGGCTCTATACACCACCACAATGGATTTGAAATGAAACGAACAAGATGTTCTTTAACTGCAGACTGTCAGCTTTAATTTGAGGGTATTTACATCCAAATCAGGTGAATGGTGTAGGAATTACAACAGTTTGCATATGTGCCTCCCACTTGTTAAGGGACCAAAAGTAATGGGACAATTGGCTTCTCAGCTGTTCCATGGCCAAGTGTGTGTTATTCCCTCATTATCCCAATTACAATGAGCAGATAAAAGGTCCAGAGTTCATTACAAGTGTGCTATTTGCATTTGGAATCTGTTGCTGTCAACTCTCAAGGTGAGATCCAAAGAGCTGTCACTTTCAGTGAAGCAAGCCATCATTAGGCTGAAAAAACAAAACCCATCAGAGATAGCAAAAACATTAGGCGTGGCCAAAACAACTGTTTGGAACATTATTAAAAAGAAGGAACGCACCAGTGAGCCCAGCAACACCAAAAGACCCGGAAGACCACGAAAAACAACTGTGGTGGATGACAGAAGAATTCTTTCCCTGGTGAAGAAAACACCCTTCACAACAGTTGGCCAGATCAAGAACACTCTCCAGGAGGTAGGTGTATGTGTGTCAAAGTCAACAATCAAGAGAAGACTTCACCAGAGTGAATACAGAGGGTTCACCACAAGATGGAAACCATTGGTGAGCCTCAAAAACAGGAAGGCCAGATTAGAGTTTGCCAAACGACATCTAAAAAAGCCTTCACAGTTCTGGAACAACATCCTATGGACAGATGAGACCAAGATCAACTTGTACCAGAGTGATGGGAAGAGAAGAGTATGGAGAAGGAACTGCTCATGATCCTAAGCATACCACCTCATCAGTGAAGCATGGTGGTGGTAGTGTCATGGCGTGGGCATGTATGGCTGCCAATGGAACTGCTTCTCTTGTATTTATTGATGATGTGACTGCTGACAGAAGCAGCCGGATGAATTGTGAAGTGTTTAGGGAATATTATCTGCTCATATTCAGCCAAATGCTTCAGACCTCATTGGACGCCGCTTCACAGTGCAGATGGACAATGACCCAAAGCATACTGCAAAAGCAACTAAACAGTTTTTTAAGGGAAAGAAGTGGAATGTTCTGCAATGGCCAAGTCAATCACCTGACCTGAATCCGATTGAGCATGCATTTCACTTGCTGAAGACAAAACTGAAGGGAAAATGCCCCAAGAACAAGCAGGAACTGAAGACAGTTGCAGTAGAGGCCTGGCAGAGCATCACCAGAGATGAAACCCAGCGTCTGGTGATGTCTATGTGTTCCAGACTTCAGGCTGTAATTGACTGCAAAGGATTTGCAACCAAGTATTAAAAAGTGAAAATTTTATTTATGATTATTATTCTGTCCCATTAGTTTTGGTCCCTTAACAAGGGGGAGGCACATATGCAAACTGTTGTAATTCCTACACCGTTCATCTGATTTGGATGTAAATACCCTCAAATTAAAGCTGACAGTCTGCAGTTAAAGCACATCTTGCTCGTTTCATTTCAAATCCATTGCGGTGTTGTATAGAGCCAAAAATGTTAGAATTGTGTTGATGTCCCAATATTTATGGACCTGACTGTATATGTTACATTTGATATCAGTGAAAAGGCAGAATCTTTTAATAATGACATTTAAGAATTTGGATGTTTCCATCTGCATTTTCTTTTTGTTTATGCATACATTAAAAATTTAGCTTTCACACTGTAAGCTGTATTACTAGCAGAATAAAAGTTCCATTTAGCAAGGCAGGTCCACCATAGAATGTATGAACTGGTTTCCAAAGAGTATGTGCTTAGCCCTAAACCTCAGTTCATACTTGGGCAATTAGGAATGGCAGCAAAACACGTGATGTGTGTTTGGGTGCCATTCATCCTGAATGGCACCCCAAATGTGGTGCAATTCTGCCATGATTGTTGCATGACAAAACACACATGTAAAATTGTGCCTGGCTCAGGGACCAAATTTGGTCCCTGAGCTTCTTTTCCACAAGAAATGCACATAGGACAGCACATTCCCTTGCTCAGAATTGCATGAGAATCACCCACAGAAAATTGCGAGTGGGAACGAGGGTTCTGCTACTTGCAGCGTGACTAAATCCAAAAACATAATATATTGCAGATTACTACTACCTAGATTATTATTATTATTATACAGTACTTATAAAGCGCCAATAGTTCACTCAGCGCTGTACATTACAAAGGGGGACAGAACATGTGACAGAACAATACCAATACAATGCAAAACATGAGGGGATCAAGGGCCCTGCTCTTTCGAGCTTACAATCTAGAAGGGATGGGATAGTGGTACAGGAGGAGATAGCTGTGGGGGATGGAGTGGTAGGAAGAGTGGAGGAGGTCAGCAAGTTAGCAGGGGGTGAGGTAGGCTTCCCTGAAGAGATGGGTTTTCAGGGTGCGCCTAAAGGAGAGGAGAGTAAGTGATAATCTGATGGGTTGGGGAAGGGAGTTCCAGAGGATGGGTGACACCCTGGAGAAGTCCTGGAGGCGGGCATGGGAGGAGGAGACCAGGGAACTAGAGAGAAGGAGGTCTTGTGAGGAGCGGAGTGTGCGTGCTGAGCGGTACTTGGATATTAGGTCAGTGATGTAGTTCGGGGCAGTATGGTGGACATCTTTGTACGTCAGCGTTAGGATTTTAAATTTGATCCGTTGCGCAATCGGAAGCCAGTGGAGGGATTGGCAGAGGGGGGTGGCGGAAATGGAGCGGTTGGAAAGGCGAATGAGTCTGGCAGCCGTATTCAGGATCGACTGAAGCGGGTATAGCCAGCGGCGAGGCAGGCCAGTGAGGAGGGAGTTGCAGTAGTCGAGTCGTGATATGATGAGGGAGTGGATGAGCTGCTTAGTGGTTTCTGGGGTTAGGAACGTGCGGATTTTGGCGATGTTGCGGAGGTGGAGTCTGCACGAGTTTGTTAAAGATTGGACTTGGGGCTGGAAGGATAGGTTGGAGTCCAGAATGACACCAAGTACTCTGACCTGCAGGGCGGGTTTGATATTGGCGTTGTTGGATGTGATGTAGAAGTCAATGGGGGGTGGGGTTCGGGCTGGGGGGAAGACAAGGAGCTCGGTTTTGGAGAGATTCAGTTTAAGGAAGTGGAGCGACATCCAATCTGATATGTCGCTCAGTAGGTGTGTGATTTGGGCAGAGACCGAGGGGGTGAGGTGGGGGGTTGAGAGATAGATTTGTGTGTCGTCGGCATAGAGGTGGTAGTTGAAGCCGTGAGAGTGTATGAGTTGGCCAAGGGAGGAGGTGTAGATGGAGAAGAGAAGGGGCCCAAGGACAGAGCCTTGAGGGACCCCAACAGAGGGGGAGTGAGGGGGAGGTAACAGCATTATAGGTAACGCTGAAAGAGCGTTGTGACAGATAGGATGAGAGCCAGGAGAGAGCAGAATCTCTGAGGCCGAGGGAGTGTAGTATTTTGAGGAGGAGGGGGTGGTCAACTGTGTCGAAGGCCGCAGAGAGGTCAAGGAGTAGGAGCACTGAATAGTGGCCATTAGCTTTGGCGGTTAGAAGGTCGTTGGAGAGTTTGAGTAAGGCGGTTTCGGTGGAGTGTAGGGGGCGGAAGCCAGACTGTAGGGGATCGAGGAGGTTGTTGTTGTTGAGGTGAGAGCATAGGCGGGTGTAGACGAGGCGCTCGAGGAGTTTAGATGTAAGTGGGAGCAGGGAGATGGGTCTGAGGTTGTTCGGGTCATTGGGGTCCAGGGAGGGCTTTTTAAGTATGGGGGTGATGTGTGCATGCTTCAGTGGGGAGGGGAAAGTGCCGGAGGAGAGGGAGAGATTAAAGATGTGGGTGAGGGAGCGTAGGATGGAGGGGGAGGGAGGTCGTAGGAATTGTGAGGGGATAGGGTCGAGGGGGCAGGTGGTGAGGCGGGCATCAGAGAGGATCTTGGAGACTTCCTCGATGGTAGTAAGGTCAAAGGTGTGGAGTGTTGGGGGAGCTTCAGTATGAGGAATGTAGGGTGGGGAGGGAGTGGAGGTCAGAGCAGTGGTGGGGCCGTGGGAGAGGGGTGATGAGGGGGTAGCTGAGTGAGGGGGAACGGGGTTGGAGGGAGTTTGAGCAGTGACGAAGTCCCTGCGGGTAATGTCGAGGGGGAGGGGGGATGAGGGGGTAGCTGTGTGAGAGGGGACGGGTTGAGAGGGGGTGTGAGTTGCGGAAATGTCCTTGCGAATTGTGTCAATTTTGTTTTTGAAGTGATTGGCAATCTCAAGGGCGGTGAGTGAGGTGCTGGGTGGAGGTGGGGGTGGAGAGAGTAGAGAGTTGAAGGTGGAGAAGAGTCGGCGAGGATTGGAGGAGAGGGCCTTGATGAGGGTCAGGAAGTAGGCTTGTTTGGCTGCGTGGAGGGAGGAGGTGTAGGTGCGGAAGGCAGATTTGTAGCAGGTGAAAGCTTGTTGGGATTTTGTTTTGCGCCATAGTCGCTCCAGGGCACGACTGCGTCGTTTGAGGGTTTTGGTGTGATCAGTCTGCCAGGGCTGGAGCGGTCGGAGTCTGATGTTGCGTGTGGTTAAAGGCGCTAGTGAGTCAAGGGCTGCTGACAGCGCGTTGTTGTAGGCAGTCATAGCCAAGTCGGGGCAGGACAGGGGGAGGATGCGGTCGTGGAGTTGATCAGCTGCAGAGTGGAGGGGGGCAGGGTTAAGGTTGTGGAGGTTACGGCTGGTAGTAGTGTGACATTTGGAGGGGTAGGCGTTGGAGGACGAGGAGATAGAGAAGGTGATCAGGTTGTGGTCAGAGAGAGGGAAGGGAGTGTTAGTGAGGTTGTGGGGAGCGCAGCGGTTGGAGAAGGTAAGATCAAGGATATTACCGTCGGAGTGGGTGGTGGATTGTATGCACTGTGCAAGTGCAAAGGAGGAGGTTAAGTGGAGGAGACGGGCTGTGTCTGGGTTGTCAAGGTTGACAGGGATGTTGAAATCCCCAAGAATGATGGTGGGTAGCTCAGAGGAGAGGAAGAAGGGTAGCCAGGAGGAAAAGTCATCCAGGAAGCGGGGTATGGATCCAGGAGGCCGGTATATCACAGCAATCTTCAAAGATGGAGTGACTGCATTTGTTTTTGTTTTCTTTTCAGGTTAAACATTTTCAAAAATACATGCTAGAAATGTCACATCCTTGTCACATCCTTGTCACTCCCTGTGAGCTTGCCAGAAAGGGCAACAACCTTATCTTCCTTGTTTACACGTCAAACCCCTTCAGCCCCTATGTAATAAGGATGACCAAATGTAGATACGCATGAAGTTCAGCCTGGATGGCAGTCATGGCTCCCTCCATACAGTGGAGAAGTTATTGTAGCCACCCAGGGATAGGAAAAGTGTTATTCACAGGATTACCAGGTGAAAATTGAGTGAAAAAGTAAAACTAATGCAGGCTCCTCATCCAAGATCTGGCAAACTGCAATATATTACATTTCTGTTTTTGAACACAATTTATTGAAGTGGTAACTAGAACGTTAAAAATGCACAACTGGTGCAGTCAGGTGATTTCAAGTTCTTATATATTATTATTATACAGGATTTATATATATATATATATATATATATATATATATATATATATATATATATATATATATATATACATATATACACACAAACGAAGAAAGCTGAAGAAGTAAACACAGTAAACTGCAGAACAAAGCAATGAAAAGATATCCCATTTTAATCATATCATCACAAAATTAGAACCTCATTAGGTGTGGAGTTACTGGGAACACTGCGAATAGGAGGCAGGTTGTCCATAGTTTTCTCCAAGACAGGTTTCTGTTGTTCTTTAAGTTTGATGTCAGTTAAAAAATTCTGAAAAATAAATGAAAATAATCAATTGAAATGCTTACGTTACAATCTAACTGGGAGAGTCAACCTACTATAATCACACGACCAGCAGCGGACTGACAAATCATGGGGCCCCCAGGCAATAGGGGATCATGGGGCCCCTGTGTCCTTGCCCACACTCAAAGCACACCCAAAAAAGCCTATAAAAAGGTACCAGGGGCATTTCATGGGGCCCCCTACTGACCCCGGGCCCTCAGGCAATGACCGAGTGCTTGAATGGTCAGTCCACCCCTGCACACGACCAGGGGCGGACTGACCATTTGGAAACTCGGGCACTGCCCAAGGGCCCAGAGTCAGTAGGGGGCCCCATGAGATGCCCCTGGTACCTTTTCCATAGGTTTTTTTGAGTTTAGGCAAGGACACAGGGGCCCCATGATCCCCTATTGCCCGGGGGCCCCATGAGTTGTCAGTCCGCCCCTGCACACGACTAGTATAACAATGAAATTTAGCATTAATGCTAAATTTCATCTTCTAGCATACAGTTCAAAATGCAGCAAGTATGTCCTTAAATGTAAAATTCATATTGCAGGATGTTTTTTTTTTTAAGTGTATCTAAACCCAAAAACCAAAATATATTATTGTGCAGCTTACAAGTCCTTAGATGTGGTGACTGCATTAGTTTTCTTGTTTCATATAGTTTTTTTTTTTCACCTGGTAATCCTGGGATCTCTAATAACACACTTCCTGTCTCTGGGTAGCTAGTCTCACTCCTTTACTGTGGCAATGTGGGCAGCCATTGTTGCCACACAAGCTGGACTGCAAACATGTCTCCCATTCATGGAGGATAAGGAGATTAAAGCCCTAAACTAAATACATACCAAATGCATCAACACAAAAGATCAAAGTACAAGGTCTTAAAGTTTTTCCTTATAAATGTCTTTAAAAATCAGCCTGAGTGGAAAAGCCAGTCCGTTGCAAGCAACCTACAGAGTGGGACTCTGGTCTCCATGGAGAAGCAGTGATCTCTTTGAAGAGGTCTGACATACCCCTCGCTGAATCAGAGGTAGAAATCTCCAATCAGCTAATTGCACAGCTATGGGTCTGATGAAGTATGAACCATGTCAGACCTCTGAAATGAGACTCCTTTCCCACTGTACAGCTTGCTCACAGGGAAAGGCTTTTATACTTGCGTCTGTGGTTGCTTTAGAAAGAAAGTAAACTGTAAGCCCTGGTTCACATCTATGCAAGTGGATGCGGGTGCGGGAAACGCAGCGATTCCTGCACCTACAACCACCTGCAGTGAAAATGTGCTGCTGCTGAGAAAACACGCGGGGGCTGCCATTTATTCTGAATGGCACCCCCAAGTATGTAAAAATGCAGCACGTTTGAGGTTGCAGGAACCGCAGGGAAATCATATGATCAAAAGGACCATACGATTTACCTGCGGGACACGTTTCAACAAAGGTGCATGCACCTTTTCCAACGGGAAACACAGGCATGGCAGCCCATTAAAATGAAAGGTGTGAACAAGGCATTAGACATTTTGATGGACCTGGAATGTATTTAGCTGATTTATACTGAGGGTTCAATTGGGCTTTAATAGTTTACTGAAGAAACACAACATTTTTTTTGCTTCCAGTTCATCTAACAGGAAGTGACAAGGACAATGCAAAATTAACTGGTATTCTTCTGTACTTGCTGAAAATGTCCTTAGCCTGAAAAAAAGAGAACCAACACAGTCACATATTAGGGCGTTTAAAGGGGAAAAGACAAATGTGACCTTTTTTATTTAATGGTCCATATTGGAAGGAGAGCGTCAGGGGCGGACTGACAACTCATGGGGCCCCCGAGCAATAGGGGATCATGGGGCCCCTGTGTCCTTGCCCAAACTCAAAAAAGCCTATGAAAAAAGGTACCAGCGGCATCTCATGGGGCCCCCTACTGACCCTGGGCCCTCGGGCAGTGCCCGAGTTTCCAAATGGTCAGCCTGCCCCTGGTGAGCGTACATGCTTGGCCTTTTGGTGGTGGAATTCCTCTTTTTTTACGCCGAGGGATTCACAAAATTTATAATTGAAGATTTTTCTGGTTACTGGTTTGTGAAACCGATTTACATGTGAATGAACTTTAAATACTTTTTGTTGTTTTATAAGATGGAGTTAATTGAGTATATCTCACTTTTGGGTAGGCAGAAAGCCATTATCACTTGCAATATACAGGTGAAACTCGAAAAATTAGAATATCCTGCAAAAGTTCATTTATTTCAGTAATGCAACTTAAAAGGTGAAACTAATATATGAGAGACTCATTACATGCAAAGCAAGATAGTTCAAGCCGTGATTTGTCATAATTGTGATGATTATGGCTTACAGCTCATGAAAACCCCAAATCCACAATCTCAGAAAATTAGAATATTACATGCAATCAATAAAACAAGGATTGTACATAGAACAATATCGCACCTCTGAAAAGTATAAGCATGCATATGTACTCAGTACTTGGTTTGGGCCCCTTTTGCAGCAATTACTGCCTCAATGCGGCGTGGCATGGAAGCTATCAGCCTGTGGCACTGCTGAGGTGTTATGGAAGACCAGGATGCTTCAATAGCGGCCTTCAGCTCTTCTGTATTGTTCGGTCTCATGTCTCTCATCTTTCTCTTGGCAATGCCCCATAGATTCTCTATGGGGTTCAGGTCAGGCGAGTTTGCTGGCCAATCAAGCACAGTAATCCCACGGTCATTGAACCAGGTTTTGGTGCTTTTGGCAGTGTGGGCAGGTGCCAAGTCCTGCTGGAAAATGAAGTCAGCATCCTCATAAAGCTCGTCTGCAGAAGGAAGCATGAAGTGCTCCAAAATCTCCTGGTAGACAGCTGCGTTGACCCTGGACTTAATGAAGCACAGTGGACCAACACCAGCAGATGACATGGCTCCCCAAATCAACACAGACTGTGGAAACTTCACACTGGACTTCAAGCATCTTGCAGTGTGTGCCTCTCCATTCTTCCTCCATACTCGGGGTCCTTGGTTTTCAAATGAGATGCAAAAGTTGCTCTGATCAGAAAAGAGGACTTTGTAGCACTGAGCAACAGACCAGGTCTGTTTTTCTTTAGCCCAGGTAAGACACTTCTGACATTGTTTGTTGTTCAGGAGCGGCTTGACAAGAGGAATACCACATTTGAAACCCATGTCCAGGATCCGTCTGTGTGTGGTGGCTCTTGATGCACTGACTCCAACCTCAGTCCACTCCTTGTGAAAGTCCCTAACACTTTTGAATGGCCTTTTCCTGACAATCCTCTCCAGGCTGCGGTCATCCCTGCTGCTTGTACACCTTTTTCTTCCACACTTTTCCCTTCCACATAACTTTCTATGAATGTGCTTTGATACAGCACTTTGGGAACATCCAACTTCTTTTGCAATCACCTTTTTGAGGCTTTCCCTCCTCATGGAGGGTGTCAATGATGGTTTTCAGCACAACCGTCAGGTCAGCAGTCTTTCCCATGATTGTGATTCCTACTGAACCAGACTGAGAGGCCATTTAAAGGCTGAGGAACCCTTTGCAGGTGTTATGGCTTAATTAGCTGATTAGAGTGGGACACGTTGAGCCGAGAATATTGCACCTTTTTACAATATTCTAATTTTCTGAGATTGTGGATTTGGGGTTTTCATGAGCTGTAAGCCATAATCCTCACAATTATGACAAATCACGGCTTGAACTATCTTGCTTTGCATGTAATGAGTCTATCTCATATATTAGTTTCACCTTTTAAGTTGCATTACCGAAATAAATGAACTTTTGCACGATATTCAAATTTTTCGAGTTTCACCTGTAGTTAGGATTGATTTATACATTTGGTATTTATTTTTGATTTAGCACAGCATTATTCTACACAAGATTTATTTTGTGGAAGTTGGACACTTTTGATGCTGCAGCTTTATTATTTATTGTTGATTTAACATTTTCAATTGTTTGAGTTTTTGGGTAGAGCGAAAAAAGTTTCTGATTTATAATAGTGTGTTTTTGGCTGTCATTGCTCTTTTATTCACTTGAAGAAAGTGGACACACAGGACAAACAATAAAATAAGTTTGAGCAGAAAGAAGTGAATCTCAGGAGCGAATCACAAGCCAGGTGTGTTTTTTTTTATTTTCACATTAGAGTTCAGTATATGAAAATCAGTGCATATTTTTAAAGCTCAAATCTGGACCCAGCCCCTTAGAATTCAATCCCCTGCCGCCCCCATGGTGTATTTTATATTTTGTTTTTAATTATTACCTCTTCTAGATGTCAGTGTAGTGATACCATCAGCACAGCTCTCTGCTTCAATATAAACGGCAATGCCCCCTTTAGGTGGTGTGGCCATGATTCATTCATAATATGTCCTTAGCCCTCCAGGTTTAATGACACCTGGCAGACTGAGGGCATCTTATGATGGAACAGAAGACCTGCAGGGAATGGCTCCAGATATAATGTGAGCAATGCAGCCTTGGTTTCTTTTTTCTTTTTTTTTACCCTGCATGCTGGTAAACAGAGGCCCAGAGTTGGGCTTTATATCAAAACAAGCAACAAAGCACTTCTTACCTTAAAGTCATTATCAATTTGGTTCCAATCTTCCCAGGAGAAATCAGCAGCAGTTGTTGGTGGTTTGTCTTTTCTCAAAGCACGGCTCTGTGGCGACAGACTTTCAATGCGCTTCTCACAGAACTCAGTCAGGTCCGGGTAATGTCCTTCCTCCCTAGATCTTAGTAAAATACAGAAATTGAAGTATAAATAGGAGAAATAACAGGGATATACATAAGGGACCTCTGCCAGAAGCAAACTAGTCAATGTACATACCGTAGTAAAATTCTCCTCTAGGTAACAACAGGATGTTCAAAAATATAAATGCCCCAAAGTAATTTACAAAAAAACACCTGCCCTGTAAAAGAACAGGCACTATACTCACAGTTCTGGGGGCCAATGTTCTGAAACGCCGCTGCAATTATGTCACAGTTCCGGGTGTGTGAATACCTGCACCTACAGAGGAAGGCAGTGGATTCTCCCTGTCACTACAGGGCATAATAGCCAGTGGAAAGAACTATTCAGTGGAGCAGGGGGATCAGGTATTTGACATATCTGACTTATTGAATACCTGCAGCAACGGGAGAACAATGGCATTTTAAGACATGAAGACCCGGGAATGAAAGAATAGTGTCTTTACTTTTACAGAGCAGATGTTTTCGTAAGTAAACCTATGATGACAGGGTCACTTTAAAGTATTCCCGTCAGGTTTAAGCTGACCGTAGTGCTCATGTCCAGCCACTTTGTGGTGTTTGCAGGT
Source organism: Staurois parvus (assembly GCF_062004578.1). Classification (NCBI taxonomy): domain Eukaryota; kingdom Metazoa; phylum Chordata; class Amphibia; order Anura; family Ranidae; genus Staurois; species Staurois parvus. The sequence continues at coordinate 2,751,338 of NW_028317848.1, read as the reverse complement.
ACCTGTGTTATTCTCCAAATCATTCTGCCTCATTGTGGAACCTCTTTAGATTCCAGGCCCAAATCAGATCTTATAGTGTAGAGTATGGTCAGCCATAAGCTGGCCATGCATAGAACAAATTTTGGCCAGTTCCTGATGAACCAGACTAAATCTGCTCCATGGGTGGCCCTGTTGGCACCCCCCGCCTGACAGCCTTTGGCTGAAAAAAAATTGAAGGAGCCAGGTGGAAAACTGTAGGCCGAACAGCACCTGCATTCAATCACATACAGGTACTATTTGGGTATTTGGACAGCTGGTAGTGCCTGCTGACAGAAACAACAGCTGCTGCAAGAGATGTGTCCATCCATGCAGTTTATTGTGGATGAAGAAATCTGTTAGTTTAGCTTTAGGTTAGCCAGTTCATACACTCCTTCAGTCAGTGGGCTGAATTAGAGTAATATAGTAGATTTATCTCACACTGCCAGCTATTGTACTCCGTGGCTGCCTCAGTACCTGGACAGTGACTGCATCTGATAAGGTGCAGTCACTGTTCGGCCATTACTTTTCCACCTGGCTTCTTTGTTTTTCTTTTTCTTAAATGAAGCTTGTCGGACCAGGCGGTGGCTTGAATGTCATCCAATTCAGCAGGAAGCAGCTGAAATCCAAGCCTTGCATGGCCAGTTGTAGAATGTGGGAGAGCTTGACCATTGGTTGGGGAGTAAATGCCAGGCTTCAGATGATCTCTGAATAGCTCAGCAATGGCAGCCCCCATAATTCCATCCTACAAAGCTGCTACTGCTCTCTTCTGAAAATACTAGTTGCCTGGCTCCTATACTGCCCCCCTTTGCTTAAATACTTATTGGATCAAGTATTTAGCAAACTTCTGACTTTTATCTGACATTCTTGATTTGCGTGCCTCTGTCAGGTCAGTGACCAAGAAACGGTCGATGAAAGAAGAAAGCCAGTGATAGGCTCCTATATTTCTCTTATGATAAGTCTATTTAGGCCTCACTATTTTGATGCTAAGCCCTGCCTCACCATTCACTGGTAAAATGCCAATGGAGTCCCAAAAACTGATCTGAGGGACTACTCGGGAACTTGCAGGTTCCAGGTAGCTCCATTACAAACTATAGGTTGAATGGAGCTCAGCATGATCTACATACAGGGCTCATAGAAGTCCATGAACTTGTGGGCAAATAGAAGACTAAAGGCCATGTTCTAAGATAGGGACCAATGTCTCTACTATCAGAAATATAAATGCAAAGCACAGTGACTTCATGAACAGCATGCCCGCCTTGCTGCATTGAGGACCTTGATTCGAACCCTAAGCAGGGCACTATCAGCAAGAAGTATTCATGTTCTTCATATATTCATGTGGGTCTCCTCCCACACTCCAAAGATAAAGTGGTAGGTAAATTGGCGCTAGTATATGTATGAAAGATAAGGAGCTTAGATTGTAAGCTCCTTCAGGACAAGGACTAATGTGAATGTACAATATGTAAGGCACTGTGTAAATTTTTGGCGATGTATAAAGAACGATAATAAACAGTCCTACGTGGATTTCTCAGTCCCCATAACTACCTAAGGTTTTTTTGCATATATAACTTTGTACTTGACTTTAATTTACTGTATGTGTGATGATTTTGTTTCAACTTGTATATTAATAATCTATTGAAGGAAAAGGCTATGTTCTATTTTCTTCTGTTTCTGACACGGTCACCTCTTTTTTTTTTTTTTTTTTTTTTTTTTTTTTTTTTAATAGATTTCATGAATTCGGATTGCAGTGCTAAATGAATGCTTCTGTAAAATGGGGAAACGATAAACAGCAGCAATCAAGGCACACCGATGTAAAAGCCTATATTCATCTTGCTCTACAGCACTAGATGGCCAGATTATTACCTGAGAACTCGCAGAATCTTTTCCAGGTGTCTGACATCTGTACATTTCTGGATGAATGTATAGTCCAGATGATCGAGGGGGATTTCATATGTTTTGGTTGTTCCCTGGTAGAATCCAGAGGAGAACTCAGAAGCACTCATCTCTGAACAAGAATAAAAAAAAATGAGATAATCTGGACTATTAGTAACAAAGTTGCCTGAAAGGAATAATAAAGGAAAATGGAGGAAAGGAAGCTGTAGGCATTACCCATAAGTACGAAATGGGGGTGAGTTGTCATTGTAGATAATGTACATAAAATACACAGATACAAGAGATACATAGGAGATTATTAATAATCTATGCAGGGAGAAAGAGCTGAATACAGAATGCAGTACCCTAATGAACCCAATATGAATTTGCTTTCCTGAACAAGTCCAAGATAGATTCGAATTGCTTGTCATGGATGCTGTGCATTAAGGGCCCATTCACACCAGCAGTACGCATTACCAGGCGCGTGCTGAAGGAATGGGGAGGGAGTGCTGTAATGATGCATTGCACGGTTTCTTTTTTTTTTTTTTGTGACTTCATTGTAAGGTTACAATATGACATTTCATTTAAAAAAAAAAAGCAGATTTGAATGTCTGTGAGAAATCTGAAATCTCAGATGTGTAGCTAACTGCTTCCCCTCCGCCCTATAGCAGAAATATTGCTACACAGCGGCAGGGGTGCGCAAAATCACGTATATATATAGGTGATTTCGCCATTCCTGGTAGGTGGTGTGTGTGAGCCACGCGCGTACCCTACCCACACTGCCATTCGCGGCTTCGGCTGTCAATCACTGGGTCCCGGCCGATGATTACTTGGTGGCACCCAGTGATCACCAAGTATTACCGATGGGGGAGAGAACTGTATGTTGTAAAAAATACAGTTCTCTCCCCTGTCAGCTCCTGCAGACTGCTTTGTATGGCTCTGCATAGCAGAGCCATACAAAGCAGTGTGCTTACAGTGGAAAGCATACACACATCATACTGTGAAACAGCACACAGTTAACCCTTTGATCGCCCCATATGTTAACCCCTTCCTGCCCAGTGCCATTAGTACAGTGTCAGTGCTTTTTATTAGCACTGATAACTGTAATGGTGTCACTGGGGATGTCATTCACACCAAGTCAGTTCCCTCCAGTGTCAGAATGCCCACCACAGTCCTCCTATAAGTCGCTGATCACCGCCATTACTAGTAAAAAAAAAACGCTATAACTTTCACGTAAACCAATTCATTTACACGTATTGGGATTTTTTTTAGCAAAGACATGTCGCAGAATAAATTTATGACTAAATGTGATTTTGTTTATTTCTTTACTGGACATGTTTAATAACAAAAAGTCAAAAATATTGTTTTTTTTCTCAAAATTGTTGGTCTTTTTTTGTTTATAGCGCAAAAAATAAAACACACAGGTGATCAAATACCACTGAAAGAAAGCTCCATTTGTGGGAATAAAAGGACATAAATTAAATTTGGGTGCAGCGTTGCATGACCGCGCAATTGTCAGTTAAAGTAACACAGCGCCGTAACACAAAAAATGGCCTAGTCAGGAAGGGGGGGTAAATCCTCAGGAGGGCAAGTGGTTAATATTGGCATTTTTATTATTTATTTATTTCAGGTACTTATATAGCGCCGTCAATGTATGCAGCACTTTACATATATATTGTACATTCACATCAGTCCCTAACCCTCAAGGGGTGTACAATCTAAGGTCCCTAACTTACATTCATACATACACATACTAGGGACAATTTAGACCGGAGTCAACTAACCTACCAGCATGTCTTTGGAGTGTGGGAGGAAACTGGAGCACTGGGAGGAAGCCCACACAGGCACAGAGAGAGCATGCAAACTCCATGCAGGTGGTGCCGTGGTTGGGATTTGAACCAGAGCACTGGGAGGAAACCCACACAGGCACAGGGAGAGCATGCAAACTCCATGCAGGTGGTGCCGTGGTTGGGATTTGAACCAGAGTACTTGGAGGAAACCCACACAGGCACAGGGAGAGCATGCAAACTCCATGCAGGTGGTGCCGTGGTTGGGATTTGAACCAGAGCACTGGGAGGAAACCCACACAGGCACAGGGAGAGCATGCAAACTCCATGCAGGTGGTGCCGTGGTTGGGATTTGAACCAGAGTACTTGGAGGAAACCCACACAGGCACAGGGAGAGCATGCAAACTCCATGCAGGTGGTGCTGTGGTTGGGATTTGAACCAGAGCACTGGGAGGAAACCCACACAGGCACAGGGAGAGCATGCATACTCCATGCAGGTGGTGCGTGGTTGGGATTCGAACCAGAGCACTGGGAGGAAACCCGAACAGGGAGAGCATGCAAACTCCATGCAGGTGGTGCTGTGGTTAGGATTCGAACCAGAGCACTGGGAAGAAACCCACAAAGGGAGAGCATGCAAACTCCATGCAGGTGGTGCCGTGGTTGTGATTTGAACCAACGACCATAGTACTGCCAGGTCCAGGTGGAAGTGCTAACCATTCAGCTGCTGTGCTGCCCCTTTTTCTGCCAATATCGTGCAGTATATGATACTTTGCAGTAATGACCTCATCTATATCTCTGCTGCACCTGACTAAAGGAAAGAATTCCCATGTAGAACATAACGAGCCATAGACAATAGCCCCCTCATAACACATCATGCAGAGGGGGCTCAGTGATGGGCAGCGCGGTGACCGGCGTCCTCCCATGGACTCACCTGCAGACACTCGGACAGTCCGGCGACACACTACAACTACAGAACAAACCCGGCGGCCTGCATTTTTGTTTGCCGTTGCCACGGAAACTAAACGCCTGCCCTCCACTGGCCAATCGCAGAATGAAGCTGCAAGCCACTAGAGGGAACAGATTTACTTGACTTTCTGGATAGTATGTCTCCGGCGATAGACATTTGGCTTAGGAAAGCCGCCATTTTCTCGGAGGCTAAAGTAATTTCCGCAGTTCATGTGAATCCCGTTTTACAGCGTTAACAGGAAACTAAAAGACCGTTGTCCTTTAGTGCCTGGAGTAGCCGCACAGGAGCGGTATGAAGAGGAATATAAACCAGAATTCTGGCCCCGACACTGCCCGCCACTGAGCCCCCTATATACATAGACACTGCCCGTCACTGAGCCCCCTATATACATGGACACTGGTCGTCACTGAGCCCCCCTATATACATAGACGCTGCCCGTCACTGAGCCCCCTATATACATGGACACTGGTCGTCACTGAGCCCCCCTATATACATAGACGCTGCCCGTCACTGAGCCCCCTATATACATAGACGCTGCCCGTCACTGAGCCCCCTATATACATAGACGCTGCCCGTCACTGAGCCCCCTATATACATAGACGCTGCCCGTCACTGAGCCCCCCTATATACATAGTCGCTGCCCGTCACTGAGCCCCCTATATACATAGACGCTGCCCGTCACTGAGCCCCCTATATACATAGACGCTGCCCGTCACTGAGCCCCCTATATACATAGACGCTGCCCGTCACTGAACCCCCCTATATACATAGTCGCTGCCCGTCACTGAGCCCCCTATATACATAGACGCTGCCCGTCACTGAGCCCCCTATATACATAGACGCTGCCCGTCACTGAGCCCCATATATACATAGACACTGAGCCCCCTATACTGTATACATAGACACTGCCCGTCACTGAGCCCCCTATATACATAGACGCTGCCCGTCACTGAGCCCCCTATATACATGGACACTGGTCGTCACTGAGCCCCCCTATATACATAGACGCTGCCCGTCACTGAGCCCCCTATATACATAGACGCTGCCCGTCACTGAGCCCCCCTATATACATAGACGCTGCCCGTCACTGAGCCCCCTATATACATAGACGCTGCCCGTCACTGAGCCCCCTATATACATAGACGCTGCCCGTCACTGAGCCCCCTATATACATAGACGCTGCCCGTCACTGAGCCCCCTATATACATAGTCGCTGCCCGTCACTGAGCCCCCTATATACATAGACGCTGCCCGTCACTGAGCCCCCTATATACATAGACGCTGCCCGTCACTGAGCCCCCTATATACATAGACGCTGCCCGTCACTGAACCCCCCTATATACATAGTCGCTGCCCGTCACTGAGCCCCCCTATATACATAGACGCTGCCCGTCACTGAGCCCCCTATATACATAGACGCTGCCCGTCACTGAGCCCCATATATACATAGACACTGAGCCCCCTATACTGTATACATAGACACTGCCCGTCACTGAGCCCCCTATATACATAGACGCTGCCCGTCACTGAGCCCCCTATATACATGGACACTGGTCGTCACTGAGCCCCCCTATATACATAGACGCTGCCCGTCACTGAGCCCCATATATACATAGACACTGAGCCCCCTATACTGTATACATAGACACTGCCCGTCACTGAGCCCCCTATATACATAGACACTGCCCGTCACTGAGCCCCCTATATACATAGACACTGCCCGTCACTGAGCCCCCTATATACATAGACACTGCCCGTCACTGAGCCCCCCTATATACATAGACGCTGCCCGTCACTGAGCCCCCTATATACATAGACGCTGCCCGTCACTGAGCCCCCTATATACATAGACGCTGCCCGTCACTGAGCCCCCTATATACATAGACGCAGCCCGTCACTGAGCCCCCTATATACATAGTCGCTGCCCGTCACTGAGCCCCCCTATATACATAGACGCAGCCCGTCACTGAGCCCCCTACATACATAGACACTGCCCGTCACTGAGCCCCTATATACATAGACACTGCCCGTCACTGAGCCCCCTATATACATAGACGCTGCCCGTCACTGAGCCCCCTATATACATAGACGCTGCCCGTCACTGAGCCCCCTATATACATAGACGCTGCCCGTCACTGAGCCCCCTATATACATAGACGCTGCCCGTCACTGAGCCCCCTATATACATAGACACTGCCCGTCACTGAGACCCCCTATATACATAGACGCAGCCCGTCACTGAGCCCCCTATATACATAGACGCTGCCCGTCACTGAGCCCCCTATATACATAGACGCTGCCCGTCACTGAGCCCCCTATATACATAGACGCAGCCCGTCACTGAGCCCCCTATATACATAGACGCTGCCCGTCACTGAGCCCCCTATATACATAGACGCTGCCCGTCACTGAGCCCCCTATATACATAGACGCAGCCCGTCACTGAGCCCCCCTATATACATAGACGCTGCCCGTCACTGAGCCCCTATATACATAGACGCTGCCCGTCACTGAGCCCCCTATATACATAGACGCTGCCCATCACTGAGCCCCCTATATACATAGACGCTGCCCGTCACTGAGCCCCCTATATACATAGACACTGCCCGTCACTGAGACCCCCTATATACATAGTCGCTGCCCGTCACTGAGCCCCCCTATATACATAGACGCAGCCCGTCACTGAGCCCCCTATATACATAGACGCTGCCCGTCACTGAGCCCCCTATATACATAGACGCTGCCCGTCACTGAGCCCCCTATATACATAGACGCTGCCCGTCACTGAGCCCCCCTATATACATAGACGCTGCCCGTCACTGAGCCCCCTATATACATAGACGCTGCCCGTCACTGAGCCCCCTATATACATAGTCGCTGCCCGTCACTGAGCCCCCCTATATACATAGTCGCTGCCCGTCACTGAGCCCCCCTATATACATAGACGCTGCCCGTCACTGAGCCCCCCTATATACATAGACGCTGCCCGTCACTGAGCCCCCCTATATACATAGTCGCTGCCCGTCACTGAGCCCCCCTATATACATAGACGCTGCCCGTCACTGAGCCCCCTATATACATAGACGCTGCCCGTCACTGAGCCCCCTATATACATAGACGCTGCCCGTCACTGAGCCCCCTATATACATAGACGCTGCCCGTCACTGAGCCCCCCTATATACATAGTCGCTGCCAGTCACTGAGCCCCCCTATATACATAGACGCTGCCCGTCACTGAGCCCCCCTATATACATAGACGCTGCCCGTCACTGAGTCCCCCTATATACATAGTCGCTGCCCGTCACTGAGCCCCCCTATATACATAGTCGCTGCCCGTCACTGAGCCCCCTATATACATAGTCGCTGCCCGTCACTCAGCCCCCTATATACATGGACGCTGCCCGTCACTGAGCCCCCTATATACATAGTCACTGCCGTCACTGAGCCCCCCTATATACATAGACGCTGGCCGTCACTGAGCCCCCCTATATACATAGACGCTGGCCGTCACTGAGCCCCCTATATACATAGACGCTGGCCGTCACTGAGCCCCCTATATACATAGACGCTGCCCGTCACTGAGCCCCCTATATACATAGACGCTGGCCGTCACTGAGCCCCCTATATACATAGACGCTGCCCGTCACTGAGCCCCCTATATACATAGTCGCTGCCCGTCACTGAGCCCCCTATATACATAGACGCTGCCCGTCACTGAGCCCCCTATATACATGGACGCTGCCCGTCACTGAGCCCCCTATATACATAGACGCTGCCCGTCACTCAGCCCCCTATATACATGGACACTGCCCGTCACTGAGCCCCCTATATACATAGACACTGCCCGTCACTGAGCCCCCTATATACATGGACACTGCCCGTCACTGAGCCCCCTATATACATGGACACTGCCCGTCACTGAGCCCCCTATATACATAGACACTGCCCATCACTGAGCCCCCTGTATACATGGACACTGCCCGTCACTGAGCCCCCTGTATACATAGACACTGCCCGTCACTGAGCCCCCCTATATACATAGACACTGCCTGTCACTGAGCCCCCTATATACATAGACAAATGGACAAAAAGCAAACTGCATAGGTGTGAACGGAGCCTAAAGCTGAATAATGCCCTTGCTATAGATGTAGGACATTTACATACCTGAAGTCTGACCTGAAAACTCCAATTTTTCTCGCTAAATGAAAAAAGACCAAAAATTTTTAAAACAAAATGCGATTTTCTTCTGTTCTAACATTTTGCAAATAAATAAACATTCTACACAAATATAGGCCACAATGTATTCTGCTACATACATGTCTTTGCTGAAACTAACCCAAATCAGTGTTTATTATTTATTTAGTAGGAAAGTCCACAAACTATGGTATATATCTAAAAATTGATAAATCCTGATGTACTGACAGCTGATCTCATTTCTTGCGGTCCAACAATGCCGGGACAGTACAAATACCCCCAAAATGACCGCTTTTCGGAAAGTAGACAGTCTGAGGTGTTTAGTAAAAGGCATGGCCAGTTTTTTGAAGTTGCCTTTTTGTGGAAAATAAAGGAATGACAAAAAAATTTGCACTTTTTTTTGCAATACAGTACAGCTTCATGATATAACTGGTGCAGTGGTGATCAGGGACACTGACTGGCAACAATAAGTTATTATATATATATATATATAAAATCTTTAAATTATTATTGTTTATTTTTAAATTATTTTTATTTATTTTTTAATTACTTTTTTAAATGATTTTTTTTTATACTCCTGTGACCAGAGCAATACAATGCTACCATAGTAACATTGTACTACTCTAGGCAAGTTATCAGGATTTTTTTTTTTACTCATTATGATTGCTTATATCTATGAATTTCATTGGTGTAAACAAGCATTTTTATTGAATGAAACTGATTCATTCGGAAGTCTTTTTTGTGATCAGCTGTGATTGGCCATAGCTGATCACATGCCTCAGATGGGCTGTGATTGGCTCAGTCTGCACATGTGATCACTGTGAACTATCACAGCTCGCAGCACAGTTGTAAGCAATGAATGGCATGAAAGGAAGCCATTCATTTTTTACAACTGTCTTGTGACCTGCTGTGGTTGATCACAGCAATCCACTGACACTGGCAGTGGGCCAGTGTAGTGATCTGTCATCAGCTGTGTCCTGTGGACACAGCCGGTGACAGATTGCGATGGAGTGCGGCCTGATCCTGGGAGGATGTCATATGACATCCTCCCAGGATAATAGGGTTTCCGCTTGGCTGTCATATTGCAGTAGGCTGGGCAGGAAGGAGTTAATTACATTAAGGGCTGGTTCACACTACAGAAATGCAGTCCAGATGTGTTCCAGATGCTTTTTTGAATGCGCATTTTTGATGCGTTCCAGTGGTTTTTTGATGTATTTTTGATGTGTTCTAGTGCGTTTTTGATGCATTCCAGTTAATTTTTTCCCTTCTCTTTTTTTTCAATGTAAATAGGGACATACAGTCATGGCCGAAATTGTTGGCACCCTTGATATTTCTCCAGGAAATCATGTATTTCTCACGAAACGTATTGCATTAACACATGTTTTGCTATACACATGTTTATTCCCTTTGTGTGTATTGGGACAAAACAAAAAAAGGGAGGAAAGAAAGCAAATTCGACATAATGTCACACAAACCTCCAAAAATGGGCTGGACAAAAGTATTGGCACCCTTTCACAACTGCGGATAAATAAGAATGTTACAAGCATGTGATGCTCCTGTAAACTCACCTGGGGCAAGTAACAGGTGTGGGCAATATAGAAATCACACCTGAAAGCAGATAAAAAGGAGAGACGTTCACTTAACCTTTGCATTGTGTGTCTGTCTGTGCCACACTAAGCATGGACAACAGAAAGAGGAGACGAGAACTGTCTGAGGACCTGAGAACCAAAATTGTGGCAAAATATCAACAATCTCAAGGTTACAAGTCCATCTCCAGAGAACTAGATTTGCCTTTGTCCACAGTGCGCAACATTATCAAGAAGTTTGCAACCCATGGCACTGTAGCTAATCTCCCTGGTCGTGGACGGATGAGGAAAATTGATGAAAGATTGCAACGCAGAATAGTCCGGATGGTGGATAAGCAGCCCCAAACATGTTCCAAAGACATTCAAGCTGTCCTGCAGGCTCAGGGAGCATCAGTGTCAGCGCGAACTATCCGTCGACATTTAAATGAAATGAAACGCTATGGCAGGAGACCCAGGAGGACCCCACTGCTGACACAGAGACATAAAAAAGCAAGACTACAGTTTGCCAAAATGTACTTGAGTAAGCCAAAAGCCTTCTGGGAAAACGTCTTGTGGACAGATGAGACCAAGATAGAGCTTTTCGGTAAAGCACATCATTCTACTGTTTACCGAAAACGGAATGAGGCCTACAAAGAACAAAACACAGTACCTACGGTAAAATATGGTGGAGGTTCAATGATGTTTTGGGGTTGTTTTGCTGCCTCTGGCACTGGGTGCCTTGACTGTGTGCAAGGCATCATGAAATCTGAGGATTACCAAAGGATTTTGGGTCGCACTGTAGGGCCCAGTGTCAGAAAGCTGGGTTTGCGTCCAAGATCCTGGGTCTTCCAGCAGGACAATGACCCCAAACATACGTCAAAAAGCACTCAGAAATGGATGGCAAAGAAGCGCTGGAGAGTTCTGAAGTGGCCAGCAATGAGCCCAGATCTAAATCCCATTGAACACCTGTGGAGAGATCTTAAAATTGCTGTTGGGAAAAGGTGTCCTTCCAATAAGAGAGACCTGGAGCTGTTTGCAAAGGAAGAGTGGTCCAAAATTCCGGGTGAGAGGTGTCAGAAGCTTATTGATGGTTATAGGAAGCGACTGATTTCAGTTATGTTTTCCAAAGGGTGTGCAACCAAATATTAAGTTAAGGGTGCCAATACTTTTGTCCAGCCCATTTTTGGGGTTTTGTGTGACATTATGTCATATTTGCTTTTCTGCCTCTGTTTTATATTTGTTCCAATACATACAAAGGGAATAAACATGTGTATAGCAAAACATGTGTTAATGCAATACCTTTTTTGTGTGAAATACTTGATTTTCAGGAAAAATATCAAGGGTGCCAACAATTTCGGCCATGACTGTATGCGTTCCAGTGTGTTTGTGGTGACTTTCAGTGCTTTTTTGATGCGTTTTGCTGCATTCCAGTATACTTCTGTGCAGAAAAAATGCAGCCTGTACTATTTTTTTTACTTCAACTGGAATGCACTAGAACTGCAAGCACTGATGTGAACTATGGCACTGACAACCATATAACCTACTTTCTGTGCGTTTTGGATGCAGAAAAAAAGCAACTGAAACGCATGTAGTGTGAACTGGCCCTAAGGCTTTGTTCACACCATACACGCAGAAAAAAATAGATGGAGCAACGCACAGATTTCACTTGCAGAGACATCAGTTTACATGCGTGCTGCAATTCGGTTTTTTTACACGTTGCAGATTCCCACACAGAAAAAATCCACACTTGATACTAATGCTGTTGTGTGAACAAGGCACATAGAGAACAATTAATTTAGTTCTACCCTTGCAGAAAAATTCACATCTCTGCACACTGGGGTGAACAAGGCCCAAAGCTTATAAGATTACAATCAAAATGTAGCACCTTAGATGGCAAATAGTTTTCAATTCTACCTGTTGCAGCCACCACGTGGACAGTCCACACTAGATTTCACACAATCCTGGAAACAATTCTGCAACATTTGCGCCTTTACCATGCTTTATTGTCACGTACCCACTGAAGTATTTGTGAATACTATATAAACCTTGGCTTATTTCACAAACCTAACACAGCAGGATATGGATACTTATTTTTTATACCTATAAAAAAAAAGTAACAGTTATTTTGAGTTGAGTCTAATGAAATGTGAAATACAAGAGGGTTAGGAGGGCCCTGCTCCTTGGAGCTTACAATCTAGGAGGGAGGGGCTAGTGGTACAAAAGGTAGTAACTGTGGGGGATGGACTGTGTCAGGAATGGACTTGCCAATAGTGGTGGGACTCACCTGCCTTGTGGGCTGCAGTACCAGGGCTGGCCAGCGGGTGCTCTCAACAACCAGAGGTTCACTTCGGCAATTAGCTATCACCTGGGGCTGATTGCAGGTGTATTTAAGGGATGGCCAGACCTGCAGTCTGTGCCTTGGTGTGTGTTTTTCCATGGGTCCCTGTACCTTGTAACCTGCATTCCTGTTCCTGTTCCTACCTGACTTGTTGCCGACCCTGCCTGATCCTGACCTCTGCTGACTTCTCCTGTTTTATCCCTGGCTTGTGACCCTGACCATTCTCTCCGCCTGCTCCTCCTGTACCTACCTGCCCGATAGTTATCGACCCGGCCTGCCTGACTACGTTGTGCTCTATATGTGTATGTACCTGTGTATCTATACCAGTTTAGGTTTGGGTTAGTTTCACCTTGTTGTATGTATTTGTGTTAGCTTGGGGTTTGGTGCACTGCGTTTATGTTTGTATTGTTAGTCTTAATAAATTGTCTTGTTTATACCATATCTGGAGCCTGTGTTTCCCTGTGTCAGTACACACATCTCTGGTCACACCCGCATCCCTGACAGACTGGTAGGAGGAGTAGAAGATTCCAGTATTAGCTGAGGGCAGGATTGGACTACCCTTATGAGATAGGTTTTCAGAGACCGCCTAAAAGTGAGCAGAGTAGGCGATATTCTGATAAATTGGGGTACAGAGTTCCAGAGGATGGAGGAAGCTGTGGAGAAGTCCTGGAGACAAGCATGGGAGGAGGAGACAAGGGAGCTAGAGAGCAGGAGGTCGTGCGAGGAGTGGAATTAGTCACATTGCTGAAAATAGATTGCCTTATTGAGCCTATCATGTGTGGCAATACCCTTCACAGACATATTATCCAATCAATTTTGCAGTCAGGCTTCATCTACAGGGTCAATACTCTATCAACCCTCTAAAAAGCTATCTATGGTAGGTTGCTTTTAAAAAGGTGGGGGGGGGGAGGCAATAGAGTAGCAGCTGCCAGGCATTCAGCAGACATTGCTGCCACTTTCTAAATGCCTTTTTTTAAACTTTGATTTTCTATTGAAAAACCACACCAGAACTGGAGGCCAAGCATTTGGCTCATAGTTGCAGCGCAGCCCTATTCACTTTCATGGGTTACAGCAAGAATACAAAAATTCAGAGGGGAGGTCAAAGGCATCTACATCCCAATGGCAACATGATGCAAGAGAAGGGATACAAAGAAAAGATAAAGAAGAGGAGAATAAACTCCTCACTGAAAGAAGAAAATGATCGGGAACTTAAAGGTGCCAATAATAGCAAAAAAAATTTTTTTTTGTTAAATAACATTTATTTCAATCATTTAAAATAAACAAATATATACACACAAGTGTTTAAATTGGGTAATTGTATTAGTTACAATAGTTTAAATCCGGTGCATTACTTCTCAATGTATCGCCTATTTACAGGCTTCTTCAGGAGATATTGATTATAGCACCAGCAGATGCATAACTGGCTCATTTAAATGTAATGTCTGTGAAACCATGTCCTGTGAATGCAGGCACCGTTTATAAATGGTGACCTGCTCCTGCACTGCTCCTGTCCGGCCGTTTATGTACATCGCAATGCAGGAGTGGGTTGCCATTTATAAATGGCACCTGCATTTACAGTCTGTGTGCGCACCCTGGGAGCGTGCGGCACCGCAATCTGGTGCCCACTGTGTCTGAAGGAACACCAATCGCTGTACCGATCTGTGTGAGGTCCCAGTCATGTGATCACTGAGTGGCCATCAGTGATCACATGAATAGTAGTAAGCAAGATGTCACTTCTGACATCATTGCTTACTACGTGTGAAATCTGTGAATGATCACAGAGGTCACATGGTTCAAGGCTATTCACAACAGCCTTGTACCATGTGACAAGCTATAACCAATCACAGCTCTCACAGTATTTCTCAATGGCTGCAAGAATGCAGCCAGAGAGAAGGAGAAATGATTGCTTTTACAGCATTTATGGGTGTAAAAGCAATCAGTGAAAAAAAAAAAAAACTTCATCACCCCCAAGTAGTACAGTGTCACTATGGTGACACTGTACTGCTAGGGTGACAGTGTGGTGCAAAAAAAAAAAAATAATAATAATATAAAAAAATTAAATAAAAATGTAAAAAAAAATTTTTTAAATTATAATTTTTGGTTATAAACTAATTTGGGTTATTTGTTTTTACTAAAAAGATAACTGAATAAATTTTGGCCAAGAATTATGAAGAAAGATTATTTGTTTTCAAAATTTTATAAGAAAAACACTTTGTTTTCAAAATTTTTGGACATTTTCATTTATATAGCAAAAAAATAAAAATCCCAGTGGTGAATAAATACCACCAAGACAAAGCTTTATCTGTCTCAAAAAAATGGTAAAAAATTCATATGGGTACAGTTGCATGACCGCGCAATTGTCATTCAAAGTGTGATAGCACTGAAAGCTGAAAATTGGCCTGGACAGGAAGGGGGTGAAAGTGTCCGGATTTGAAGTGGTTGAAGGAACAAACAGTTCTTTCAATCAACCTGGACGTGAAGACAGTTCAAACAGTAGGTGTTTTTTAGGGAACCCAAAGAGTAACTATTCAGATGGAAGTATCACAAAAAATACTACTAGACTGTTGTAACTAATACTATTACCCAATTTAAACACTCATGTGTATATGTTATATTTATTTATTTTAAATGATTGAAATAAATGTAATTTAAAAAAAAAATGTTTTTGTTATTACTGGCACCTTTAAAGTCCCGATCATTTTCTTCTTTCAGCGAGGAGTTTATTATTCTCTTCTTTATCTTTTCCTTGTTTCATGGGTTACATTTGGCAACGGTACTGCTTGGCAAACACAACTTTTGTATAATTTTTGCCATGGTGTGAAGCAAAGCATCTTGGCCAAAGGAATATAGATTATCCTATCTGGCCACCACTTCACAGTTTAGGTAGACAGGTAAAAATGTGGATCAACCCCCTTGTTTTTACTGTACCTCAGCAGTCCAGTTGGGACACAGTGGCTGCACAGACACAAGCTGCTGCTCCCAATTTGCCATCCAGGTAGGTGCGGGCCCACAAACACATGCAGTCTGCATTTGCGGACGCGCAGCCACCTGACTGTCAGATTTGGAGCAGCGGCTGTGTCCATAATGCTGCTGTGCGCCAATTGATATGAACAGGACAGGATCCACGGAACACCTTTGCATCACCGTGCCGTGCCGTAGTGAATGAGGCCTAAACAGCACAAACATGAACAAATGGTGCCCATATCACCAACACAGTAAATATATATACAGGTGAAACTAAAAAATTTGAATATCGTGCAAAAGTTCATTTATTTCAGTAATGTAACTTAAAAGGTGAAACTAATATATGAGATAGACTCATTACATGCAAAGCAAGATAGTTCAAGCCGTGATTTGTCATAAGTGTGATGATTATGGCTTACAGCTCATGAAAACCCCAAATCCACAATCTCAGAAAATTAGAATATTGTGAATAGGTGCAATATTCTAGGCTCAAAGTGTCCCACTCTAATCAGCTAATTAAGCCATAACACCTGCAAAGGGTTCCTGAACCTTTAAATGGTCTCTCAGGCTGATTCAGTAGGAATCACAATCATGGGAAAGACTGCTGACCTGACAGTTGTGCAGAAAACCATCATTGACATCCTCCATAAGGAGGGAAAGCTTCAAAAGGTAATTGCAAAAGAAGTTGGATGTTCCAAAAGTGCTGTAGGGATGACCGCAGCCTGGAGAGGATTGTCAGGAAAAGGCCATTCAAAAGTGTTGGGGACTTTCACAAGGAGTGGACTGAGGCTGGAGTCAGTGCATCAAGAGCCACCACACACACACGGATCCTGGACATGGGCTTCAAATGTCGTATTCCTCTTGTTAAGCCACTCCTGAACAACAAACG
Source organism: Staurois parvus (assembly GCF_062004578.1). NCBI lineage: Eukaryota > Metazoa > Chordata > Amphibia > Anura > Ranidae > Staurois > Staurois parvus. The sequence continues at coordinate 2,734,747 of NW_028317848.1, read as the reverse complement.
TCAGAAGCGTCTTACCTGGGCTAAAGAAAAACAGACCTGGTCTGTTGCTCAGTGGTCCAAAGTCCTCTTTTCTGATGAGAGCAACTTTTGCATCTCATTTGGAAACCAAGGACCCAGAGTATGGAGGAAGAATGGAGAGGCACACACTGCAAGATGCTTGAAGTCCAGTGTGACGTTTCCACAGTCTGTGTTGATTTGGGGAGCCATGTCATCTGTTAGTGTTGGTCCACTGTGCTTCATTAAGTCCAGGGTCAACTCAGCCATCTACCAGGAGATTTTGGAGCACTTCATGCTTCCTTCCGCAGTCGAGCTTTATGGGGATGCTGACTTCATTTTCCAGCAGGACTTGGCACCTGCCCACACTGCCAAAAGCACCAAAACCTGGTTCAATGACCGTGGGATTACTGTGCTTGATTGGCCAGCAAACTCGCCTGACCTGAACCCCATAGAGAATCTATGGGGCATTGCCAAGAGAAAGATGAGAGACATGAGACCGAACAATGCAGAAGAGCTGAAGGCCGCTATTGAAGCATCCTGGTCTTCCATAACACCTCAGCAGTGCCACAGGCTGATAGCTTCCATGCCACGCCGCATTGAGGCAGTAATTGCTGCAAAAGGGGCCAAACCAAGTACTGAGTACATATGCATGCTTATACTTTTCAGAGGTCCGATATTGTTCTATGTACAATCCTTGTTTTATTGATTGCATGTAATATTCTAATTTTCTGAGATTGTGGATTTGGGGTTTTCATGAGCTGTTAGCCATAATCACCACAATTATGACAAATCACGGCTTGAACTATCTTGCTTTGCATGTAATGAGTGTATCTCATATATTAGTTTCACCTTTTAAGCTGCATTACTGAAATAAATGAACTTTTGCACGATATTCTAACTTTTAGAGTTTCACCTGTATATATAGCAGAGGGTTTGTATTTGCAGATTAGTTCTCTTGAATATCACAGTTGTATCTGCGTAAAGTAAGCCAAACCTGCCATCTTGTGGTGAGAGTTGGAAATGTTGGTCATGCAAATATATTACTATAAATATACTGTGTGTGTGTATATATATATATATATATATATATATATATATATATATATATATATATATATATATATACATAAAAATAATTTCTCAGATTATATATATATATATACATATAAAAATATCGTATACAGTATATCTATTTTTTATATATATAATCTTTTTCATATTAGATTTTATATATACATATTTATATATATATATATATATATATATATATATATATATATATATATAAATAATTTTTTTCCATATTATATATGTGTATATATATATATATATTGTATACAGTATTTTTTTTTTAACTAGAAGACTATTTTTATATGCCTTATTTTATGAATAATTTTTTTTTATTATTATTTATAGATTTATTAGGTGTATAGTTGTTTTTTTATTGCAGTTAAAAATGTTATATCTATATATTTTATGTGACATATATTCTGTTCCATAGCTTCATGTGTCACGTGGCTTTCCAAGCCCTTTGTGTGAAGTTACTAGGGCAGTGAGCTTCTGCTGCCTCTGCTATAGCAACAAAGGGCTGGAGGCATTTATTCTCTATTGCGGAGGCATGGCCGAGCCCTTAATGCGCATGCTCTTTGAGCCCTTTGTGTACATATTGCTATAGCAACCACAATGGACGTTCACTGCTGCTGCAATAGAAACGTGTAAGCAAAGTGTTGAAAGCGCTGTGCTTAGCGTGCATGTGCAACTGGAAAACCGTTTGCTGCACATGTGTAAGATTTGACTGGGCTGGCAAGGTGGAGCAATGGATCCAATAACAGAAATAGTGAGGCCAGGACTTAATTTGCCCATAGAAAAAATGGCCACATACAGGAACAGCCTGGAATATTTTTTTTATCTGGAAACAGTAGGCATTAAAAAAATAACTTGAGGGGCAGGCAGCAGCAAACAAAAAAAGAAGACCAGTCAGCACTCAGCACAGGCAGAGGCACCTTTTAAATAGCCCATCTGGCGCCAATCTTCGCCATGCGTGTGTGCGATCGCGCATTTCTGTGCGCATGCGCACGTCTATCCACCAGCCGTCTCACGGGAATTCCCTTACAGATGTACTGCGAGCCTGAGGAGGATCGTGGCATTCCCTGTACCATTCAGGCAGAGCAATGGTCAGCAGCTGCAAATTATCACAGAAAGCCTGAGTCACATTCAAGGCGAAAGGAAACCACTACTTATAGGGGATATTTTTTTGTGAAGGATTTCCAGTAGGGGGCACAACGCTCGCTGGTTATTCAAAGTTATCGGTGAAAGGTCCTGGAACAAATTTACCACATGCTCATTAAAGTTGATAAGCTTGTTTTAGTGCTCTTTCACCATTATATTTTCCTTCAGTGTACAGCAAATGTTTCTCGGGAGAGCTGAATCAGCTGGGGGGGCCCTCAGAGCCCTATGTGCTCTCTCAAACGCAATCACTGTGTCAGCTGGATATCTAACAAACTACTAGAGATGGATTGTAGAGGTAATATGATCAGGTTCAACCATTTCTGGAACCCCCTGACCCTAATGTTATGTTGTCGCACTCTATTATCCAGGGCTTCTAGGTGGCGGTTAATCAAAATCAGATGAGCTAAGTGCGACTTCCTCTAGGTGATCATTAGCTCTGTCACGTCTAGTGCCAGCTTTTTCAGCTTCCGCCAGTTTTTCAGTTAAGTAAAGAATGTCTGCTTTGAGTTCTGTGGTAGCCAAGGAGAAGGTGCTCTTGATGTCTGCTGCTATTTTTGCCATGTCAGAAAAGATTAACGGATGGTCAGGAATAACTGTGCTCCTTCCCGCATCCTCTGGAGCTGATTGTGAGTCTTCACTGAGATCCTTCTCTCCCTGTAGCTGCGCCATCTTGACTGAGGCCTCAGGGCACCACTGCTGCAGCTGTGTCCGGAATGCTGCGAGTTCCAGAGACAGAAGAGGATTGGCTGGATCAGGTGCCTGAAGGGTGGTGGGTGATTTTGCCCATTGTACAGTGGGTAAGGTTGTTGCTAAGCTCTAAAGAGCCGGGGGTTATGTGGAGATCCTCTGTCTTGCTGCCATCCTCGCTATGAGCCAAGCCACACCCCCTTAACTCAACTCTATTGATCATCGGAGACTGCTCAATATCCCCATAATGTGCTCAAATAGTAAAGTGCACTCCAGAGAAATATATAATATCACCATTTTGTGCTCAGATACCATAATACATTTCAAAAATTATTATAATACATATGAAACCTCACTTTATTAAAAATACTTTAAAAAGTTGGACTCATTACAGTAACACAAATTCAAACATAATATCAATAAAAATAAGCCATTTAGAATGAATAGAAATGAAATAAAAATGCAAATAAAATAAATTGAAAAACCCCTGTAAGATGTCATAAACAGTCAGACCAATGATGAAATTTACAAAAGTCCAGAAGGTAAAACTGTTATCAAAAAGGAAAAATAGTAAATACTAGCTATTGTTTATAAAGCAATTAATGTCCCAGTCAATATTTAAACCAAGGGGAGTATAGGTTTTTAGTTTGTATATCTACTTGGTTTCAGCATTAGCATTAATTCCCCTCCAATTGGGGACATATTTCTCAAAGGCAACAAACATGGTGCCTCCTGTATTTTTTTTTATGTTGCAAAGTGTAATACTTTGAAACACTGTGATTTTTAATGTATTTCCTATTTTGGAATTGCCCGTATTGGCAATATGCTCATTTTACCCATTTCATCACAAATGACGTTATTAGGTGCACGATATATCTAAAAACAATGGTGTAGCACTAATAAAAAATAAAACCTCATAAACATCATAGGCACCTAATAGGCATAAAATAAACATAAAAACATATATAGGTGAGCTGTCACATAATAAACTTTACACGTGACCACACAGAAAGAATATCCCAAATATGGGGGATCAAATAGCTGTGAAATGAGTGATACCCTAAACAGGGAATTCAAATAAAAAAGTGCAAGTGTCCAACATGTATACAATTCATGCCACATGAAAGTCCACTAAAACAGCTTATGTTGTGCAAAATGCAAAAAACTCTTGTGGATTCAATTGGTAAAACCCTGGGGTGATTATGGTACCACACCCTGTGTAATGGTATCCACAAATGGCCAAGGTGTCTCCTCACCTCCATACATTGACCACAAGGGCCAGCTTGCTTTGTGGGAAACCCACGTAATTGCAGAAACTTCCACGTCACCAGTAGGACCTCCTTGGGTAAGCCTGTGACCCCAATGCTCCTGGGCTCTTTCCAGTTACCATATACTCCTAAACAGCCATTTCCACCACAGGATCATATTGAAAGACCATCTCCGTTGGCAGAGTTGTGCTTCCTCTTGCGGCATGTCCGTGAGGCCATGGCGGGAAGAGATAGGTCGGAGCACACACACTAAACATGGTGACTACGAGAGACAATCTCCTGCCAGGGGATGCTGGGTAGTTGGGTTTGGGGTTAGTTGGGTTTGAACTCTTTGATTGTCTCTCGTAGTCGCCGTGTTCAGTGTGTGTGCTCCGACCTATCTCTTCCCGCCATGGCCTCACGGACACGTGTGTGGTCACGTGTGAAGTTTATTATGTGACAGCTCATCTATATATGTTTTTATGTTTATTTTATGCCTATTATGTGCCTATGATGTTTATGAGGTTTTAGTTTTTATTTAGCGCTGCACCATTGTTTTTAGATATACTTATTACTTTGTGGTAGAAGGAGGGTGTGAGCTGCTTAGGTTAGGGGTTACCCATTTTAAGCGCAGGAGGTCCCTTTCATTAGGTGCACAGTGCTGCTGATGATATTATTTGTGATGAAACCTATAAAAATAAAAAAAATACAGCCAGTAAAATAAATAAATCCAGCAGGCACCATGTTTGTTGCCATTAAAAAATATTCCCCATTTGGAGGGGACGTAATGCTAAGAGGAATATTTCTAGAGCTGAAACCAAGTGGATATATCAAATAAAAAACTATGCTCCCCTCAGTTTATATATTGAGTGGAACATCCATTGCTTTATAAACAATAGCTAGAATTTATTATTTTTCCTTTTTGCTAACAGTTTTTCCTTCTCTTCTTCTGGATTTTTGTAAATATCATTAGTCTGTTTATGACATCTTTTTCAAATTGATTTTATTTGCATTTTTATTTCATTTTTATTTGTTCTGAATTGCTTATTTTTATTGATATTATGCTTTATTTTTTGTTTCTCTGACCAAGGGGTATTGATTCCATCTTTTTTAAAGTATTTTTATTTAAGTTGAGGTTTTATATGTATTATAAATGTTTTGAAGTGTATTATATTATCTGAGCACAAGATGGCAATATTAAGCACTCTATATTTTTCTGGAGTGCACTTTATTATTTGAACACAAGATGGAAATATTAAGCACTCTCTGACGAATATTAGAGTTGACTTACAGTATAACTAACAGCAAAACTTTTTTTTAAAGCGAAAAGTTCACCTTTTTACAAAAAAATAATAAATGCAATGTTTTTGCAGGTAAAAAAATGTGCATTTTTTATTTTTTGTTGCAGGAGCCTGTAAAGCATGATTGCTGGTGCCATGCAGGTTTGCTGCAGACCTGTCAGTATATCTGCTTGTCTGTCACCAGAACTAGTGTCCTCATTGGAAGTTTCATTTCTTGGGACAACCCAAAATTTGGGATTTTTGTTTACTTTCACTTTCAATGATAATGGGAAACAGGACAAATAGAGAGGTTGAACAAGTGTTCTAATCCCTCTGCACCCTATCCAAAACTTAAAAAAAATTCCTTTAGTTATACTTTAAGTTTTGGATAGAGTGCCGAGGGATGAGAATGCTTGTCAGTTTTGTTTTTTTTTAATCAATCTTTGTTAGCATTTTTTAGTGATACAAATTAGGCAATAATGTCAGCAAAGATATGCCAATTGGTCAAGAAAACAGCATTAAAATGTAAACAACAAAAGCAAACTAACACCTTGACCAAAATTGTACATAGTTTGAATATCAATGGCCCAGGATGATTGGACTACATTCCACAATTCTTCTCTATTTCTTGGTTTTGCCTCAGAAACTGCATTTTTGATGTCACCCCACAAGTTTTCTATTGGATTAAGATCCGAGGATTGGGATGGCCACTCCATAACGTCAATCTTGTTGGTCTGAAACCAAGATGTTGCACGTTTACTGGTGTGTTTGGGGTCGATGTCTTGTTGGACGACCCATTTCAAGGGCATTTCCTCTTCAGCATAAGGCAGCATGACCTCTTTAAGTATTCTGATGTATTCAAACTGATCGATGATCCCTGGTATGCGATAAATAGGCCCAACACCGTAGTATGAGAAACATCCCCATATCATGCTTGCGCAACCATGCTTCACTGTCTTCACGGTGTACTGTGGCTTGAATTCAGTGTTTGGGGGTCATCTGACAAACTGTCTCCGGCCACTAGACCCAAAAAGAACAATCTGACTTTCATCAGTCCACAAAATGTTGCGCCATTTCTCTTTAGGCCAGTCAATGTGCTCTTTGGCAAAATGTAACCTCTTCAGCACATGCCTTTTTTTCAACAGTGGGATTTTGCGGGGGCTTCTTGCAGATAGCTTGGCTTCACATAGGCGTCTTCTAATTGTAACAGTACTCACAGGGAACTTTACACCTTCTTTGATCTTCCTGGAGCTGATTGTTGGCTGAGTCCTTGCCATTTTGGCTATTCTTCTATCCATTCAAATGATAGTTTTTCGCTTTCTTCCACGTCTTTCAGGTTTTGGTTGCCATTTTAAAGCATTTGCGATCATTTTAGCTGAGCAGCCTATCATTTTCTGCACTTCTTTATATGTTTTCCCCTCTCCAATCAAATTTTTAATCAAGGTACACTGTTCTTCTGAACAATGTCTGGAACGACCCATTTTCAGAATTTCAGAGAGAAATGCACTGTAACCAGCATGTACAACATTTGCTGCCTTCCTCCTTAAATAAGGGCAATAATTGCCACCTGTTTTTCAAAGAATGAATGACCTCACTAATAGAACTCCACACTGCTATTATTTTGAACATGCCCCTTTCAATTAGTGATTCAATTACACAGAATCAGCAGCATGCATGTCATGACTGTTGGGTCTGTTGGATTTCTATTACTCCACTACATCTGCTAGTAAATTATTTGCCATGTAGAAATATAATTTCTACCAAAAACAGTGATTGATCAGGCTAGTGATGTCTGACTTCTGTTATTTTGAACACAACTGTATATAGCGACATGATCGGGGATCACTAAAAGACCAATGTACCCAAACAGACTTAGGCAACCGGTATCTCAGAGGAGTAATACATCCACCCTTGCTTGATATTTTAAATTTCTCACTTTTACTTCTAACCGAGTGTATCCAGCGCTCCGCTTCCATGATTTTATCTACCTCCCGTTTCCAATCAGAAAGCAGTGGACACACAAATTGTTTCCAAAACCTAGGGTTCAAAGATCTAGTTGCATTCAAGAGGTGGGGAGTGACACTACGCTTATAGGCCTTCATGGAAGTTGAAGTCACATGAAAGAGGAGACAAAGGGGAGATTGCACCATTTGACTCAATGTCAGTTTCTGAATCCTTGGGGAAATTGCATCCCAAAAGGGCGCAATTTTGGGGCAGGTCCACCAGAGATGGAGAAAGGTACCACGGTGACCACATCCTCTCCAGCAGCAAGCATTGGCAGTAGGGAAGATTTGAGATAGATGGGATGGGATGCTTGCCAGTGCTTAGACTTTATAAATTCCTTTTTATGGGTAGTTGTGTGCTATGTGGAGTGTCTCTGTTATCATACGTACACCGGTCTTGCTGAGCCAATTCCCAATGGCGCAGCGGTTCCCTGCAAGTTGTGGATATATAATGGTGACAACTGACAACAAAACGGCTGGTGTCTCTGTGGATGAGAGGAGGCTGATGAGAGAGCGCCCTTTCCCTGGGGGAATTTGACTATGCTCATGTGACTACTCATATGGAGGGTCCCATTATCTAGTAAGCCTTGTGTGTGACCAATGACACCTGGGAGACCTTACAAGTATTTGATGGTGACGGACTCAAAAGCTCAATCTATTTTTTCATCATGGCTTCTGGTATTCTTTTCATTCTGTTCTAGTGTATTCTCCAGTGTATATGCCTCTATATGAATTCTGGGATTTAAGCACTTTGTTGTTTTATGTTTTTGTATCTTATCACAATATCATGGTTTATGTGATGCATTTTGATTACACATATTGCTGTTAACAATGGACATTGGGGGTAAGGTCTATGGCCACACCACTATGAATGCACTTGATATCATCTGATCTCAGACGCTAAGCAGGGTTGGGCCTGGTTAGTACTTGGATAGGAGACATTGGGTGGAAGATCTTGGTAATTCATGGATATTATTTTTCATTACTATTTATTTTTATAATTTCAGTTTTGGGTTTGTGAGCACTGCGCTTGTTATATACCTATATTCAGATTCTGTTCTCCACTGGTCTAGCTTGCTGGCTTAAGAAAAGTCCTCATACCCATTTAAATCACTGTGTGTTGGCAAGATTCCCTACAGCCATCCATTACAGAAGATGTGTGCCCATATGGGAACCTTCTATTCATTTGTATCACTGTCTTTTATTATCACACACACTTCTACATTTCTCCTGGAGCATTGGCCTGTTAAAAAACATTCCAAACATAGCTGGCCCTACAAACTGTGAAGCAGAGATTTAAAATTTTTTAAGCTAAACTCCGGGCACAAAAAATTAATTTATGTATTTTTCTCAATAGCTACAAAGTATATAACTTTACTTTGTGTGCTGCAAATGCCTTTGCAAAGTCAGGTATTACCTTATAAACATAGCAGTGTCATCATCACTGTGTTGTGCAAAGTAATGGTGCTAACTGCACTGTTTGCCACAGCAAATATCTATATTGAAAGCATAATTAAAGTCAAAATAAAAAAAACACAAAAATCAGCTCAAAGCTTATAGTCAGCGGGAAATGTCCCCTGTGCTGATGCCTCTTCAGTTACCTGAAATCTTTTTCCATCGATGACCCCCCCATAATCTTCCATTGCAACCATTGTAGAGCTTCTATGAATGGAATGAGATCTGTGAACGAAGGATGGGCGAATGAAAGGTCTGCCCCCAACCTTCTTATTTCTTATTTCATTCCTAGAACCTGTAGCATGGCTTATATGAATGGAGAAGTTGGGCAGAAAAGGCGGGCATAGTTAGGCACTCTTAATGAGTGCCTATGACAGCTCCCTTAGTTCTATTAATCCCTGCCACACTGGAAGATTATGGCCTTTAATGAAGAAAGATTTCAGCTAATAGAAGAATCATCAGCTCAAGGGACACATTCTGTTTCTTATCTTGACTGCATTTAGTCATTAAACTGAACATAAAAATAGGTAAAGCGGTATTAAGCCTACAGTACAAATTAATGTTTTGCTGCTAGCACCATGTAACTGTTAAACCAATGTCTTTCCTTATTTTATTTAAAGAACACTTGCATTTGACTTTTTTAAAAATCTCCAGGCTGTGTTCCTCTCTGCTGCAGTCCGAGAGTGCGCACTGTGCAATTGTTAGGATATGATGCTTTGGACTACATGCGCAATATTCCCTCCCCACCCATTACACTGCACATGTGGGCCCTAAATATAATATGGACCTTGGCCATACTGCCCATGTGAGGCCTTTGCACGGCACCTGCCCAACTTCAGCTTGAATCTTATTAATCTCCATTACATAGATCATATTTTATACTGAATTCTTCAGGTTTATAAATAGTCACAGTGAAAGAAGCCAACAGCCAATTAAACACACTGCTAGAATCTCTTATCCCAGTCACACTATTAGACTAATTGGTTTCCCTGTAAATGTATAGTTCTTATTATGGAACACAACAGTTACTGAACACACAGAATTCACTTTCTAAGCCAATGCAGTCATTGTTGTCTGACATTCTATTACAGAGCTCCTTCCTAAAAATATAAAAAGGATCCCTGTTTGTAAATTTAGAAACAATGTGACCTTATAGTAAATAATGTAACAAGCAGAGCCAATGATTGAAGGATCAGGGGGTCCCTCCCTTTTTTATGTTCCTTGTTGAACTGAACTGGGCAGATTTCTTTTTGTAAAATGGAACCTGGGTGGCCAACCACCATTGGGGATGATTTACTAAAACTGGTGCACACGGAATCTGGTGCAGCTGTGCATGGTAACCAATCGGCTTCTAACATCAGCTTGTTTAATTAAGCTTTGACAATAAAACCTAGAAGCTGACTGGTTACTATGAGAGCTGCACCAGTGTTAATACATTTCTCCCAGTATCTTTTGCTGCAAAGCAATACAAACCTCTAGTGACAAGGCATGTACTGTGTTATCAGTTTGAACTGTCATAAGAAGGTGGCATAGCAAATTACAAAGGTAAAGTATTTAAAGCCTCTCAGACACTGGGGCTCCTCTTTAGAAATAACCCAAATGGAAGAAAAATATATTTGAAATATATTTAAAAAATATTCTTCCCAAATATATTGCCATATATTTGAAATGCTAAAATTTTGGCCATATTCAATATATCTCAAAATATATTTTTATATATATATATATATATATATATATATATATATATACTGCATGTTGAAATGCATGTTTACAAAAAATATGAAAAAATAAAAAATATATTCTTCAGATTATTTTAATATATAAAAATTTAATTTTAACATATATGTTTACATATATTTGTAAATGGATTCCAAAAATGTGTATTTGTATTTCTAAAGACATACAGTATATTTTAAATGTATGTTTAAAAATATTTTTCATATATTTTGTAATGAAAACACATTTCAACATGCAGTATATATATATATATATATATATATATATATATATTTATTTATTGAAATGTATATTGAATATGGCCAAAATTGTAGCATTTCAAATATATGCCAATATATTTGGGAAGAATATTTTTAAAATATATTTCAAATATATTTTTCTTCCATATGGGAAGACAAGGAAGCTCATGCTAGAGGTGTATCCTGGGCTGGAATATGAGCTGCTGCTAGCAGCTGACTATAGCCTAGGGTAAGAGCGCCAGTGGTTACCAAGGGTAACAGAAGCCAACAATCAGTACAAGCAGCCTTTTGTTAAGTGTATGGCAGGTAGGATAGCCTCTTGAAGTGAGGGAGATTATGTTGTCCTACTAATGGTTAGCCGACAGCTAGCTAACAAAACTGACAGAAGCAGTGTTGTGTATTATTCCAAAACTGAATTTACTTCTATGAATAGTTCTGTAAAACTGCAATACAACCACATAAACTGAAGTTACAATATGTTTGTATGCATGTATCTCATAAAGGCAAACAATTAATAAATTTCTTGCAAACAGCTACCTACAAATCACATTGAATACATTGATATGCAATCTAGCTAAGTATGTGACTTTAACCACTTGCACTCCTGAGGATTTACCCCCCTTAATGACCAGGCCTCTTTTTGCTACTCGACACTGCACTAATTCAACTGATAATTGCGCGGTCATGCAATGCTGCACCCAAATGAAATTTATGTCCTTTTTTCCACACAAATAGAGCTTTCTTTCAGTGGTATTTGATTTGTGTGCTTTTTATTTTTCACGCTATAAACAAAAAAAGACCAAAAATTTTAAAGAAAAACAATATTTTTTACTTTCAGCTATAAAAAATATATAGTAAACTCAAAGTTATTTATAAATTTAGGCCAAAATGTATTCTGCTACATGTTTTTGGTAAAAAAATCCCAATAAGTGTATATTGATTGCTTTGTGTGAAAGTTATAGCGTCTACAAACTATGGTATAAATACTGCAATTTATGCCATTTTTTTGCTACACAGCGCTGCGGTAGTTTAATGGACAATTGCGCAGTCATGCAATATGGTACATAAATTAAATTTACATCCTTTTTTTCCCACAAATTGTGCTTTCTTTCGGTGGTATTTGATTGCCTGTGCGTTTTTTATTTTTTGTGCTATAAAAAAAAAGGCTGACAATTTTGAGGAAAAAAAACAATATTTTGGACTTTATGCTATAAAACATGTCCAGTAAAAATCAAATTTAGTCATAAATTTCTGCCAAAATGCATTCTGCGACATGTCTTTGCTAAAAAAAACCCAATACGTGTAAATTAATTGGTTTACATGAAAGTTATAGCATTTACAAATGGCGGGAAAGATACTGGGATTTTTAATTTTTTTTTACACTAATAATGGCGGTGATCAGCAACTTATGGCGGCGATCAGTGACTTATGGTGGCGATCAGCGATTTATGGTAGGACTGCGGGACTGTGGTGGACATTCTGACACTGGGGGGGGACTGACTTGGGGTCACTGACATCCCCAGTGACACCAATACAGTGATCAGTGCAAAAAAAAAAAACACTGACACTGTACTAATGGCACTGGGGAGGAAGGGGTTAATTTTTTATTTACTGAAAGGGTTAACTGTGTGAGGAGAGTGTTTTACTAGGGGGCGGGGGTGTGTACTGCACGGGAACACCGCTGATCCGGAGAGATAAACTCTTCTCTCCAGATCAGCGTGTCAGGAGCTGACAGGGGACTGACAGAAAGCAGAGCTACTGCAGCCCTGCTCTCTGTCAGTGATTGCCGCTAATCGGCGGGACACGGCCGGTAATGACCGGCCACGACCCGGCGACTGACACCCGCGGCCGGGACAGGTAGGGAGGGCATGCGCCTCACATGCGCCCCCTACCTGTTTTGCAAACGCACATTTTAAAACGTGGTTTTGCCCAGCCGTGCCGACCTGCCACTGTATTTCTACAGTGGCTGGTCGGCAAGAAGTTAACAAACACAATGGAATAGAAAAACATACAGGCATATCTGTATCAAAGGGAGAGTAGAGGAGACCTTCACAGTGTTCTTCTAGAAGCAAAAAATGTCCGCAATGGTTTATGAGAAATCTTTAATCTTAACAAACGTGAAACACTTCCTGTTCTTGTTGAAAGGGAATAATAAAAACAGGTGCAGTTGCAGTGAACATCGAATAGATGGCTCCCTACTCAACACAATGATGATATACTGAACGGAGAAGTTGTTGGCGCTCTCTCCATGACTGTTCTGTCTCCCACAGCAAAGGGAGTAGGTCAGTGCTGCAGAGGTCCCCATCCAGCAAGAGTTAAGTGCACTCACGGAGTCCTCACTAGGTGCACAGTGGGGCCCCATTCCATTACTGGGAGTGAGGTAGCAGAGATACGCTGGACAGGTGGAGTGGGCAGAAGCTCGGCCTGCAACAGTTATAGTAATGGTGTACAGTAACATGGAGACAAGAGAATTAACCGGAGAACAATTAATTGTGCGAGTGTACATGGTGTACGGCCATCTCTAAAGTCAGAGGTTGAGTATTGCTTGATTGCGGCCTCAGCTTTGTCCCGTGGCATTGATGGAACAGCACAGAGCAAAGGTACCCCATGTGCAGGAGAGTGACCCTATTACAGGTGCCTAGCATAGCCCAGAAGAACCATCCCAGGGGCAGTCCTCACATGTAACCCAGACATGGCACCCAACGAGTTAATGGGAACATGGAGGAAGGTCCATCATCTCCTGCCCCACAAGCCTAGCCCACATGTGTCATAGAGCATATACTTTCTGTGTTAAATGTTAATCTGTTATCAAAGTGGTTATATAGATAACAAAGGAAAATATTAAAAAGTTTAACAGCATAAAATAGAAAAAAAGATTATAAAATAAAACTGACTCAAAACTTTTAGGGCCTATTTAGATTTATGCCTATGCATAGACATGTATTTCTGTAGTGTTAGGCAGGTGTGTTGTCACTGTGTTTTCATTGTACGCTAAAATGCATTTTGATACAAACTTTTTAATACTTTTAGAATTTGGAGTGGATAGGGTTAACAGCCATTGAAGATTTACCCCATTTCCTGACCAGGCCTTTTTTTGCGATACGGCGCTGTGTTACTTTGACTGACAATTGTGCAGTCATGCAACTCTGTACGTAAATGAATTTTATGTAATTTGTTCCCACAAATAGTGCTTTCTTTCAGTGGTATTTGATCACCTCTGAGTTTTATATTTTTGCGCTGTAAACAAAAAAACTGACAATTTTGAAAAAAAAACAATATTTTCTACATTTTGCTAAAAAACATATCCAATAAAAAAAATAGAATTTCATTTATTTATTTATTTATACTGGTAATGGCGGCGATCAGCAACTTATAGCTGGACTGCGGCGGGAATTCTGACACTGGAGGGAACTGACTAACTGCAACTGACATCTCCAGTAACATTAATACAGTGATCAGTGCTAATAAAAACTGACACTGTACTAATGACACTGGGCACGAAGGGGTTAATATCTGGGGTGATCAAAGGGTTAACTGTGTGTTAGGGAGTGATTAGACTGTGTGCTGTGTTGTGTTTTACTAAGGAGACCTGCTGCTGTGTATCTCTCTGCTGTGTAGAGAGACAGAAAGCAGCACGTCCATGCTGACAGGAGAGAGATTTGTATTGTTTACACACAGATCTCTCCCCTCTCAGCTTCGCCAACAATCACCAAGTCCCGGGCCAGGAAACGCTGGCTGGGACCTGGTGATTGACATCCTCAGGAGCCAATAGCAGCATGGGTAGGAAGGTGTGCACGCGCGCCCCCTAACCGTAAATGTAAAATCATGTATATTTATGTGATTTTACACAGCGCAGCCACCCTGTAGCAGTACTTCTGCTATGGGGCAGTGGACAAGTGGTATCAATTGCCAGCGCATCAAAAACGCATGTTATGCACATTTGCATGCACTGCCATTATTTTCTATGGGAATGTCAAAGCTATAAAACACACAGACATGTCATATTTTTCAAAATGCATTACAGTGTTAACATGGGAACATTCTGTTTATTATGGGGAACCATGAAACGTGTTTTTATGAATCGGACTGCATGTGATAAAACACATCAGTGTAATTGGGTCCTCTGGGGACCTTTGCTGCGCTGACCCGCTCTCTTTCCTATGGGAGACAGACCGATTTGTAGCAGCTTCAGAATCACTCTCCTTAGCGTTTTTTTGCTAGCAGAAATTGAGTCGCAGTCAATTAAAGGTAAGTATTGCAGCAAATGCAGTAATATGTAGCTCTGTTGCTTGACTGACTGATTTTTGCAGCTACAGGATCACCAGCTTCAGTAGCTTCTCATGCAGCTACTTCTCATGCATCTAATGCAGCTGCTGTTGACCGTGGCGTACACCAATGAAGCTGGAGTTCACTGCAAATCCCTGGAAAGCTTCATACCTGCTACAAAGATTCTGTGTGACATTGCATAATGCAGGCCATACATGGTTCGAATTCCAAACGATTTTTCATCCGAAAATCGGAAACGTCATTCGCTCGGTAATCCGATGATGCCATCATTGATTTTGAAAATCGGCCGACCAAGTCATAAAGTTCTCCTCATATAACATGCAAAACTTCTGTTCCTTCCAGGTCACAGCTCTTGCGCATATTCTTTTTGGAAAAATGAACGTACAGTTTTTCACGAATTTCCAACATGCCACACTCCATTGACCCACTAACTGAGCGAAAAGCGGCCGATTATTCTTAGGTCCGATTTTTAGACGAAAAATTGGTCGAATTTTGACCCATGTATGGCCGGCCTTAGTCTAGGTTCACACCGCAGCGTTTTGCAGAAACGCACTACAGTCCATTTAACATGATTTCCTATGGGACATGTTCACATCTCTGCGTTTTCACCCGGTGCATTTTTTGGAAAAGTTCAGGCACTTTTTTCAATGTAAAAAGTAGCATTTTTGGTTCTATAAACTTCAATGGAAATACTGCAGAAAAGCATGTAGTGTGTTTTTGCTGAGTTTAAATCTGCCTAGCAACAAGAACAAAAATGCATAAAAAACGTGACAAAAACACATAAACAAATGCATGTGCAAAAATGCAAAATGCACCACAAAAAGCACTGCAGAAACGGATCAAACGCAAACTGCATATATGTGAACCAGGCCTTACAGTGGAGTTCCAGCCATTTTTCTGTTTATTAAATGTCAACAGCTACAAAAACACACACTTGCCTGTCCCAGAGTCCAGATGTTCTCACCTGCGCGGATCTCTTCTCCCCTTCTTTCCTGCACAGCGCCGGCATCTCAACTGTGGGCACCCGGCTGTGACAGTTTGCGGCTTCACAGCCGGGTGCCCACTGCGCATGCACGAGTCGCACTGCAACTCCTAATTGGTCCAGCAGTCTTCTGGGACCTGTGAAAGTTACCAGGCGACTGCGGGAGGGAGGAGGGGGCCGAACTTCCGGCTCACTTCGCCACGTTTCCAAAAAACGCACCGGGTGAAAACATGGAGATGTGAACCTGTCCCATAGGAATTCATATTAAATGGACTGTACTGTGTTTCTGCAAAATGCTGCAGAAAATGCTTCAGTGTGAACCTGGGGTAAAGTCTGGCAGCTGCTGCTCAATGGCCTCTGAAAAGTGACCCACTGAGGAGACTGCCACCTGGCTTGCCCAGTGTAACCAATCAAGTGTCAACCTACAAGCAATGCAAAGAACTGAAGTCTAGAAGTATTTCCTCCATTCTCCTATGCTTTGGTTTTGCAAATCAATTTTGATCTCATTCTGTTATAAAGTCTTTCTGTTAGCAAACTTGTTTCCACTTCTAGGCATCAAACTGAACTGCTGACGCGGTCATGGCTTTGTTCCACTCGGGAGATAGTAGTTCGATTTTTCCAGGCAAATATTGAGCTGTCCCTAAGGTGCTAATGGGAACATCTCGGGCTGAAGTTTTGTGTTCGCTGTATAGCAGGTTAATCGTACAGCTGGCTGTTGCTAGGCAACCTCCTCAGCATCATCACCCGCCAGTGATGGGATTTTACTCTCTTACTCCATATATACAAGGCAGAGCCGCCATCAGTGGGGTCAGTCGGTGAGCGCTATTAGCAGCTCTGATGACTAGGAATGAGATTTTTCTGCAGAATGATTATCTATTATTATCCATTGTACCCTACATGGAAGAATAATGTATTTGAAATATATTTTCAAAATATTCCTCCCAAATATATTGACATATATTTGAAATCTACAATTTTGGCCATATTCAATATATTTCAAAATATATTGCAATAAATATATGCTGTATATGTATATATATATATATATATATATATATATATATATATATATATATATACTGCATGTTGAAATGCGTTTTTATTACAGAATATATGAAAAATATTTTTTAAAATACATTTCAAATATACTGTATGTCTTTAAAAATACAAATCTACATTTTTGGAATTCATTTACAAATATATGTAAAAATATATGCTAAAATAATTTTTTATATGTTAAAAAAAATCTGAAGAATATATTTTAAAACAATATATTTTTAAAAAGCAGCTGACAGGGCTTCCATCTTCACCTGGTCTTCCTTTTGGGTTTGCGTGCTCCTGCACATGCGTGTGGGAGTTTTGACCATGGCACGGAGTTCTGAAGGGGCGGCACAGACATGCCGTCCCATCAGAGCGCGTGCGCTGGTGATGTCATTGGCTGCATGCAGTGTGAATATCTCTTAAACAATGCAAGTTATTGCATAGGAGATATTCACTCTACCTATAGGTAAGACCTTTTAATAGGCTTACCTGTAGGTACAAGAGAAAAAAAAGACTTTACTTCCACTTTTTCTCGGAAAACAAAGTTTTATTAAACCATAAAAAAACATACAATAGACCAAACCAGAGCACTGTAAATTGCATTACACATTGCAAACAGCAGCGTAGATTTGGCACATCATCTACACATCCCAAAGGTAATAATTGCCAGCTCCATGGTAGAATATGCAGAATACATATATATAGTGTCATAAATATTATCACACATGTATAAATACCTGAGAGAGGGGATCTTGGCACCTTCGAAGCCTTACAGGATGCGGTCTATGATCAAGTCAACTGGGGCTAATCCAGCAACCTGTAGCCAAGGGGCCCATAGCTTGTCAAATTTACCACTACAACCTCTATGCTGGTAAAAATATTTTTCCAGCCGAATAGTCTCCCCCATTTGGGAGATCCATTCCTTCTATGTGGGGGGATCCGTAGATACCCAATGTTACAGAAACTGTATATGTGCCTGAAAAAGGGCTCTAGCTACTGCCTGCTTGGGAATATCCTCAATCGGAAGATCACTCAACGTACCCAAAAGACAATATTTGGGGACTTCCAGTATCTGCACCTGAAAACCCCTATGGATGGTGGCTAAAACCTCCGATCCCTGCAGCACCTAGTACACATGGGATCAGCCCGCACCCCCATATTACTTCCACTTTAAAGCTGAACTAAACCCTCAAACCAAGGATGCTGCCATCTTAGCCTGTGATCAGATGTTGTCAGGGGGCTGCATGTGATCAGTTTTGACGCCAGCCTTTTCATGGCTTGACAATTTGGGTGAGAATACAAGCACTTTTGACTGTAATCATTCACGGCATGGCCTGAATGTAACTGCTTTGGGAAATAAATAAAGTGAAACTAAACCATCCTATTCTTTTTTTCTTTTTCACTTTTTCCCACTTTTTCATTTTTAATTTTTTTAATTTTCCAGTTTTTACATTTTGCATTCATTTTTCACATTTTATCATGTTTTTCACATATACATCTTTCACTTATACATTTATTGCTCATATATTTTTCACGCATTTCATTCATGCACACCTCTTTATGCTCTCACAATTAATTGTATTTTAAAATATTTAAATTGTTTTTTTTCATCTTGTTACTCTTTTTTTTTTTTAAAGGGTAAATTTATTAAAATTTTGTAATCATTACAACTGCAACCATAGATAACAGAAAGGTCCAGCAGGTCAAACATGGACGTATACCGAGACGCAGCATGGAAAAATGCAACAGTGACAAGAAAATATCCAGTTATCCATCTGCAATATTATCCAGAAATACAGGGGGTGTTCCAATAAAGGTGAAGTGAAACAAATACCCATAGAGAAAATAGAAATATACATGTGCACAAAATATCTCTTATATTCAACAGCAATACAATAGCCTGGACATGGGACAAAAGGTATTATTCTGAAGAAAACATATCCTTGGAATATAACCAGGGGAACCAAACTTTAGTAAATTCCTTAGGACATCCTCTCACTTCATAGACCAATTTATACATAGGGATGGCCTGTGTAGCTGGACAGCTAAGACCAGTCCTAGGTTGTTAATATGGTTCACATATATGTGTATACCAAACCTGCCAATAACCTCAGTACAGTATATATGTGCATATGTTAAAGCCAAAAGCAGAATCATTGCTGTGATTTATGTCTTTGATTGTTATATGACATTTATATATTCATTGTGTTAGCAGAAGCAGAAAAGGAAAATATGCCTTTAAGATTTAGTTAAAGGTGAGCCAATCACAGACAGCCTCACACTGAACAAAGCCTTAACCAATCCCAGCCAGTTTCACATTTGTGCCTGTGTAAAACTCCCTGCTAGGATTTTCTAGAGACACATGCTCACCAGACAGAAGAGGAAACAGACAAAGTTCCAATCAGAAAAGCTTTATGGAAGCAGAGAAGGCCAAATATGTATTTAATGCACTTGTGTGTTCCTCTGTTGTTTAGTAATGCAGGTAGATCTGTATGTAAAAACTGTTGTATGTGTTTACTTGTAGTTCCACCAAACTTACGAACTTACGAATTAAACGAATCAAGTCACTGTAGAGTAATCATAATCGAACGAATTTACCTAATCTAACGAATTTATCAATCTATCGAATCAACCCAATGTAATACGAATGAAACCATTGTACTGCCCCGAACTACATCTCTGACCTAATATCCAAGTACCGCCCAACACGCACACTCCGCTCCTCACAAGACCTCCTTCTCTCTAGTTCCCTGGTCTCCTCCTCCCATGCCCGCCTCCAGGACTTCTCCAGGGTGTCACCCATCCTCTGGAACTCCCTGCCCCAACCCATCAGATTATCACCTACTCTCCTCTCCTTTAGGCGCACCCTGAAAACCCATCTCTTCAGGGAAGCCTACCCCGCCCCCTGCTAACTTGCCGACCTCCTCCACTCTTCCTACCACTCCATCCCCCACAGCTATCTCCTCCTGTGCCACCATCCCCTCCCTCCTAGATTGTAAGCTTGAAAGAGCAGGGCCCTCGATCCCCTCATGTTTTGCATTGTATTGGTATTGTTCTGTCACATGTTCTGTCCCCCTTTATAATGTACAGCGCTGAGCGAACTATTGGCGCTTTATAAATACTGTATAATAATAATAATAATAATAATATGAAAGAAACAAGCCATTGTAAGCAGTGTTATATGAAGAAGATTAAAGTTATTAAAGAAGTTAACTAAAGTATTCGGTGTGCTCTTTAAACCTACTGCATTCATAGAGCGGCATTGGAGGAATTACAGAGTAAAGTCAGTCTAATCAAACAAAGAAACAGCAACTGCATAATTTTTCTAATGCCACAGCGCACTAGGCACCAAAGGGTGCTGCGCATGCCACAGTGGAACTATTACCCTCAGAGGTCAAGCAACAGCGCTCCTCAACTTGCACAGTAAAGAGTACACTAGAGAAACAGAGCGCCAGCATATACCGCCACGCGGAGACACCTCAGCGGAACAGTACAGGCCATAGCACGTGCGCATTAGTCAGACTGCAGCCGACTCTTAAAGTGGCATAACGGCAAAGGCAAGACAGTCAGAGAAAGAGCGCCAAACCTCCTGCACCCCTAGAGAGAGAAAGAGATGCATGGGGGGAGGGCCAGAGTCCAGAGCTAGAGTGCCCGCACCGCTATCCATCAAGAGACCACGTGTTGCATCCAGAGAGTTCACGATACTAGTCGCAAGTCACCGCAGAGCATCGCAAAGTCACCGCAGAGCATCGCAAGTTACCTCAGAGCATCGCAAGTCACCGCAGAGCATCACAAAGTCACCGCAGAGCATCGCAAGCCACCGCAGAGCATCGCAAGTCACCGCAGAGCATCACAAAGTCACCGCAGAGCATCACAAGTCACCGCAGAGCATCGCAAGTCATCGCATCAAGAACAGTCTCCTTTAAGACTGACGTTTGTTTCTGCAACCCTCAGATCACGGTATCCTGCTCTTCAATTAAGGTCAGAGCTTTCCTTTATTACTCACTTATGCACATAGGTTTCTGAAAGAGACATTTTTGTGCTCAAGAGCATACAAACTTTTAATAAAAAGAGACAGTTATAGTATATGATTCTGATGTATTTAAAGTGAAAGTCATTTATTGCCTGTGTTTTGATGCTATTACATGTAAAGTGAAAGTCATTTATTCTTGCATTTGTTAGTATTGCATTTAAAGTGACAGGTCCTTATTATTCATATTAATTGTTATAGCATTCAGAAATGGCTGAGCCTAGCATTGCCACCCCACTGTTAGCAGATGCAATGATAGATATGGTAGAAGGTGAAGAGCAAGAGAACCTGTCTGAATCTGAAAGGTGCAATGAAACGGTAGTCTCGCCCCAAACAAATATAGCTGAAACAGGTGAACTAAGACGTTCATCACGGGACAGAAAACCAACCCAAAAGGTGCTAGAAAATTTGGAGCAAGAGGCAGCACTGAAAGAAAAAAAGTTTGCCCAAATGTATGAGAGGTGGAAAGCATACATCAAAGACATTCGCAGAAAGCTAAAACAAGAAAGCATAAAGGAGAATTTGAGTGAAATGATAGAGACAGTAGAAGATTCTGAGTCAGAGCTTATGACAGCATATGTCAACTTGCAGTCGTCCTTGACACCCTCCCAGCATATTGTAAGGAACATGGATACATGCACCGCAGTCACTAGGGATTTAGTGAAGCTTATGAGAGAACTATCATCTGCAGCAAATTATGATGAAGTCAAGGCACGAAAGAGAATGAATGAGCTCTTCATGAAAGACTATGCTAGGTCCTTAGGAGGAACCACAATCTCAAGTGTGACTTCCATCACTAGCAGAAGTGCCAGCCACAAAACAGAGTTCTCAAGTACGTCAGCCAAAAGAAAGGAATTAGCTGAACAACTCGCTGCCAAAAGAGCAGAAGTTGAGATGGAATCAGCCATTGAGGTTCAGCGTCATAAAATGGAAGCTCAGCGCCATAAAATGGAAGCTGAAATGAAAAGTCTGGAAAGGCAGAAGGAAATTAAGATGATAGAAGCCAGACTCAGAGTGCACGAAGAGGATACGAATCAGGGTAGTCATAGATCCAAATCAGTACTAAGCGGAGAAGCTGACTGCTACGATCTTCCTTACGCCCAGGAAAATGGAAGGAAATCTCCAGCATGTAGTGAAGAAATAAGTCACAGTCCTTCCATCCCTGCTCAGAGAGAAAAGAAGAGAGACTCGCCTGATTCAGAACCAAGAGGAAAAAGAGAACCAGATAATTCAACTCCCATATGTCATGGCAGTGGTCACGAGGATGTTACAACTGTTGACCCGACGAAACCTCAGAGAATATTTCTCACTAGACTTCCTGTTCCGGAACCTACTATATTCTCCGGAGACGTACTGAAGTTTATAGAATGGAAGGCAAGTTTTGAAATGATCATTGAACATAATTGCTCCCGTCCAGTGGACAAGTTATGTAGAACTCCCGTCCAGCGGTATACTGGCGGAGAAGCAAAAAAGGTTCTTGAAGGTAACTTCTATAGGAAAGATGAAGAAGCCTACAAGCAAGCTTGGGAAAAATTAAATGCAAGATATGGTCATCCCTTCTTAGTGCAAAGAGCTTTCAGAGAGAAGTTGATAAACTGGCCCAAAATAGGTCCTAAAAAACACTTCAAGCTCCAAGAGTATGGCGACTTCCTGCAAGCATGCAGCAATGCTATCCCACATGTTCAAGGACTAGAAGTATTGAATGACTATCTAGAAAACCACAGGATGCTAGCCAAGCTACCAGAACAAGTGGCTTCTGGATGGAATCGCTATGTGACTGAACAGTTAGATCACGGCAAAAACTTCCCAAGTTTCAAAGAGTTCTCTGAATTTGTCAATAAGGAAGCACGAATAGCGTGTAATCCAGTAACAGCATCTTATGTCTTAAAACCCTTAGAAGAAAGGCCTACAAGAGAGATAAGACGCGCAAGAGCAACTAGCTTTGCAACCAACACAGCTACTAAAGGTCCAGATGCCCATGAGAGCAAGTTCAACGTCATTACTGGGATCAGTAAAGAATCAGAACCGACAAGTCTTCAGACTACCTTCAAGTGTATGTTCTGTGAAGAGAATCACTTCATACATAAGTGCCAACAACTGAAGGAAAGGTCTCCAGATGAAAAGAAGAAGTTTGTGTTTGATAATCAGCTGTGTTTTGGATGTTTAAGAAAAGGCCATATTACTAAAGAATGCAAGAAAAAGGCCACTTGCAGCGTTTGTAAAGGACGTCATCCTACACCACTACATGAAGAACGTCCAAAGAAAGAGAAATCCTTAATGCCCAAGGACACTGAGGAAGAAAATAAAGCGACAGTATTCTCTTGCAGAGTGAGAGAAAGAGAAATCAATGGCACGTCAATGGTTGTACCAGTGTGTATTTCAAATCCTAAAAGGAAGAACAAGAAGGTATACGCCTATGCGCTACTGGATGCCCAGAGCGACGTCACCTTCATTGATCAAGAAATCTGCAAGAAATTACAAGTGGCCACAGAACCAGTGAAACTCAAACTCACCACAATGACAGGAAGAGACACATTGGTGAACAGTCAAAGAGTCAAAGTACTGAGAGTTAGAGGACTCCACTCAAACTGCATATTAGATCTACCTCCAGCTTATACAAAAGACGACATACCTCTGGATCGAGATCGCATACCTACCTGTGAAACAGCCAACAAATGGGAACACCTATCTGTCATATCTCATGAAATGTCCCCGCTGAAGGAATTTGGTGTTGGACTTTTGATAGGCTATGACTGTCCCGAGGCGTTGGTGCCACGAAAGATAATCGCAGGAGGAAAGGGTGAACCCTACGCAGTCCAAACTGATCTAGGATGGGGTGTTGTTGGAGGAAAACGACAGATTGCAGATTCAGGACAGGTGACAGGATTGTGTCATAGAATATCTGTCCAAGAGTTACCAACTGAAAGTCCAGCGAAAGTACTCAAAATCCTAGAATCCGACTTTGCAGACGTAAGTTGTAATGAAAAGAGTGTCTCCCAAGAGGACATAAAGTTTGTACAAGTTCTAGAAGATAATATTCAGCAAAATCAACAAGGTTATCTTGAAATGCCCCTACCTTTTAGAGAACGACCTCATCTGCCAAATAACAGAGATCTTGCCCTGGCAAGATTTAAAAGCTTAAAGAAAAGGATGGGAAGAGATCGCAAACTCAAAGACGATTATTTGAAATTCATGAAAGAAATCCTCAAAGAAGGGCATGCAGAGAAAGTTGATGGTCAGCCTAAAAATGGAGAAGTGTGGTACATCACCCAAAGAAACTGGATAAGATCAGAGTAGTTTTTGATTGCTCAGCAAGGTACAATGATGTTGCATTGAACGATCATCTACTAAAGGGATCGGGATCAGATCTTACAAACACTGTACCTGGAGTACTCTGTAGATTCAGAAAGTATCCCATAGCAGTCATGTGCGACATTGAAAAGATGTTCCACCAATTTCATGTGAAGGAAGAAGATAGAGACTTCCTGAGGTTCCTATGGTGGGAAGACGGCGATACAGATACAGAGCCAGCGGAATACAGGATGAAAGTACACTTGTTTGGAGCAGCATCATCCCCAGGTTGTGCCAATTATGGTATGAAGTATCTGGCCAATCAGAATGAAAAGGATTGTCCATCAGCAGCAAATTTCTTGAAGAAAAACTTTTATGTCGATGACGGTCTTATAAGCCTAGAATCCTCAGAATCGGCCATTCAATTGGTGAGAGAGAGCCAAGAGTTATGCGCAAAGGCAAACCTGCGTCTTCACAAATTCATCTCAAACGACAGAGAGGTACTAGAATCCATCAGTGACTCCGAACGTGCATCAACAATAAAGAATGTGGATCTTAACTATGATCCTCTTCCAGTTCAGAATGTACTGGGATTGGGATGGAATGTAGAAAACGACAATTTTTTCTTTGAAATATCCATGGAAGAGAAAGTTCCAACTAGACGTACCATTCTTTCTGCTGTAGCCTCAATATATGATCCGTTGGGATTTTTGGCACCAGTAATCCTCAGAGCAAAAGAAATACTGCAAGAATTATGCAGACAGAAGTTGGGATGGGACGAACCCATACCTGCAGGCTTGAGGCCAAGGTGGGAGAGTTGGATAAGAGACTTGCAAAATTTGAAAGAAATTTGGATACCCAGATGTTTTGTACCTCCTGATTTCGGAAAGTACAAGAAAATAGAACTTCATCACTTTTCAGATGCCAGTAGTCATGGTTATGGTCAGTGCTCCTACATCAGAGTAATAGGAGAAGAAAAGATACACTGTGCCCTAGTTATGGGAAAGGCCAGAGTCGCACCCAACAATATTCAGACAATACCAAGACTCGAACTAACGGCAGCCATCGTTTCAGCATCAGTAAGTCAGTTTCTGAGAGAAAAATTGGAACTGAAAATAGATGAAGAGCATTTTTGGACAGACTCACAAGTTGTCCTAGGTTACATAAACAATGAAGCTCGAAGATTCCACACCTTTGTCGCTAACAGAGTTCAAAAAATTTGAAAAGCAACGAATCCAGAACATTGGCACTATGTTGACACAAAGCAAAACCTGGCAGATCATGCTTCAAGAGGCCTAAATGTAACAGAATTGAAGAATTCAAACTGGTTCACCGGTCCAGAGTTCCTTTGGGAAAGGGAAATCATACCCAGTGAAGGTTATACAGAACTGTCTATGGGTGATCCAGAAGTAAAGGTAGTTCAAACATTGAGCACTGCTGCCAAGTGTCAAGATGACATACTTGAACGACTAGCCAGATGTTCAAAGTGGAATACAGTCATAAACATTGTAGCTCGAATTCAACGCTTAGCAAAAGGAATCAGAAAGAAAGAATCTTTGAATGTAGAGGAAAGAGTGAAAGCTGAAGAAACGGTTGTAAGACTCATTCATCAAAGATTCTACAGTGAAGAATTGAAGAGACTTAGTCAAGAACCTAAGAGACTTCCAAACAACCACCCATTGTACAAGCTTAATCTTATTCTGCAGGATGGTATACTGAAGGTGGGAGGGAGGCTGGAAAATGCGTCGCTACCTAACAGAGTTAAGCATCCAGCAATTCTACCCAAAAATTCTACCTTCACAAGATTGATTATCAATCACTACCACAACAAATCCTTACATCAAGGAAGAAGCTTTACTCAAAGCTGTTTGAGAGAAGGTGGTTACTGGATAGTGAAAGGAAGCAAAGTTATAGCGAAGTACATAAGTAAATGTGTAATCTGTAGAAAGGCACGTAGACCTACAGAAGAACAAAGAATGGCTGATCTACCAGCTGATCGTGTAAACCCATCACCACCATTTCTTTATAGCGGAATGGATTGCTTCGGCCCATTTATCACCAAACAAAACCGCAAGGAGTACAAGAGATATGGACTGATATTTACGTGTCTAAGCTCCAGAGCAATTCACCTGGAAATGTTGGAAGATATGTCAACCGACGCCTTTATCAACGCCTTAAGATGTTTCATAGCCATTAGAGGTACTGTCAGAGAACTTAGATCTGACCAAGGATCTAATTTTGTTGGAGCAAAGAACGAATTGAACAAGGCTCTAAAAGAGATTGATAAAGAAAAAGTAACTGAGTACTTGTTAGAGAAACAGTGTGATTTTCACATGAATGCTCCACATGCAAGCCATATAGGTGGAGTCTGGGAGAGGCAAATCAGAACTGTAAGAAACGTACTAAGTTCAGTTTTGAAAAAAAACGCCGGAAGATTAGATGATGCTTCACTTAGGACACTATTCTATGAAGTAATGTCTATTGTTAACAGTCGTCCACTTACAGTCAACAACATCAACGACCCAACAAGTTTGGAACCTCTAACTCCCAACCATCTACTTCACCTTAAGTCTGATTACATACAGCCACCACCTGGCAACTTCACCAAAGAGGATTTATACGCAAGGAAAAGATGGCGAAGAGTTCAATATCTATCAGAGCAGTTTTGGAATAGATGGAGCAAGGAGTACTTAGCTCATCTCATACTAAGAAGTAAATGGCAAACGCCTAGAAGAAATGTTCATGTTGATGACATAGTGTTAGTAAAGGAAGACGACTTAACTAGAAGTCAATGGAAATTGGCCAAAGTCCTAGAAGCTCGAAAGGATGAAGAAGGACTAGTAAGAAGAGTTTTGTTACAAATGGGAGACTCAAAACTGGACAAAAAGGGAAAACGTCTCACAACTCCACTCAAGTTGGAACGTCCAATACAAAAGTTAGTTGTTCTGCTTGAGAGTAACAAAGACACTTGAGAGTTGAGAAACTGATGGAAAATTCCTCAAATTCATGTTCGAATCCTATTACTGAGAACATAGAATTATAGGTAATTTTGGTGGGAGTGTAGCTGGACAGCTAAGACCAGTCCTAGGTTGTTAATATGGTTCACATATATGTGTATACCAAACCTGCCAATAACCTCAGTACAGTATATATGTGCATATGTTAAAGCCAAAAACAGAATCATTGCTGTGATTTATGTCTTTGATTGTTATATGACATTTATATATTCATTGTGTTAGCAGAAGCAGAAAAGGAAAATATGCCTTTAAGATTTAGTTAAAGGTGAGTCAATCACAGACAGCCTCACACTGAACAGAGCCTTAACCAATCCCAGCCAGTTTCACATTTGTGCCTGTGTAAAACTCCCTGCTAGGATTTTCTAGAGACACATGCTTACCAGACAGAAGAGGAAACAGACAAAGTTCCAATCAGAAAATCTTTATGGAAGCAGAGAAGGCCAAATAGGTATTTAATGCACTTGTGTGTTCCTCTGTTGTTTAGTAATGCAGGTAGATCTGTATGTAAAAACTGTTGTATGTGTTTACTTGTAGTTCCACCGAACTTACGAACTTACGAATTAAACGAATCAAGTCACTGTAGAGTAATCATAATCGAACGAATTTACAGAATCTAACGAATTTATCAATCTATCGAATCAACCCAATGTAATACGAATGAAACCATTGTAATATGAAAGAAACAAGCCATTGTAAGCAGTGTTATATGAAGAAGATTGAAGTTATTAAAGAAGTTAACTAAAGTATTCGGTGTGCTCTTTAAACCTACTGCATCCATAGAGCAGCATTGGAGGAATTACAGAGTAAAGTCAGTCTAATCAAACAAAGAAACAGCAACTGCATAATTTTTCTAATGCCACAGCGCACTAGGCACCAAAGGGTGCTGCGCCTGCCACAGCCTGATTAACTAGAGTTGGTAAGAAGACAACGAGGGGGAGGACAGGGACTTCCAGTGTAAAAGTATCCATTTTTTAGCATAAAAAACAATAAGTCTACAAGTATTTTCATCACTGAAGAGAGGATGTCTTCCTCCACATACCTCAATAAACACCATAATAGATTACATATATTTGAAACTTCAAGAAGAAGTAAGTTGTTAGTAAAATAAGTAAGCTCACATGGGGGGACCATCTTGTCTCTCTTACTCTTTATCTTTCCTACCTTTTTCGTGCACTCTGAAGGCAGATTCACTTTATTCACATTTTTTAACACATTTTTCATAGCAATCACATGCACATGTGTCACTCTCTCACTTTTCACAGTCGATGTAATATAAGGCCTCTTTTACATGGAGGTTCTGATCGGGTCCACCTGCCCATTTTGCAGAGGCGGACCCAATCGGAACCTCCATTCTCCTCTATGAAGCTGAGGGTGTAAGCAGACATGTGTCCGTTTACCCCCCCTACATTCAATCTGATCCGACCCACAAAACAGGGATGGATGGGGATCCAATTCCCCTTCCATCCATCGGATTGGGTTGGATGGAAATGGACAGGCGGTGTAAGAGGAATGGGTGGGATTATCAAAGTAAACAGTACACTGTTTACATTTGTAATCACCATAATTGGTCATCACTACAATCACATGGTACAGATCCGCTCGGCTAAATTTCTCTTCACTTACTGTCCCATAGACACAACAGGTAGTGAGAGGAAATTTCTTTCAAAGTGAGTGTAATCTTCTCTTTGTCTCTGTGACAGGTATCCCCCATTGGAAGATTCCTCCTGCAAGTCTCTTTCCTTCACCTTTGGTCCCGGTGACAGTAGTCAATAGGGCAAATTATTATTATTATTATTATTATTATACAGTATTTATAAAGCGCCAATAGTTCGCTCAGCGCTGTACATTACAAAGGGGGACAGAACATGTGACAGAACAATACCAATACAATGCAAAACATGAGGGGATCAAGGGCCCTGCTCTTTCGAGCTTACAATCTAGGAGGGAGGGGATGGTGGCACAGGAGGAGATAGCTGTGGGGGATGGAGTGGTAGAAAGAGTGGAGGAGGTCGGCAAGTTAGCAGGGGGTGGGGTAGGCTTCCCTGAAGAGATGGGTTTTCAGGGTGCGCCTAAAGGAGAGGAGAGTAGGTGATAATCTGATGGGTTGGGGCAGGGTGTTCCAGAGGATGGGTGACACCCTGGATAAGTCCTGGAGGCGGGCATGGGAGGAGGAGACCAGGGAACAAGAGAGAAGGAGGTCTTGTGAGGAGCGGAGTGTGCGTGCTGGGCGGTACTTGGATATTAGGTCAGTGATGTAGTTCGGGGCAGTATGGTGGACAGCTTTGTACGTTAGCATTAGGATTTTGAATTTGATCCGTTGCGCAATCGGAAGCCAGTGGAGGGATTGGCAGAGGGGGGTGGCGGATACAGAGCGGTTGGAAAGGTGAATGAGTCTGGCAGCCGTATTCAGGATCGACTGAAGCGGGGATAGCCAGCGGCGAGGCAGGCCAGTGAGGAGGGAGTTGCAGTAGTCGAGTCGTGATATGATGAGGGAGTGGATGAGCTGTTTAGTGGTTTCTGGGGTTAGGAACGTGCGGATTTTGGCGAAGTTGCGGAGGTAGAGTCTGCACGAGTTTGTTAAAGATTGGACTTGGGGTTGAAAGGATAGGTTGGAGTCCAGAATGACACCAAGTACTCGGGCCTGCAGGGCGGGTTTGATGGTAGCGTTGTTGGATGTGACGGAGAAGTCAATGGGGGGTGGTGTCTGGGCTGGGGGGAAGACAAGAAACTCGGTTTTGGAGAGGTTCAATTTAAGGAAGTGGAGTGACATCCAGTCTGATATGTCGCTCAGTAGGTGTGTGATTCGGGCTGAGACCAAGGGGGTGAGGTGGGGGGTTGAGAGATAGATTTGTGTGTCGTCGGCATAGAGGTGGTAGTTGAAGCCGTGAGAGTGTATGAGTTGGCCAAGGGAAGAGGTATAGATGGAGAAGAGAAGGGGCCCAAGGACAGAGCCTTGAGGGACCCCAACAGAGAGGGGGAGTGAGGGGGAGGTGGTAGCATTATAGGTAATGCTGAAGGAGCGTTGTAACAGGTAGGATGAGAGCCAGGAGAGAAAAAGGGTGATCTCCACTAGTGTCACACAGACAGCAATAAGATCTGACATGGTTGCCAACTCTTCCCTACTTTATCCAAAACTAATAAACAAACATTAGATCCTTTAAAGGTGCAGTTTCACGGCTTGTCATTATGACCCCGACTTCACTACTTCATGAATCATTCACCTGGAACAAGCATGCAGCCTTTGAAGTCTGAAAAGACTGAACTCCAATCTTGCATACATACATGTCTGACTAGGTAGGAAAGCCAGGATCTGCCCCTATATTTCTTTCCAAATATGTTACGTTTTTCGGTTATATATGCAATAATGACATTAAGATCGCTGACAGATTAAGTTTATGTAACACCCTCCATAATACTGGTTGCTGGGTGTTAAATGAACACAAGATGGTAGTGTCCTGCAGCCCAGTTGTACAGACTCCATTGAAAAGCTTTGGGGGACTCGTAGGCTGAATCGCAGGAATTCACTGCTTGACAGCAGGCTAGCAAACTACATTTCCCAAAGGAGCTGGGCGGGGACCAATAAATACATAAGCTCTGGAACTCAGGACAGGAAGTGGACGGAGAGAGAGCTGGAGATCAGGTGTGACGGGAAGGATGTGCGGCACGCTGGAGGTCCAAGCTGGGCCAGGCCGCAGAGACTGGAGGAAGGAGAAGAGATTGCTGACCGCTGTCACTACTGATAAGACTGGTGGAGAGCCCTGAGAGCAGATGGACCAGAGTGCTGTTGTCCGGAGTGATCTCTGAAGGAGGAACCACGAGAACATAGGGGGCCCCCATCTACAGAGACACCATGCACTACTTGACTGAGGCCACAGATGAGAGAGTCCCATATTCAAGCCAACTTAATTGCACATGAAATTACCAAATTCAGTTACTTTCTACTTAGTTTAATTGCTACTATTTTTCAAGTTACATATGTTAATTGCTAGCTGTTACACTTTCAGAATATCCAATTACAAGAACCTACCGCAACATCTGCCCTCTACAGGTCAAGCTGTATTTTTGCTTCCATCACAGTCTCCCCTATTGGCTAAAGAACTCCCTCATTGTTGCAGTTTGACACTGAGGTCCAAAGAAGGACTAATCCCTACAGAAGCATGTTTTTGCCAGTTCTTTAATCCCTGCATAATTTTACATCTCACCCTGTGTATGCTAAAGGGGTCTATTCAAAAATAAAAATATCACTTAAATGGGCAGCTCTCTTCCTTTGTGTTCACCCTCTATTAAGGAACTTCTACCTTTGCTGCAAGGAAGATTTGCATCCTTATGTGCACCAACCAGAGCTCCATTGAGTGCGCAGAAGACCAGACACTGCAGTGTAAAGGGACATTGGCTTATTTAAGTTAAGAGATTTTCTTTCCTCAGAATTAAACTCAGCCATCAGTCAAATTCTGAATTGTAGGACATCTAGAACTGATTGAGATTGTACTGTGTTGTGACCTTTACTTGAAGTTACTAAGAGTGATAGCTGTTATTTTACACACATACTTTCTGTTGTTTTACTGTGCTTACATTGGACCTCAATACAACCAAGATATCAATTCACTCTAAACTGTCTGTGAGTCTATTTTGTGGTTGCAATCAGAGGGTTCTTCTGGCCAGAGGTTCAAGATGATGTCAGCAGGGATTGGGCTTCCAGAGTGGGATCAAGAGTCACAGGGAACCCGATAATTTCTCAGCTGCCCCTGACGGGGTAGTGCTAGATGAATAACATTGATTATCTTGTTACAATGGCATCTGAAAGTTGATGGGATATTATAGGCAGCAAGTAAAAATGTTGTCCCTTAAGCTGATGTGTTGAAAGCAGAAAATATTGGCATTGCAGTTTGCTGTGCATGGAGCTGCGTAGCCATAGACCGGACAGGGTGCCCATGCTGAATAGCCAAAGCACCTACAATGAACATGTGGGCATCAGAACTAGACCACTAAGCAATGGAAGAAGGTGGCCTGGTCTGATGAAACACATTTTCTTTTACATCATGTGGATGGGTATGGTGTGTGTGCATCACTTACCTTAAGAAGAGATAGCAGCAGGATGGGAAGAAGGCAAGCTGGTGGAGGCAATGTGATGCTTTGGGCAGTGTTCTGTTGTATAGGTCTTCTCCTGCCATTCATGTGTTACTTAACATGTACCAACTACCTAAACATTGTTTCTGACCAGATACACCCCCTCATGGAAACTGTATTCCCTGATGACAGTGGCCTCTTTCATCAGAATACTGTGTCCTACCACACTGCAAAAATGGCTTAAGAATAGTTTAAAGAACACAATACCATGTTTGAGATGTTGACTTGGCCTTCAAAACAAGTACAATCCATGGAGGCCCCATCTCACAACTTACAGGACTGCTGACAGCTTTGTGCCAGATTCCACAGCATTCCTTCAGAGGTCTAGTGGCACCTATGCTGTAACAGGTCAGGGCTGTTTTGGCTGCTAAAGTGGGGCCCACTCAATATTAAGTGAGCCATTATAATGTTATGGCTGATCAGTGTATATGATTTTGCTTTGAAAATTTGAAATGTAATGTCCATACACTTGTGAACCACCCACCCGTTCTGTGCTATATGTCTTCCAAACCAATGGAGGGTGTCAATGCTTCTGAGTGCTGTTTACACTACTAGTTGGCATTATCATACTCGTGATTACTGCATGACAGGATTCTTTCCTGTAAGGCTACCAACCTGCCTGTTACTCCCTCTACAAGGAACTGAACTCTGGATGCTATGCCCAAAGAAAGGCTGGCCTAGGGCAAAGGATTAGTCACCAGTATTGCTTGTGGTCTCCCTGCAGCTGATCTTTCCCCATTACTGACTTACCATGCCTGGTTCTGCACTGTGTCTGTATGTGGAGGTGGCCATCTTTGCAGAGGCATGGTTTTTCTTCCTCATGTCAGAACCTCCAGCAAAGAGACCAGCGAGCAGCACAGTAGTGGCATTGCCAAATATCAATTCAGGTCTCCAGGGATTAGCAGTCAGAGGCAGCAGTGCATCAAATCTCACTCTGCAGATATACAGCTACAGTTTATGGCTGTGTGTACAGGAGTGCCTAGGCACATTCACATATCAGGAAGTCAGAATGTATTATTTTCAAAAGAATGCAAGATGAAATGTAAATTTTTCAAGATGCTGCTTAGGCACAATTAACATTTCTAAATGTTCCCTATAACATAACAAATCTTTACTTTTTGAGTTCCACACTTCTTTAAAGCTGATCACCAGAATTCTCACTCCACTATCCTTAGTTAATCATTACTAAGACAAGTTCCCAATTTTTCTTTCTCCTGGTCTGTAGGCTTGGAGGGTTTTTCTTGAGTGCCTGTAAGAAGGGTCCATTACGGGATCCAGAAGTCTTCCAGTGGTAGCATCATGACGTGAGGGGTGATAGTACAAGGGGCAGCTCTGGTCCCACTACCATAAGAGATGCTGTGGTGGCTCACATGACAACAGATTTAGGTGCTTCTTCTTTTTTTTTTTTAACAGATTAGCTGGGTGCAGGTGGAGTGTGCTTTAAACTTTCAAACAATGGCTTAATGGATTTTTAAGAATTCATATGAACTAAAGGGTTTTTCCAGATATTTACTTGGAGTTGCTTTTTAATAAAACACGGTATAATTGCATTTGATATTTTGTTTAGCCACTTGGGAGTTGCTCTTACTTCCATTTTAACGGATTTCATCATTATCCTTCTAGTAACATTTACATGGGAGAGTCAGTAATTATTTGAAATGATCAAATCTGTTTGCTTTAAAAATGTTAAATCCTGTCTATGTGGATATCTACACAGACATAGTGGGAGATGAGGAATATCATTTTGCACAGGATTTCCCAATGGATTTCATCATTTGATTCTATAAGCAGGAGTGGGTGACCAGCAGCTCATCACAATTCAAGAAAAGCCTTGTATTTCTTCATAGACATTGTACCAACTGCCATGTATATTTACATCACACATTATCCAGGTAATTGTGTCACCTATTCAGCCCTATGTACAAGCTGAATAAAACAAAACCAGTAATTACAGTATTACTAATGGTTCTGACAAAGTTTATTATAAATAGAACCTGTACAAAAACACATTTCCAGACATACTGTGCATTAATTCGACACGTTACTGTTATTAAAGCTCCACCTAAAAGGGGAAGTTCCCCTTTAAGCCTTTGTCCCCTGCTCCCCATTAAGGATTGGCACCTTTGGGGAGTGGGGAGTGGGTACCCAAATTTGACAGGTACCTGCTCCCACTTCCGCTATGATCGCCTAGGAGGATGTAGATGGGGGGACAGGTTGAGGGGGGGCAGGGGTAAATGTTCGGGGTTAATGGATATATATGTGAAATATTTTTTATAACTGAATTGATGTCCCTTTCGTATGAAAACAAAATAAAGGTTAAAAAAAAAAGAGCTTTCTAAGTTGGGTGTTTGATTTCTCCTACCTGCTTCTGGGAAAAG
This sequence comes from Staurois parvus, assembly GCF_062004578.1. Lineage (NCBI taxonomy): Eukaryota > Metazoa > Chordata > Amphibia > Anura > Ranidae > Staurois > Staurois parvus. Next base: position 2,699,717 of record NW_028317848.1, on the reverse strand, counting down.
CTTCCAGAATATAGGGCAGAGAGGATCAAATATTTATTGATGAATCTTTATAATGCCATTTTTTTTAAATTACCCTGAGGAAGTCATGTGTGTGGCGATGAAACGCGTAAGTTTGGGACCTTGGATATTGTCGCAATGCTCGTTTGAACATGAAAGTGCGGTAACTTTATGGCATTTGGAGGTGATATTGCACAGGATTGCCGAATCCTAGATACCTAAGCTGTATACTGTACAGGTGAAAGTCGAAAAATTAGAATATCGTGAAAAAGTTCATTTATTTCAGGTGAAACTAATATATGAGATAGACTCATTACATGCAAAGCAAGATAGTTCAAGCCGTGATTTGCCATAATTGTGATGATTATGGCTTACGGCTCATGAAAACCCCAAATCCACAATCTCAGAAAATTAGAATATTACATGCAATCAATAAAACAAGGATTGTACATAGAACAATATCAGACCTCTGAAAAGTATAAGCATGCATATGTACTCAGTACTTGGTTTGGGCCCTTTTTGCAGCAATTACTGCATCAATGCGGCGTGGAATGGAAGCTATCAGCCTGTGGCACTGCTGAGGTGTTATGGAAGACCAGGATGCTTCAATAGCGGCCTTCAGCTCTTCTGCATTGTTCGGTCTCATGTCTCTCATCTTTCTCTTGGCAATGCCCCATAGATTCTCTATGGATTCAGGTCAGGCGAGTTTGCTGGCCAATCAAACACAGTAATCCCACGGTCCTTGAACCAGGTTTTGGTGCTTTTGGCAGTGTGGGCAGGTGCCAAGTCCTGCTGGAAAATGAAGTCAACATCCCCATGAAGCTCGTCTGCGGAAGGAAGCATGAAGTGCTCCAAAATCTCCTGGTAGACGCTGCGTTGACCCTGGACTTAATGAAGCACAGTGGACCAACACCAGCAGATGACATGGCTCCCCAAATCAACACAGACTGTGGAAACTTCACACTGGACTTCAAGCATCTTGCAGTGTGTGCCTCTCCATTCTTCCTCCATACTCTGGGTCCTTGGTTTCCAAATGAGATGCAAAAGTTGCTCTCATCAGAAAAGAGGACTTTGGACCACTGAGCAACAGACCAGGTCTGTTTTTCTTTAGCCCAGGTAAGACATTTCTGACGTTGATTGTTGTTCAGAAGCAGCTTGACAAGAGAAATACGACATTTGAAGCCCATGTTCAGGATCCATCTGTGTGTGGTGGCTCTTGATGCACTGACTCCAGCCTCAGTCCACTCCTTGTGAAAGTCCCCAACACTTTTGAATGGCCTTTTCCTGACAATCCTCTCCAGGCTGCGGTCATCCCTGCTGCTTGTGCACCTTTTTCTTCCACACTTTTCCCTTCCACATAACTTTCTATTAATGTGCTTTGATACAGCACTTTGGGAGCATTCAACTTCTTTTGCAATTACCTTTTGAAGCTTTCCCTCCTTATGGAGGGTGTCAATGATGGTTTTCTGCACAATTGTAAGGTCAGCAGTCTTTCCCATGATTGTGATTCCTACTGAACCAGACTGAGAGACCATTTAAAAGCTCAGGAACCCTTTGCAGGTGTTATGGCTTAATTATCTGATTAGAGTGGGACACTTTGAGCCTAGAATATTGCACCTTTTGACAATATTCTAATTTTCTGAGATTGTGGATTTGGGGTTTTCATGAGCCGTAAGCCATAATCGCCACAATTATGACAAATCGCGGCTTGAACTATCTTGCTTTGCATGTAATGAGTCTATCTCATATATTAGTTTCACCTTTTAAGTTGCATTACTGAAATAAATTAACTTTTGCACAATATTCTACTTTTTTGAGTTTCACCTGTATATCTGGTGCAATTTAGCACCTGGTTTAAGTGAGTGCATATACATTTGTTTTAAGAAGCGATTAAAGTTTTAAAAGGATAAAGCACTATGTTGAGTTTTATTTGCAGATGGGTGGGGTGGAGATTAAGAAGGAGGTGAGTGGTAAGCTGCGGATATTGACATTGGACACACCAAGGAGTCCTTCATGGTCTATTAAAGGTGCAAAAGCGCACTATGACTGAGAAATATTTGTGAGGTAATATAGTGGAGGTAAGCGGACATCTGGTGATGGTGCATTCACTCAGTATTATTGGTTGAAACACAAGTGGTGGCACACACGTAAACTGTTACTAAACCCACAACAGTAAAATCAGTCTGTAAATGCAGTAAAGCATGCTTGTTATACTCACTTTGGAACTTAGGAGGTTAATCCTCTGCACTGTGTAAAAATGCTGTTTGATCCTGACTTTTCTGATCCTCCCCTTCTACCAGTGTCCCCCTCTTATCTCCCCATCTGCACATGCTCAGTTTGGTGTGCATTGCTAGAAATGTTTTTTTTTTCCTTGGGAGAGTACATGTGATCAGTACAGGGCCAATCAGCACAGTCCAGACAGAGGTCAGGGGGTCTGGATCCTCCTAGAGAAGAAAGAAAACTCCTCCTCCAAGCTTTAAAGAGTGCTCTGATGAACACTGATAGAAGTCACAAGACTGCTCTAACTGACGATGAGAAAAGGTATTTAGCAGTTTATATTTATTAAAATAATTGCACGTCCATGTTCTGTGTACTGTGGGAGACCGGATAGAATAAATGCAGAGTCCTGGGTTTAGTAACACTTTAAAGACATAGGACACTGACATCACAGCTACTTGTGGAGGACTTTAAAATTAGATTTTCTTGTTTTGTTTGGATATCTTTTCTTTAATGGTTTTAGATGTTTATGTATCATGGTATATACCATATGATATGGTGCACAATGATTTACTTTTTTAATCAGCACTGGGCCCCAACTTTGAGCCTCATAGACTACCCCTCCAAAAGAACCTCCTGGCCACCACCGCCTCCTCCCCCAAACTGGCTGCTTTTCCTTCCTTAGTTATTTGTCACTCTCCATTACCCAGAGGGTTATTATGAAGGTTTACATGGGTGGGGCAGTGTGGTGCGGCAGCAGTAATCACACTGCGTTCAGTTGCAAATAACAAAACTTTTAATGGAGTAATGGCTCAAGTCACAAACAGCCCAGAGGGAAAGCACCTGACTGGGAACACTCCAGGGTGGATTTGATTTAAATCACTAGTGAAAAGGCTCGATTTAAATCATATCATAATTTTTAAAGAGCAACTGTCATCCTTGTCCCTCAACAGCTCCTCCTCTGGCCCGTTGTTGACTCGCCAACTGTCCCATTCACTTTAATGGGACGGCTGGTGATGCAGCAGTGACACAACAAGGTAAGGGACATGGCAACAACAGGTGAGTGGATGCCCGCTAACAGGTACTGCCAAGATGGGTCTAAAATGACAGGTGCTCTTTAAATGTAAGGAATCCGACTCATTCTTGCTGGTAGTTACAATCTTTAATATTTGCAAACCAAATGAAGGTTTCCTTTTTAGAATAATACGCTGTCAGGTTAGTAAAACACAGCGATATCAGAACCGATTTTAGGTTCTTTTAGGTCTACTCAAATTCTTTTATTTCACGTTTTTTCTCATGGTTACTGTGAAATTGTGTGAATGCATCAATGCAGTGCATGTTATCTCAGCTTGCAGAGCTTGGATTCATTGAATGAGTTTACCAAAAATGTAAATATTGCAGAATATACAGCCTCATGCTACATAACTAAGCTCCATTTCATGCTGAACAAACTAAATTATTAATTTCTTAAATAGAAAACTATATTTAGATAGATTTTTACTCCAAAAGCATTTTATTAAAATAAATTTGATAAAAAACAAATCATCAATTTTTATCCACCCCGGAGCACTCACAGTTCTGTGTGGGAATGTAAGACAGAGCAGATTCTGATGTGCTGACAGCGTCTGTCTCCAAGCGTAAAAAGCAGCCTGGTGAGTCCGTGTCCAATTGAGAGGATTTTTGGAGAGGATAGCGTGCCCTTGTCCTATTCCTTTTCATCCAGCACCTTTGCCTGACGCTATTCACTTTCCCTGACAAACAGGTAACCTGTCTCTACACTGTCTACTTGCAAAATTAGCACCAAGCCCAGAAGCCAGGGTCTTAAATAGGCATTGCCTGACCCAAAATGACTGCCATCCAACCAAATCGCTTCCCAGTGACCCAGGAAACCATAGAGGCGTACATTCTTCCTGACTGTCAGTTGGAGCGCCACCTTCAGTGGAGAAAAGAGACTCCACCTGTCTGCATACACTTTGTTCCCTATTCCCATGTGCTGTAAGACTTCACTCACTTTTCATTTCCAATAATAAGACCAGATGATTCACATAACCAGCAACTCAGGCATTCATCTTTAGGGCTATGCTGTGATGTCTCACACCTTTGAATTATACGTATTAGTTCCCATCTATGAGTGGTTCACACACTACAGTCCTGTTCAAAGTCTCACAAAGGAGTGACCTATTTCAGTGCAGCACTATGTCTCTTTGTGTATTATCCTTCTCTGTTTCATGACCAATCTCCAAAGAACAGCTCTCAGGACCTACCCACTTTCGTCTAAATATCCCAACTACGGGACACTCCATAGGTCAAATGGCATACACACCACAGAAAGATGACCCCAATGATATCAGCAGCAACTTACAAATACAGTGCATTACAGTACAGTTGGCACTTGATACACAAGAGATGAGTATAGGAGCTCTTCTATTTCAGGGACCTTGCCAAAGGATTTCTTTTTCACCTGATATGGGTGCTTTAACAAAGCAACAATTATTATTGGACCATATTCCAGGGTATATAAAGTTGGAGCTTAGATGTGGAAATCTTTGTATAGTTATATTGGCCAAGTTTGGACTAATGCAAGCATGAACAGTATATGCCATACCTGTGGGATCCCTGTGGAAGCTGGAAATCATTGTAGTAGACACTGCTCCTATAACGATCTCCATTAGCTTTCAAATCCTAGCCGCTGCCCTGCTGCAGTGTGAACACAGGGGGCCACTCACTCTGCACAGCTGTTATTTTGGCTACACTTTCCATTTTATCAATGAATGCAAAGTGTTCTCTGATTGGACAAAGTGGAGAGGCGGGGGAAATGATATAATGCATTAAAGTGTTACTTTTTTCATGAAGTAGGTATGGTTTAAAAACCTTTGTTTAAGTGGAGCTCCACCCAAAAGGGGAAGTTCCGCTTTAAGCCTCTGTCCCCCGCTTCCCATTATGAATTGGCACCTTTGGGGAGCGAGGGGGATGGGTACCCAAATTTGACAGGTACCCACTCCCACGTCCGCTGAGATCGTCCAGGCGATCGGAAGCGGAAGTTGTCCTTCTCCCCTCCCTCCCCGAAGTCTTCTGGGACACGTGACTGGATTACTAGTCAGTACCAGTGTGCAAAAGTGTATTTGCTGTGGAAGAATAAATCACCTCTAATGTTGGGTGTCCTACATGTGTGGATGTTGCTGCGTTATATAAAACTATTAATAGTACTAATAGTTTTTCAATTTTTAGAATGGGTGCCCTTTTAAAATGATGGGCAGTCTTGATGCACCCCATTTTAGAATGGAATGCATCAAGACTGTCCATAATTTTAAAGGGTGCCTCGGGACTCTCCATAATTTTAAAGGGTGCCTTGACTGAAAAAAGGTTGAGAAACACTGATATAGACAGTGAAAACAATCAGAGAACCTTTCTCACTATAGGAGAAAGAAGGGGGATGGTCTTTGTTGGGAACTGTTTTCACAGCAACTCAGCCATAAGTCTGAAGCTATGAATCCTAGGGAAGAGGACAGGGCCAGGGGTGGACTGACCATTTGTAAACTCGGGCACTGCTCGAGGGCCCGGGGTCAGTAGGGGGCCCCATGAGATGCCCCTGGTACCTTTTTCATAGGCTTTTTTGAGTTTGGGCAAGGACACAGGGGCCCCATGATCCCCTATTGCCCGGGGGCCCGATGAGTTGTCAGTCCGCCCTGGACAGGGCACTCCTGCAGTGTAACCAGGAGCCTGCTGCCATCATGACATGGGACATCCTTTCTTTATAGGTATGTTACTGTAGATCACTGAAGCTGTAAAGCCAAAGAGAAAAATAAATCCGCCTATCTTCGTCTTTAAGCCCACAAATAGTACCTCTATAAGATGTGGGTGAAATCTACTTTAAATACCACTCAAATCTGCAATTCTTCTCGCTATGCAAAACAGCAGTCACTTCCCAGCGTACTGATTAGCATTCTTCCAGGATCGCTGACCATACGCATCTGGTAAGCTCATTACTATCTAGTAAACGTATCAGAAAAGAATGCTAAAGTTTGTTTTTTACTGCTAGCGGTTTGGAGGACTTTCTGTCCCGAATAAAAACATCTTTCAGCATAATGTATTGTAGGAAACAGGAGGTTTACATAAGCTAGTAGTGTGCATAATGTGATCTGACATAAATCCCTGACTGTAATAAGTCAGTTGTCTTTTTTTAAAAATAATACCGATTCTAAAAGTTAGGTAAACTCACTCTTAAAGTAAACCTGCCATGTGCATCCGTTTAGACGCTGTCACCAGGAATATAGGACTGGCGGATATGGCTGTCTGAATATGTGCTTAGATAGTTGCTCAAGCTTTCCAGGAACCCTGAGACTCTCTAGTCTGCTGCAGAAAAAGTGGAGCTCAGGGATGCCCCATCTTACATAGTTACATAGTTAGTCTGGCTCAAAAAATACAAAAGTCCATCCTGTTCTACCATAAAAAAAAAAAAATTATATTCCTATACCCACAGTTGATCCAGAGGAAGGCAAAAAAACCCAGCAAAGCATGGTCCAATTTGCTCCTCCTGCGAAAAAATTCCTTCCTGATCCCCCAAGAGGCAATTGGATATTCTCTGGATCAACTTTACCTATAAATGTTAGTATCCAGTTATATTCTGTGTATCAAAGAAAGAATCCAGGCCTTTTTTAAAGCAATCCACTGAGCTGGCCAGAACCAACTCTTGAGGGAGTCTATTCCACATTTTCACAGCTCTCACTGTGAAGAAACCTTTCCATGTTTGGAGATTAAATTTCTTTTCCTCCAGATGTAAAGAGTGCCCCCTTGTCCTCTGTGATGACCTCAAGGTGAATAGCTCTACACCGAGTTCACTATATGAACCACTGGTCGCTTGAAAAAGGGGAGGAACAGAGAAGACAGCATCAAACACACAATGCAGAGGATTAACCCCTTAGGTCCCACAGTGAGTATAACAAGCATGTTTTACTGCATATACAGACTGATTTTACTGTTGTGGGTTTAGTAACACTTTAATCATAACTTATGTGTTAATGCACCACAACAGCGTGAATCCAGTCTTAAAATACAAAGTTTGCATATTAATATTATTATACAGTATTTATATAGCGCCAAAGGGTTTGTTCAGCGCATATAATACGGGGATGGAGTTTGGGGGCCCCAGAAGTAATTTTGCTCAGGCACTATATGGTGTATTAAGTCATGTGACATGGCATGTCTTCAGTAACATTGCCTAACAATATGCGAAGGTAACTCATCTTCATTCTGCCTCACCCGCTATAGAAGGCAGCCTTGTATACTAATCAGCCCTGCTCGGCATTGACTTAATGCTGACACGAAAGAAGGTCTTGACACTCATTCCAGTCTCCAAAGATAACTTAATTACAGATTACATTGTATAATTACCCTTTTAAAATATTCTGCCATGTTTGTATAAAATTACTGATGTTTTAAAGAAGCAAATCTTCTAAAGACGCAAGATTATTTTTATTTTCAAATCATTATGGAAATAAAATATTTATCCTGTAAACTAAGCATGTGGAGTCTTCACGTAATGGTGAATGAACTAAAACCTTGTATGGTTGCAGTAACCCTTAGGCTCCATGCACACTAGCGTTTTTTTAACCACTTCAATACCGGACACTTCTACCCCCTTCCTGTCCAGGCCAATTTTCACCTTTCTGTGCTCTTGCACTTTGAATGACAATTGCGCGGTCATGCAACACTGTACTCATATGAATTTTTATCTTTTTTTCACATAAATAGAGCTTTCTTTTGGTGGTATTTAATCACCACTGAGATTTTTATTTTTTGCTAAATAAAACAAAAAACATCTGAAACTTTTGAAAAAAATGCACTTTTCTTTGTTTCTGTTATAAAATTTTGCAAATAAATAACATTTCTTTATAAATTTAGGTCAAAATGTATTCTTTGGTGAAAATAATAATAGTAATTGAAATTGTTTTTTTTTTTCCCCAAATGTTTCTATAATTTGTTTTATTTTTAATAAACATTTTTCTTTTTTTTACTATTTTATTTTTCAGCACACTGTGACCAAAGCAATACAATGTTACTATAGTAACATTAAACTACTCTGCGCAAGTGATTAGGATTTTTTTTTTAATATGTTATGATTGCTAATACCAATGTATTTCTTTGATATTTGCAATCATTGTTACTGAATGAAACTGATTCATTCAGTCTTTTGTTGTGATTAGCTGTGATTGGGCAAAGCTGATCACATGATACAGATGGGCTGTGATTGGCCCTGTCTGTATCATGTGACTGCCTTGATCAGTCACAGCTAACAACACAATTGTATACAATGAATGGCATGACATGAAGCCATCCCGTATACAATTGACATGTGATCTGCTGTGATTGGTCACAGAGGTCACATGACACTGGCAACGGGCCAATGTAGTGATATGTCATCGGCTGTGCCCCGTGGACACAGCCAGTGACAGATTGCACGGCCGCGCGAGTGGCTGGTTTTTATAGGACGTCATATGATGCCCAGTCACAACAGCGAGTGTCCCTCCCGGCCATCAATCTGCTATAGTCCCGGGCGGGAAGGTGTTAAGCTCCTAGAAGCTGTTATTCGTATTTTTTTCTGCTCCTAGATGCTAGATAGTGTTAGCATACTGTATGTGGCCATGCATTCTACTTTTGACTATTAGCATTTTTTTAGCTTCAGCGTCTAGGAGCAAAAAAAAAATTTTTTTTGTAGAGGTTTTGGAGCATTTTTCCAGCAAAAAAAAAATGCTTAACGCTACTAAAACAGTCCTAGCAACTTTTTTCTAGCTGTTTTCTACATGTATTGTAAAAACACTAATAAAACGCTAACACTCCTAAATGCTACTAAATCACTAAAAATGTTATTAGGCTTCATGCTCACTAGTGTTTCTTTTAAGCTTGAAAAACACTGAATAAAAAACACTGGTAATAGTGTTTTTTTAGTAGCGTTTATAAGCAATTAGGAGCGTTAGTGCTTTATTAGCGATTTTACAGTACAGAGGGGAAAAAAAGGTAGAAAAAAATTATGCTATTAGGAGCATTTTGGTACCATAGCATTTACCGTTTTTTTTCTACTGGCCAAATGCTCCAAAAACTCCTTTTTCTGCTCCTAGATGCTGAAGCCCAATGTGCATAGACACATATGATAACACTAGCTTCTAGGAGCAGAAACAAAATGCTGATAATACCTTCTAGGAGCGTAAAAAAGTCTAGTGTGCATGGAGCCTTACTAGCGGTTTGAATCCAGCGATTTTATAGCATTTTTTGACAATTGTCACCAGAACAGGAATAGAGGAGAAACACTGGTGGCAACTAAGTGGTAATTTCTTTACTCTGTTGTAACTTTAGATACACTGTAAAAATATATCTAAATCGATAAAACAAAATTGTTATACATTGCAGATTACTGGTCACTAGATGTGGTGGTTGCGTTTGTTTTAATTTTTTTTCACTTATTTTTACCTAGTGATCCTGCAAATAGCACATTTTTTGTCTCTGGGTGGCAATGCTCACTCACTTCACTGTTTCTATGCAATGGTGTATTTAGGTTTCGTGCTGCCCTAGGAAACACAAAAATTGGCTTCCCCCCCATGGAGAGACCCTGACACTGACCAACACCCCCCTCCCCCACGAAGAGAGCCTGACATTGACCAACAACACCCCAGCCCCCCACCCGAGAGAGCCTTCCACTACCACCGCCCCCCATACACTGACAACCCCTCACCCCAGGAAGAGATAAGCTACTCACCTTCACAGCTCCGGACATCCCCAGGAACAAGAGTCAGGCTCTGCATACACCATCAAGCAGCCCACAGCCTCTCTCAGATCCCACCTGGTCCCCGTGCTGAGTGTGTCCCTTCTTCCATCCCCTCTTTCGAGGGGGGCACTGCCCCCCTGAAAAATGCTGCTGCCCCCCTGAAAAATGCCGTCCTAGGCAAATGCCTTGTTTGCCTCGTGGTAAATACACCCCTGTATCTATGGAGGGCATATTTTTGCATTAGCCTGCTTTCATGATTTTGGCTACAGGAAAAGTGCATTCACTACTCACTGTGAGCTCCCAGCACACTGACCAGGTTGTTGTGGGTGTTAAAAATGTGCGGTTTTAGCTGTGTTCTTTTTAGCACCCCCATCCACCCCCTTAAGCTGCAAAGGCAGCAGATAGGGGTGTTCACAAACCACGGTCATGACAACTTGCTTCCTGCCCAGGACAAAAATGATTGTTCCTTTCACGTTTGGTGAGTGCTACTACTGCCAACGACACACATGGGAATAAGATGCAGTAGTGGCACGTTGGTGTGGCATTTACGTGGTTAAAATAGGCAGTGTAGAGGAGTCATATCGTCTCCTCACCAACTGTTTGGTCTTTCTGAAAAACAATCTGAACACAGATCACTTTTTAGAGGCACGGCAGTTTAGAGGCACGTCTAAACTTGGCATTACAGTAACAGCTTTTTTCCCTTTTGGGATAACTATATGAATATAAGCTGACCATTGTAAGCATCGATGTCAATGTTAAATGGTTTGATCCAACCCTCTAACTGCCACTTTTGCTGGACAGTTTGGTCTGATATATTAGAATTAAAGTCTGAATTTACAAAACTGCAAACAGGCAGGCTGTTTATTGCAGAAGAGACATGCAATATTTAGAATGAACAGGTAATACAAATATGTTACAGGGGAACTTCAAAAGAACAAATATTCAATAGAGAATATAGGACTTTCAGGGTGCATGAACATGAATACCAAACATATTAAAAAGTTATATAATTTTTATATATTTTATATTTTTCTATGTGAAGGCGGACGGATTTAGGAGCCTAACCACGAAGGAAGGTGGATTTTGTGGAAGCTTTTTCTAATTTATGAGAGGGTAAGACTAAGGATGACAGATCGTTAAAGGTGCACACACGGTGGAGTGATTTTTGCACGAATTAGCACAATTTCTATAACGTGTTCTGCGTTTTGCTATGTTGGATATCATGCGTTGTATATGATGCACTATATGAGATTTGTATTTTTTCAAGGGCACTAAGTGGAGGAAGAGGATTTTTGGCACTTGTGGAAGAAGAATACTCATTAAGAAGATATTAGCACTACTGAGTGTTTTATATACAGAGATGCTGAATAAAAGTTGGACTGTTTGGACTTTCGGGGGAGAAAGTATACTTTGGTGTCAGGATTTTTTCATTTATTATATTTTAGTTTATTACTTTTGTGTCAACACATAATATCACACCGGTATATTTATTTATTTACAGATCTGTGCTTCAAAGTAACACAAATGGTAAATGATGGTGAATGTCTGCATTACGATAATAATAGCAGAAGCCAGCTTAGTAATTACACGAGAAGGGGCTCTCTGGAGTGTAAGCTGAGAGCAAGTCCATAGAAAAAGCTTTAATCTAATTAAATTCCAGGTATGTAATATCTCACTTTGTTAGGGTGAAAGGACCTGCCTGCAGTGAATAATAATATTAAGACTGTCAGTAATAAAGTAATGCTTGAGGTAATGGACTTCTGCCATGAACTCCGATTATTAGAACTCTATGAAATGTCATTTAAGCCTCTCATTGACGGCTGAGTGTAGAGTACCTGTCCCATAGGATAGAAAATCTGCTGCCATCTAGTCAAAGCAACACGGACTAGAATGACAGATATCAATGTACCATAGTGAGAAATGCCTGAACTCGATGGCAGAGCCAGAAGGGAAACTTTGCCGAGGACTCAAGAGTGAACAAAGCCCACATAGGGCAGAAAACACTGAAGTTCCCATAGAGTCTTGGAGTAAACAATATGCTGTAAAGAAGGCGGGTATAGAAGATTGGTAATCCAATCTTCAGGATAATATTATTCATATTGTGCCCAAAGTGGGACTGTAAGGGCATTTCCATGAGGTTCAAAACAACAGGTTCACTTTATGACCCCCTCCCTAACAGCATATGATTATCTTTCCTTCACTGGTATCAGTGGGATAATAATTTCTAATTCCATTGGTGTGTCAGGCAGAAAATAATGTACAAATGCTTTACATTGGTGTCAGTGCAAAACTATTTCTCCTTATGTTAGTGTTGGTGGTAGAGGAAAATAAGTCACTTTACACTGGTGTCAGTGGTAGACTAACTGGTGTGCCAGTGGTAAAATAATTCCTCTTACACTGTTGTCAGTTTGGAATTACCCTTACATTGGTTTCAGTGAGAAAATAATGCCCCTTACATTGGTGTCAGTGAGGAAATAATTCCCTTCATATTGATGTCAGGGAGGAAATAATTCTCCTAGTATTAGTGTCAGTGGGAAATATTCAGCTTTACATTGGTGTCAGTAGGAAAATAATGTCCTTTACATTGGTGTCAGTAGGAAAATAATGTCCTTTATATTGGTGGGAGTAGGAAAATAATGTCCTTTATATTGGTGGGAGTAGGAAAATAATTCCCCTTAAATTGGTATCAGTAGGAAATATTCACCTTTTATATTGATGTTAGTTGAAAAATGATTGCCTTTTATATTGATGTTACTTGAAAAATGATTTCCTTTTATATTGGTGTTAGTAGAAAACAAATTGCTCTTACATTAGTGTCAGTGGGAAAATAATTCCCTTTACATTGGTGTCAGTGGGCAAATAATACCCTTTATATTGGTGTCAGTGAAAAAATCCCCTTACATTGATTTCTGCAGGAAAATATTGACCTTTGCATTGATGCCAGTAGGAAATAATTCCCTTTTTAATGTTGTCAATGGAATTATAATGCATATATATAGAAAGTGCAGTGCTAAAAGAAATATGTATGGTGTGTATATATATATATATATATATATATATATATATATATATATATATACATATGCTTCCAAAAAAAATTATCAATATACCACAATAAAGTGTTAAAAACAATGAATAGATGAATAGTGACAGTTCGTGATAGTTGATCTATTCAGAGGTTGATGGTGACTTTTCCAATTCAGATCTAGATCTTTATTGAGACCTTTAGTATATCGACAATCTATTTCGAAAATCCACTTTGTCTCAGCCTGGGATACGGATCTTTTCTTATGGGTACCTCTCCAGTGAGATGAAATGTCTATTCCCACGAATTTTAGGGAAGTGGGATCTCTGTTGTGGTGTTGCCTATAATGCCTAGAGAGTGTGTGCTCTTTGAAGCCCTTTTAATTATTATATACGTGCTCCCTCAAACAGTCTCTTAATCTCCGCGTTGTACGTCCAATGAACTGTTTTTTACAGGGGCACTCTAAAAGATAAACCACATATCGACTATTGCAGGTAATAAGACTTTTAACGTCATAAGTCATACCTGTCGTATGAGATGCCAAAAATTGTGTTTTGGTTTTCCTAGTGTTCCTGCAACAGCAGATGACGTATCTATTGCAGGGGAAAAAGCCTTTTAGACCCTTGAAAAACGATATGGGTATAGGCGGGTCCGATACGTTAGGGGCTAGCTGATTTCTCAATGTATTAGCTTTCCTAGAAATCACCTCAGGTTTATCAGGTATAATGTGTGTCAGGACTGGATCAGCTTTTAGAACATTCCAATTCTTCTGTATAATATGCTTAATAGCCTTATGTTGAATCGAAAACATCGTGATAAATGGACAAAACATATTCTGTTCCCTTCTGGGGTTTGGTTTAAGTATCTCCTCTCTATTCATATTGGCTACTTGTTCCATGGAGTTGTTTAGTGTTACTCCCTCATAGCCAATTTCCATAAACCGTAATTTTAAGATGTTAGCTTTGTTACGTTAGGTGTCCAGGTCCGTACAGTTTCGTCTAATACGCATGAACTGGCCCTTTGGAATATTTGATAGCCAGCTCAGATGGTGACAGGGATATAGCTGTCCTGGTCCATTTCTTTAAAGTATGACTTAGTACGTATTCTTCTGTCAATATTCATCAGCGTAAGATCTAAGAAGTTGATTTCTAATGTGCTATAAGTGTAAGTCAGTTCTATGTTTAAATTATTGTTATTAAGCGTAATAAAAAAAATTGATTGAAGCCTGATCTTCCCCTTCCCGTATGAGGAAGATGTCATCTATTTATCGTCTATAAAAGCATAATTTAGGCCAATCTCTTGCAAAAATCATGTCCTGCACGCCGTGATGTCTATTTGCACATTTGGTCAGTAATAGTTTTTACTTGCTTTTATTTATATCTGAGTTATTTTACCACGTGGATTAATAAATACCAATTTTAAAACTACTACACTATGGACTATTTCTTGCTGGCTCTGCGGTGAGCCCCATATCCGTTCTACAGCCCGAGCATCATAAGCCTGTGACACCTGATACCACTCTAAGGATGACGCACGCCCTGATGTAAGCTGCCCAGTATCCTGTCCATTTCCCAAAGGGAGGTAACAGTCTGTCCGCTCTACACCCAGAGGAAGGAGAGTCCGCTAAATGGCCCAGCTCGTCCATCCCATCCCATGAGGGGGACCTCTGGTTTATTTATCACAGGCATATTGAAAATACACATCTGGTGAGTGCGCATTTTCACTATTTGTCATCAAACCACAGAATTGGAAAAGTCACCATCAACCTCTGAATAGTTCACCTATCACGAACTGTCACTATTCGTCTATTCATTGTTTTTTAACACTTTATTGTGGTATACTGATAAAAAAATTTTTGGAGCATATATATATATATATATATATATATATATATATATACCATACATATTTCTTTTAACGCTGCACCTTCTATATATACAGTCAGGTCCATAAATATTGGGACATGGACACAATTCTAACATTTTTGGCTCTATACACCACCACAATGGATTTGAAATGAAACGAACAAGATGTGCTTTAACTGCAGACTGTCAGCTTTAATTTGAGGGTATTTACATCCAAATCAGGTGAACGGTGTAGGATTTACAACAGTTTGCATATGTGCCTCCCACTTGTTAAGGGACCAAAAGTAATGGGACAATTGGCTTCTCAGCTGTTCCATGGCCAGGTGTGTGTTATTCCCTCATTATCCCAATTACAATGAGCACATAAAAGGTCCAGAGTTAATTTCAAGTGTGCTATTTGCATTTGGAATCTGTTGCTGTCAACTCTCAAGATGAGATCCAAAGAGCTGTCACTATCAGTGAAGCAAGCCATCATTAGGCTGAAAAAACAAAACAAACCCATCAGAGAGATAGCAAAAACATTAGGCGTGGCCAAAACAACTGTTTGGAACATTCTTAAAAAGAAGGAACGTGCCGGTGAGCTCAGCAACACCAAAAGACCGGGAAGACCATGGAAAACATCTGTGGTGGATGACCAAAGAATTCTTTCCCTGCTGAACAAAACACCCTTCACAACAGTTGGCCAGATCAAGAACACTCTCCAGGAGGTAGGTGTATGTGTGTCAAAGTCAACAATCAAGAGAAGACTTCACCAGAGTGAATACAGAGGGTTCACCACAAGATGGAAACCATTGGTGAGCCTCAAAAACAGGAAGGCCAGATTAGAGTTTGCCAAACGACATGTAAAAAAGCCTTCACAGTTCTGGAACAACATCCTATGGACAGATGAGACCAAGATCAACTTGTACCAGAGTGATGGGAAGAGAAGAGTATGGAGAAGGAAAGGAACTGCTCATGATCCTAAGCATACCACCTCATCAGTGAAGCATGGTGGTGGTAGTGTCATGGCGTGGGCATGTATGGCTGCCAATGGAACTGCTTCTCTTGTATTTATTGATGATGTGACTGCTGACAAAAGCAGCCGGATGAATTGTGAAGTGTTTCGGGAATATTATCTGCTCATATTCAGCCAAATGCTTCACAACTCATTGGACGCTTCACAGTGCAGATGGACAATGACCCAAAGCAGATTGCAAAAGCAATCAAAGAAGTGGAATGTTCTGCAATGGCCAAGTCCATCACCTGACCTGAATCCGATTGAGCATGCATTTCACTTGCTGAAGACAAAACTGAAGGGAAAATGCCCCAAGAACAAGCAGGAACTGAAGACAGTTGCAGTAGAGGCCTGGCAGAGCATCACCAGGGATGAAATCCAGCGTCTGGTGATGTCTATGCGTTCCACACTTCAGGCTGTCATTGACTGCCAAGGATTTGCAACCAAGTATTAAAAAGTGAAAGTTTGATTTATGATTATTATTCTGTCCCATTACTTTTGGTCCCTTAAAAAGTGGGAGGCACATATGCAAACTGTTGTAATTCCTACACCGTTCACCTGATTTGGATGTAAATACCCTCAAATTAAAGCTGACAGTCTGCAGTTAAAGCACATCTTGTTCGTTTCATTTCAAATCCATTGTGGTGGTGTATAGAGTCAAACATGTTAGAATTGTGACCTGACTGTATATGTATCTATAAGGTTTAGTTTTTGGTTACCTTGTGTGCTATAGCTGCTATTATCTGAAGCACTCACTCATTACATTTTCTTTATTTTAATGGAATTATAATGCCCTCCGCATTGGTGTCAGTGGAAAAAATTTTTTCTTACATTGGTGTCAATGAGAAAATAATACCCTTCACATTGGTGTCAGTAATAATAGCACTTATATTATTGTGAGTGAGAAAATGATTCCCCTTATATTAATGAATCACTGGGATAATGATGCCCACTGTACATATGCCGTACATTCTTGTCAGTGAGAGAATCAGAACTTAACACCATATGTGCAGAAAAACTGATGGAAACTGACAAGCAGAATTTACTTGCAGAGACATCAGTTTTCATGTGAGCTTCAAAGCGTTTTATACACATTGCAGTTTCCTGCGCAGAAAAAAATCTGCATGTGATACTAGTGTTGTGGTGCGAACAGGGTACATAGAGAACAATTGATTTAGTTGTGCCCAGGGGCGGACTGACCATTCGAGCACTCGGGCACTGCCCGAGGGCTCAGGGTCAGTAAGGGGCCCCATGAAATGCCCCTGGTACCTTTCATAGGCTTTTTTGGGTGTACTTTGAGTGTGGGCAAGGACACAGGGGCCCCATGATCCCCTATTGCCCGGTGGCCCCATGAGTTGTCAGTCCACCCCTGGTTGTGCCCTTGCAGAACACGTAAAGAAATACTGGGGGCTCTGCACCCTGGTGAGGACCAGTCCTTGATGTCCCTTACATTGTTTAAAGTGATATTCAGCCCTTTTTTTATACCATGTAAGATGCTAATGTTCAGGCATACAGGCATTGATTTACTAAAGGCCAAAAGGCTGTGCACTTTGCAAAGAATACCCGATCATGAGTAGGAAAAATTTTAAAAAACAGCATTTTGGCTTGCACATGATTGGATGATGGCAGTCAGCAGAGCTTCTCTAATTTACCAAGCTCTGGAGCAATTGCTCTTGCAGAGTGCAACTGCACTTTGCGAAGCACACACTCTTTTTGCCTGTAGTAAATCAACCCCAAGATGTCTACTCCTTCTATTTCTTCAATTATATCCCCCCTTCCAACCCGTCCCCCAATGTCTGACCTTGATTTCTGTTGTAAGGGTAGCTCCATGACTTGCAGGGTCCTATGGGGCCCCGATGGACCCACCCTTTCTTGTGTGCTACCAAGAACTATTGGCTGCTGTAAATACAGACAAGTGTAATAGACAAACTAGCCTCTGCACTTCTGATTGAAAACTTCTTGTAAGGGCTGTCGTTTCTTTTGTAAGGGTAGCTCCATAACTTGCAGGGTCCTATGGGGTCCTGATGGACCCACCGCTTCTTGTGTGCTGCCAAGAATTACTGGCTGCTGTAAATACAGACAAGTGTAATAGCCTCTGCACCTCTGATTGAAAACTTCTTGCAATGGCTGTCATGCGTGGTGGTGGTGTTTTGAATTATGGGACATATAGCCTCGAGTAAGGGGATCGTGACTGTAGCAATGAGACTAGAAGTTTGGGAAGGTGGTGCGGATGGACTCAGAGCCTCCGGCCATAATAGCTGTGAAAAGTAAGTGTTTCTGTACAATTTTGGAAGGAATACTTTTTTACGTTGTGTTACATTTATGAATACAGACATATAAAATATTTAGTTTTTGCACAATTATTCACGTGGTGATTATTGGATGATTGAAGTGATTTATTCTAATAAATTTTGTATATGAACTATTTTTTGCACGTGGTAATCACAAGAATGGACTGAATTATTTGGACTTTCATATTTGTCCATTAATTGAAAATTACTATTATTGATGTATGCATAAATATTTATTATTTTTTAAATATTATATAAAAAATAGAGCCTTTAGTATTACTTTTAAAGTAAGCTGTAAGAATAGAAGCAGTGGGGGCTGCCATTGCTGTTCTGATGGCGAATCTGAATTCTCATCCTGGGCTGAATTCACAGAAGCAGATCACATGTGGTAGTTAGGTGATCTGACACATTTTTCTTACATATCGCATAAAATGCTGAAAATGTCAATTCACTATCACCATTATGCGGTATTTACCTTAACAAGTAAAAACAGTAAAGATCACATACAAAGGCGTTAAAGTCAATTCACTAAAGGAAATAAATAAGTAAGTGCATGACCTAAATAAGTAGTGGTCCAGGCGTGAGGTATTTAACCACTTGCCCTCGAGAGGATTTACCCCCCTTCCTGCCCAGGCTAGTTTTTGCGTTACGGCACTGTGTTAATTTAACTGACAATTATGCGGTCACGCAACGCTGCACCCAGATGAAATTTATGTCCTTTTTTTTCCCCAAGAATTGAGCTTTCTTTCGGTGGTATTTGATCACCTGTGCGTTTTTTATTTTTTGCACTATAAGCAAAAAAGACTGAAAATTGTTAGAAAAAAACAATATTTTGGACTTTTTGCTATTAAACATGTCCAGTAAAAAAATTTAAAAAATCTAATTTTGTCATAAATTTAGGTCAAAATGTAATGGCGATGATCAACGACTTTTAGCGGGACTGCACCGGGAATTCTGACTCTGGGGGGAAACTAACTTGGTGTCACTGACATCCCCAGTGACACCAATACAGTGATCAGTGCTAAAAAACAGCACTGACACCGTACTAATGACACTGGGCAGGAAGGGCTTAATGTGAGGGGCGATCAAAGGGTTAACTGTGTGTAGGGAGTGTTTTACTAGGGGGTGGGGGGTGTGTGCTTCACTGTAGGCACAGTGCTCGGGATGGCTGTGCTATGCACAGCCATCCCGAGCAGTGTGCCTGAGCTGACAGATTAAACAAAACAGTCTTCATCCCTGTCAGTGATTGTCAGTAATCACCAGGTGCCGGCGGGTAATCAGCGGCCGGGACCCGGTGATTGACATCCCTACCCGGAAATGCAAAATCACATATATACATATATACGGGATTTTGCTCACCCGTGCCGTCGTGTAGCAGTATATCTGCTATACGGCGGCGGGTAAGCGGTTAAAAATATAATAGCCAATTTTGAGTAGTCTTTACCTTTTTGGATCATTTCTCTCAACAGTAATGCAAAGAAATCTAAATATGGAAATACACAGAATCATTGGATTTGATTTACTTAAAGTATAACTATAGGCAAAACTTTTTTTAAGTTTTGGATAAAGTGGAGATGGATTAGAACCCCTGTCCCCATTAGGGAGATTCAATCTCTCGATTTGTCCTGTTTACTTTTATCATTGAAAGTAAAAGAAAACCCCAAATTTGAGGCTGTCCCTATAAAAGTAATAAAGGGTAAATTTTCCAATGGGGACATTGGTTCTGGTGACCTGGGAGTCCCAAAAGGAATTCCTTTAATTTGTAGGGATTTCTCTCACTTCCTGCTTTGGTTCTGGGCTAGGAAGCAAAGGTATATTTCCACAATTGGACACAGATGACAAAAGAAATCTGACAGGGATTAAAACCCCTTCTTACTGTATCCAAAATGAAAAAAAAAAAGTTTTGCTTATAACTTTACTTTAAGGCAAATAGACTGTGCACTTTGCAAGTTGCTCCAGAGCTTAGTAAAGGAGGTAAAGCTTTACTTTACAAAGAATACCCAATCACATGCAAGGAAAAAAAATGCATTTTTGCTTGCACATGAGTGGATGATGGAAGTCAGGAGAACTTCCCCTAATTTACTAAGCTTTGGAGCAGGGGCGGACTGACCATTTGGAAACTCTGGCACTGCCCAAGGGCCCGGGGTCAGTAAGGGGCCCCATGAGATGCCCCTGGTACCTTTTTTATAGGCTTTTTTGAGTTTGGGCAAGGACACAGGGGCCCCATGATCCACTATTGCCCGGGGGCCCCATGAGTTGTCAGTCCGCCCCTGCTCTGGAGCAACTGCATATGCAAAGTGTTCAATCCATGTGTCTTAAGTAAATCCACCCCATTACATATAGTAAAATAATCTATTTTCTTCTGTCATTTTGCCAGATTTCAGAGACTTATTTTGTGTATATACAGGTGAAACTCAAAAAATTAGAATATCGTGCAAAAGTTCATTTATTTCAGTAATGCAACTTAAAAGGTGAAACTAATATATGAGATAGACTCATTACATGCAAAGCAAGATAATTCAAGCCGTGATTTGTCATAAGTGTGATGATTATGGCTTACAGCTCATGAAAACCCCAAATCCACCATCTCAGAAAATTAGAATATTGTGAAAAGGTGCAATATTCTAGGCTCAAAGTGTCCCACTCTAATCAGCTAATTAAGCCATAACACCTGCAAAGGGTTCCTGAACCTTTAAATGGTCTCTCAGTCTGGTTCAGTAAAAATCACAATCATGGGAAAGACTGCTGACCTGACAGTTGTGCAGAAAACCATCACTGACACCCTCCATAAGGAGGGAAAGCCTCAGAAGGTAATTGCAAAAGAAGTTGGATGTTCCCAAAGTGCTGTATCAAAGCACATTAATAGAAAGCTACGTGTAAGGGAAAAGTGTGGAAGAAAAAGGTGCACAAGCAGCAGGGATGACCGCAGCCTGGAGAGGATTGTCAGGAAAAGGCCATTCAAAAGTGTTGGGGACTTTCACAAGGAGTGGACTGAGGCTGGATTCAGTGCATCAAGGGCCACCATACACATGGGCTTCAAATGTCGTATTCCTCTTGTCAAACCGCTCCTGAACAACAAACAACGTCAGAAGCGTCTTACCTGGGCTAAAAAAAACCAGACCTGGTCTGTTGCTCAGTGGTCCAAAGTCCTCTTTTCTGATGAGAGCAACTTTTGCATCTCATTTGGAAACCAAGGATCCATAGTATGGAGGAAGAATGGAGAGGCACATACTGCAAGATGCTTGAAGTCCAGTGTGAAGTTTCCACAGTCTGTGTTGATTTGGGGAGCCATGTCATCTGCTGGTTTTGGTCCACTGTGCTTCATTAAGTCCAGGGGTCAACGCAACCGTCTACCAGGAGATTTTGGAGCACTTCATGCTTCCTTCCGCAGACGAGCTTTATGGGGATGCTGACTTCATTTTCCAGCAGGACTTGGCACCTGCCCACACTGCCAAAAGCACCACTTGGTTCAATGACCGTGGGATTACTGTGCCTGATTGGCCAGCAAACTCACCTGACCTGAACCTCATAGAGAATCTATGGGGCATTGCCAAGAGAAAGATGAGAGACATGAGACTGAACAATGCAGAAGAGCTGAAGGCCGCTATTGAAGCATCCTGGTCTTCCATAACACCTCAGCAGTGCCACAGGCTGATAGCTTCCATGCCACGCCGCATTGAGGCAGTAATTGCTGCAAAAGGGGCCCAAACCAAGTACTGAGTACATATGCATGCTTATACTTTTCAGAGGTCCGATATTGTTCTATGTACAATCCTTGTTTTATTGATTGCATGTAATCTAATTTTCTGAGATTGTGGATTTGGGGTTTTCATGAGCTGTAAGCCATAATCATCACAATTATGACAAATCACGGCTTGAACTATCTTGCTTTGCATGTAATGAGTCTATCTCATATATTAGTTTCACCTTTTAAGTTGCATTACTGAAATAAATGAACTTTTGCACGATATTCTAATGTTTCGAGTTTTACCTGTACAAGCATATACATCATTTGTTGCAAAAAGCCTCCCAATCACTCCAAACACAATACAATGTCCTTGCATATCACAATGGTCTAATCCTTTGTTGGTCTTATGTCATACAGTATATAGTATAGTATATACTTTTTCAAAATTATTGTTACAGATATCTTTTGCTCAAATGTTTGCAAGACAGAATCGGATTAGGAATAGACAAGTATTCTTACAAAGGTATGGAACTTGAGCTTTTAGGATAGTAGTGTCATCAATTTGAAGGTTTGACAGATGGATACCAGAGTGACACTTTTAAGAACAACAGAGAATGACAATTAATATTCTCTAACAAGACAGACATGTCTAAAGATATAGCAATGACCAGGGTTCCTCCAGAGATTACTAGGGGTTCCTTGAGCAATGAGCAATTTCTGCTTCTCAGATAAATTCCCAATGACATAATTGATCTTAAAAACTAAAAAAAAAAAATCTCAGATTATTTTATTCTCTGTCTTGTCTTAACTAAATGATTTGCATAGACATTGATTTTTATGTCTCTATCAAAATTTTGTTTATTTGGTTTTCAAGTCATAACATGTACAAAGTTGCTCGCGCAAGAGGACAAAACAATTGTACATAGTATCATTAAAACAAGCAAGAATGCGCATGGAATTTAAAAAATCCACAAAGTATGTGAGAGTCTAAACCGATATCAAACTGCAGGGTCAGGTAGGTTGCCTAAAGGCCAGAAGTCCTGCATTAGAGAAAGAAAGAAGAGAGAAGAAAGAAAAGATGTGAACAAGAGCGGAAAGGAGAAAAAGCAAAAAAGAAGGGGGGGGGGGGAGTAGTCTCTGCAAACTCAGCACCAACATAGGACATGTGTCACAGGTGGTCTAGACAGACCAAGTTTAAGGAGGGCAAAGAGTAAGTCACCCAAGGTTCCCAAACCTTAAGAAACTTGGAGTGGGGGTCATTCAAAATGCTAGTCATTTTCTCATTTACTATTAAGAAGGTCATGCGGTCCTTCGCTCCCTGAAACAGGATGGTCCGCTTAGCTGACAGAAACAGGTAAGAAGCCAACTTCTGTTGATATGAAAAAAGGTCCAGAATAGGGCAATGTAAAAGAGCCAATTTTGCATCTTTCCGTATTGTAAAATGAAAAAGAGCGTGTAACAGGCTGAAAACTCTGGACCAGACACCCGTCAGATGAGGACAAGACCACCATATATGCAGCACGTCCCCCTTTTGGTCACAGTTCCTGAAACATCTGTTACTGTATCCAAGGATCGTGTGGGCTAGTCTAGCACGCACCCAATACCAGCGTATGAGTACTTGATAGGCGTATTTCAAAATAGTTGTGTTAAAGAAGCAAGTTGCCACAGCTGACCAGGCTTTACTGCAATCCCCAGATCGATCTCAGTTGCCAGATCATGTTCCCATTGTGTGACATAAATGAGGGATGCCAAATGCAGTTGGGCATTAAGAGATGAATATAATGATCAGATAAGGCCCGGGGAACCTGGAGAATGCTGACAGTAATGTTCAAAACACGACTTACGTCGAGGTACATTAATGAGTCATAATCCAGTGTCTAAGTTGAAGATATCTGAAAAATTCTGGGAGAAGGGCATCATGAGTTTCCTGAAAGTAAGTCTGGAAAGGTGCTGGTCTTCAAAAAGTGTTTTACTTTAGTGTAGGCATGAGACGTCCACCAAGAGAAGGCGTGGGGTTGCTCCATGCGGGAGAAAGGGTGACATGAGATTTCCAGAGTAACACACCAAGACCCAGACGGTCAGGCTGTGTGACATTAGGGGGCTCAAGGCCGGTGGCTGCAATTTTGTGAGGAAACCATAATAATGCATTAATGGGGATCAATTCAGTTTGAAATTTCCAGAAGCACCCATAAGGGGATATCAGAGGTCGTATGAGACATAAACAAATGAGAAATCTGGGCTGCCAGATAATATTTTGTAACATTAGTAACCCCTAGCCCACCCTGTAACCTATGGGTGTATAGAGTAGCCCGAGGGACCCTGGGGCATTTACAGTATAAGCCCAAATGAAGCAAAGTATACTGATTTGTAAGAGGCTTGTTAAGTAAGTAAAAGCAGGGAACATGGACGAGCAAGGTTTGAAAGTAGTATAGCGCCTTGCGTAGAATAATCATTTTTATGGAATTTATATGACCTATCCAGGAGAGAGTGGGGTATTGGCAAGATTGCATAAGAGATGTTAAAGAGCGGAGTAGGAGGTAGTAATTGACCAGAAAAAGAGAGGTATAAGTGGGAGTAAGTCTGATCCCTAGATATTCCAGAGACAAAGCCCATTTGTAGGGGTAAAGAGACTGTACCCGTTGCAGAAGGGAGGGAAACATTCATTGCAAGCATTTTGGAGGGATTAGTTCGAAGCCTCGAGATTCAGAAAACTGTTGCAAAACCATGGGAAGGTTCAGGAGAGTGGTAATTGGATTTGTCAGTATTAAAAGCATATAGTACGCAAATAAATTTGCACTCCTGTACCTTTAAGAGGGGTGGGCTCCCTTTATGTCCACCTGCCCTTGGTCTATCCTTTAAATGCATGTGCCTCTAATATGGGGACTCTCACATTTGTAGACCACAGAATATCAGGGTGCCGTGATGTGGCTCTGTGGCTTACGTATGTATTTGCAAATGTGTGCTAACTAAACCCGTTTTTAATGCATACTGTTAGGCAGGTTAATTTGGTTGTTGGCAAGCTGGCTGGCGAGTTGATTTTTGAACCCTTTTTTTATTTTTCCTTTATTACTGACAGGGGGGGAAAGTACCTAGTAGGCAAGTGGTTAAACTCAGAAGTGCAAGACCCATGTAGGACAAACTGGTAACATAGGCAAGTGTCTACATTCAGTTCTGAGCTCGGCCAGGGAGGCTGAATCGAGGCTGAATCGAGAAGGCTTAACAGGCTTCCACCAAGCCAGAGGCACAACCAAGGTAAGACAGTAAGTGAGCAATGCATGATACCAACCAGGTTGAGAAAGAGGGGGAGAGGGGAAACAGAGGGAAAGAAGTGAAGTCCTGGAAGACTTAACCTGGATATAAAACAACATGGTAAATGATAAACAGCATCTGGCAAACCATATAACATATCTCAAAAGAAAAATGAAAAGCAACTATTGGTCAGGTAGACTAAATTTAGTTGGTGACAAAACATCCAAGCCTAGCCATGCATGATCATAGCATGTGGGTGTGCCCCTGGTAGGTGAAGGTCAGCTTAAAGGGGAAGCCCCAATTATATCTTATGTGGTGGTTCATTAAGGCGGAGGTGAAGGGCTTCATCTGTCTGCTCTTTTTTATAGTAGTTGGAGCAAGATCAATGAACAACTGGTAGCTATGACCTTGGAAACGTAGGTCCGTCCTGTCATGAGCTTCCACCAGGAGGGTTTCTTTGGTACAAAAAGTGAATTTTATAATTATGTCCATTCAGGTTTCTTCGGCCCTAATGCCCTGTAGATGTGGTAGAATTCTAGCCGCTCAATTGGTGTGGCGAGGAAAAGTTCCTGGAATAATGCAGTTGCAGTAATAATGCAGTAATCCATCTTTTCCTCTAGAGCATTGGCGTGGCCAACCAGGTTTCTGATTTCTTTTGTCAAGTGGGCAGAGAGTTTGCCTGTAGCAGCAGAAAGTTCGCTCTTCAGCATGGGCTTCAGCAGGAGCTCCACATCCACATGTGGGGGTTGTCGTTCCGGCAACGCCTCCAAGGCACTCTCTGCATCCAACAGCGAGCCTCCAGATAGCAGTAGTGGGGAGAGATCCATGCTCGAGGCTGGCGTTTCCGGTCCTCTGACTGGTGTATGTTCCCTGATGCCGAGGGAGCAGGGGCTATAGCGCTGGAGAAGCACACATGGTGTGACTTCCTCCCCATGGGGTACCTAGGGAGGTAAGGAGGAAGAGAACACACAAACAGAGCAAGAAAGAGCTCTCCAAGCCAAGCTGATGGCCGATGAGTCCGGGGGTGGAGGAGTAAAGTCTGCATGCAGTCATCTTGGTTTGCTGCTCACACACGCCCCCAACACCATTGATATCTTTAGCTATCTATAAGAAGGTAATTCTTCCCAGTGAACCCAAATGTAAGGAGCATTCTTCCTGCTGACCATCACACTAATGTATTAGGAGTTGTAGATATATTGTAGTAGTTTTTAGCAGGGGTTCCCTGAGACTGGAAAGTTATTTCAAGGGTTCCTCTGTGTTGAAAAAGTGGAGAAAGGCTTATTTAAAGTGTAACTAAAGGCAAAACTTTCTTTTTCATTTTGAATAGAGTAATGGAGGGTTAGAACCCCTGTCCATTGTTTTTTTGCCAAGTGCCTCCTATTGGAGAGATTTACCCACTGTTAGTGTTCGATCTCAACCCAAAATGTGGGAATTTCTATTCCTTTCACTTTCAGTGATAAGGAGAAACAGTAACAATAGAGAAAGTGATCTCCCTAATGGGTGCACCGACAGCAGTAAAAACTGTAGAAGAAAGGTGGCTGGAATACTATTTAAAGGGAAGTTGCTTTCACAGGACACATGTGGTGTATCAAAAACAACGAAGTTAAATTAAAGTAGAACTATAGGCAAAACTATTTTTTCATTTTGGATAGAGTAAGTTAGGGTTGCAACCCCTGTCTGCTTCTTTTTTAGGCTTTAACCATTTGCCGCCCACCCTATGGCCGAATGGCGGGCGGCAAATGTCATCAGCGTTCCGGTGGATGCCATATGGCGTCCTCCCGCACATGCGCAGATTGCGCTCCTGCAGAGCGGCACAGCGGCGCGATCAGTCACCGGCCATGTACCTTGGACACGGCTGATGACAGATCTGAGTATCAGCCCCGTTGCCGGTACCATGTGACCTGCTGTGACCAATCACAGCAGGTCACACGACAGTTGTATACAATGGATGGCTTCATTCATGCCATCCATTGTATACTAGTGTCTAGCTGTGAATGGTCACAGCTAATCACATGCACATGTCATGTGATTAGCTGTGGCCAAATCACAGCTAAGCACAAAAAAAAACCCCAAAAAAACCCCTGAATGAATGGATGTCATTCAGGTAAATGCTTGCTTATAGCAAAGTAATTCTTTGCTATAAGCAAATTGTGTAAAAAAAAAAAAAAATCCTGATCACTTCCCCAAAGTAGTACAATGTTACTATGGTAACATTGTACTACTTTGGTCATAGTGAAATATGAAAAGAAAATCTTAAAAAAAAGAAAAAATGTAATAAAAAATAATAATAAAAAAAAAAAAATATATATATATATATATATATATATTTTTCATACTGTCACCAGTCAGTGTCCCTGATTACCGCCATGCCAGTTATATGATGATGCTGTACTGCACTGGTGACAATATGTAAAAAAAAAATAGTGAAACAAATTTTTTACATTTTTTAATTTTCCGAAAAAGTATGACAAAAAAAATACAACTTCAAAAAACTCGCCATGCCTCTTATGAAGTACGTCGGACTGTCTACTTTCAAAAAGGGATCATTTGGGGGATATCTGTACTTTTCTGACATTCTTGGACCTCAAGAAATTAGATTGGCTGTCAGTACTTCAGGATTGATCAATATTCAGATCTATACCATAGTTTGTGAACTCTATAACTTTCCTACAAACTAAAAAATACATCCTAATTTGGGTTATTTTCACCAAAGACATGTAGCAGAATACATCTTGGCCTAAATTTATGAAGAACAATTATTTATTTGCAACTTTTATAACAGAAACAAAGAAAAGATTTATTTTTTTCAAAATTTTTGGTCTTTTTTTGTTAATTTAGCAAAAAATAAAAACCCCAGTGGTAATTAAACCAAAAGAAAGCTCTAGTTGTGTGAAGAAAATGATAACATTTTAGTTTGGGTACAATGTTGTATGACCGCGCAATTGTCATTCAAAGTGTGAGAGCGCTGAAACCTGAAAACTGGCCTGGGCAGGAAGGTGTAAAATTGCCCGGTATTGAAATGGTTAAATTGTATTCTTAAGTGGAAAACAAGTAATAAATGTGAACATCAAAAAGTGTAATTAGGTTAACAGATTGCAAATAATTCACTGTATTTACTAAAAACACTACAGTTTCACTTTAATACAGTATTTGCCCTGTATCAACACTTTATAAAAATAATAATAGTTTGTATTCATTAGACTTCTGTTACGCCAGCTCAGCCTTGTTCTACATAATATCAGATAGCAAATAACACTTAACTATGTATTAATAAGTGCACAGCCGGGCCATTAAACTGCAGCAGAGGATGGAGCTGTGAATCCCCATTAGTATGTGCATACTTACACAGACGACTTTCCAGACACCAGCTACCAGACAGCTCATGAATATTTGATCTATCATTCCATAAGCATGAAAATCATTCTCAATCTTTAGTTTAAATAAAGGGAAAACTTTTCAGCTTTTTGCCCCTGATGTTGCAAATGAGACTACAAGTAATTTGTGGTTGTCAAACCGAAAGTCGAGATTGTTTTTAAGAGGGTCACAGGGGCATGAACAGGAATTTAGAAGCAATGTTTCAAATGTAGGATTTTAGCAATTTCCCAATTTCCTTTTTGTAGTTTTTCCATAATATGTAGGTAGCTGAGATATGCTGAGAATTCTAACAGGTTGTTTAATAAATATTTAAAACTGAACTCCAGACACAAAAACTTCTGTTCAAATAATTTCCTCAGTAGCAGCAAAAGATATAAGTACACTTTTTGAGACGCAAATCCCTTTGCAAACCCAGTTATCACCTTGTAAAAGTAGTGGTGACATCATCGCTGTGCGGTACATAGCCTGGGCAGAGAGCAGGGCTGTGGGAGGGGCTCAGCAGGCACCACCCACTACAGGCTGGCTGCAGAAAACTACAGGAGGAACAGAGAAAAGACCAGTCACCCTGCACAAAGAGCGAGAGCAGCCATGACTGGTCTTTATGAAAAGAAGCTTCTGCTAAGGGGACAGGACAACTGCACCGCATCAAAGGGATGATAGACAGGGCAATGTACCGTCAAATCTTGGGTGAGAACCTTCTTCCCTTAGCCGGGGCATTGAAAATGGGTCGTGGATGGGTGTTCCAGCATGACAATGACCCAAAACACAGGGCCAAGGCAACAAAGGTGTGGCTCAAAAAGAAGCACATTAAGGTCCTGGAGTGGCCTAGCCAGTCTCCAGACCTTAATCCGATTGAAAATCTGTGGAGGGAGCTGAAAGTTCGAGTTGCCAAACGTCAGCCACCAAACCTTAAGGACTTGGAGAGGATCTGCCAAGTGGAGTGGGCCAAAATCCCTCCTGAGATGTGTGCAAACCTGGTGGCCAACTACAGGAAACATCTGACCTCTGTGATTGCCAACAAGGGATTTGTCACCAAGTACTAAGCCATGTTTTGTGAAGGGGAGCAAATTCTTATTTCCCTCATGAACATGCAAATCAGTGCATAATTTGTTAGACATGCATTTCTGCTGAATTTTTTGTTGCTATTCTGTCTCTCAGTGTTACACTACACCTACCATTCGATTTTTAGACAGATCATTTCTTTGTGAGTGGGCAAACATTCAAAATCAGCAGGGGATCAAATACTTATTTCCTGCACTGTATGCATACAGTTTAATCTGTGGTTTTTATTGTGAAATGTGGCTTCTTCTAATTGTTCTCAATGAGCAATTACAGCAATTACATGCAAGTGGCAGCAAATAGCTGAGGGATCTGTCCGCTTCCCATTGCTTTCAATGGGGCTGGGAACTAATCGCAGGGAACCTCCTCTGGATCCCCCACATGTAATCACTAACAGCCCCATTCACAATGGTGAATAGGGCTTTAAATGGACTTTTTGTTAAGTCATGAACCCCTTTAAGAACCTGATGAAAGCTATGGACACCTTCCATAAACACAACTTTGCAAGCAATGAATATACTGTATAGGGGGATTAATCGATTCAATAACGGATGCACCCATTGATTGTTATGGAGGATTCATTGGGCTACCAGCTGTGCATGCATGCATGTTTTAGAACCTTTAACACCCTAAAGGTAAGGGTCATAAAGTGAATATCTGAGCAAAATAACAAACATATTCAGCACATCGCTCCAATACATTACATTTAGCAATATTAAAAATACTGCAAAAGCAGAAAAATACATGTCGTTCATGCCAGAATTCCAGTGCATTTGCAAATTCCTCCACTGAACTGAAATCTTAGCAGTGTTATCAGCCTTGCCCAGTTTACAGTCCGTGGACTACAGAACTCCTCCCTTGGAGATGAGGGTGGGGTGCTGTTCTGTATTTCTTCACGCTTTTTTGTCCTAGGATGACAACTCTGCTTCTCTATATACAATAATGTAAGATGTGGTACAGTGCTATGGTGGGGCCATCATCTCTATATTGAACAGTCAATAGAATACCCTCTATATATGGGACTATAAGCGGCACAAAGAAATGTGTAAACAGTGAAAAACAATGTAAAGAACTTTATTGATCCAAAGCTTAAAATGTACATGAACAGAAAAACATTGAGCAACTACAAGGTACGCTCAGAGATCTCACAATCATTATATCAAACAGAGAGACTTGATAATGTGAGTCTAATGTGGAGCACACTAGAAGTGTGCAACTGGCAGGATCACCAGGTAAAAAAAAAAAGAAAACTAATGCAGCTACCACTTTTTTTGTGTGTATTGATCTAGTATATATGTATAAATACACTCACCGGCATCTTTGTTAGGTACACCTGTTCAATTGCTGGGTAACACAAATGGCTAATCAGCCAATCACATGGCAGCAACTCAATGCATTTAGGCATCTAGGTGTGGTGAAGATGATTTGCTAAAGTTCAAACAGAGCATCAGAATGGGGAAGAAAGGGGATTTAAGTGACTTTGAACGTGGCATGGTGTTGGTGCCAGACAGGCTGGTCTTAGTATTTTGAAAACTGCTGATCTAATAGGATTTTCACACACAACCATCTCTAGGGTTTACAGAGAATGGTCCGAAAAAGAGAAAACATCCAGTGAGCGTCAGTTGTGTGGACGAAAATGCCTTGTTGATGTCAGAGGAGAATGGGCTTCCGATTTCAGCTGCGACATTCAGATGGTAGGGTCAAAATTTGTAGTAAACAACATGAAAGCATGGATCCATCCTGCCTTGTATCAGCGGTTCAGGCTGCTGGTGGTGTAATGGTGTGGGGGATTTTTTTTTGGCACTAGCAATGTGTACCTAATAAAGTGGCTGGTGAGTGAATATATGGCACAATTTGTTTATAGGACCTGTGTTCCTCTTCTTTTCTCCATTTTATGTATATTGTGTGTACTCCTGTGCATTCTACTGTCCCCCTGTTATTTTTTTAGGTGTGTGATGCACTGGTTTTTGGTGTTCTTCATGACTATTGTGATCCTTTACCATCTGTGCCTGGATGCCTTTCTGTTGTTTCTGTGGGTCCTATGTGCCTCTTTCCCACAGCTCCAAAGGAAAACACCCTGTGGGGGTATCATCCAAAGGTGCTATGGTTTTAGGGCCGGTAGAAACGCAGTCCGGATGCATTTCTGAATGCACGTTTTTGATGCGTTCTGGTGCACTTGGGTGTCTTCCAGTGTGTTTTTTTCCTCCGTCTTAAATAGGGAGATGTGTGTTCCGGTGCATCTAGGTGCATTCCAGTGCATTTTTTTATGCAGTTTGCTGTGTTCCAGTACAGTTCAGTGCAGAAAATGCCACATGTTCTACTTTTTTTTCTGCACTGGAATACACTGGAACTGACCACACTGGTGTGAACTAGGCCATTGGTACCCATATAACCCACTCTCCATTGTAATGCAGAAAAAAAAAAACGCACAGGACTGCATCTGGTGTGAACTGGCCTTTAATTAGTGCTGTGTAGTAAGTGTTTGGCTTTTACAGCCGCTTTGTAGAGATAATTTTTATCTATCCCTTAAGCTGGCATTCTCTGCACATTGTCTTTCACATTGTGTAAATTTCTAATTTTAGTGGGTTTTTTTTTAATTTATAGATACCCTGTCAGTAGCATTCACTCCTGATAAAGTGAATGAGTATTTGTGGAACACATTGAGATTGATGGTGCTTTTTTTTTTGTATTGTGTCTTATTTGCAGTGTCTGTAAAATTCTGGTATGGACACTGTGACAGACCCAACCGGGACAGGGGCCTTTGGAGGGGACTAGGGGCTAGCCTTCTACCCATTGATTATGGCCCATGGAGGAGAGCAGGGATTTTGTCTGCTTCTGGTCAGAGCATGTAAAAGAGCTCAGTCCAGCCTCTGATCCCATGGAGAGAGCAGATCGTATTCTAGTGAATGACAAAAAACGTGATGAATGCTGAGAGCGAGGCTTGGATTAACTCTCTGAATAAAGACAATAAAGCTTCCCTTCTGGAGTGGATGGAAAAGTGGAATATTAATCTTGTACATGTTAATGGCCAGTGGAAATATGGTAGTGCTCTTGCAGACTGGGTTGGAGAAGCTTCTCCACTTGGGGCAGAAATATTAATCAACAATCTCCCTCAAGAAATCTATGAAGATACTTTAAGTCAACTATTTCAGACTGCTGGAATATTGTATGAGTTTTGTCTTATGATTACTTTTTTAGTGGACAGATTACACAAGTGAAAGCCAAACTCCTGAAAGACAGCATGTGTAATGTACTTTGTGTATTCAGGGTTGTGGTTGCCAGACTGACTGGGGTGGGCTACCTTACTGGTCTGGGTGCCTGGCTGTTAATTAGCTCACTATTTAATTAGTTTATTGTTAACTGCTAGCTGTTCATTAGTTGTACTAATGATATTACTGTGTGAAGGTTGCATTGTTTAGGATAATGTGATCAAGCGTTTACCTGATTTTGTGTGGTATAAATTTTGTGTGAATTTTCAATAAAGTTCAGTTCCTGTTTGCACTCCCCTCTGATGATGTGCAGGAGCACGAAAGGCCTTAGGAGGAGCCAGCAGAGCGTGACATTCAGCCGCCTGGAGCCACGAGGAGGCCCGGCGGCCATCTTACTTTTGGGTCAGTTACACTCCCATTCATTGTTCACTGTCACAGTGTTTCTGCCCTGTTTTTTAAGTTCAAAAAATTTTTTGGAATAAACGTTTTTGCTTTTTACATACTACACTATGAGGTGTTTTTTGGCTCCTATCTGGAGCTAACATATTTCAGGTAATTCCATTTCTCATCTTCACCACCGGAGGGAGTCCCTTACTTATCATTCACCCAGTCTTAAGGGGATTTCTGGATCTGGAAGTTGTCCATTACACTGAGATCATCTGTTCCTGGATGGCTATCTATTGTCCCCGTATGATGGATTTCCAGTGGTCATACTACACATGCGCTTTTATATAGCGCGTCCGGTGAGTGCGCAATTTTACTGTTGGATCCTGGTTCTTTTCACTTCATGCAAGATCCTGCGTTTTATTTGGACATTATTATTTATTTGGACATTATTATTTATTTGATATATTCATCTGATATTTATTTTTGCTTATTATATTTGTGTTTTAGTTCATTTGAGACACATATTTATTAGCGCCGCACTTCTTATATTCTTCTGTTTGCACCTAAGCTTGTGTTGTTTAGTTCTTGGGTGCAATTCCCAGGTACAATACTTTGGTCCTGTGTTCCAGCGGCGAGGAGGCAGCTCTCCGATGGAAGCACCCAGGTGGGGTGCCAGGGGGTCCATCAAAAACACTGTTAAAAAATATGAGACCTTGTATTAACATAACATAAAGGATTGATATTTTTATATAATAGTTTTTGTTGGTGGTTTGAGGTACCTCAAAGTGATACTAAACACACTGTTTAATTTACATGATCCCTTCTCTTTCTGTAGATGGATGATGGTGCAATATTTACTTTTATTAAAAAAAATAATCTAGGTACCCTTTTACCTAATTGATCTACAGCTGTCACATGACCCACTTCTTTTCCAGCCTGTCTGCAGGGAAACAGTGGCTGGAGGAGCTTATAGTCTTCTGCTACTGGTCACATACTAAAATTGAAAAAAAAAAAAACAACCTTTGGAATACAGAGTAAAAATAAATAATTAATATCAATAAACTATTTTAAATTGTTACACAAATATATATTTAAAATCATATCATTATTTTTTGGCAATAACATGGTGTGGGAGATTTCTGCCAGTCACAGGCGGTGTCACAACCCTTCAGTCTTTGTCTTAGAATAACAGGGAGGTGAAACCTCCATCAATTAAGATGTAATATCCCACCCCCCATTGTGTTTAGCTGGTTTGTGAGCATGGAGGAGGAGCGAGGGTGGGGGCTGCTATTTACCACTATGCATACGCCCACCTGTGTGACTCTATAGTCACATGGACTGTTGAGATGTGATAGGGAAGAAATGCTCAGCATAGAAACTCACTGAAAACTGGGCATGTGCAGTAGCTGCAAACACTGCTCTGCAAAATCCCCAACTGAATTGAGGACATGGATAGGAGGGGGAGATAGAGAACAGCATGATCAACCAGGTTTTTTTTTGCAGAATACAGAAAATGAATCCCATAGTGACTGAGTATGCACGGCATGTAATACAGCATTTATTGATACAGTAATACCTCGGTTTAAGAATTTAATTTGTTCTGCAGGACTTTTCTTATAGCGAAAAATTCTTAAACCGAAACGCCGTTTCCCATAGGAATGCATTGAAAACCAATTAATCTGTTCCAGAGATCAGAAAAAAGCAAACACTAATAAATACCGCATGAGTTATTTTATCAAGTCATGAGGCATTTTAGTAGTGACAACCATGTGTTAATATTTCACTGTCAGCGGGGTTCCCCACTGACAGCTGAATGTAAAAGAATTGCTGGCAATTAAAAAAAATAATTTAAAAAAACTGCGTGGGGTCCCTCTTCCTATCCATACCAAGCCCTTCGTGTCTGGTATGGATTTTGAGGGGAACTCCCACGCCAAAATTTAAAACAAAATGGCGTGGGGGTCCTCCCCAAAATCCATACCAGACCCTTTTCAGAGCATGCAGCCTGGAAGGTCAGGAAAAGGGGGGGGCAAACAATGTTTCTTTTTTAGTTTCTTAAAAGAAACAACATTTCCATTAACTTTGGGGAAAGTGACAGCTAATTCTGTGAGCTATAGTGAAGAAATTGC
Source organism: Staurois parvus (assembly GCF_062004578.1). Lineage (NCBI taxonomy): Eukaryota > Metazoa > Chordata > Amphibia > Anura > Ranidae > Staurois > Staurois parvus. Next base: position 2,664,476 of record NW_028317848.1, on the reverse strand, counting down.
ATTTAAAAATCAGCACTGACATACACTTCGTATTGCGAAAAAAATTCATACAAAATTTGTAAACCGAGGCATTATTTTCAGTGGATTTTCATTTGTAAACCGAAAATTACTTTAACCGAGGCATTCTTAAACCGAGGTATTACTGTAGTTTTGTATGTGGGTTTAATGACAATTTAAACTCCCATGGGCACTTTGGTAGTTTAGTAGTTTTGTTCTAGAATGCAGCCAAAACATCTAAAGACTGGTAAACTGCAATATATTAAATGTTTGGGGTTTGGAGATACTTCATAAACCTTATTTGTCTCCACAGTTGGACTTAATTGGATATCTTACTCCACATTTGGTAGACATGTCCACCTAGCCAAAAGATTCTGGCCTAAAGTATACCAAATATTGTATACACTATTTGGATACAACATACCATATACTTAAAAACCCTATGAAGTCTCATTAAATCAAAGCCAGATGCAAAACCACTTCAAATTACCGAACTGCTCACTGCTGCAACACAGAAGATTATGAAATCCTGGAAAACCGAAAGTGTAGAAATATCCAGAATCAAAGTAAGAGTCTTTCTTACCTTGATCACCAAAACACTGCCTAAACTCCTGGGCATTATATCCACGTTCAAAAGTGATGGGAACTATACATTAGCCATTTTCTATGACAAGGCTTTGACAATTGCCTTCTGCCGCTTTGACAATTGCCTCCTGCCACATTATAGCTGCATAAGGTAATTAATGAATATGCCAACCCACCTCAGCCATTTCACCTCTCTGATTTTCTCCCTATCACACACCTCCAGGTACGCTGTCACCTAAAGGAGATCTATGCTCACAGCTTACACTTTCATTTTATAAAATTTATTACATCAGCATTGTAATAACTATACAAATAATAGATATTATTGACAATCCTGTATAAGTTTTCATGAAGAATCTCCTTCCATGCTATTGCTGCCTGTCTGCTGGCTATCTCTTTCCACAATATCCTGGACTCCTTGCATGCTTTGCAGCTTTTCCTCTGCTGTTTACCTTTAGTTTCTAAGGACTACATATCCCATGGTACCTTGCTGCCTGGAAACAGTGATTTCTGTACTGACTTCGCCTCCTGAAACTCCTCCTCTCAGCCCCTCTGTAGTTCAGAAGGCAGACTCTATAAATTGTGTGACACAGCAGTGCCTAGTCACAGTGCATAGTAAATACTTGTCACAGAATTCAAAGGGGTAAATGTGTGAGGACCTTCACAAAGCATGTTTACAAACTTCAAGATTGTTAAGAGTAATAGAAGTAGGCTAGAAATAATTGAAATATAATGTGGAAATGGAAATAGAATTTTACATTTTGACTTTAGAAACGTTTAAATGCTAGCAACAGATTTTGCCTGTAGTATCAATTTAATTTCATGCTCTTGGTTGGGTACACTAATTATTATATAAAAAGATACAAGTGCTACAATTTATAGAATACAACTGAATAGCAAGTAACTAAAATCAACCGGTCGTGACCTATTTGTATAACAATGTTGTGATAAAGTAGCTTGATGGAAGCTTTGTGTTAAATTATTGCTATGTGGCAGTAGCACAGCATACACTACAAATTGCCCAATTTAATCTGAAAACCCTTTTTTAAATCGTGATCTCCCCCAGGCATCATAGGGCTCTTAACATCACATAACCTTCTTTGAGCATTTAAAAAGCTGTCCAGCTAATAGGTTTCCTCCAGATCAATATCTGTTTGATTTCCCAAAAGGAAAAAAAAATATACTGGTGATGAATAAAAGATCAAACCACAGAACGGAAGTTTCCGCTGCTCTGATTGATTATATCCATGTACACAGAGGGACAATGAGAAACAGACCCAGCAGACCATATAGAATTTCTATTTGACAAGGTAGAATGTTGTTTTATTGCAGAATTACAGGTAAATAACACAGTGTAATAACTGATCTGCAGATGTTTTAAGGACTAACAGAAAACTGCGAAACAAATTTTCTGGCTTGCCTTATTTGTATGTCAGGTTAAAATAGAAAGAAACACATCTAGTACACCTCTTCAATAATTGCATATTTTCTCAACTTTAAAAATTCTGCAAGTACAACGTACAGAAAAAGACTCAATGCCTTTGTATCTCTGAAATCCCATATAGTGATATCAACCCTGCTGCAGGACTTCAGAACTCCACCTATCCCCACCCCTCTCTGGCCCTCTCCAAATGCCTACTACTTCTTTCCCAGCAAACCAATGGTGCCTTATTGATGAAGTATGCACCACTCCTAACATGGACGATCAGCCTGTCACTTCCACCAGTGCCTTGGGTCCTACAGGGCTCCCAAGGCCTTAAAACCGTTTCTGTATGAAGAATGGAAGCATTCTGATCAGGTTTATTACTTTTTTAATATATTTATAAACGATATAGGGTCTAGGATTAAAAATCCCATTTCAGTCTTTGCAGATGACACCAAGCTGTGCAGTGGAATAACGTCCTTACAGGAAGTCTTCAACTTACATGCCGACCTCAATGCACTGTTTAATTGGGCAACTATGTGGCAAATGAGGTTTAATGTTGATAAATGTAAAGTTATGCACTTGGGGGCTAAGAATATGCATACATCATATTATACTGGGGGGGGGGTACAACTGGGGGAATCAATGGTGGAGAAGGATCTGAGAGTTCTGGTAGACCACAAGCTCAGTAATGGAATGCAATGCCAAGCTGTGGTTTCTAAAGCGAGCAAAATCATCTCTTGTATTAAAAGAGGTATAGACTCCAGAGAGAGAGATATCATATTACCCCGGTACAAATCATTAGTAATACCTCATCTGGAATATGCAGTTCAGTTTTGGGCACCAATTCACAAAAGAACATTGGGGAACTGGAGAAAGTACAGAGAAGGGCAACCAAACTGATAAGAGGCATGGAGGAGCTCAACTATGAGGAAAGATGAGAGGAACTGAATGTATTCTCTCTTGAGAAGAGGAGATTAAGGGGGGATATGATCAACATGTATAAATACATCAGGGGTTCATATAGTGAACTCGGTGTAGAGTTATTCACCCTGAGGTCATCAGAGAGGACAAGTGGGCACTCTTTATGCCTGGAGGAAAAGAAATTTAATCTCAAAATACGGAAAGGTTTCTTCACAGTAAGAGCTGTGAAAATGTGGAATAGACTCCCTCAAGAGTTGCCTCTGGCCAGCTCAGTGGATTGCTTTAAAAAAGGCCTGGATTCTTTCCTAGATACACAGAATATAACTGGATATAACCTTTATAGGTAAAGTTGATCCACGGAATATCCGATTGCCTCTCATGGGATCAGGAAGGAATCATGCTTTGCTGAGTTTTTTGCCTTCATCTGGATCAACTATGGATGTAGGATTATAACTTTTTTTTTTTAATGTTTAAACTGAATGGACTTTTGTCTTTTTTCAGCCAGACTATGTAACAATGTTTTTACTCCTCCCAAAAGCTTTGTGCCCCTGTACCCACTTAGAGAGGGAGGAGTGTGTCACCAAGTGGTATGTCCCTACTGTGGATCGAGCTATTTCTCCCCTTAACAAGGCAACTACTATATCTGTAGACAATGCTCTTATCTTTAGAAAACTCAACGATCAGAGGATAGAAGCTCTTTTTAGAGCCATGCTCTTTTTAGAATGCCCTGCTTTACTTCTGGTTCTGGCTGTATTTCTACTCTACTCAAACCATGGCTGAATGGTTCAGATCCCTTAAAAAGAATTTGTCCAATGCTGACATTGACCCATAGATCATTGGTCAACTAAATCAGATGTCCCTGGCTCTGAACTTTGGCTGTGTGAAGGGCTTTTTGGTTCAAGTGCTGAACTGTGGAATGCATTTGCAAGAAACATTTGCTGTGCATGGTCTTTGAGGAAAAATGTCTCTTCAGATCAACTCTGGATGGTAAGCTTAACCTGGCAGTCAAAGTCTGCCAACGCCACAGACAAACCCTCCTTGGCAAGAAGGTGCAACCTTACTTTCCAGTAGCAGGTCTGTTGAGCTTTGTAGCTTCTTGGAAAACTTGCATACTCAATGCCTGGGTGCAAGAGCTGGTGACCAGGGTTACAAGCATGAGTTTGCTCCACCTGCCTCTTCCCAACTTTCTAACCTGAAATCTCCCTGTGCCCACTCAGTGCCTTGCCGATTTTCAGTGGGTGCTCTATGAACTCTCAGAACAAGTGATCATTGCTTCAATCCCTTCTCAGTGTTTCTATCCTAGATGGGGCATTCTCCCTAACCTAACCTCAGACTCTCCAGAACAGGTTCATGCACTCTAGTCCAGGAGCTTTCAAACTCTCCGCTTCTGCATGAGAGTTTTGAGGCTAATGGTTGTCTCCAGTTCAGTGTTCTGGAAAATCATGATGCCAGTTTATTGGGTTGGTTGGGAGTTCTGGGCACTCTGTCAGTACAAGGAACTTGGTTGTAATCAAATCTCATCTCCCAATAAGTATTCTAGAGCTGCTTTCATTTTGGCTGTTTCTTCAGAATTGGACTTACCTTTTGGCAGGTCATCTAATTCATATCCAGCAGGACGACCCCATGGTGTTGGCATATATATTAATCCCCGTGCTTCTCATTCATTGGCTTTAAACTACATGGCTGTTAAAGCCCAGGCTGTAAGCAACAGATATATCTCTGAGTCTGTTATTCTTACACTGCTCAAGTTTGTGAACTCTACTTCCCAAAAGATCTATTTAATTGGTTGTGCGCCCAAGGGCTCTCACCCCAGGAATTTCTCTGTGGGACAGATCCTTTCTTTCCTGTGGTTGAGTCTGGACCAGCTTGGGTCCTCATTGCCATGAAGGGTCAGAACCCCAAAAATCTTTAACATCCCAATTTCTGATCAAAACTTTTGTGCAGGGTGGTTTCCCATTTGGTTCCCCTGTTTAAGTCCTGCTTGCATCTGTGGTATTTGAATTTTATCCTCTTACTGCTTCAGAATCTCCAGTGTAGACCTCTATACACATTCCTGTTCTGGCAGGTGAGGTAGTTTTTCTTGCAAACATTACCTTGGCTAGACAAGTGTCTGAACTGCCAGCCTTCCATTGCAAGGAGCACTTTTTAGTCCTGAATAAGGACAAAGTGGTGTTGTAGCCTAAAATGGTCTCTGCCTTCCACTGTAACTAGGATATAGTCCCTGTGTCTGGCTTAAGTTTATCAAAAGGAAATCTACCCTTGTCTGAATGTGATCCAGGTTGTAGGAGTTTAATTCTTAGAATCAGTCTTCCCTTAACCACCTTCCGCCCGCCCTATAGTACAATGACGGGCGCAAGGTGCTTCTCTCGTTCCGATAGGATGTCATATGACGTCCTACCATTCTCACTACGCATGCGCGGCTCAGGGAGCGCGCAGAGCGGCGATCGCCGGTGCGCTGTGTCCCTCGGACACAGCGGATCATGGAAAGAGCTGAAGATGTCGGCTCTGTCATGTGATCAGCTGTGTCCAATCACAGCTGATCACATGTAAACACGGAAATGCCGGTTATCGGCATTTCTCTCCTCTCGAGCTGTCACGCCGACAGCTCGAGAGGAGAGGAGAGCCGGTAATCGGCTTTCTGTGGAAGAAGCATGTACACTGATCATCAGGGCACTGATGATCAGTGTGCCCTGATGATCAGTGTGGCCCCAGAAGTGCCACCTGTCAGTGCTCATCAGTGCCACATGCCAGTGCCCATCAGTGCCACATCAATGCCACATATTAGTGCATACCAGTGCACATCAATGCCACATATCAGTGCCCATCTGAGCTGCCTTTCATTGTCACCCATCAGTACCAGTCAGTGCCACCTATCAATGCCAATCAGTGCCACCTATCAGTGCTGCCAATCAGTGCCACCTATCAGTGCCAGCCAATGTCGCCTATCAGTGCGCATCAGTGCCAGTCAGTGCCGCCTATCAGTGCCATATATCAGTGTCATGTATCAGTGCTGCCTTTCAGTGCCCATCAATGATGCCTGTCAATGCCCATCAGTGCAACCTACCAGTGCCTCCTCATTGGTGCCCATCAGTGCTACCTATCAGTGTCCATCAGTGCAGCCTATCAGTGCCCATCAATGCAGCCTCATTAGCGCACATCAGTGAAGGAGAAAAATCACTTATTTACAAAATTGTGTAACAAACTTTTTTTTCAAAATTTTCAGTGGTTTTTGGTTTGTTTAAGAAAAAATAAAAATCCCAGAGGTGATTACATACCACCAAAAGAAAGCTCTATCTGTCTCAAAAAAATGATAAAAATTTCATATGGGTACACTGTTGCATGACCGCGCAATTGTCATTCAAAGTGTGACAGCGCTGAAAGCTGGAAATTGGCCTGGGCAGGAAGGGGGTATACAGTAAGTGCCCGGTAGGCAAGTGGTTAAAGTGTTGTAAAGGCTCAGGGTTTTAATCTTCATGCGTTCTATAGGATGTCATATGATCCCTTCAGACGAAGTCCGGAAGTGACGAAACGCGTTAGAGGAGTGACGTCAAGGCACACGTACGTAGACCGGAAGTGTCGCCGTGGCCATTTTGTTGGTTGTTAACACATGGTGTTTGGTTGGAGAAGTTTCTAACCATGTCTGGAGCTGAAAATTCTAATTTTAAATGTAAGCGTTGAATAAAAGTTATCCATTTACTTGAAATACTAGTCCTGAGACCCTGTTTATCTCTCTGAGGACCTTGGAAAGAAAATAAATATCTTGGAAGATGAGGTGGAGGAATATTTTTCCATAATATTGTCTGAGCATTTTTAATACTCACAAGAGGGTAATAGTACTTAGTACTACTGTGTGCTGGTTGATGGTAGACACTGATTTGCAGTGACCACAGAGTGTTCACAGTTTGTTGTGTGTGATTATATGCACTATAAGAAATTAATTTAATTATTTATTTTTTTTTTTTTACTAAAAGTGTTTTTGAAGTGTATTTTGTTTACACGGGGTGATTATTGTTATTTTTTATTATTATTGAGGTAATGCACTAGATATTTTCATATCTTATTTCGAGGTGCGTTTTGGATGGAATAGCAGCCAATCCTTTCAGTGGATGAAAAGAGTGAATATATTTGGGATATTTGTGGACACTATTTTGGACATTTTTCTGGATTAGTGGGACTTTGTTGCACATTATATGTTTAAAATTTGAAATTGATTTATTTATTGTATTTATTTATTTTTTCACAAAAAGGTTGTATATACAGGAAGGGGGTATAAGTGCCCTGTAGGCTAGTGGTTAAAGAAGATGTGGATCTTTTTGTTATTCTGGATGGGCTCAGTAAGGTTGCCCTCTCTTCACCCTATGTCATTTCTAGATGGCTCCGGAGGACCATCATACAGGTCAGTTAAAGCTCACTCAATACCAATACTGTGAGCAATTCTTGAGGATTTTTGCATCAGACCTCTGTTTTCAAGGTTAGTAAGGCTGCCATTTAGTCTTTTGTTTGTACATTCTGTATAATTCCAGGTATATATTTTTTCCTCATCTGATGCCAGCTTTAAGTATTAGGCCCTTCAGGTGACTCTTTGAGCTGCAGGCAGTCCCCTGTTCTTGTTGGGTAAGTTAGCTATTTTTGGCTGTTGCCCACTCCTGATTTTGGACATCCCAAAGATTTAAAACTTCCTGTGCCCCTCGATGGATGAGAAAAAAAAAATGGATTTTGTACCCACCATAAAATCCTTTTTTGGAAGGCATATAATGATGCCCCTGTATTTATAATCATGCTCCTGGAATAGCTTTGCTGCCCAACTGAAACATACTGATTGTAGCAGTGATTATCCCAGGGCTGTGTTACAGTTTTTGGGGTTTTTTTTGCTCATCTGTGTCCAGTCCTCCTATAGGAAGCAGTATGCCCAAATGTTTTAAGACTTCCTGTGTCCCTCAATGGACTCCAAGAAAAGTATTTTACAGTGAGTACATAAATCCTATTTATTTCCTACAAGAACAATGCAAAAAAATGAAACATTGAAAGAATACAAGGACATGTTCTAGAGATGAAGAGGGATTACCTTGTGAAGCAACATACTTCACTAGACAACTGTGCCACTGCCAGAAACATTCCTGGAATTTGTTTCCCGGAACGCTGCATGGTATCTTTGTGGCGGCACACTAAATGTTGGCAATGTCAATCGAATTTGTGTCCTTTTAAGGCAATTTTTTTTTAATTTTGACAACAAAAGTCACAGGGTGCTAAGTCAGGGGAATAAGTTGGTTGGTCAAGTTTTGGAACTGATTTCTGAGCCAGGAACTCAAAAACATTTAACGCATCATGTGCAGGAGCATTGTTTTGGTGGAGAATCCACTTGTCAGGGCAAATACTGATGGGTAGACCACCAAATGACTGCCAAACCCCAGGTGACGAAACTAACTTTTCTGCTTTACAGGAGGAATATGTAAAACATCTGGTAAGTGTGTTATCTGAAAACCAAGAAAAGGTGTATGTCACCTTTCCTCCTCTTTCCACAGATCCCACTCATCCATTCCTGCCGGGTGACAAAGTCCTGATCAAACAACTGGCTGCAAGGAAAAAGACGGGACCCATTTTTCAAGGCCCATTTGAAGTCCTTAAAGTCACCAGAACAGCAGTTCTAACTGACCAGACTCCACAATGGATCCATGCATCGAGGTTGAAGAAATACTCAGAGATGAGGGACTCCCCAAGAGGTTCGCCAGAACAAGAGAACACAGTTTCTATGCCCCCCGACATCCCACCCCAGAACTCTTGAAGCTGATACCCCCAGCACAACAGCACACTTTTACCCATTGGATGAATGGATACCCCACCCCATTGCATCCCACTGACCCACAGACATTGGAGGAGTTATACATAACTGAAACTGTTAACATACATATGATCAGTATGCTAGAAGATCCATCTATTAAGACACTGAATGAACCTCATCCACTTAGTGCACATTTTCAGTTCAAAATGTCAAAATGAGACTTACTGATGACAAATGAAAGAATCCTATAAGACATAGACAGCTTACATCCCAAAGGCCTCAAGACCCGGAGGAAGATGAATCTCAGGACAAAGGGGATTCCGAGATAACAAAGGACCCCCTTTCTTCTGACAACCAATCAAATAGTGGAAGGTGCCAAAATATTCGGAAGTGGTACCAGGGTATTCCAAAGATTTATAAAAAAATTAATTGCACCTTATACACTAGCACTTCTTTTTGCAATTTTTATTTATTTATATATTTAAAATTTGCTATATGGGGAGTGGGTAAGACTATGAAGCTAGCAGTTAAGCACAAGAGCCCAGACTCCACCTCTCCAACAGACGGCTCCAGGCTTGCTTTGTTTGGACAATCTAGAGAGGAGGTGTGGTATTCTGAGTGATCATGTTGAACAAAGGTTCAATATGATCAAAGAGGGGGTTGTGGGGAAATATGAGCTAGGGCTATTGATTCAGGTATACCATTTTGTATTCATTATGCTTACATTGTGATAAGAGTTAGAGTGATGTTTTAAGTAGATGAAATTATTATGTCTTAAGTAAATGATATAAGATATGTCAGCATTATTTTCAAGCTTATATGGAAAATTTTAATATGTGTATGTATGTAACAAGTACAACCGCAAAATGTAACAGGAAGAACGCTAGACTGCAGGTGTCTGCAAAATATCGTAGAAAACATAGATAGATGTTCAGATATGAGATCTGGGAACACAGCCAAAAAGGCAGGATGTACTGACTGAGGTATAACAGTTTAGTGAAAGGTGAACCTTGTTTAGTATCTGGGTAAAATTAAAAGGTACGCTTTGCTATTGGATAAGTTAGGTTTGTCTTACTATTGGATAATTTGGGTTTGTGGTTTTTATCTTTATAAACTGTAATGTACGTAATAAACTTTGCAATCTTCCTGTATCCTACTTGAGTGTTGGTTACTTTGATTGCCCGATCGCGATCGAGCCCGTGCCACACCCAGATGCTGCGCAGCACAAAGAAAATATAAGAAATAAGAATATAAGGATTCCAGGAAAGAGGGAATACCTTACAACTTCCAACTGGATGGACTGCAGTGGGATCCTCTCAGGATTCAGAAGAGAACAAGAGAGGGGGCAGCTGCTTACCTGCCATCTCAAGGGGGGCATGCTGGATCAGCGTTCCCCCCCACCTGGAAACAATGGCTTGTGGCTATATGAGATCTGGATTCGGGACCTAGGAGAGTATGCCTCAGATCATAGGGTAAGAGGGGAAAGACGACTCTCAGTATGGGTTAGAGCAGATTGGGGGGGGGCATTTTTTTTCCTGGAATGGGGCTTTAAGCATTTGCAAGATATATACTCAGCACAACTTCCATTCTATGTAAAAGTGGAATGTTTACACATAGTGCCGTCTGAAGGCTCTGTACTCTGGTAGATAATAGGGAGCGGCTTTGCAAAATTGGGGACATATTTAAAAAGGAGTTTGCGGATCAAGTCAAGTTCACCTGCCCTGTATCTTCAATGATTGCCTTCTCCAAATGGCAAAATCTAATTGACCCTGGTGACTATAACATTTGCTGTGTTATATTCATCTGAGCCCTTCAGTCCTAAGACCAGCCAGTGAGACAGTGGAAGGCAAATAATCATCCATTCTTGAGGGGAACACATTCTCATCAATGGCAAAAGGCACCATGGCCACTTATGCACAGCCTTCTGTGTAACAATCATGAAATATAAAAGTGGTGAACCTCTTTAATATACATGTAAACACTCTTTAGCAATTGTAATATATAGCATAGTACTTTGCCATTCCATTTCTGCTCTTCTTCCATGTTCCTCATCAGTGTTCAAAGTGCTTTCAAACCACAATAGTGTTTTTCACAGGCACAGCCTGTACTGCCATGGCATGCAGGATTCTGCAGAAATACACTACCCTGGAGTTGGAGTTGGAGAAATTATTAAGCATGCTAAGACTGTGCTCCCTGTCAACACTTCATGCTGACATCTTTGACCGGTCTTCTTCATGATCCACAGTATTCCTGCTCTACTATTTGACAGCCATGGATAACCCTAATATGGTCCAATACATGTTCCAACATTTGGGTATGTTCTAAAAGTCCAAAATCTGTCAGATTTAGCTATATACTCCAATTTTAATGGATGATCAGACCATCAGAGCCCAACAATAAGACTGCTTAATCTTTGCTTGAATGGGCATCAACAAGTGCAACATCCGAACTACTCTACAATCTTAACAAGGACTGTATCATACTCCTGTTTTTGTACTTTGGTTGATAATTTGTAGCAGTCTGTTTATTATCTTCTATGACATGACTGTAGCAAAAAATGTAGGACTGGTGAGAACAGGTTTTGTCATGCTGAGCTTAAGGTTCCCCTCTTTATTCTGATGTGGTTACCTGGGTTGTTCAGTTATACTTGCAATGCATATTTTGGACAGCAGCTATTTTACAACTTATCTAATGGAATGGTTCTAAATTAGTAAATGTTTGGTAGACATTGACTCATTAGGCTGTTATAAATCACATTTGCTGGATCAAGTCTGTTCGCCAGTCAACTGGATTTCCTATTCCTGGTTGGCAACTCCAAGTCTCAGGTATAAATATACAGTATCTGGAAAGGATGAACAGGGAATGTGTGTCACAGAATTAAATATGTGGGGATCTTATAAAGTTCATGATTGTTCAGAGTAATAGGAGTAGGCTAGAAATATTTGAAATACAATATAGAAATAGAAAAATTATTTTCCATTTTGACCAAAAATACGCTTAAATGATAGTGACAGAGTGTAACGTGTCATTTTTTATATTGCCTTTTGTATCACTTTAGTCTCAAGGTCTTTGTTGGATACATTTATATCATATAATAAAATATAATAAGTGCTACAATCTATAGAATAAAATTGAATAGCAGGTAACTAAGACCAAATGTTTCAAGCTGTCATGACCTGTTTGTATGGCAATGTTGTGATAAAATAGCTTAACGGAAGCTTTGTACTAAATTATTGCTGGCCATATTATGTGGCCATAGTACAACCTACACTTTGCACTACAAATTGCCCAATTTAATATGAAAACCCTTTTCTAAATCGTGATTTCCCCCAGGGATCACAGGGTTCTGTCAGAGCCAGGACTTGAACCCAGAACCGCTGCTGTGTCTGCCAGTAACTCATCTCCCGGAGATGCTGGACAGCACCCTGTCTGATCCATTGGACAATTCTGCCTCGTTTTCTGCTGAACCTTGAACTCTTTGCTCCTCCCATGAACTTCCTGATTTAAGCTATTGTGCTCCACCCATCCAATATCTCACTCTTGTCTCTCCTGCTGCCATCTGTATCTTTACTACAATTCAGTACCGACCTATGGCTTGTTCCTTGACTAAGCTACTGCTTAACCCTTTGAGGACCATAAGGTTTTGGAACACCAAAAGAATCAATTTTTTTGTTTTTAAAGTTCATACACTTCAGTTGCTGTAACTAAGCCATTTCATGAAATAATTGGCAAAAAGCTAGATCCGTTTGTTGTTTGTTGATAAGAACTAATATTTTGAGTCAAGCCAAAAAAAAAAAAAAAAAAGAGGGTTTTAGGTTCTTAACCAGATGATACACGCAATTACAAACATGGGACAAATACATCCCTTGGTCCTCAAAGGGTTAACCCCTACCTGCTTATTTCTGTCTGGACCCCGAATTGCTCACTTCCTGGTGGGATGATCCTGAGGACTGCAATCGGGTACTAACACACAGCAAAACCCATCTCCACCATCTGGAGCCCTGGTGAATACCAGTTAGTACATGGACACTGCACTGCAGGTCAACCCACATCTTCCACCAGAGTGACCTGCTTGTATACCTGTCCAGCTTGTCAGTGGGTGCTTCTCAACTACTATAGGTACTTGCCTCTGAGCCTGACTCTAGACCATGACAGGCTCTTACCATCACATAACCTTCTGTGAGCATTTAAAAAGCTGTCCAGCTAATAGGTTTCCTCCAGATCAATACCTGTTTGATTTCCCAAAAGGAGAAAAAAAAAATTTAGTGGGGATGAATAAAAGATCAAACCACAGAACGGAAGTTTCCGCTGCTCTGATTGATAATTTCCATGTACACAGAGGAACAATGAGAAACAGACCTAGTGGACCACATAGAATTTCTATTTGATGAGGTGGAATTTTGTGTTATTGCAGAATTACAGGTAAATAACACAGTGTTATAAAACTGCTGATCTGCAGACATTTTAAGGACTAGCAGAAAACTAAAATAAAGTTTGGGGCTTGCTTTAAAGTGTATGTCAGGGTAAAATTAAAAAAAAAAAACCATATCTAGTACATCTTTGCAGTTGTATATTTTCTCAATTGAGGACTTGCTGCAAGTACAGAAAAAGACTCCGTGCCTTTGTTACTCTTAAATCTCAAATAGTGCTATCAACCCTGCCTGTGGGACTACAGAACTCCTCCTATCCCCACCCCTCTCTGCCCCTCTCCATGTGCCTACTACTTTTCCCCCAGCAAATTAATGCTGCCTTGACCTCCAGGAGCTTGTCCACGTACTGTAAATGACTCTTGGGAGATGTAGCTCTGGGAGGTGTGCCTACATCATTGAGGGCTGTAAACATTCAGAGATATACATCCACCTACAGGAGGATTGGACACTGACAAACAAAAAAACCCCCAAAAAACTGTAGGCCTGTCATGGTATAACCTATTACCAAGATGCCTCTATTTTTTGCTAGTGTCCTAGTATGATGGACGTCTTTAGTTCAGTTCAAGTCAAGATGTAACCTTTAATTCCTTCTAGCAATTGTCTTCCCTAAACAAGCCTAATCTCTACTGTTTAGCTGCTAATGGTCCCCCCAACTTAATTTGAAATTATCTTGCATAGCTTTCCTCAGCCTTGGCTTCTGGACTGCACTGTCACTGGACCTCACTGGATTGGACATTGCAGGGTGAGCCTAGAAGTGACCCTCTGGTTACTGACCTCTGCTTGTGCACGTCCTGGACCAGTTCTGGTTATGTTCACTTTGAGATGCATCCTATGTCCAGAGCCACTGATATTGCCTTGCGTTTGCTTGTCTCTAAGAGTCACTCTTGTGAGTAGGCCTATCAGACCAGGCACCAGGAGTTTGGTCACTTTTGTTAGTCAATGGAAACCAAACTTCCCACTGAAAGAGTTAACACTGTGGAACAGAGCATTGATGACATTCTGCTGGATGGAGTGTCCCTTGCATATACTCTGTGCTCTCCTTGCCAAGACAGCATTGAGGAAGCATCTCCCCGCTGCTGTTGCAAGAGTCATCTGGAACTTTGATATCTGATCTGTTCCTACTGCCTATCTACAATGACCCTTGATCATCTCTGCCCACTCTAAGTTTTGGTCTTCAGCAATTACCAGTTTCCTAGATTCTGTGAGTACTCAAGACTTTACCTCTACAGTGCCCCCAGCACACTGTCCACGAATGGGTCTGGAACTGCTTGCATTACACCCCTTGACAGTGACAATGTCTGTAGTGTGGAATCCAGTTTCCTTGTTGGTATTAGAGTCTATCTGCTCCTCTGATTACTCCTTAGATCCTTCGGGTGCACCTGGCCCCACTACCTTCTCAGCAGATGTATTGCAGGACTCTATGTCCCAGATTACTCAAATTTTCTACTGCTCCTTCCCCAGCAGACACAGTGTTTGATCCATTTGCGGTCATGACCACGACTGAGCCATTGACTGCAGATACTCTTTCTGATACCAAGTTGCTCAAGTCTCTGCCTAATGAGCTTTCCTTTAAGTTTTTGCGGTCTTCTGCTATCACTACTATGCAGCTAGTTTTCCACTTAACATGTCTACTATACCAGTAGATGATGCCCCTTCCTTTAAAAACCACAACAATCAGGGGCTGAAAGCTCTTTTTAGAGCCATGTTCTCTTTAGAAGGCCCTGCTTTATACTTGGTTCTGGCTATAGTTCTACTCTGTCAAACCATGGTTGAATGGTTCAAATCCCTTAAACAGGATTTTTCCAAAGCTGACAGTGACCGTAGATCATTGGTTTCTTGGATTAAATGTCCCTGGCTCTGAACTTTAGCTGTGTGCAGGGATTTTTGGCTAAAGTGCTGGACTGTGGAACATGCTTGAAAGAAACATTTACTGTGCATTGTCTTTGAGGGACAATGTCTTTTAAGACCAACTCTGGATGTTATCTGCTATCAGGGGCAAGAGTTCTAACCTTCCCCAATAGCAAAAACTAAGAAGCAGACTCACAGGTCTTCTCCATCCCTTATATCCTAGAAGCAAGCCTTTTGTGTTACTATGCTCTTGACTTCCACTTCGAGACCACCAAGCTTAACCTGGCATTCAAATCTGCCTACTCCACAGACAAGTCCTCTTTGGCATGAAGGTGCAGCCACACTTTCCAGAGTGGGGGGGGGGACGTCTGTTGACCTTTGCAGATGCTTGGAAAACTTGCATATCTGATGCCTGGGTGCAAAAGGCGGTGTCCAGGGTGGACAGCCATTTGTAGGGCTCTCCAGAGATGTTCAACAGGGTTCAAGTCAAGGATCTGGCTGGGCCACTCTAGGACATTCACAGAGTTGTTCCTAAACCACTTCTGTGTTGTCTTGGCTGTGTGCGTAGTATCTTTTTCATGTTGGAAGGTGAACCTTCAGCCCAGTCTGATAACCTGACCACTGTGGAACAGGTTTTCGTTGAGGATAGCTGTGTACTTTCCTTCATTCAGCTTTCTCTCAAATCTGGCCAGTCTCCCAGTTATTGCTACTGAAAAACAGATGCTGCCACCACCATACTTCACTGTTGGGATGGTGTTGGGCAGGTGATGAGTGGTGCATGGTTTCCTCCAGATATAACATTTAGAATGGAGGCCAAGTAGTTCAATCTTGCTTTCATGAGACCAGAGAATCCTCACAGTCTAAGTCTTTCAGGCGCTTTTTTTTTTGTTGCATACTCCAAGCAAGCTTGGAGTATGCAAGGCTTCGGTCTAGCCACTCAGCCATAAATCCAAGATCTATGGAGGGCTGCAGTGATGGTTGTCTAGCCATAAATCCCAGATCTATGGAGGGCTGCATTGATGGTTCGGTCTAGCCACCCAGCCATAAATCCCAGATCTATGGAGGGCTGCAGTGATGCTTCTCCTTCTGGAACCTTTTTCCATCTACAAACAAAATCTCTGGAGCTCAGTCAGAGTGACCATTAACTTCTTTATCACCTCTGTTACTAAGGCTTTTTTTCCTGATTGTTCAGTTTGGCTGGGTGACCAGCTTTTAGAAGAACCTGGTTGTGCCAAACCAGGTTCCAATTGAAAATTACGGAGACCACTGTGCTCTTGGGAAACTTCAGCGAAACAGAAAGTTTTGTACTCTTCCCCAGATCTGTGCCTATGCAATAATCCTGTCTCTGAGCTCTGCAGGCATTTCCTTTGACCTCATAGCTTATGCACTGATAAAGCGTGCATTGTCAGCTGCCTGGTCTTTTATAGAGTGGTGTGTGCCTTTCCAAATCATGTCCAATCAATTTAATTTACCACAGGTGGACTGCAATCAAGGTGTAAAAACATTTCAGTTACTATCAAGAAAAAAGGGAGGCACCTGAGCTAAATTTCAAGTGCTGGTCCAAAGGGTCTGAATGCTTATGCCAATGTGATTTGAGTTTTTCCTGTTTCATACATTTGCAAACACATGCAATGCAGTGATGGATACAGGCATCCAACACAGCCAGAAGTGTCAAGTTTGTGAATGGATATTTTTGTGCATTGTTATTGTGCAAAATACAATAACATATGCCAACCAATGCAAGCTCATCTTTTTAATTAATCTGACAATAGAAATTGGATTAATTGCTGTAGGTTATTGCAATCAGAATTTCATTGATCCATGTACTGCCTTACAAAATGAATGTCTGATTTATACAATCACTTTAGATTATTTAGGACTATGGCTTTAAAAAAAAACATTAAAATTCTGTATCCACAAACTAACCCCTATGGCAAATGCAGTGCAGAAATATGAACAGAGAGCAGATTAGCAGAAAATATGACAGATAGATCACAAAAATTCATTTTAATGAAGTCCATTCACACTACATCATGTTTGGTCATCATTCACATGTACAGTATGTGTAGAAAATGAGCATGTCCGTAATAAATGAACATGTTTAGTTATGTGGAATCTCACAATTACATGTTATATAGTTACAGCTTAATTTAAGAAGTCTGAAATGACTAGGCTGTTTCAGTGCCTTGTGTAAACAATAAGACATAGAGGCACAATGCATGGTTTTCATAAATTAAAAAGTGGTGGGTCTCAAAGATCTATTGTCCATGGGCCTCTCTAAAGTAGATCTAAACCCTAAATAGGATAACTTTATTTTGCCAAGTTAACATATATCAAACCATTGCCATTTGGAAAAAAAAAAACGTTTTCACCCGGTTTTATCCTTTGCACTATTAATCTCAAGTGGACCATCCAACTGCCAGGTTGACAATGCAGAATCACACTTGGGATAAAAGTGTTACCTCATACGAGGAATAAACTAAACAAGGACCTTTATGTTTGGATGATTTACTTTAATTAAAGCTACAAATTTAAAGAGGTTTAAAGCAACTTTAAAACATTTTTAAAGCTTCCGTGATAGTTTAGGAATTGGGTCTAGATTGACTTTAAAAGCAAGATGTGAAAAGCGAACTTTGTTCACTCCTTACCCTACAAAAGTACTTCCCTTGGATTGAAGCCATCCAGCCACTTTCTGTATTATCAGGCTTTACAAATTGTGATCTGCACCACTCTTCAACTATGCTCCTTTATCTCCTCTTTTACATACAATTGCTCTTATTTTTATTTGATATCACCACATTGTTCCAAGTGCATCAGCTCTTTCAAGACTCCTCACCAAATGTCTCCTTGCATGCCGTATGCCCTGTTCAAACAGTGCCACTTGTAACATGGTACCTGGGCCCTTTTTCCCCACCCCCCCTTCCCATCAATCAGGTTCCATCCATGAATAAAAGAGCGCTTTGGCTACATCCAGTGGAGTGACCAAAAAATGTACCCCTTCAGGTGTCTCTGATTACATCATGTACATGATGAATATGATGTGTGCTGGTATACAGTCCAGGCAGGGTTAGGGAGAAGCAGTAGCAGCACTTAGAAGGACAACTACACTTTTAGTGCAGTTGTCTTTTAAAATGTTCCCCCACTCTCTTCGGTTGAAGTCATCTACCAAAATACTTAACTTCAGCTCAGCTCTGGAGATCTTCCGGCAGCCTTGGATAGCAGAAAAAAATAATTGCAGCCCCCAGCTCCTGCTGGGCTCTGTTCATCCCATTCATTCTCATGGATGTTGTACTCCTCTGAATAGCTGGGGGGGCAGCACAAGGAGTATAGACCAGCCAGGGTAAAGTGAAACTTTTTTTTTTTTTGGGAAAGCCCACAAGTGAAATAAGTTGCCGCTAATAAAGTGTATGCAAGGACCGCAATGCTTCTAGTTACTGTAAAAGTGACAATTTCATTCATCCCACGTTATGCATAGTACCCTTTTCCCAGTGCTGGAACTGATAGTTCTGGCTTTAGTACAGTTCTTTACTTTCTCCTTCCTCTTACTAACCTTCCTTCCACCTTGTCCATTCACAGAATATAAAGTGTTCTGTGAATGGACATTTATCCCCTGCTCTCATCTCCCCTAGTTCATTCACAGAACACCTTGCATTCTATGAAAAGGACACAGGGCCTTTTGTGAATGGAAATAGGGAGCAGAAGTGGAGCGTGAACAATTGCATCCTTATATTTGTTTAGTACAAAATATGCAGCGCTCCGTGTGTATCACAAACTCAATATATCAACTCTGCATATATAAATCATATATAAAATGCATACAACAAACATGAATGATTAAAAAAAATCAAAATGCATAAATCAAAATTCTATATACCATATCAGTATACGTATATATCTTCCTCCACTCCATATACAGTATCTCCACTTTATTTGATATGCATTATACACCATTATGCATCGTGAATCCCTTCACCTTTGTTGTAAAGTGTCGGGCACTGCAGGAGAGTAGGATCATGGCTGCTTAAAGGAGCATTTAACATGTATGTGATGTAAGTGCAATACTTGTAATAAATGCTGCAGTTTTTCACTACTACAATATGAGATACTGTTTCATGTTTTCCTCATTGACAGCAGAGGAATAAGGGGCTGGGAACCTCGTAAAGAGATAACCACCAGGTGTCCCACTTAGGAGAAGACTGGTCTTAAAGTGTTACTAAACCCACTACAGTACAATCAGTCTATATATGCAGTAAAGCATGCTTGTTTTACTCACTGTGGAACATAAGGAGTTAATCCTCTGCATTGTGTAAAAAGACTGTTTGACTCTTTCTTCTCTGTTCTTCCCCTTTTTCAAGCGACCACCTCTTATCTCCTGATAAGACATACTGAACCATAGGCATTTGCACATGCTCAGTTTGGTGTGTATTGCTAGAGAGGGTTTTTTTTTCTTGGGAGAGTGCATGCGATCAGCACAGGGCCAATCAGCACTGTCCAGAGGTTAGGGGTTCTGCATCCTCCTAGAACAAAATGAAAACTCCTCCTACAAGCTTTCAAATGGGACACTGATAGAAGTCACAAGATGGCTCTAACTGCTGATGAGAAAAGGTATTTAGCAGTTTGTATTTACTAAAATAATAGCATTTCCATGTTCTGTGTACTGTGGGAGACCAGATATAGTGAATGCAGGGTCCGGGGTTTAGTAACACATTCAGGCTAAGAAAGGAGGGAATTGGCATCATACTTATATTCCCAGAGGGGAAAACACCTACATAGACATAACGTATGTCTTTAGGTCCATATCTAGAGTATAGTGCATTGCAATGAAGGTGAAGGGGTTCACGATGCATGATGGTGTATAATCATATCAAATAAAGCACAGAGTGGAGGAAGATATATACATATACTCTGGACGTTTGTTCTCAGAGAATAGGTGCAGGAACTTTCCACCTTTTTAGACATCCCTTGTATCTGTCCCCTACATACCCCCAAGCACTGTCCCTTGGTTCCATCCCCTACCAACCTCCCAGTGTGGCCTCTTTTAGAGAATACAGAACTGAGTATAATTTTGTGGTGCTAAGTAATCTGCATGTAATGTGTTAATGGTAACAAGAAAAGCAGTAAAATACAGTAGATCTCTGCAGCCAGCAACAATATATGCCCCACACAATAGATCCCCCAGCAGCAATGGACCGCCAACAGCAAAATACCACCCCAGCAACAATAGATCCACCCCAGAAAAAAAAAAACAGATCTCCAAGCAGCCAGCATCAATAGGTCCTCCATACCTCCCAGCAACAACTGACCCCCCCAGAAGCAGTAGACCCCCATGCAAATATAGATTCCCACCAGTGAAAATAGACACTCCAGCACACCCCAAGCACCCTTGTCCTTTACATACATTGAGTGCTGGAGGTGTCAGAACAGCGTCCCCCCCACATTCCCACTGAAAAAAGCTCTACTTATGGTGGATTGGGATTTTTTGAACTTTAACACAAGGATTTCAATAGACTTATGATTTATGCGTTTAGATTATTTTGATCATTCATGGATGTTTGTTATGTGCATTTTATATATGATTCACATATGTACAGTTGATATAGTGAGTTTTTAAAAGTGATACATAGGGAGCGCTGCATATTTTGTACTAAACATCTATCTGGTCAGTACGGGAACGCATTATAATGGGAGCAGCACCCTACACGTGTTCACATATTGTTTGTTTTTTTTGGCACCATTTTTGTTTTTATGAGATAGTAGGGAGGCTTATGATTTTTTGATAGAATATATAGTAGGTAGCGCAGAAGATTCAGTAAGACATTAGGATCCTATCATTGTATGCGAGCCACAACTATCAGCCACAGCACCAGAAAATGGCACTGTATGTAATATCTGGCATGAAATAAAATTGCCATTTTACAGTAACCATCATCACTGCGGTCCTAGCATACACTTCATTAGAGATATCTTATTTTACTTGTGGGCTTTCCCAAAAATTTTGGTTTTTGGAGTTCCTTTTTAAAGGCCAAGTTTTACTTTTGAAAGATGTTGCATGTTCCACCTGTATTTAGGTTCCAGCTCCTTTCCCCTCTCCTCTCCTCCCTGTGAAAGCACATAGGGATTCTTCTCTTGCACAGAGTTCTGGGGATGAATAAACTACAAGTACCATCTTCCACTGCGGCAAACAGACTTGTAGTTTCAATGAGCTGCAGGGGCATTGATGAGCGCTCTTGTAGTCCACTGACATGTCCTCCAGCTTTCAAACACAAGGTCCATACAGAGGTACAGACTGAAAGCTGAAGGACATGTCTGCAAAAGCCCACATTGCACCCAGGATCTACTGATTGTAGGTGCAATGCTTTCTAGGTTCCTGCAGGAAAAAATAATAAATTAACTTTATTTCTGCACAAAAATTGTAATTTTTTTTCTGTAGAAGGTGAACTTATACTTTAAAGTTTTCCTTCAACCCACCACAGTTAAAAATGGCAGCACATACTACAGCAAAGTACAGGAAAAGGGTCAGAGACCAGCATATACATGTGGATACCTGTCTTACTGTACATGTAGTACAGGAACCACAGCTTGAGAAGTACTGTCCCAAAGGCACGTCATACTATGGATAACAGTCTGAACTTCAGTCACAGTTGATCATGCTTTCACGAACATGTACCATACAAAAAAAAAAAAATGCAGCATGTAAAAACAACTAATATGTTTGGCAAATCTACTAGAAGTGAAGAGATAATTAGATGGCTCTGCAATGTTTGTGCTTTGCAGCCATTTTGCACAATAAAGGTGGATGGATCACATAAATGTTCACAGTTCTTTACAATTACAATTCTTGCACTTTAAAGTGAAACTTTACATTTGTTGAGGACAAAAAAGGATTTTAGTAAATGATTTTAGTAAACGTCATGGCAGATCCTTAGTTACTTCTGCTCTGTAGATACTAAGGCTAATCCACTGACTCCCTCAATCTGAAGGAAGTGGGAGAGTATCCCTGATTTTAATCACAGATTAGTCACAGTTTTGTTAACAAAAAAAATAAAAATAAAACACAATCAAACACGGGAAATGATATTCTTGGTATGGTTGTATTTAAAGAAGAACTCCAGGATCCTTACAACTTTGCACTTTCAGATCCCTCTCCCCAGGCTTGATGAAAAAATTGTCCTACTGTAATATATAATGACTTTTGATAGAATTCTAGCTTTTTTGTCCCGCTGATATCATCCCTTCACTCAGAGATAAAGCAGTTTCCGTTCACGGGGAGGGGGACTTTCTCTCTTGCTGGACATCACAATCCAGAAGATAAATATTCCCATAATCCAAGGAAGTGGAGGGTGTGTGGGCGGAGTGAAGGGCTCTATCTAGAACACATGAATGTCAATCAAATGACGTAGTTAGAGTGGGTGGGTCAGACCCTCCTCATCCCACCCAGTGCAGCGAGCTTTGATTGAACTACACCACTACTGGCTGAAACAGAACTACTGTGGGGAAGATACAAGACTGGTGGCCGCTATGCCGGTCTTAAAATGCTTACAAAACGGATATGCAAAGGAGTGAACCGTTATATTCAAAATACAATGGCTTTCTCACTGACAGAAAGAACTGTAGGTGGAAACAAGAGCACATTCTGACAAGGGAAAAAAGGACTTTTACAGATGTTTAAAAAGTTTTTTCCCCGGAGTTCTTCTTTAAATTCATCCAGTTAAAATACCTGAATTTGACTTGGTTTTGGCCTCTTGTAATTACCTGTACAGCAGGTTTAAGGGTCCGTTCAGCAGGGGATCCACAAACAGATTCCCTGCTGAATCAGAGCTGAATAGAATGGATGTCACTTTTATGACGTCTGTACCCAATCATTTTTTTCGTCTGTGGTTTGAGAGTGGATGTTGGCAAACCTGTGATGGCTCTGTGGGCAGCCAGGAGTAAATTGACTTGCATCTGTTTACATCCAGCTGCCCATGGTGCCATTACGGTACATCACGCCACCTCTGATCCATCACATTTGGGTATAGAACACAGTTCTTTTCCATTTTTTCCAGACTTTGAATGGCTGTTTGTTTACATCCATCTGCCCACAGACTGACAGATGGACCTTATTACAAAGCCTGAGTGAAAAAGGCTTTATACTGGTGATGGAGGGGCAGTAATTTAGGATCAATTAGGTGTTCACCATCAACACTTCCAGGCCAAGAATTTGCTGACAGGAACAGAGGCTGTTCTTGTGCCTTCACATTCTAATCAAAGGTTGGGGGCAGGAAAATGCTTGCAAACCTTTACATATACCAACTGAAGTGACTAGCAGCACTCTCTTCTCTACAGCCCCACATTTTACACAGCGTTCCTTATCTCCAAAAAATCAGGAACAGTGATCTAATGTCACAGACTGCGCAGCACAGAACAGAGAGCTGAGTGTAATCAGTGACTTGAGTGGAGGGAAAGGACACACCTTCCTCCACACAGTCTCATAGGGAAACATGCACAGCTGAGGCTGTCTATCGCCTCTTGTGTGCTGGTGAGGGGAGGGGCGTCTCCTGTGATTGCTTGGTGTTGGCAAAGACTGGTAGAAGTGACTGCAAATAGAGGGAGAACAAAGCAGGCAGAAATCACACTCAGTGCTTTGGGCTGAGGCAAGTACACACTAAAGGAGGAAATGCTTTGTTCATATTTCATTTCAGGGGTTTAAAACTGCTTTAACGGCAGATATTAAAAAGCCAGGTTAAGGAGCTGGCTGTGCTGTTTGGCAAGACTATGTAGACCTCATAACTGTCTGGACAGAAATACAAATCCTTTGACAGGTATAACACCTCCTATATGTTTTTTAGTGTGTGCGGGTGTTTAATGGTTTGCCTGGAATTTTGCTTTAAAGGATAACTAAAACCAAGAACTAAAATGTAATATATTGCGGCTTACAGTCTTTAGATGTAATTGTGGCTTTAGTTTTCTCTTTTTTTAAGTGAAGAACACATGTAGCAAATACAGAAAACCCCTGTTGACCCTGCAAGAAATCCAGTGCCCTTGTCATTTCCTGTAAGCTTCACCAAAGGAGATCTTCCTTCCTAGCTATCTTCTGTAAACTACCAATTTTTCTGCTCCCACCCCCATGTAATGGCGATGAAGTGATATGGAGATGGTTGTAGTCCATATCAGGGAAGCAGCCTTGAATGACAACCAGGGCTCCCTTCCATTGCTACAGTGGATGCGTGACGTGACCATCCAGGGACAGGAAGTGTGTAATTTGCAGTATAGGCAGGAGAAAATAAAGAAAAAGCAGCATGAACAGAAAACATCCAGTAAGCTGCAATATATTACAATCTTGGTTTGGGCTTAGATATACTGTAAGGAGTGCAGTCTAGCCCATTCAGCTGTGCAGCCAATAAGTGGATATCTCAGCATAATTTGTACATATTTGGGCAAAAGCGGTTTTTACTAACCCTCAGTAATTGTCCAGCCAAATAAGGACACTTGGGGATTATATAAAGCATGGTTTATAAAGTTATAAATGAACAATGAGAGGCATACTAGATAAACTCTCGATGATCCCAAAACTGGAAACATATTAATGAAATGCAATCTCTTCAAACAGAACATTTGCTCAGTGTCGCCATCCGTCCTTACAGCCCTGAGGTATCATGAAACGCTTATTACATCCATTGTATTGTGTATTTTTAGCATTTGGAGCCATCTGAAAACTCCAAAACTTCCATCTCCCTGAGAAGATGTTATAGAAATAAACTATTTTTTACAGGACAGAAAGTCATCTGCAAAACTCTTTTGAGTTTATCATTAGCAAACCAGGACCAGACCAAGCGCTTGAGATTGTACAGCATTGGAGATTTGAAACTGTAAAGACATCAAAGGGTCTGGAGAAAACTTAAGCTTCATGGAAAAAAAAAGAGCAGAAAATGATCTGACACGCAGACATGACACAGTGTTGAAAATCTTGGGCAATAAATAAATGCTTCCTCTCTGTGACCCTGTTTCTCTCACTTTCATGTCTTTTGCTTTAGCTGCTGTGTGAGTAACTAATTAAGCAGAGTCCCATATGTAATGCTGTTTGAATATGGTTGGATTTTATCCACTGTTTCCTTTCCTGCAGAGAGACAAAAAAAAATGGGAATTAAAAGGGAATCTACATCTGATATTTTCCAGACAGAAATGAGTGAGTTATTTTGACATGTTCAATGGAAACATTAAATATTAAAGATAAGAACAATAGGAGCTTCTGGGTGTATCAATCTGAGATGAACCAACCTAGAACACATATGCATGATGGGAGTTTAAGACTTTCATACATTACTGCATGCTTTTTCCAGGTCAATAACTCAATAGGTATATGCTTAAGGTACATACAGTATGTTCTCTTGGTTTGCTGGCCAGCCCAAGGAGTCATTGCAAGTCAATACAATGCAAGTGGCCTAAATGGTGGATGCAAAGTTCAGCTTGTAGATCGGGAAATATATACTGAGATGTTTGGTGCACAGTGCTGGACCAACCAGTTGGGGGCTTTTGAAGCCTATGAGTATAACCAAACTATAATGGCTCTGGTCACTTATGTTGCACATATCTAAGTGGGCCCTGATCCTCTTTCTCAGCACTTCTGATCGAGCATGCAAGTACATGGTCATTTCAGTGAGATGTTCATTGTGCAGCATTCCTAGGGCCTCACAACAACCATTTCTTAAAAAGCCTTACAGACAGGCCCCCCATCTCCCATACTTGCATGTCCTAGATTTTGAATAAGAGGCTGTGCTGCTCTAGATATGCCATACAGCAGGGACAAACAGGAATGCAGGGGGGAATCGGGCCCTACTGAGGGTATGTGCCCTGTGTTCATGTATATGTCAAATGTGTACCAGACAAACAGTTTTGCCTAGAACAGTAAATCAAATTCTTCCTGTAGGCTAAGAGGAAACTGTACGGAGAAACTCATGGTACAGAACTGCCAGCTACATACATAGATTAAAAAGGTGCATATTTGTTAATCTTTTAAAATTAATTACAGAGCTAACTGCTAATCTGGCTCATCATAGCTTTTTGTGTACAACATGTTAGGAGCCACATATCACAAAATACAGACTTACAGCATGCTTTGTGTGTAATGGGGCAGAGCTAGTGTTACTTTCCTTCAGGTTTTCCTAATTAACTCGTTGGGTGCCAAGTCTGGTCACTTAAGGGCATGGGTTCTTCTGGGCTATGCTAGGCACCTGTAACATGATCGCTCTCCTACACATATGGGGTACCTTTCCTTTGGTGCCATTTTCACCAATACCTTGGGACAAGACTAAACAGCCGTTAGGGAATACTCAACCTTAAGGTACAATAACTGTCCTGCAGTCAACGATCGGGTCCCTGTATAAATGTACATCTTTCCACTACAGCTTGCAAATAGGAGGGCTGTGCTGAACACTTACAACAACCACCTGTCCAGTGGTTTCCACTACTGTCTCCAGTAGCAGAGTGGGCCCCGTGGTGCACCTAGTGTGGGCTCCAATGTGCACTGGATTTTAACTCATGAGCTTCCGTACTTCTGCACAGGATGGAAACCTTTGTGATGCAGATCCACTCCCTTTGCTATGGGAGACAAAACACAGCGTAGGGAGTGCTGACAACATCACCCTCACTGCTAGAGGCTGTTTGACCTATAACAGGTACACGTTATCGACAGGCTGCTTAACTGACTGTAGATCTCCTTTGCCCATGGCAACCTCATGCAGAACTTGCACTAGGATGACTGTTTAAATGCTGACTCTTCATACCCCAATGTACTAGTAACCGAGGGCTTGTAGAAGTGTGCCAATTATTTAAATTGCACTCTTTTAAAGAACTTCAGACCAGGCCGAAGGCAAACTAACACTTTACTTAATAAAAGTACTGAACAAATGACAAAGCCCCATATACAAAAACAGTCTTTTTTCCCAAGTCTCTAGTCCTACCCAGGCTTGTGCTGCCTTGGCATACCTGCAATGGTAGTGTCCATGTGAATAGAGGTCCATCAGTGGCATTCCCCAGCTGCTGGTGTCTTTGGGGTGAACTCCAGGGTCCAGTGGCCCCATTACATTGTGATGTGCTTCCAGACATTAGCAGATGTCATCGTCAGCAGGCTGAGGATCAGCCACACAGAAGCCAGAAGAGAGCTCAGAGTTCTCAGTCTCTGGAGCACTGTCCCTGTTTATAGTCACAGGACCAGTGGGCTGGACCCAAAAAGCCATCCAAAACACAAGACCTGGGAAGTACAGGTAACCCTACACCCCCTGTCCAGGTTTGAGAGTAAAAAGGTTCTTACTTATCACAGCTATGCAGGGACTGTCACCAGATTATGGCAGACAACAATTTCATGTCTATATCTCTCCTTCCCCACCTGACCACAAGCAGAGAAATTGATTGACTGCATAGGTTTGAAAAACTTGATCAACTGCTAGTGTTTCCACAACCAGAAGTTGAACCAGGAGCCACATGTGCATCAGTTGTGTCTCGGTGATTACTCTCTGTATGAAATCAAGAATGGTCATGGTCACTTGTTCCCAAGTCATCTCTCTAAGGAATTCATAAATCAGTTGAAATGTAAATCACCTTTAAAAGTTCAATGACTTGTGCTGGTATTGTAGGTTGGTAACCCTTGTTTGTTTTTAGTATACGGATAGTTAAGTTAAAGTTACAGTATATAATAGTTATTTGCACAGCATGATACATCTGCTGGTCACACCCTTCTCATTACAGCTGAAATGATTCATAGGATAGAATGAGATAATCTTCAACCTAGGGGACTCTCTCCTGGCCCAGGTCTAACTGGGATTCCTGTAGTATGGTGCAATGTTCCCATTTCCCTCTCTACTGTGGTCTCTAATTGGGATAAACATGATGGCATGGAAATGTCCTCATGCAGGAAGATCCAACACATGTTGGCATGGTAATAAACAGTACAATCTTTGCAAATAGAGACTCAGGAAATCCTATAATAGTCTTTGTAAGCTTGTGTTTGTAGAACTACAATTCTCAGGATGCCTTGCCAGGGACTTGAGTTCACAAGGCCATAGTTTATACTTGCCTATAACACTGCTGCTGAGAGATCTCCGCTAGGTGGCCTACTTGACATTGTAAAGTCTGTCTCCTGAACTCTTTAAAATTTGCTGCAGTAATAGCCCAAATGTACACCAGTGTTAAAAAAATGATTAGCAGAACATTTAGTGATTAGAACAACTTTAAAATTAAAGGATAACTAAACCCAAGAACAAACATTAGATGTGATGGTTGCTTTTATTTTAATTTTTAAGGCCAGAAAGCACACAAAATACTTGTTGATCCAGTTTACATGGAGACATAAACAATGTTGTTATCCCCCTTCTGTAAAAGGCTAAGCCACTATCCTATATGTAATGAAGATCACAAAAAGCAGACATGTTTGCAGTCCAGCCTAAGTGACAATCATGGCTCTCTTTATAGTTACAGTGGCGTGAATGAGTGTTGTCACCCAGGAACAGGAAGTATGACATTTAAAGGATTACCAGGTAAACAAATTAAGAAAAATAGCCTAAAATAAAACTAAAGCAGCCACCTCATCTAAGGACCGGTAAACTGTAGTGTGTATATATATATATATATATATATATTATATACACATACATACACACATACATACACTGTATACACATTTTTGTTTTTGGATTTAGATTTAAAAAATGTTGGTGTTTAAGTTGATCAGTTTGTGAAAGAAGAACTGATCCTCAGTGACATAACTCCCATCTTCCTCAACTAATATAGGGAAAGTATTCCTTTACACCATATGAAGTAGGTGTCATCTCAAGCCTGGACACTTTTGCAGCACCCCATGACACAAGGGGAGCAAATTTGTGAGGGGGGTCCAAAAACAGCAAATCGTCATGAAGACCATGTAGTTCTCACATTTCCGGTCAATGTAGCGTTCTTTATCACACTACAACTGGTTAGTATACCATGAGTGATCCCATATCAAATTATTATTCGGTTAGTTCCCATTTTACCTTTCATCTCAGTGTCTTCCCTGCCTTGCTGTGGCTGCCCCTCTGTGATACCAGTGGCAGACTAGGCAAATGAGATAAAGGAAGATATTTGCACAGGCAGTTGAGGACATTGAAAGGGTACCTTTCCACTTTTACACAAGGCCCTGTGTAGATGTAAAATTACCCCGGGCCAATATATTGCGTATATAGAGTATATTAAGTCAAACAGACGTGGTCTTGGTGAAGAGTCAAGTTCATACTGGACTAATATGAATGCAGGTGCTGATATCTGCTCCTACATATAAACGCATTTTTAATGCAATCCCTCTCATTCCACCAGCCTGAAAAACATCTGACAACAGAGAGATGTAGACTAAAAGCCACCGGCGCTGGAATTACTGCTGCAACCAGCACCTGTGAGAATGTCGCCTTAGGAATAGTAATTAAAAACACATTACAGTCATTTATTTCTACATAACCACATATTTTATGATAATTTGTTCAAATCACTGATAGGTGGAAGTCATCTTGTGGCCTGAAGTATTTAACTAGAGACATCAGTCTAAATCTGAGGCATGTTCTCAGTGAGTGCTTAGCTTCAGCTCATATATTAATCATAAATTGGTTTAGCATTGCATAGCTTCAGTTCATGTATTAATCACAAATTGGTTTAGCTAACAAAGTGGCTGCTGTGTGGAGACTGACACTTACCATTATTGAACAGAGGCAGGGATTAATAAAATATACATGTTTAGATGGTTGTTTTGCAGCTTAAAAAGTTAAGCGGAATTCCAGGAAGATTTAGGAGATGCCGTTAAGAATCCAGTATATTAATAAAATCTACTTCACAAACTGTATTTAAAAAGTATAGAAGTACCCAGATCTGTCTTTATATTACCTTCCTGCAATCCCCTGCAGAGTATGATGCAACTGGGAGAAGCAATGGTACACTTCACATTGCTCTCTCCTCCGGTTAGCAAGCTTCCAGTGTTGGGTTGACAGCAAAGAGATTTCCTCCAGTCAGCAGACTAAGGGAAGAAAAATGACCAAGCTGTCTTGCTTAAAGGCTAAGTTCGCTTTAAAGACAAAAAAAATAATACATGCACACAGGGGCGGATTGACAACTCATGGGGCCCCCGGGCAATAGGGGATCATGGGGCCCCTATGTCCTTGCCCACACTCAAAAAAAGCCTCTAAAAAGGTACCAGGGGCATTTCATGGGGCCCCCTACTGACCCCAGGCCCTAAGGCAGTGCCCGAGTGCTCGAATGGTCAGTCCGCCCCTGCATGCACATGTTTTTGCAGGAAAAAAGGTGAATTTTTTTTGTACACGCATGAGTCTGCAAGTGTTGCACCCAGGGGCGGACTGACCATTTGGAAACTCGGGCACTGCCTGAGGGCCCAGGGTCAATAGGGGGCCCCATGAGATGCCCCTGGTACCTTTTTCATTGTCTTTTTTGAGTTTGGGCAAGGACACAGGGGCCCCATGATCCCCTATTGCCCGGGGGCCCCAAGAGTTGTCAGTCCACCCCTGGTTGCACCTGCAATCAATGGACACTTCCTAAAGCTCTGTGCCCATATCTCTGTACAAGGCTTTCAGTTATTGAGCTTGCAGGAAGTGCCAAGGCACTATGAGTGTGCTGATGAGTGCACTCATGATCCAATGAGAACTACAAGTCCATCTTCTGTGTTGCAGATGGGACTTTTAGTTTATTCACGGATCTCTATGAATGAATGATGCAGCTTTGTGGGCGAAGCTCAGCACAACTGCACATATTTTAAAAGTGACAGTGGCATCAGAGGAGAGGAACCCCTGCCCACTGTCACAGAGAAGGCTTGGGATGCTTAGTAGTATGTTACTTGCTACACTCTAAATATGGGTATAACGTGTTCCTAAAAGGTTGGGATAATCTTTAACTACATTTAAAATATATTCATTGATCTATTTAATTAGTCTTCCAGGGGTGATGAGATCGGAAAAGTGGATTAACAGTCGCAACTTTCTTTTGAAAGTTAAAATAGTTCTTGAAACATATTGACACAGGTGAAATGTATCTATTTCACCTGTATATTCCCTGAACTTTAGTTTTAAAAAGTTATTGCTACTTTAGGACCTTCCAAAGGAATCAGAAGGGGCATGCAATTCTGCTGAGCAATAATGTTATTTTGGAATAGGATTGTGCAAAGCATTATGACAGAAAAGTTCAGTAAACCTTATTAATAGCTTTTACGGTATTTTACTTTCAACTGTCTTGCTGCCTTAAACTGCCACTATGTTTCGAAGTTCTGTTTGCAAAATACCAAAGTACACCTACAAGTGGCACTGCAGAGCTGTGACATTTCTGCCTTTTGCCCTGTCACAAAAGCAAGCAATTTCCTGCAGTGGAGATCCCCATTCATTGCTTAGATTTTCGGATATCCTTACATAGCCTGGTTGAATTTGATATTTGACTATAGATTATCTGACATTTTTTTTTAACTCAGTAAAAGCATCCTTGCCTATAGGGACTATGATATAGTATGTCGATATCTGATGTACAGTACATACATATACTCACCAGGAATCTCACCAAAGTTTATATACGGTTCTTGTAAACAACGCTTCTCCTGGTTTCTTGCAATTAAGAAAACCCCGAGGAAAGACAAAAAGCACCTGCAGAAATAAAGATTAAGATTAAAGCACAAGCAGAACTGTGTTACAGGCTTCTCATAAAACAAATATGATAAATCTGAAAATCTGTGATACAATTAATAATTTCTACATAGCCGAATCATCCCTAGACCACAAAGCTGGAATCTCTTTGCACAGGGAAGCCAATGAGAAAGAATTCATGTAGCATCAGGTGGCGTAAACTCAAGCAAAGCAAATGATTTAATAAATGACAACTTTAACCCTTTTCCTGACCCAGAGGTCATTGATGTCTAGATGTCGAGACCAAATTTAGCAGTGTCAGTGTGCATCAGTAAATTTGATTGTAAACGGACTGATTTGCCTGCTTATACAATTTTTTTTATTTTTTATTTTATTCACTACACTGTTTTAACTGCTTCCTGACTGCCTATAGCAGAAATACTGCTACAGGGTAGCACAAGTGCGCAAAATCACACATATATATACACATGATTTTGCACTTCCAGGTAGGGGGCCGTGGCTGTCAATCACTGGGTGATTTCCGAGGATTTCAGACCTGGAGGACAACTGTTTTGTTTACTAACAGTTCTCCTCCCTGTCAGCTCGTGCACCCTGTGCACAGCCATCCAAAGCAGTGTGATTATAGTGAAGCATACTGACACCACCCCTAGTAAAAACACTCCCAGCACAAAGTTAACCCTTTCATCACCCCTCATGTTAACCCCTTCCTGCCCAGTGCCATTAGTACAGCGTCAGTGCTTTTTATTAGCACTAATCACTGTATTGGTGTCACTGGGGATGTCAGTGACACCAAGTCAGTTCCCCCCAGTGTTAGAACGCCCGCTGCAGTCCCGCAATAAGTCGCTGATTGCTACCATTACTACTAAAACAAAAACAATCCCAATATACATACCGCCATTTGTAAACACTAACTTTCTCGTAAACCAATTAATTTACACGTATTGGGATTTTTTTCAGCAAAGACAGAATAGCAGAATACATTTTGGCGTAAATTTATGATGAAATTTGATTTTTGATTTATTTTTACTGGACATGTTTAATAGCAAAAAGTCAAAAATATTGTTTTGTTCCTCAATATTGTCAGCCTTTTTTTTTTCATAGCGCAAAAAATTTAAAAACCGCACAGGCAATCAAATACCACTAAAAGAAAGCTCTATTTGTGGGGGGAAAAAATGACTTAAATTTTTTTTGGGTGCAGCGTTGCATGACTACGCAATTGTCAGTTGAAATAACACAGTGCCGTATCGCAAAAAATGGCCAGGTCAGGAAGGGGGGTAAATCCTCAGGAGGGCAAGTGGTTAATAAATACCCCACTCACACTTTTGATTATAAGCTGACAAATTCAGAAAAATTTATAAATGTATAGAAAACGCATATTGTGTTATTTTACACGAAAACATTTTTTTAATCAAACTTTGTTTTTTTTTTACCCAGTGTAAGGATTGTAACACTGTGGGGACATCTATCAAGCAAATTAGCAGCACAATTATATGCAAATCAAACTGACTCAGGTTCAGCAAAGTGTCTAAAACAGATTTATGGTGCATTTATGACCTGTGTTGCGGTAAGCCTGGGCAGCCAACTGTGACAGGTTTGCAAAGGTCTGTGACGATACAGCTGAATTGATTGTACACCTTTGAACAGAGCAGCTCCAATCCTCCTCTTCTTAGGTCCCCACCGATGGTCCTGGCTTCTTAAACCCCCCCCCCCTCCCCGTGCCACCATAGGAAGCATGAGTTGGGCTTTAACCTCTTTCAACCAATACGATCACATCAATGAAAGCAATCTGCCATCAACAGTTTTGATTGTTTCAGGGTTGCAGTATGAACAGTCGGCGATAGAATGGAATGAGCCATTTGGCTTCCTTTGCTTTTTGCAAGCTAGGCTGATATTGGGTGAAAATTGGCAACATGACAGTAATATAAAAGTGGAAAGAATTTTTGAAGCACTATGTACTCACTACACCATTGCAAAGTAGCTAGTCATTAGAACCGTAAAAAGAGTTGTTTAGGCAGGAGTCTAGAAGAAACGGTTCTGTTTTGATAGAGTCCTATCCAACCATCATTGCAGTTAATCATTGGATTAGATCTTATTAAAGCATTAGACCTACAGTGATCATTTGACTAGAGTCATAAATATAGCAATTCTCCCAGATGACAATAGTGACAGCATACATATATTATGCATGTCTTCGAGGAAGATACTGCATCTCCAACAGAGCAGCCTGGGAGAAGTTTATCATTTTCTGCTGTACATCGAGGCGGTTCAAGAGGAGCAGAACATGTTTACATAGTCATTCCCTTTTCTTCTTCTTCTCAGAAGTAGCACTATGTGGATGAAAAATATTTCCCTGGCCAAAGACTTGCTATAAGTATGAAGATAGGTATTTGTGAATCTGTTATAGTCATGAGTCTGACTTCAGGCAAGAGTCACAAACACTACAATAAAAGACTGGACAGGTAGACATGCTTGATACATTCCTGTTCAATATTCTAAAAAGGAGGATATTTTTATATTTCTAAAAAGCAGATGCATTAAAGTTCTGGAAAACAATATTTCACTGGAATTGAAATTTAACCTTCCTCATAATGCTCCTACAACCCCTGCCCTGCCTTCTCATTCAATAAGTATGCATACACAAGACACAGAGTTGGCCCGATATAGTAGTCTGCACAGAGCCAGGCAGTATTTATAATCTAATGGGAGAGGGAATTATCTGCTGTAGTGGCACTGGGCTATATAGAGAGACACATCATTGCTCTGTGATCAAAACTCTCCTGTGCCCAGCAGGCATATTTATATCACAAATCAGTAATAAAAGTCTCTATGCTAGATGATCCTGTAGAGAATAACAGTGAAAAATGAAGAGAAGACTTTTTTGAAAAAGTGTTAGATCAGTTTTGGCATTGCTGTTATACTGAGTTTTTCCTCAGAACTACTCCAAAGGAATTTGCAAGATTGTAGAAATAATTGTCTTTGCATGGCGATAGCAATATGACAGTTTTAGTTGTTTCAGCTTTCAGAAAACCCTTAAAATCTGCAAGGAAACTGACAACACAAATCACTTAATATTATTATTAGACCTGATAACATGGGAGATGTTAGGACCCCCGAAATGTGTTGGCTGCTGTACCCAATTAACATTTTGAATAAACTTTATTTTGGGCACTTTTACGTAGTGCTTTCATTTTCAGATCAGTTTTTCCAGCAGAAATCACCCATATACATTGGTTATTGTTTATAAGCATAAATAACTGTGCTTTCCCTAGCAGCCCTATACCATATCTCTGTAGGTAGAGAACAAAATATATGTAATTGGATGGTAGGGAAAGTATAGCTTTATTTTTATCCTAGCTTATAAAATATGCTCACAGGTTCTCATTTATCCAGGTCAAGGTATATCTAGTAGTAGTTTGTCACATTCAACTGGACGACTTCTGTAAAACTGAAGACATTTTGTAGCTTGTCCAAGCCACTCCTTAAGTTCTAATGAGTGCCAGGAAAATACCCCAGTATTTATATCCACAGCGGTAGCACTGACACCCTAATCCAATCCTCATGGAAAGGCAGATGTGATTGTCCAAGAACAGGTTGGGAGGTGTGAAAGTTGTGGAACCATCTTGCTCTAGCTACAAAATTTCATCCTTGGTGTCTGGAAGGCTTCATAGGTTTTAATTTTTTGCATAGCTGAAGATGTGAATTGTTGTCAAAACACCGGGCTAGAGGCGATAGTGAACATTTAAAGGATGGGTACACCTTTTGATGGAAAAAAGAATAAATGCAACTTTTTTTGCAGGTAAAACACCAAGGTAGAGATGTGATAATGGCATGATATGATGTTGAAGGCCCCCACCCTTGTTCAAGGATGGTTCTTCAGTTTTATGTAGATGGCCTCTTTCACAAACCTATTGTTGTCTATTGCTTAAAATGTGCAGCTCACTGTCCTCAAAAATTGGATTGTTTCTACTTACTTACCTGTAAAATCCATTTCTTGGAGTAAATCACGGGACACAGAGCAGGCCACAATAATGACTATGTGGGTTATATGCCACCTATAGGTGAATGGACACCGACTGACCAATCAAATAGGAAATCCTCCTCCATATAACCCCTCCTACACAGGAAGTGCTCAGTTATTTTCGCCAGTGTCTGTAAGGTGGATGTTCACATATGTGCTGCATATGCTCTGTGAAGCAGACTGGGAGGTCTGGAACAATTCTACTGAGATTCAAGGGCCTCAATCGGATCCATCTGAAAACCTGTTAGTCAAAATGGATGGTAACCGAGCCTCACTGGATACAGAGAAGAATCCTCTGGGTTTTGCCTGTAATGCGGCTTTACGGCGTTGGAACCTGTGTTTTTGGAACCCTGTGCAGTTTGATCTGACCAAGGCGTTTCCGGCAGGGTGCTATACAGGTCCAAGGCAGTGGCCCAATTTAAAAAAGGGGGACAGAGTCCTTGAAGGTCTTTAGGACAAGGCCTGCCTGGGTGAAGGTTGGTCCCTGACTAAAAGTTCAGGAGCCTGCAGCAGGATGGGCAAGTATTCATTCATATATATGTGTGTATATGAGGAGGAGTCTCCTATGAATGACTGGGAAGACCATCAGGGGGAGTACTTCCTTTTTTGCCTGTACCTGCCTGTAATACCTATTTTTGACCAATA
This sequence comes from Staurois parvus, assembly GCF_062004578.1. NCBI lineage: Eukaryota > Metazoa > Chordata > Amphibia > Anura > Ranidae > Staurois > Staurois parvus. The sequence continues at coordinate 2,628,193 of NW_028317848.1, read as the reverse complement.
GAGGGAGTCTGTTGCAGTAGATACCATGTGGGGGGGTGCGCACATGATGGGAGCGCACATGCGCAGTAGCAGCAGGAAGAGGAAGTTGGCCATATTGTTTACATAGAACGCTGCCTGTTACATGTGGGCTACTCTGCTGGACCCTGGAGGGATAGCCAGGATACAGGGTAGGTTATTCTAAAGGGCACAAGAGTACTTCTCTGGGAGGGTCAGTCAGTCAGGCAGGAGGGTTGTGTACATGCTACCCCCTTTTTTTCAGTGGACTGCATTGGAGTGTGTTGCTTCACTTTAAGCAGGTCTATTGTGAATGCTGTGTTTTGATTAAATTCTTACATCGTTCTTTTGACGCTAGTGAAGGTAATGCCATCCAGAAAGTGGTGTGGGGGGCACAAATGCACCACCGCCAGGTCCTGTGGAGCCTAGTCGAAGTTGTGATGTGTTATCTTCTACTGAAAGACCAGGGGCAACAGGTCAATCTGAGTCGCTGTGTTTGCCCGCTATTGTGGCTAGTACCAGTGTGTTCGCTTCGGCATACGTCACTAAGCAAGATCTTGCATCAGCCTTAGCAGGGTTAGAAGACAAGGTTGCTGGGATGGTTGCATCGGTGGCTCAAGGGGGTACAAAGTGGTAAAGATCCCCTTCTTTGGACCCACCAGTCCTTGACCAAGTGTGGGTGGAACCCGAGGATGAAGATGCGGTAGAAGAGGGTCAGGCAACTGATTCTCTGTCAGAGGAGTCACAGCCTGATGAGAAGCAGGGGGTTTCTGCTTCTCAATCAAAGAGGTTATTAGTTAAGGCCCTCACCGATATGGTCTGGTCAGGTTTCAAGTTACCCCCAGTAGAGGCATCCAAGTTCTCTTATTCCTCTTTGGGCTTACTAAAGCCACTTCAAAGTATTCAGGCTTTTCTGGTGCACCCTCTTTTGGAGCAAGTTTTGTATGCTAATTGGGAGCACCCAGACACCGCCTAAAATATTCTGTATCCTATGGAGGAGACGTTTATTAGAAAGTGGGGCATGCCATGGATGGACACAGCTGTGTCTTCTCTGAATAAGTATTTAACTTGCCCTGCGGATAATGTCCAGGTGTTTAAGGATCTGGCAGATAAAAAACTAGAATCGCTCCCTGGCAGGGGCTGCTGCTATTGGTCTGAATGACCATGTTAAATGGGTGGTAAAAATACTATTTTGGAGGAGGATATAGCTGTGGATTTGGCAGATTTACTACAGGCCTTGTTTTTTGCAGCTGATGCCCTTAAGGATTCAATTCAGCAGATCTCTCACTTGGCTCTTCTGTCAGTACACATGGGCAGGGTCTTGTGGTTAAAAAGTTGGGCAGCAGAACCATACAAAAGATTGTTGGCAGGTTTTCCCTTTCATGGAGAATGTTAGTTTGGAGAGGACCTAGACAAGTATATCCAGAAGATCTCAGGGGGAAAAAGTAAATTTTTACTCTTTAAAAGAAAGTCCAAATGCCCAATCTAAGTGGTCAGGCACTTCGGTGGTTGGTGCGTCTTCCATTAGGCAAGCATTTTGCCATACAAATGACTCTTCGTCTAGGGTAAAATTTCAGGGCCAGGGCCAGAAGAAACCCTGGGTGCAGAAGCCCACCAGGTCAGATTCTAATTGTGAAGGGGTGCCCTCACTCGTGCGGGTGTGTGGGGGGGGGGATTTGGGAAGAAATGATCCAGGACAAGTAGGTCACTGCTACAGTTGCTCAGGGGTACAAACTGGAATTTTGCGGAATTCCTCCTCCCCATTTCTTAAGGTCCAATGTATCCATGAATCCATTGTGAAGGAAACCTTTGTGTCAGGCACACGATCGGTTGTTGTCCCAGGGCACGATTGTGGAGGTTCCAGTGGACAAAGGGTTCCAGGAATTTTATTCAACCTATTCACAGTTCCAAAGCCAAATGGGGATGTAAGGCGTGTACTAGACTTAAAGGGGCTGAACTGGTTGGTTCCTAAAGATTCGTTCACTTCGGATGGAGTCAGTCAGGTCAGTAGTATCTTTACAAGAGGGAGACTTTCTAGGGTTCATAGAAATCAAGGACACATACCTGCATGTGCCAATATTTCCAGTTCATCAAAGGTTTCTGTGGTTTGCAATAGAAACTCGACATTTTCAATTCATGACACTACCTTTTGGACTACCCATGGCTCCTCGAGTGTTTACAAAGATTCTGGCTCCAGCTCCAGGGCTGCTCAGAACTCGGGAATATTGATTTTGGGCTATCTGGATGATCTATTGCTCAGGGGTCAGTCTAGTCCAAGCCTGAGAAAAAATATGGCTCTTGCGATTCATTCTTTGAAATGCTTGGACTGGGTGCACAACTTCGAGAAATTGGCCCTGGCGCCAGTGCAGAGTCTGGAGTATTTGGGATTGGTCCTAGGCACTGTTCAGGCTAAGGTGTTTCTGGAAAGGGCCACACGATCAGGTTTGGAGTTTGAGGAGCATTCGTCTCTGCATGAGGTTAATGGGGAAGATGGTATCCTCATTCGAGGTAGTGCCCTATGCTCAGAGTTCCACTCAAGGCTTTTGCAGAGGAATATTCTGTCAGCATGGAACAAAAAGATTCCAGCACTGCATTACCACATGTCTTTGTGCTGCAAAGCTTGAATTGGTGGTTGGAAGCTCGGAATTTGGAAAAGGGAAGATCTTTCCCACCAGTGAATTGGAAGCTGGTAACAACTGATGCCAGCCTCTCGGGTTGGGGGGCTGTTCTAGAAGGGACCACAGTCCAAGGGACGTGGTCGCCACAAGAAACGATCCTTACCATCAATATCCTGCAGCTTCGGGAGGTGCGGCTTGTCCTGAGATATTGGATGACCAGGCTTCATGGTTGGCCAGTCTGGGTCCAATCCGACAATGCTACAGCAGTGGCATACATCCACCACCAAGGTGGTACCAAGAGCCAGAGGACTCAGGAGGAGGTAGATCAAATACTGGCTTGGGCAGAAGGGCATGTTCCAGTTCTCTCAACAATATTCATTCCAGGGATAGAAAACTGGTAGGCGGATTACCTCAGTCACTGTGCTCTACATACCGAGGTGTTCTCGGCAATCTGCCAGCATTGGGGGTACCCGGACGTAGATCTATTGGCGTCCAGGTTCAACAGCAAGATGGACAGGTTGTGTCCAGGATGTGGGACCCACTTGCGATAGGGGTAGATGCATTGGTGATACCGCGGGACATTAGTGGCACCAGCCTGGCCCAGGAGGTGTTCGTACGCGGATACTGTCAGACTAGCAGTGTGCAAATCCATGGCCTCTGCCAGATCAGTCAGACCTGCTTTCTCAGGGACCTATATTGCACTCCGTTTTATGGTTGTTGAATTTGAAAAAGTGGCTGTTGAGACCCAAATGTTGAAAGATAGGTAAGTGTCAGACTCGGTTATCCACACAATGTTGAACGCTAGAAGCTGGGTTCTAGGAACATTTATATAGAACTTGGAAGGCATATATTTCTTGGTGTGAGGGTCAAATTGGCAACCCCGAAAATATTTTATTGGGAGAATTTTCTTTTCTCCAATCAGGAGTAGAAAGGAAGTTGGCTGTTGGAACTATTAAGGCTCAGGTTTTAGCCTTGGCTGATTTCTTCCAAAGACCGATTGCGTCTCACTCTTTGGTTCATACTTTTTTTTTACAGGGAGTGATGCGTACTGTTCCGCCTGTCAGTCAGCCCCTGTATCCTTGGGACTTGAACTTGGTCTTGGCAGTTTTACATAAACCACCATTTGAACCTATCAGGGAGATTCCGTTAGTTCTGCTAACTCAAAAGGTTTTGTTTTGGTGGCAATCACTCTGCAGGAAGGCCATCGGAGTTGGCAGCTCTTTCTTGTAGGGAACCATTTTTGGTTTTACATCAGGATAAGGTGACATTATGGCCTCATCCGTCCTTTTTGCCAAATTTGGTTTCTAGTTTTCATCTCAATCAGGACATTGTTCTGCCTTCATTCTTTCCTAGGCCTCAGTAGTCAAAAGAAATATCTTTGCATTCTCTGGACGTGGTTCGGGCAATAAGGTTCCTTTTGAGAATGACGGCGCAGATTAGAAAGTGAAAGCACACCAGGAGAGTGGGTGCATCTTGGGCCATCTGCCACGAGGCGTCAGTTGCTCAGGTTTGCAAGGCTGCTACATGGTGCCTTTGGCCGCAGTGTTTTACAAAGAGCTAAAAAGCTCCTTTTGGGATGTTGATGGTGGTTATTGTGATGTCATCCACCCCTCAAGGTTATTGCTTTGGGACGTCCCACATAGTCATTATTATGGCCTGCTCTGTGATGTGCGATAAAGAAAATTGGATTTTTTTCTACATCCTTACCTGTAAAATCCATTTCTTGGAGTACATCACGGGACAAAGAGGTCCCTCCCCTCTTTCTGGATTTTCATTGCTTGCTACAAAAACTTGTACTTCCTGTGTAGGAGGGGTTATATGAGGGAGGACTTCCTGTTTGATTGGTTGGCCAGTATCCATTCACCTATAGGTGGCATATAATCCATAGAGTCATTATTACGGCCTGCTCTGTGTCCCGTGATGTACTCCAAGAAATTGATTTTGCAGGTATGTAGAAAAAAGTCCAATTTTTGAGGACAGGGAGCTGCGCAATTTAAACAGAGACAACAATAGGTTTGTAAAAGAGGCCATCTACATAAAACTGGACAACCATCCTTGAACAAAGGTGGGGGCCTTCAACATCATATAATGCCATTATAACAACATCTCTTCCCTGGTGTTTACACAACAATACATACCTTCAGAAATTTTTACAAGGCTGATTAAAAAAAAAAAAAAAAAAGCAGATTCATCTATTAGAAACTGAAACAATCATTTCAGGCTCTGAACAAGGCAAAAGGCAAAGACAAAGGCAAAAGGGAACCTTTTTTAGTCAGCAATCCTTGGTGTATTCGATTGATTGCCTGACTATGTTTTAACCAAGCTTTCAAATTTGAGTAAAAGAATGACAGGCTTCTCTTTAGCCAACACTGTCCATTCCCAGAAGAAATAGTTGTCAAGCACATTTGTTCTCCTTTAGATATGTCACAATGAATTTAGGAGAATCTGGCAGAAAGACTCAGAACAGATTTCCATGGAACAAACTTTAGAAGGGACGGCTTCAAACGTGACAGTAAGTTCCAAAGGCTTTCAAGAGCAAGGCAAAATTAATTTACTTGTTGGAGAATATATATATATATATATATATATATATATATATATATATATATATATATATATATATATATATATATATATACAGTTGCAAGAAAAAGTATGTGAACCCCTTGGGTTTACGTGGAGTTTTGCATGAATTGGGCATAAAATGTGCTCTGAACGTCATCTAAGTCACAACAATAGAAGAACACAGTCTGCTGAACATAATACTACACAAACATTAGATGTTGCCATGGTTTAATTGCACATAACATGTAAACATTCACAGTGCAGGGAGGAAAAAGTATGTGAACCTTTGGACTTAATAACTGGTTGACCCTCCTTTGGCAGCAATAACCTCAACCAAACGTTTCCTGTAGTTGCAGATCAGACCTGCACAACGATCTAGAGTAATTTTGGACCACTCCTCTTCACAAAACTGTTTCAGTGTAGCAATATTCTTGGGATGTCTGGTGTGAATCGCTCTCTTAAGGTCATGCCACAGCATTTCAATCGGGTTGAGGTCAGGACTCTGACTGGGCCACTCCAGAAGGCGTATTCTGTGCTGTTGCAGCCATTGTTTTGTTGAATTACTTGTATGCTTTGGGTCATTGTCCTGTTGCATCACCCATCCTCTGCGGAGCTTCAGTTGGCGGACAGATGGTCGTACGTTTTCCTGCAAAATGTCTTGATAAACTCTGGAATTAATTTTCCCATCAATGACAACAATCCGTCAAGACCCTGAGGCAGCAAAGCAGCCCCAAACCATGATGCTCCCTCCGCCATGTTTTACAGTGGGGATGAGGTTTTGATGTTGGTGTGCTGTGCCTTTTTTTCTCCACACATAGTGTTGTGTGTTCTTCCCAAACAACTCAATCTTGGTTTCATCTGTGCACAGTATATTTTGCCAGTAGTGCTGTGGAACATCCAGGTGCTCTTTTGCAAACTTCAAACGTGCTGCAATCTTCTTTTTGGACAGCAATGGCTTCCTTCGTGGTGTCCTATGTACTCCATTCTTGTTTAATGTTTTCCTTATTGTAGATGTTTCAACAAAAAAAAAAAAAAATGTTAGCATGTGCCAGAGATTTCTGTAGGTCTTTAGCTGACACTCTGGGATTCTTCTTTACCTCATGCAGCATTCTGCGCTGTGCTCTTGCAGTCATTTATACAGGACGACCACGCCTAGGGAGAGTAGCAACAGTGCTAAACTTTCTCCATCTGTAGACAGTGTCTTACCGTGGACACATGAACATCAAGGCTTTTGGAGATACTTTTGTAACCCTTTCCATCTTCATGCAAGTCAACAATTCTTGATCGTAGGTCTTCTGAGAGCTCTTTTCTGCGAGGCATGGTTCACATCAGACAGTGCTTCTTGAAACCAGTAAACCCAAAACAGGTGTGTGTTTTTTAAGGGCAGGACAGCTGTCAGCAACACATCCAATATCATCACACTGATTGGAGTCAAGGTTGGCTCACTCCTGGCTCCAATTAGCTCTGGGAGAAGTCATTAAACTAGGGCTCACATACTTTTTCCTCCCTGCACTGTGAATGTTTACATGTTATGTGCAATTAAACCATGGCAACATCTAATGTTTGTGTAGTATTATGTTCAGCAGACTGTGTTCTTCTATTGTTGTGACTTAGATGACGTTCAGAGCACATTTTATGCCCAATTCATGCAAAACTCCATGTAATCCCAAGGGGTTCACATACATTTTCTTGCAACTGTATATATATATATACACACACATACATATATATATATACACACACATATATATATATATATATATATACACACACACACACACTGTATACAAACACACAGTGCTGTAAATATAGTCACACATTTAACCATACATACTGTACATATATACACACACAAGTACACAGGGATGGGCCTTAACCATGAGACACCAGTTTTGCAGCCACATCTGGCATGTGCCAGTTAAATAAAGTGCCCTTGAGATGAATCTTCAGACTGTAAGCAGAAAGATCTTTCATCCATCTTGGTTTAAAATCTAAACAGATTATGTGAGAGAGGTTTACTTCAACTGACAAATTTGAAAATTGTTAGAAAATCAGGTAATTTAAGGACATCTTGCTTCTAGATTGATGCATGGGAGCATTTAGGACAAATGTACATGCCACTTTTGTAATCAGATGTAAAGCTGAACTCCAGATATGTTTTATTTGTATTGCATAGTTCCATTGGCCCAGCGTGGACCAATTTATGTATACATATTTCATACCGGTGGGACCACTGTGGAAGAAGAGAAGCACTGCAGAAGTTGGCACTACAAAAGTCATTGTCTTTTTGGGTTCTGTGTCGAGCAGTTGTCCCTCAGAAATATAAAGCGATCTCTGACTTGACGAGGTGGAGATTGTGGCATCACCACACTGCCTCTCCATCTTGTGCAATCAGAGAATACCTTATATATTTTGAAGGAAATACACATTTGGTGAATGGCAACTGTGCTAAGCAAGCAACCCCTTTGCTCACTATGCAGAAGAGCATCCACAGGACCTAGAAGATAGCAGTGATTGCTGTGATAGGGCTTTACTACTACAGAGATTCTCTGCTTCCACAGTCATCTGCTGATACTCACTAATTTCCTCTTAGAACTTTTGTGTGGTCCACGCCATAGTAATTTGCCTCAACACCTTCAGGGGAGATGCCTTTAAGGTTGCCTTAGACTGTAAGCATCTCTCAGCCAACCATCTCTTCTTCAAGAGGTGCCAAAGAAGTGTCTATCTTGAAGGTGGTGGATGGTGACCTACACCCATACAAAAACACATTTCCCAGCTGTAAACGGCCATATCAGAGAAACTTTCTCCAATATTTGAAAACATCCTTTGCCTTTATTACTTTAAGACAGAGACCTTCTAAATGTACTGGCACATAGCTAAACTGCCCTGATCTTTACAAGGGTTGGAGCTAATGAAAAATATGCATAGCTTGGTTTAAATACAGAACTGATTGTCAGAGTTTGGGTTCTTCTTAGCAAAACCCCTATGCAGTATGTGCAAAAGCTGAAAGACAAGCTAATAGACTCTAGGTGAAATATTTACTAAGTATACAGCATGTCAAACAGCTTCCCGATAAAGAAAAAACGCCTTCCAATTTATGCTAATCATACTAGGAAAAGAGTAATTTAATTTGAAAAGCCACTTCCCATAAAGTGTAAAGATTAACAGATTACTAGGTTGTTTTATGTCTCTTCACTTTTTATGTCTCCTATAACTCCATCCATTAATATGCAAGAGGCTCATCTTTCTACACACCAGGCTGCTTTCTACTGCAATAATCCCCGTTAATTACTAGATTCATTGTCTCGTGCAGCACTTCACTCTCTAAGAGGCATAAATGGACCGAAATGCAATCTCACTTTCTGTAGCAGTGACTCTGAAATAAAGCAGACAACATTACAACAGAACATTATACTAATTAATGGATCGCCCATTTATAAAGTGCTTTTTTATAGCCTGGAATTAGCTAGACTTGTAAAGAATCATAAAATTGTTTTTATTGCTGACTTAACTAGAGCAAGATGAGAGCTGTGTGTTTGTCACATAATGTAGATGTTAATGGATTCTAGATTTTCATGTACAAACGCAGTGTAAAAAAATATCCAGAAAATTAAACTACTACAATGAATATTTTACATAGTTATCATTCAGAAAGATCAGAATTATTAAATTAAATTAAATTAATTTAAACAGTCATGAATAATTTACTGATAGGAATAATTATCAAAGGCTTAGGAACCAATATGGTTTCAGTGTGGTTTACAATCGTGTGGTCACTATGACACAAAATAAATCTTCAGCCTGTAGAGGCCACTGTATAATACTGCAATTGTCAGATACAATTATAATATTAAAAAAAAAAGGAAAAAAAGAAACACACACACCTTTTGTCAACCTATCTTAAAAACAGAACAAAGTTTATACTGTATATATTATATAATATTACAAGAGGTTATCAAATAAATTTGTCATTTGTGCCCTTAAAACGATTTTGTAACATTTCCAGAAATGAATGGAAAACTTACCCAAATATAAACATAAATATATTCAAAAATGCTGCATCTCGGAATTCCTGATAAAATATAACACCTGCGATGACAGAAATAAATGCATGCATTAAAATAATTTGAAATTCATGCTAAATATTTTTCTTTAAATTTCTGATTATTACTAGTATTGCTCCTGTGTAGCCAACCATGGGTAGATATGTTTTTTTAATCATAGATAGTAACAACATTAGTGATTTAAAGTGTATGTCTGGGCAAGTAAACATTTCCCCATGTTTTATCCCTTTAAAATGCTGCAAGTACAGAAAAATCACCTAGAAATCCAGTGTGCTCAAAACATCCTGTTTTAAGCGGACAACACAGTGCCTATCCTGCACTGAAATCCAAAGCATGTCATCTCTGCCCATTTCTCCTATGATGGACTGAAAGAACCTCATTATCATAACATATTGGTGACATGTAGTCCAGCAACAGAGCAGTCAAGCAAGGCTAATAAGTATTTTAGTACAGCGGAGCTGACAGCACAGAAACTTGCAGTTTACTGGATTTCTGGTAGGACCAACATGTATTTTTCTGTACTTACATATTTAATACATCTCCTCAGTACATGCACATTATCACTTGTTTTATCACCTTACAATGCAATATTTTTGTTCTGGAAGGGGGCATAACTAGAACCTTCAGGGCCCCGGTGCAATAAACCATAAAGGGCCCCTTTTCTCTGGACCCGGGACCCTCTAAACCAATCACGGGGCCCGTTATTATGGTCAATCAGCGGGATCCTTTTGCACGTTCTGCAGCAGGCTCCTTTCCTACCGTCTTGGGCCCCTCATGGTAGTAGAATGCCAGGGCCCGGTGGAAGGTGCCACCTTTGCAACCCTGGTAGTTCATGTGAGTGCAGGTGTACGGCCCCAAACAGTGTGCATTCAGGGCCACTCACCCTCACCAGCACACCTGTCAAATTAGGACACGTGGCTGTGTTTGTACAACTGCTGTATGCCAACTAACAGGCGGCATCAGCTGCACAAACTGCTCATTCATGGACCAGAGAACCTGTGTAAATAAACCCCTAATTTATATTTTTTTTTACATTTTCAATATTAGCTGAACGCTCCATACCTGCGAGTATAGCGCTGGTTGTGAAGAACACATAGTTAATTGGCACCACCTCTGTTGCATTGTAAAGCTGCATTGCTTGATTTAAGAACCTAACAAATACACAAATAAGTAAATAAATAAAGAAATGAGACAACAACAACAAGTGAAAACAATGCTGCTGACAGTTTAATAGTAGAAGACACTGTAAGATTTAGCAGTTTCATAAATATTTATACAGAAGAGCGCTCAGTGGGACTTAAAATTACTCTGTAATGTACTCAGGAAGTCTAAATAAATAAGAACAAACGCAGGAGGAAAAAAAAAAAGCGCAGATGCAATTTTAAATTAATCCATGTAAAATGTGCTTGCAGGATTGTGAAAAATGATCACAATTAAAATTTTATGTTCTCTGTTTATTGTGAGCTATGAAAACTTCCTTTACATTTGAAATACAAACTCAGGAAACAAGTATAAACATAGTCAGCGTGCAGAAATCTCATTTACGGTTACAGAATATTGGTTTGAAATTATGTCTTTCTACAGTACAATCTATATTGGAAATGAAATCTCATAAATCAGAATTTAAGACAGAGTACACTAAAAGATGCCCTTGCAGCTGAACCCCAGGCTAATAGCTAGGTAGACAGATAAATACATATAAGGGAGGGTGTTTACATATCGAATGTTATATGTTCCTATCCACCCAGTCCTGAGATTCACACAGCTCTGCCACACCACACAGTCCTGCCTGGCAGGAAGGAGACCTGAATTTTGCCTGTTTACGCAATACTTACAGGACTCCTCCACAGCCCCAATCTGTGACTGGACTGCCACTCTGCACTCTCCTCCTATCAGCACTGCACCAGAGGGGCTGCAAGGAGCTAAAACCAAGTTTAAAGGCCAGTTCACACTACATACGTTTCAGCTGCTTTTATTCTACATCCAAAACACACAGAAAGTAGGTTATATGGTTGTCAATGTCATAGTTCATGCAGTTCCAGTGCGTTTCGGTTGTAGAAAAAAAAAATAGAACATGCTGCAATTTTTCTGCACAGAACTGTACTGGAATGCAGTAAAACGCATCAAAAACACACTGGAACACACCAAAATGCATCAAAACACACTGGAACGCACATGTCCCTGTTTACATTGAAGAAAAAGAGAGGGGACAAAAATTAATTGGAATGCATAAAAATGCAGTGGAATGTGTCAAAAAAGCATAAAAAATGCACTGGAATGTGTAAAAAATGTGTCAAAACTGCAGATGTGGAAACACATCCGGAACACATCTGGATTGCATTTCTATAGTGTGAACCTACCCTAAAGGATAGGTTCACCTTTGGGACATGTTACATGTTCCACCCGGTTTTAGGGTGGAAAATGTAACATTCCCACTCCTGCAGTGTCTCCCCGCTCTGCTGCATCTAGTGATCGCTAGCAGGGAATCTTCTCTCCCCGCTAGCTGTCACTATTGTTTTTTAAAAATGCGGCCGTGTGGGGTTCTGCCATCCTGGCCGCGTCATTAATTCACAGAATTTTGCGAATGGAAAATTAGTACTGACAGCCTTTGTGATTGTCAGCTTGCAGTACTCAATGAACTACCACTGTGCTGTTGAGTGCTCTAGGGTAGTTCATTGATTCTGCCTTAGTGTGTATCTGCTTGCCTGTAAGAGGTACCAGCAGACAGATACACTGACAAGTCCGTGGGATCCTGCATAGCAGATCACGGGTGCAATGCTTTCTAGGCTCCTAGTGAAAAAAATAATAAATGCACTTTTTTTTACCTGCAAAAAGATGTGCATGTATTTTTTTTTTTTAAAGGCAAACTGATCTTTTAATTCACCTACTCATACTGCTTGCACTATTTTAAAGCTTTTTGTTTTTTAAAATAAATAAAATAATAAACATGCTATATTTATGCGCTCTGTGCAGTGGTTTTGCACAGAGCAGTCTTGATCCTCCTCTTCTAGGGTCCCCCACCAGTGCTTCTGTCTCCTCCTCTTCATCCTGTGCACTCACAGGAAGTTGCTTCCTATGGGAGCACTCGTGCGGGCTTGTCCCCAAGCCCTGCTGCCTGTGTCCATAGACACAGACAGCTGGACATGGTCCTACTCCCTCATAATAAGGTTTGATTGACAGCAGTGGCTCCTGCTCCCTCATAATAAGGTTTGATTGACAGCAGTGGCTCCTGCTCCCTCGTAATAAGGTTTGAATGACAGCAGTGTGCTCCTATTGATCTGCCCTGTGAGGAGGGACAGAGCCAGGAGAGCCACTGCTCTCTTACACAGCTGATGGGGCTCAGGCAATTATAAGGAGGGGGGAGAAATCCCAGGCACAAAAGCTTTTTTTACCTTAATGAATACAATGCATTAAAGGTAAAAAAAAAAAAAAAAACTTAATGCTTTACAAAACCTATATACCAAAAAAATCTCTCTGTACAGAAAAAAAAATCACTTTAAATCTAAAGAAGCAAAACAGTAGATAATTGCTTTCATATGAGCTCTCTCTAATTGAAACTCTATATAGAACTATACACTGCCCAATGAGATGAGAGAGAGGGAGAGAGGATCAGTGCCCCCCCCCCCCCATTCAGCAGCTTGTAGGAACACACCAATCAAAAGTATTCACTTCACACCCTGGCTGTTGACTGATTTGTCTAGATGAGGGTCACTCGGCCTTTTAGTGGGATCCTGCACTGTGCTGGTGCACATTGTCCGGAGGGCTCATCCCAGGATTCTGTGGCGAGGCTGAGTGGCGTCACCCTTGCCTAGGTGAAGCAGCTAACAGTAGAGGTTTAAGGTGAGGAATTTTCACTTGACTAATGATGGGATTTTACAAGCATCTGAATCAGAGGAACGCACGTCACAGCTCTCTCCTCTTCTGGGAGTGTCTAATTACTCCCTGTGCTGACCCAGTAGCAGTCTCTGGGCTTTTAGAAGTCTACACAAGGGAGGATTTACAGAAAAATAACATTTGAAATTCTGAAGGACCCCTCTGCACACTGCTATATACCCTTCCCAGCAAACTTTGCAACGAAAAATAGGTATATTTAGTTCCCACATATTGCAATACATGTTTAAACTGGCCAACTGTGTCAAAGTAATCCCTCTATGGCCGGTGCTACTCTGCTCTGCCACCGCAAATGCTACTGTGGACACAATGCTAACATAGGGGAAAAGACAAAGTGGGCAGAGCAGTTGCGATAGCCATAGAGGGATTACTTTGACGCAGTTGGCCAGCTTAAACATGTACTGCAATATGTGGGAACTAAATATCCCTATTTTTTATTGCAGAGTTTTCTGGGAAGGGTATATAGCAGTGTGCAGAGGGGTCCTTCAGAATTTGTAGTGTTAGTATGTGGTTACATCCATTTAGAACCTGAAAGACAAATGCATGTACTAGCTATTGGGATTTAAGCACAGGTATGTCTTGTTTGTCAGATAAATAACACGCTAGTCTAGTGATAGGGTCCCTTTTAAGCCACAAAGCTCTATAAATAACAGGCTTTTTATTTAGCAAAGCAGTTAGGATTAGCCTAGAAAACCTATGAAAAGGAGTACACAGTATTATCTCTCGGCTAGAGTTTTTCTATCTAAAACATGATAAATTTTTTCATTTCTCAATATAATAAATATATATACCGTATTTTTCGCTCCATAAGACGCACCTGACCATAAGACGCACCTAGGTTTTAGAGGTGAAAAACAAGAAAAAAAAATATTCTGAACCAATGGACTGCAGACACAGTACAGGGGATGACCAGAGACTGCGGACACAGTACAGGAGATGACCAGAGACTGCGGACACAGTACAGGGATGACCAGAGACTGCGGACACAGTACAGGAGATGACCAGAGACTGCGGACATAGTACAGGGGATGACCAGAGACTGCGGACACAGTACAGGAGATGACCAGAGACTGCGGACACAGTACAGGAGATGACCAGAGACTGTGGACACAGTACAGGAGATGACCAGAGACTGCGGACATAGTAGAGGAGATGACCAGAGACTGCGGACATAGTAGAGGAGATGACCAGAGACTGCGGACACAGTACAGGAGATGACCAAGAGACTGCGGACATAGTACAGGAGATGACCAAGAGACTGCGGACATAGTACAGAGGATGACCAGAGACTGCGGACATAGTACAGGGGATGACCAGAGACTGCGGACATAGTACAGGAGATGACCAGAGACTGCGGACACAGTGCAGGAGATGACCAGAGACTGCAGACAGTGCAGGGAATGACCAGAGACTGCAGACAGTGCAGGGAATGACCAGAGACTGCAGACAGTGCAGGAAATGACCAGAGACTGCAGACAGTGCAGGAAATGACCAGAGACTGCAGACAGTGCAGGGAATGACCAGAGACTGCAGACAGTGCAGGGAATGACCAGAGACTGCAGACAGTGCAGGGAATGACCAGAGACTGCAGACAGTGCAGGGAATGACCAGAGACTGCAGACAGTGCAGGGAATGACCAGAGACTGCAGACAGTGCAGGGAATGACCAGAAACTGCTGACCTTTGGGGAGGGAGGGGGAGCGGGTACCTGAATTTGACAGGTACCCGCTCCCACTTCCGCGGAGGTGCCTTCCCTCTTCTTCCCGGGCCGGCTTCTGTGACAGCCGGGTGCCCACTGCCCATGTGCGAGAAGCGCTGCGCTTTGTGAATGGCCCGGCGCCTTCTGGGACCTTTCATGTGTCCCAGAAGACACCGGATCATTCACAAAGCGCAGCACATGCGCAGTGGGCACCCGGCTGTCACAGAAGCCAGCGCGGGAAGACTGTGCAGCGCTGGAGCGAGGAACAGGTAAGGCCCTGCAGGAGACAACAGCTGAGCGGCCGGCCCGGTATTCTGACATGGTGGCCGCAAAAATACCGGACCGGCCGCTTTATATTCGCTCCATAAGACGCACTGACATTTCCCCCCCTTTTTTGGGGGGAAAAAAGTGCGTCTTATGGAGTGAAAAATACGGTATATATATATATATATATATATATATATATATATATATATTTATTTCTGCAGAAGTAAAGGAAATATATATATATATAGCAAAATAAAGAACAATTATACATTTCCTTTACTTCTGCAGAATTGTATATTCTATTAACAAATTTAAATCCGAAGTAAACCCTCAAAATAAAAATTTGCCAGCGAGTAGAGTCTATTACATAGTTAGTCTGGCTGAAAAAAGATAAAAGTCCATCCAGTTCAACCATAGAAAAAAAAAAGTTATAATCCTATATCCACAGTTGATCCAGAGGAAGGCAAAAAAAACTCAGCAAAGCATGATCCAATTTGCTCCTGCTGGGAAACAAATTCCTTCCTGATCCCCCGAAAGGCAATCGGATATTCCCTAGATCAACTTTACCTATAAATGTTAGTATCCGGTTATATTCTGTGTATCTAGGACAGAATCCAGATCTTTTTTGAAGCAATCCACTGAGCTGGTCAGAACCAACTCTTGAGGGAGTCTATTCCACATCTCTCACTGTGAAGAAACCTTTCTGTGTTTGGAGATTACATTTCTTTTCCTCCAGCTGTAAAGAGTCCCCCTTGTCCTCTGTGATGACCTCAGGGTGAATAACTCTACACCGAGTTCACTATATGAACCACTGCTGTACTTATACATGTTGATCATATCCCCCCTTAATCTCCTCTTCTCAAGAGAAAATAAATTCAGTTCCTCTAATCTTTCCTCATAGCTGAGCTCCTCCATGCCTCTTATCAGTTTGGTTGCCCTTCTCTGTACTTTCTCCAGTTCCCCAATGTTCTTTTTGTGAATTGGTGCCCAAAACAGAACTGCATATTCCAGATGAGGTCTTACTAATGATTTGTACAGGGGTAAAATGCAGGGGCGGACTGACAACTCATGGGGCCCCCGGGCAATAGGGGATCATGGGGCCCCTGTGTCCTTGACCACACCCAAAAAAGCCTATGAAAAAGCCAATGAAAGGTACCAGGGGCATCTCATGGGGCCCCCTACTGACCCCGGGCCCTCGGGCAGTACCGAGTGCTCGAATGGTCAGTCCGCCCCTGGTAAAATGATATCTCTCTCTCTGGAGTCTATACCTCTTTTAATACAAGAGAGGATTTTGCTCACTCTTGAAACCGCAGCTTGGCATTGCATGCCATTATTAAGCTTGGGATCTACCAGAACCCCCAGATCCTTCTCCACCATTGATTCCCCCAGTTGTACCCCCCCAGTATGTATGATGCATGCATATTCTTAACCCCCAAGTGCATAACCTTACATTTATCAACATTAAACCTCATTTTCCACAGTTGCCACATTAGTAGAACGGACATTAGAAGTCTATTCTACCTAAAAAATCTTTTACACTGACTGGCACATGAGCAGTACAGTGTACACTACCTGCACTTTACAGATGCGAGGAATGGATCCAGGTGCCAAGATAATGTAACTCCAGTGCGCAACCTGCCTGCCCAGTGGGTGAAGCAAAAAGACAGTGGACCTGGAAAAAGAACAACAGAACATGGCAACAGCAGGTGCAGAGTGGATGTGGGAGCTGGAAACTTACATTGCTGGTGTCAGAACAGGATCTGAACCCACTATCTCTGCTGTGTCTGGCAGTAGTTCTTCTTGATGAGCCGCTTAACAATCTGGACAGCATGGACCGCACCCTATCTGATCCCTTAGACAATCCTGCCTTGTACCTTTTTTCTGGTGAATGTTGAACTTCTAGCTCCTCCTGTGAACTCCCTATTTAAGCCATGCCATTTCACTTTCTGTTTGCCAGATTATTGTGCTATCTTCAGCTAATATTTCGATCATCTATCCTGATACCGTCCATATCTTCGCTATTACTCATTACCGACCTTGGATTGTTCTTCGACACTCTTGCTCGATCCCAGCCTGTATTCACTTATCAAATTTGGCTTGTTTGATGACTACACTTCTACTTGATCCCTACCTGCTATATCTAATATTGGGCCCTGGCTTTCTCTCCTCCTGGTCGGATGATCCTGAGCACTGTGACCTTGTTCTAACACACAGCAAAACCCATCTCCACCATCAGGAGCGCTGGTGAATACTGGTTAGTGCTTAGACCCCACACTTTGGGCGAGCCCACGTCAGCCATCAGGGTGACATGCTTGTGTACTTATCCAGCTGGTTGGTGGAAGCCTCTCTACTGCAGTAGCTACTGGACTTTAAGCTTGACTCCTGACCATGACAGCTGGAGAAGAACATATCCAGAGGTAAGTATGCTTACATTATGGCAAATGCTGGCCTCCCCCATCATCCTTTACTTCTACTTGAGGATCTTAAAGTGTAGGTATGGCCAAAACCTTTTTTGTAAATTTTTCCTATAGAGTGGGGAAAGATTTGAATCTCTGAGTCCTCCGAGTGTTCCTGCCAGGTAACTTCACCCTTCTCATTAGGCTTGCTCACTCTAATTGTTTTGGTAATACTTGTCACTAAGTAAGAACGCAATAGAAAATCTAAATTCTTTCAATGGCGACACATGTTCTAATTATAGAATGTGAGGAGAATTTTCCTCCCTTAGTAGCAATGTCTTATTATTTCCTGAACTGAAAAAAATTTTGGCTACATAAACACTTTAAATTTAAAGTAAACATCTACTTTCAAGTAGAGTTTTAATTGACTGCTTTTTCCAGTAATTTTATAGCACTCAGCAAGAACGCTTTTGTGTATGGTTAAAAGTTTTTTATTTTCCTAAAAGTGTTACAGCACTGAATTCCATAGTGATCTTTTATGCAATCTACACATAAAACTAAGCCCAGATCATTTAAAATTCCACTTCGTGGTGGGAAAAACAAACAGCATAATCATTAAAATTCTACTGAAGAAAGTCCTGTCTGGCCGTGTACACAAATAAGGGCTTTCAGGCAGAAGAACACTTTTCCAGCTAAAAAGGCCATAACTTACTTGACCTGGAAGACACACGAAGCAATCATTAGAACAGCCATGACGTAGAAGATGGCGTATGTCAGCTGCATATCCCCCTTCAAGGTCATCGCTAACATGCCAGCAACCGCTTTAACTGAAATCACTGCCACCGAGGCTGCAAATGAGAAAGAAAGCATGTGAGCATTCAAGTCTGTTATGAAATATAACATACGGGTCGGACAACAGCAATGAGAATATACAAAGTATGCAGATCAGGAGTTCTGGGTGCTCTCTGGTTTTTCTCGGCTGCATGATTGTTCCAGGTCAGAAACTGAGAACATATTGGAGGCTCCATATTTCTCTATATTTATGTTAAAACCCCTTTCAAAAGAGGTCAGAAAAGCGAAAAACTATAAAAATATGTGATCTTTCTCAGTAACTAAATTGATCTTACAGTGTATGGGTGTCCTAATGTTTGCTTTTCAGGTGTCCAAAAGGACTATAGCCTTGGCCCTATGTTTAAAAGCTTAAAGCATTATTAAACTCAAAACCAAAAAAATGTATATATTGCAGCTTACCAATCATTAGATGTGGTGGCTGCATTCATTTTCTTTTTTAGGCTTTTTCCCCTGTTTTCATCTGGTGATCTGGCCAGTAACACACTTCCTGTATTAGAGTGCCCCCACTCTAGATGAAGGAGCACAGGGGGCACATTTTAAACAGTAGCACTGTCAGTTTGCAGGGAGGGGAGTGTTAAATGTACTAGCAGATTTCAATACACCAACAAAGTGAAAAACTATGAAAACTGATCTTTCACAGTGACTAAATTGATCTTACAGTGTATGGGTGTCCTAGTGTTTGTCTTTCAGGTGTCCAAAAGGACTGTAGCCTTGGCCCTATGTTTAAAGCGGAGCTCAACCCAAAAAGGGGAAGTTCCGCTTTAAGGACTGCTCCCTCGTTTCTCATTAAGGATTGGTACCTTTGGGGGGCGGGGACCTGAATTTGACAGGTACCCGCTCCCATCGCCTAGGTGACCAGACGTGGAAGGTGTCCTCCCTCCCTCCCTGTAGTCTTTTGGGACATGTGACAGGTCCCAGAAGTCTACAGGACCATTCATGAAATGCAGTGCTACTCACGCATGCACAGTGGGTTACCCGGCTGTGAAGCCGCACGCTATCACAGCCGGGTGCCCACACTGAAGATGCCGGCCTCCTGGAATACAGGATGGCCGGTGAAATGGGCTGCAGGGGACACACCGCGGGACCGAGGGACAGGTAAGTGGCTGTTTTTTAAAAGTCAGCAGCTACAATTTTTGTAGCTGCTGACATTTTTTGACATGGTGAGTGGAACTCCGCTTTAAAAGCCTAAAGAAGTATTAAACTCAAAACCAAAAATGTAATATATTGCAGCTTACCAATCATTAGATGTGGTGGCTGCATTTGTTTTCTGTTTTAGGCATTTTTCCTTCTGTTTTCACCTGGTGATCTGGCAAGTAACGTACCTCCCGTATTAGCGTGACCCCACTCTGGATAAAGGAGCACAGGGGGCACATTTTGGACAGTAGCATTGTCAGTTTGTGGGGAGGTAAGTGTTAGATGTACTAGCAGAATTCGATACACTAACAAAGTGAAGCAGTTACAGCAAACTGTTTTCCTTTTGGAATAAAAGGTTTTACACAAATAAAAGATGATCATTGTAAACAGATCCTTCATTTTTTTTTGCCCACCTTTGGACCCATTTTATCTCATCCATACCTTTTTGCAGTTGAAATTTCCAAAAATGGACACGGTATTCTAAATGAGGCCTAATGAAAGATCTCAATAGGGAAATCTGAACCTTCTTCCTTCTGATGATGATCCCTCTATCGATGCACCCCAGAATTATTTTCACTTTCCCCACTACCAGGCCACACCCTTTGCTCATTTTGCATTTATCTAAAATAAGCACCTTCAAATCTTTCAAAAAACTTTTTCATCTGTAGCTTTGGCCAACATTTTAAAATATATTCACCCAAATGCTGAATTCACCTTTACCCAGCAATGTCCCCTGTAGACTCACCGTTCTACTCTCCATCGCTCAACCCTCATCCAACGAGCCCAGTGCATCTAGAACATGCCTTTATGGATGCATAATCAATCTTCCTTGGGGTCACAGGAGAACGCTACAGGAGCAGCACTCCAGACATTAAGTGAGTGATGTTCCTTCATAACTTACAGCCAGGCCACCAAAGGAATCAAAGGATATGTGGTGTCATGTGACAGAAAACCCCTTGAAAAAAAGGTATGTATGCAGCTATTTTAAATTAAAATAGTTGGAAGTGGCAAAATTGCCATCCTACCATCTCCCAAAATTTGAAATACCAGTTTTGATAAGAGTATACCAAAACTAGAGTTGCCTTTATCACTGACGTGCAGTAGAATAGTGCGGAGCCTGAACTTAGCCCATTGTTCCAAACTGATATACACTTTTAAATCAAACAATATGCAATATCTTCAGTATTGGGCAATCTTGCAGTAGAGAGAAAACACATGTCCCTTCATATCGTCCAAACGGTTTCAAATGAATCACAAAAACAAACATAACAGCAGATGTCTTCCAATAAGATTTTGATTTAAACAAATGTTAATGAAAAGAGAGAAGAAAATGACACGCAGACCTAGATACCATCAGAAGACTATGTACTTACCCAACAAAGCTACCAGAAGTAGCAAAACCACAATGTGGTTCACTCCTTTCTTCTTGTACACGTAGAGCAAGATGCAGAACACAATCACTTCTAAGATCTGGAAAATGAAGAACATAAATCATTCCTCTGATTTCACATTTCACGGAGCTTGACATGGAAGGAAGGCCTTTTAAGTATGATGTCAGACTTCAGCAATGACTGCTACAGCTTTGGTGCCATGGTGCACACCGGTACATGGGGGAACCGGTATATCTCTGAGCTTTTTTAAATTACAAATAATAAAAGGAATCAGAACTCACAGCAAAACGGGGCCAGTTTGCTCCAAATATAACTGAATAACCTGACTTGTCTGCATAGCACAGGCGATTGGCAAAATAGAGAGGCAGTGGTCCCAACTTCCCTAAGCAGCAAGCAAAGGAGCATTTCCTGTGTGACATTTTGGTTCCAATAAGTAAGGACTAGACTTCCTTACTATGAAAGCACCTATTTAAAGACATATACTACTACATTAGAAGGTGATCAATGACATTCCAAAGCATGGAAGGGTAGAGGAATATGCGAACTTTAATATTTGCCCGACTAGCTGCAAATACCTACCTCCTCCTCACCCCCTGACCACTATTTTGCAGCGAGAAGCAAAGAGAATTAGGAGGCTGGCGCGGCCCTCATGTGACAGTGCTTAAGTGGCCAATACCAAAATATTGGTGCTGTGGCCCCCTCTTATCTGAAAGTACAATGTACAAAGTTAAATGACTCTTAATGTTCCCTCCCTCTTTCTAGCTATCCTACCTAAACTATATTAAAAAGGATCTGTGTACCTATCTATTTTTTAATCCAGGCCAGTCACTTGATCCTGCAGCTCCGGCTCAGGGAGCACTCGACAACCCAGCCCAGCCATTTTTAATGGTTCCGCCTACAGCGGCTGCCCACTGACACAGGAGATCCAGAGTTGCATGATCACATGACTGGACTGGAGCAGATTAAACATAGGTACCGTAAGTATACACATCTTTATATATAGGTTAGGCAAGATAAGAGGGTGGGGATTATATTTTTAGGAATAGTTACACTAGGTTTTTCTTCCACGTTAATTCCCAAATAAACAGCAGGTGGCTCTTTAGATAATTACATTGGTCCAGCCTGGTGGCTGAAGACTTATTATATAAGTGTGTACTAAATATGTGTAACACCCTGCAGTAATACTAGTTGCAGGATCTTAAGTAGATACCAGATGGCAGTGTTCTGCAGCTCAGTTATACAGACTCCATTGAAAAAAGCTTTGTTGGACTTGTAGGCTGATAGCAGGACTTCACTGTTTAATAACGAGCTAACAAACTACATTTCCCAGGGGAGCTAGCTCATGGGCGGAGTCAAATAAATACAGATGCCCAGAAACCTGAAGACAGGAAGTGGACCGTGGAAGCCAGAGAGCAGGTGTGAAGAGAAGGCTGTGTGGGACACTGGAGGTCCAGGTTGGGCTAGGCGAGAGTGAAGGAGTGAGGAGGAATTGCTGACCGCCGGCACCGCTGTCAAGCTGGACTGACAATCCTGCAAGAATATTGACTGGAGTGCTTTCATCTGGGGTGACCTTTCATGAAGGAATCAAGGCCCCCCCCCTCTGCAGAGAGACTATCCACTACCTGGCCGAGGCCACGGATCAGGTGAGAGGGCTTCATACTCAAATCATTTAAGTTGCAAGTGACATTGCTAAGTTTAGTTACTGTCTTCTCAGTTTAGCATTAGTTTGTTTCACAAGTTATTGTGCTAAGGCCTAGATTGACAGGTCAGTTCTACCTTGTGGCCTTCTAATTATTACATTCTCAGCACATTGAATCACAGGAGTCTGCTGCAATATATGCACCCTGCAGATCAAGTTACATTAGTGCTTCAGTACTAGTCTGTGCTACTTGTCAAGGAACTTCTTTATCACTCTAGTTTGCCACCCCTTTAAAGAGGATTTAACCCCTGCTGAAGTTTGCTTCCACCCTTTCCATAATCCCAGCCTAATCTCAGATTTCTGTGTGTGCTAAAGAAATACCATCCAAATCCAACATCATTTAAAGGAGAAGTTCCCTTTCCTTTGTGTTCACCATCTCTTAAGGAAATCCTACCTCTATATCAAGAAAGATTTAAATCCTCGTGTGCGCCAACTAGGGCCCCATCGAGCATGCATAAGATTGGACACTTCAGTTTAAAGGAACATTGACATATCCAATTAAAGAGCCCTTTTTCTTTTCAGAGTTAAACCCAGCTACCAGTAACTGAGAGCTCAAACGTGAGTTAGTCTGGCCATTTGATAGTTTCCTTCAGCTCACTTGGGAAGAAACATCTAGGAACTGTGGCTACTGATTAAATTCTGATTTGCAGGACATCTGAAAATTGAAATTGTGTTGTGTTACAACACTTAGTAGAGTGTTAGCTGTTATTCTATAGAAATATTTAACATTCATTTTGTTGTGCTTGCATTCTGACATCAATATAATTAAAATATCAATCAACTCTAAACTGTGTGTGAGTCTGTTTCACAGTTGCTACTAGGGGGTCCTTCTGGTTAAAGGTCTAAGGCAGGGGTGTCCAAACTTTTTTGGAAGAGTGCCAGATTTAATGAAGTGAACATGTGCGAGGGCCGACCATTTTGCCCGACATTCTGATGAACCATTAACATTAAATGCAAATGAACTATTTTATGCAAAAGTTTATTGAAAACGGCATACTTTTCATTTTGTGACTTGGATGACAAATCTAAACAGGTGTTAAATCACTCTGCCAGCACAGGGAGAAGGAAAGCCCAAATCTCGCGAGATCTCGGAGGTCGCGAGATTTGGGCTTTGTTTCTCCTTGCACTGTCTGATGACATCAAGCGATCCTGAGCACCAATCCATTATAGCCCAAATTGATACCGTATTTTTCGCTCCATAAGACGCACCTGACCATAAGACGCACCTAGGTTTTAGAGGCGAAAAACAGGGAAAAAAAATTCTGAACCAATGGACTGCAGACATAGTACAGGAGATGACCAGAGACTGCGGACACAGTACATGAGATGACCAGAGACTGAGGACACAGTACAGGAGATGACCAGAGACTGCGGACACAGTACAGGAGATGACCAGAGACTGCGGACACAGTACAGGAGATGACCAGAGACTGCGGACACAGTACAGGAGATGGCCAGAGACTGCGGACACAGTACAGGAGATGGCCAGAGACTGCGGACACAGTACAGGAGATGACCAGAGACTGCGGACACAGTACAGGAGATGACCAGAGACTGCGGACACAGTACAGGAGATGACCAGAGACTGCGGACACAGTACAGGAGATGACCAGAGACTGCGGACACAGTACAGGAGATGACCAGAGACTGCGGACACAGTACAGGAGATGACCAGAGACTGCGGACACAGTACAGGAGATGACCAGAGACTTCGGACACAGTACAGGGGATGACCAGAGTCTGCGGACACAGTACAGGAGATGACCAGAGACTGCGGACACAGTACAGGGGATGACCAGAGACTGCGGACACAGTACAGGGGATGACCAGAGTCTGCGGACACAGTACAGGAGATGACCAGAGACTGCGGACACAGTACAGGAGATGACCAGAGACTGCGGACACAGTACAGGAGATGACCAGAGACTGCGGACACAGTACAGGGGATGACCAGAGTCTGCGGACACAGTACAGGGGATGACCAGAGACTGCGGACACAGTACAGGAGATGACCAGAGACTGCGGACACAGTACAGGAGATGACCAGAGACTGCGGACATAGTACAAGGGATGACCAGAGTCTGCGGACACAGTACAGGGGATGACCAGAGTCTGCGGACACAGTACAGGAGATGACCAGAGACTGCGGACACAGTACAGGAGATGACCAGAGACTGCGGACACAGTACAGGAGATGACCAGAGACTGCGGACATAGTACAAGGGATGACCAGAGTCTGCGGACACAGTACAGGGGATGACCAGAGTCTGCGGACACAGTACAGGAGATGACCAGAGACTGCGGACATAGTACAGGAGATGACCAGAGACTTCGGACACAGTACAGGGGATGACCAGAGTCTGCGGACACAGTACAGGAGATGACCAGAGACTGCGGACACAGTACAGGAGATGACCAGAGACTGCGGACACAGTACAGGAGATGACCAGAGACTGCGGACACAGTACAGGAGATGACCAGAGACTGCGGACACAGTACAGGAGATGACCAGAGACTGCGGACACAGTGCAGGGGATGACCAGAGACTGCGGACACAGTACAGGGGATGACCAGAGACTGCGGACATAGTACAGGAGATGACCAGAGACTGCGGACACAGTACAGGAGATGACCAGAGACTGCAAACATAGTAAATAATGGTAAATGGTAGCCCCAGTAGTAATTCCCTGCGCACCACCTGGGATCACTCGGCCCACGTTCCGGACCCCACAGATGAGCTGCCCAATATATAACTTACGGCCCTCCACTAGCGATTCTGCGAACGCCACTGAGGACTCCAGGGATCTGTCGAGCGGGAATTGACGTCATCAGCCGGCACACAGAGAAGGAAAGCAGAAATCTCACGAGATCTCGGACGTCGCGAGATTTGGGCTCTCCTTCCTGCACCAGCTGATGATGTCAAGAGATCGCTGGAGTCCTCAGTAGCTTTCAGGGAATCACTACCGGGGGCCGTAAGTTATGTATTTGGGTAGCTCACCTGTGGGGCCGTTTCAGTCCAGAACGCGGGCCGCAATTGGCCCGCGGGCCGGACTTTGGACATGCCTGGTCTAAGGTGATGTCAGCAGGGGTTGGGCTTCCAAGGCAGTCTCAAGAGAGACAGGGAACCCGAAAAATACTCAGCGGCCCTCAAGAGGGTAGTGCTACATATGTCCCAGCACTGGTTAATTTAGAAGCAGGGTATGAACAAATTGATTTTATGCACTTTGAAGCCTTTGTATCATTCCAGTTTATGAACAGAGAAAAAAAATCCATGCCTAAATTTTTCTGACACTACACTACCATGTGTATCTATATATTTTTTTACTTTAAACTGGGAGTAACACTAAATCAAACCTACTGGTAGATCAATCCATGGATATTTGAAGTCACATCAATCCACATGTTGAGTTTTCACCTCTAGTAATTTGGATACTTGAGGTCTATAATCTACATGAAACCCAATTGTGACAAATTTGTGCTAGTTTAGTTGTCAGGACTCTGTCTTCGGCAGAGGTGTTAGGAGACATGGCACCCTTGCCAGTACCTTGCATGGCCGCAGAAGTTCACATCGGCTCAAATTTGGCTCCAAACGGAAGCCCTGCACTACTCTCAGGTGCTGGTTGATCTCTGGCTTCCCAGTACCTTGTTCCTGTTCCATTGTGATCTGTGATTTCCTGATACCGACCTGTCTTCTCTGCTTAACCCCTGATCTGACCTCGGCTTAGCTAACGGATATTCTTTCTTGCTCCTCTGTGTATGACCTTGGCTATCCCATCTGACTACGTCTGCTCTGATTTCCACCTGGTACCTGACCTTGGCTTTGAACTGCCTATCCTGTGATCCTCTGTTTCCCGGAAGGCTTGCATACCTCGCACAGGCACCACCTGTCTGCAGATGCCATCTCAGTGCATCAGCTGTGCTCCTGAGTGGACCACCAATGAGTACTCCTACAGGCGACCTGTGCCACTTTGGGCCTGACTCCTGCTGTTCCACTCTCAGGGGAGTCTGGAACTTAGCCGCAAGGGAAGCCCTCTCTCCATTGGCCTCTAACACTGGGTACGTGATATTAGTGATGTTTATCTTAACATAAATCGTAGTTTTAAAAAAAGATACACGATTTGTCTTTTATAGTATATACAAGATACAGTTAGTTTTTCATCATGCACACAAATCAGAGTTCAGTCTTTTGGCTTCCATGTCCCCCAACAAGTGTTTTGCAGTGTACATCACATTTCTTTACACAGTTTCTGAACTGCACTGAAGATCTGACACTTCGCTAATGAACTCCCCTGATATTTACACGGCCATTTGCAGACCAAAGGCTTTGCTGTTCATCGATTCCACTAATCCCCAATCATCCCGAAGCCGTGCACTCTAATGAGCTCATGGAGCTCAGAGCTGGCCAACACCTCTATCTCATGCTATGGTATTTGGAAATACATTTCCAACATTTAATTGTTAAAGAAGAACTCCATTCCACATGAACACTTTTCTATAATTTATAATGACACAGAATTATTAAAAATGGGTTATTTAAACTTGATCTCTGAAGTTGGGAGGGTTGCCAATATGCAAATTAGGTGCTCTTCTAGATCAAATATCTAGAATTATCTGTTTTTGTCGGGTTTTATAGTAGTCTGTGTGCCTGTTGAGATGGTCTACTCCCACCATTTGTCCAGGTCATAATGCAGAAAGTGAGAAGAAAATGGAGCAGACGTGATATCTTCAAATAAGAAATCTGTGAGCTCATCACTGCTCAATTTCTTTTGGGATAGAGGATGATTTTGGATAGAAGTGAGGGGAAATCCTTCAAGTGGAGAAGTAGACAGCAATAAAAACCTGACAACATTTCTAAACCTTCACTACTCTATAAAGATCTTACAATTTGGCTGGGATTTTTTGTTAAATTAATAATATGCCAAGACAATGGACATTCAAGCAATAAATCCTCACTGACCTGTGAAACTGCAGTCATTGTGGAGCAATTCCTCCTCAAATTTATGAGATTTTAATAATTGAGTAATCATATACTTTAACCCCATGACACATAAAAGCGACATTAAGTTCAACTGTCTTATTTAAAATGCAGGTAACATGTTACGGTGTCAGATATTTTGTGATATACAAGCATGAATATTGTTTTGTAGAATGCATAATCTATGATGTAAACCAGTCAAATCCAGTATCAGTAAAAAGTGAGTGTTTACATTTTCTTACTTCATATTACATCACATTTACAACTTTTTACTTATTTAGTCCAAGCTTTTAAATAGCACCGACAATTAATACAGTGATTTGTAAACTGAACACCAGTCCCTGCCCTCAAGGATCTTACATGCTATGGCCAATTTAGACAGGAGCCATTTAATTTACCAGCATCTCTTTGAAGGGTGAGAAGAAAACCCACACAAGCACAAACAGAACATGCAAACTCAATGAAGGTAGTGTCCAGGTCAGGATTCCCATTGAGGACTCCAGTGCTGTAAGGCTGAAGTGCTAACTACTAAGACACGGTGCTGCAAAATGTCCTTTTAAGTTAGAACTTTTGGTGGGGTAGCATAGTTTTAGCATCTATATTTACAGACTAGAGTTTTTATCTTTGAGCATTTAGTAACAGCAATGGTGAAGGAAAGGTTACATAGTTAGTCTGTCTGAAAAAAGACAAAAGTCCATTCAGTTCAACCATTAAAAAAAAAAAAAAAAAAGTTATAATCCTATACCCACAGTTGATTCAGAGGAAGGCAAAGAAAACCCAGCAAAGCATGATCCAATTTGCTCCTGCAGGGGAAAAAAATTCCTTCCTGATCCCCCGAGAGGCAATTGGATATTCCCTGGATCAACTTTACCTATAAATGTTAGTATCCAGTTATATTCTGTGTATCTAGGAAATAATCCAGGCCTTTTTTAAAGCAATCCACTGAGATGGCCAGAACCAACTCTTGAGGGAGTATATTCCACATTTTCACAGCTCTTACTGTGAAGAAACCTTTCCATGTTAGGAGATTAAATTTATTTTCCTCCAGACGTAAAGAGTGCCCCCTATATGAACCACTGATGTATTTATATATGTTGATCATATCCCCCCTAAATCTCCTCTTCTCAAGAGAGAATATATTCAATTCCTTTAATCTTTCCTCATAGCGGAGCTCCTCCATGCCTCTTATCAGTTTGGTTGCCTTTCTCTGTACTTTCTCCAGTTCCCCAATGTTCTTTTTGTGAATTGGTGCCCAAAACTGCATATTCCAGATGAGGTCTTACTAATGATTTGTACCGGGGTAATCTGATATCTCTCTCTCTGGAGTCTATACCTCTTTTAATACAAGAGAGGATTTTGCTCACTTTAGAAACCGCAGCTTGGCATTGCATGCCATTATTAAGCTTGTGATCTACCAGAACTCCCAGATCCTTCTCCACCATTGATTCCCCCAGTTGTACTCCCCCCCAGTATGTATGATGCATGCATATTCTTACCCCAAGTGCATAACCTTACATTTATCAACATTAAACCTCATTTGCCACATAGTTGCCCAATTAAACAGTGCATTGAGGTCAGCTTGTAAATTGAAGACTTCCTGTAAGGACGTTATTCCACTTCACAGCTTGGTGTCATCTGCAAAGACTGAAATGGGATTTTCAATCCCAGACCCTATATTGTTTATAAATATATTAAAAAGTAAGGATCCCAACACTGAACCTTGAGGTACACCACTGATGACCCCAGACCATTCATAGTATGAATCATTAACCACTACTCTTTGAATACGATCTTTTAGCCAGTTTTCTATCCATAAACATACAGAATTTTCCAAGCCCCTAGACTTTACCTTACATATTAGCCATGTGTGGGGAACAACGTCAAAAGCTTTTGCAAAATCCAAGTATACCACATCCACCACCACCCCTCTATCCAAGGTTTTGCTCACCTCCTCATAAAAACAAATCAGATTTGTTTGCCAACTTCTGTCTTTTATGAATCCATGCTGTCTGTTGCTTAAAATATTTTTTTTCCAGCAAGAACTCATCTATGTGGTCTTTTATTAAACGCTCCAGTATCTTCCCAACTATAGAAGTTAAACTAACAGGTCTATAATTACTTTGTAAAGATTTTGACCCCTTTTTAAATATTGGCCTTACGACAATCCAGTGGTACTATGCCAGTCATTAAAGAGTCCCTAAAAATGAGAAACAATGGCTTTGAAATGACAGAGCTCAATTCTTTAAGGAGCCGTGGGTGTATGCCATCCGGTCCAGGTGCTTTATTCACCTTTATTCTGTCCAAATATTTTTGGATCCTATCAATTGTGAGCCAATGTGGATCATCTGTAAAGGTAGGGAAGGGTAAATGTAAGCGTGGTGGTGGTGGGTAGAGAGAAAGGTAACAACTCATGTTCTCACTCATCTGGTGCTGTGGTTTCATTGAACAGTTTGCACCGCTGAGCTCCCTTCAGGCAACAAAAAGTAACCTTTTTCATATTGAGGATAGGCACAAGAAACTGTGGTCTTAGTTTTCAATGGTAACCAAATTCTAGTATACTGTCCTATGGTATTATAAAAGCAATATTTATTTAATCTCTGAGAGGTTATTCCAGCATACTTTTCATAGCGTATAAAAACTTGAATGCAAAATCATAAACAGATTTACAGCCCATATTAAGAACATCCACGTAAGCACACAATTACCAGCAAAATTCCTCTAGTTTATCACGTTGTTCAACATTTTATTAATATACTCAGCCCTTCATAAACCAATTTCTCAGCCTGCCTGGCATGTAACAGACTGGTAATAATCCATTCCACGAAATTTCCATGCAAAAGTCAGAACATTCAGGCTCAGATCCTTAATCTAATGAATCTCTAATGGTGGGGTGCTATCCAAAACACAATTTTACATGGCATCCTCATTTTGGAGAAGGAAATGAATACCAAACACATGTTTAAATTCATTCTGATGATCAAAGCTATGTTGGGAGTGGATTACAAGACAAAATGTTTTGGTTCTAGAGCAGTGGGTAAAGTAGAACTATAGCTTTAAAATGAAATATTGCTGGCAGGCAGGCTTTTTTTGAGACTCTATGGAGTTGACTGACTAAAGGCAAAAAGGCTGATCAGTTTGCAAGGGCATTTTCCCTTAGCTTAGTGAACAAGGTGAAGTTCTGCTGACTTCCATCATTCAATTGTGTGCAAGCACAAATAACTTTTTTTCCTTGAATCTGATTAGGTATGCTTTGCAACGTTAATTTTTCACCACATCCAAAGTAAACAGCCTATTTGCCTTTAGTAAATCAACCCCCGTAGGTCACTCCTGCCATAAAGGCATCCTACATGCTGCCAGCAATACTTTTTCTGAACCACACATACACAGTGTACAATCTCATTACGCCTTGGTACTGGGATTATTAACCCACTTGCATAGAGTTACATCTTCCAAGACCAGCCCATCAAGATGTTCAAAGATGCTAAACCCAGAAGAAGTCTGGCCAAGGATGAAAGTGCCTGCAAGGGAGCTGCATCACTGGAGTTCGATTCCACTTTAAACAATTCTGTTCCAGTTGTCTAGTACCTGCAAGAGGTTTCAACAACTGTTGGGCAGTATGTGGAATACAATAATGGTAATAAACATTCTGGGAAATGGATTCTATAGCTGACACAATTGCTACACTGGTGACATCCTGAATACACAATCTGCTTCTGTGACCAATGGGTAGTGCTAAAAGTGGCAAAGAGGTCCCAAACATTGGACTCCTGGTTAGGATTCGGACTATGTCATCATAACTTTCCAAAAAGGGGTAATTTGGGAGGTATTTGTACTGTCCTGGCATTTTAAGAGCCCCACGAAATGAAATAGGCCTATTTCATTTCGTGGGGCTCTTAAAATGCCAGGACAGTACAAATACCTCCCAAATTACCCCTTTTTGGAAAGTAGACAGTCTGAGGTATTTAGCAAAAGGCATGGGGAGTTTTTTAAAGTTGTAATTGTTGTTGTCACAACTTTTTTTTGAAAATTAAAAATGGAAAAATGTTATTTTTTTGGCTCCAATGTATACAGCGTCATCATATGACTGGTATGGCAGTGATCAGGAATACTGCCAGTATGCTATAGAAAGCACAGCTGTTATGAATGACATTCATTCATAACAGCTTTGTTGGCATTGTTATCATGTGACTGCATACCGATCACGTGATCCCTGGGCTGCTCAAAGCATCTGGGTACCGGGAGTCATAACATGCTGTTTCCGGCGGACACAGCAGTCATGGGAGCGGCGCGCTGCGTGCCCCTAACTTGCAAACAGGCTGGATGATATACAGTGGGGATCGAAAGTTTGGGCACCCCAGCTAAAAATTTGTATTAATGTGCATAAAGAAGCCAAGGAAAAGTGGAAAAATCTCCAAAAGGCATCAAATAACAGATTAGACATTCTTATAATATGCTGAAATTTTATTGAATCCATTTTTCCTTCTACTCGTGAGATGTTCCCTGTGCCACTGACTGCAACACAACCCCAAAGCATGATTGATCCAACCCCATGCTTAACAGTTGGACAGAGGTTCTTTTCATTAAATTCTGTGCCCCTTCTTCTCCAAACGTACCTTTGCTCATTCCGGCCAAAAAGTTAAATTTTAACCTCATCGGCCCACAGAACTTGTTTCCAAAATGCATCAGGCTTGTCTATATGTTCATTTGCAAAGTTCAAACAATGATTTTTGTGGTGAGGACGTAGAAGAGGTTTTCTTTTGATGACTCTTTCATGAAGACCATATTTGTACAAGTATCTCTTTATAGTGGAATAGTGTACCACAACTCCAGTGTCTGCCAGATCTTTCTGGAGGGATCGTGCAGTCAAACGTGGGTTTTGAATTGTTTTTCTCACAATCCTGCGAGCTGTTCTGTCTGATATTTTTCTTGGTCTTCCACATCTTGCTTTAACTTCCACTGTTCCTGATGACTGCCATTTCTTAATTACATTCTGAACAGAGGATATTGACATCTGAAAACGCTTTGCTATCTTCTTATAGCCTTCTCCAGCTTTGTGAGCGTCAACTATTTTCAGTTTCAGTTTTCTAGACAATTGCTTAGAAGAACCCATGGTGCTGATTGTTGGGGCAAGGTCAGATGAGTCTGGGCATTTAAAACCTTTGAGATTGACATCACCTGGTCTTCCCAGACGATGATTGAGAACAATCCATGACACTGGCAGGTCTCAGCTTGGCAAAGGGGGCAGTGCATGCTATAAATTCTGCAGGGTGCCCAAACTTTTGCAGACGCCATTTTTTTGTTTTCTGTTATTTTGAAAGTGTAAATGATGGAAATAAAATCTAACTTTTGTTGACATATTATAAGAATGTCTAATCTGTAATTTGATGCCTTTTGGAGATTTTTCCAACTTTCCTTGGCTTCTTTATGCACATTAATACAAATTTTTAGCTGGGGTGCCCAAACTTTCGATCCCCACTGTACATGTGTAAGTCATCCAGCCTACCCATGCTGCCCCTTATTTAGGCTGGCAATGAGACACATGCATTTATAAAGACATGATATATATATATATATATATATATATATATATATATATAAATGTATGCCAATGTGCTATAAAACACACTTCAAGGACACACATTAATGCATGCCAAATAACCTGGTATTTGATTGGCCAACTTTTCTCCAACTTCTGTATCTCCTAGAAATCCGATTTCACCTTTCTTGATGTTATATCAGATTAAAGCTGAACTCTATGATAAGCAAATATTGTCTAAATACAAGAGTCATGTGTATTCTTACTGGAATCTTAGTGTGCTTTTGTATTTCTTGAATCTGTGCAGGAGCTTCCTGTAATAAAGACCAGTCACTGCTCCTCTCTCTGCTTGTGCAGGGTGACTGGTCTTGTCTCCACCCCTTCCTGTAGTTTTCTGCAGGCAGTCTTCAGTGGGTGTGGCCTGCTGACCCCCTCCCACAGCTCTGCTTTCTGCACAGACTATGTACAGCACAGCGAGGATGCCACAGCTACTTTTACAAGGTGAGATCTGGGTCTGTAAAGGCATTTGTTGCTCACAATATGGATTTGATTTTTTGTGTCTTTTAGGAAATATACAGTTTTTGCTTCCAGAGTTCATCTTAAAGATGCTTGCAGATCAGCACCTATGGGTTGCTGCAGCTAGCACACTGTTCTTTTCTCCCTGTATAAGCCAAAAGATCTTTATTTCAGCTGCATGCCAGCAGTAGGCAGAGCTTCATAATAAAATAATAACAATATACTGCAAATCGCTGGCAGAAAACACAAAATGTTTTTCGTTATAGATTTGTTAATCAACTTATAATTATTTACACCCAAGCAAATATATATTCTAACCTTCCCTTTCTATTTTTACTGGTAGATAACACACACAGAACAGATGGTTATGGAAGGTATGACATCATTTAATTAAGAATGACATTAATTGTCACAGTAACAGTGAATCTGTAAGGTGCGCAGGGCTGAGCAATTCTCAAGATTCCCTCCATCTACATCGGTAATTGGAAGTCTCTGACATCCTCTGCTTCCCTGTGCCATCGGGGTGTTATAGTCTCAGTGTTTTTTCTTCCGTAAATCTGTTTATGCACTGACATTTGAATGAGTTAGATGTGATAAATCAGTGGTTGCTGTGTCTATGTTAGAATAAATCAATATGAACAATGTCACAAAGAGGACAGCACAGATTACCAGTGTAATGACAAGGAGCCTAACTGTGCACTAATTAATGTCACTCTGCTGTCAGTGCATGGAATATTAATGAAACATGCTTACAGATGCAAAATGCAGAGGTCCTATTCAACCAATACTAAAATATCCATTTTGGGAAAATAATAAATGTCAACAATGAGTTTAAGAAAGCAGCAAAATAAAGCTGGATATTTAGTCTGCTGGCTGAACAAAAAAAAAAAAAAAAAACAGATTCCTCCATCCACACAAGCAAGTTGGATGGAGGAATCTCTCCTCCTGCTCGGACATTGTATTCTGACAGCGGCTCCTGCTGCTGTGAGAATACACTGATCGGCAGCTGCAGCTAATTGGCTGTAGCCCCTGAACAACAAAAGTTTTCCAGAGTGTATGTTCTAACAGAAATTGATCTAACGATTGACTTCTGTCAAACAGGAAAGGCCACACAGAGATCAAAATTTGGCCATTCCCTGCTGAATCGGCTGAATTCTGATCCATCTATGCCCAGCTTAACCACTTGTCAACCTCGCTATAGCCGAATGACAGCTACAGCGCAGTTGTCCAGTCTTGGAAGAGCATCATATGACGTTCTCCCAGAATGCGCCCTCCCGCACGCCAGTCAGTGCCACCCATCAGTGCCGCCTATCAGTGCCCATCATTGTTCCATATCAGTGCAGCATCATCAGTGCTGCCCATCCATGCCACCTCATCAGTGCCACCTATCAGTGCTGCCTCATCAATGCACATCAGTGAAGGCGAAAAATTACCTGTTTGCAAAATTTTATCATACAAAGAAAAAGTTTTTTTATTTTTTGCTCTTTTTTTGTTTATGGCGCAAAAAAATAAAAACACCCAGTGGCAAGTAAATACCACCAAAAGAAAGTTCTATTTGTGTGAAAAAAATCCAGACACATACATTGGATTGCCAGAGAAGCATAATTCGTCACTCCAGAGAACACATCTCTACTGCTCTACAGGCCAGTGCATCCGACGCTTTGCATTGCACTTGGTGATGTAATGCTTGGATGAAGCTGCTCTGCCATGGAAACCCATTCCATGAAGCTCTCTATGAACTGTTGTGCTAATCTGAAGGCCACACAAAGTTTGGAGGTCTTTAGCTATTGACTCTGTAGACTGTTGCCAACTTCTGCCCACTGTGCGCTTCAACATGCGCTGACCCAGCTCTGTCATTTTACATGGCCTACCACTTCATGGCTGAGTTGCTGTTGTTCCCAGTTGCTTCCACTTTGTTATAGTACCACTAACAGCTGACCGTGGAATATTTAGTTGTAAGGAAATTTCACGGCTGGACTTATAGCACGGGTGGAAACCTATCACGGTACCATGCATAAATGGGGAGGTAGCAGAGAGGACAGTTTGGGTAATATTTGGAGACAAGATTGGTCATGTAGCTTGAGGCAGAGTTGTACATGGGTTTGTACAGTATGTTATTGTTTTTTTATTCATTGGGCAATAGCAAGCCAGTGGAGGACTGGCAGAGAGGGGTAGCAGACACTGAACGGTTGGTAAGGTGAATGAGTCTGGCATCAGCATCCATGACAAAGCGAAGAGGGTATAGCTTGCGAAGAGGTAGGCCTATGAGGAGGCAGTTTCAAGTCAAGAGATAATATGGGAGTGAATAAGTTGCTTAGCGATTTCAATGGTTAAAAATGGGTTCAGTGATTGGATTTGGGGCTGAACTTTGGGGCTGAAATGATGGGTCAGAGTCCAGGATTACACCTAGTACTCATGAGGGGAGGAACTGATCCTTGTATTATTGGTCTTGATGGAGAAGGGAGGGAGCATGGGCAAGAGGGAATATTATGAGCTCAGTTATAGAAAGATTGAGTTTGAGGAACTGGTGTGACATCCATGCTGATATGTCCGTTAATAAGTTAGTATCGTGAGCGGAGACTGTAGGAGTGAGGCGAAGAGTAGAGAGATAGATTTGGGTGTCTTAAGCATAGAGATGATACTGTAAACCATGGGAGTTTATCAAGTTCCAAGCAATCCCTAGCAGTCTCATGTAATGTGTCTCCAGTCTTTGACAACTTCCTGAAGCATGTCCCCAGTTCCCAACAACTATTATAGCATGTTCACAATCTCCAACAAGTCCTATAGCATGTCTGCAGCTGCTGATACATTTATGTAGCATTAAAAAAACAGTGCGGCCCTTCGGGGATGTCAGGGGCTGCACTTGACGCCCTCATATCAAGAAAGTTGACCACCACTGGTCTATGTTTTAGGAAAATATAGGAAAAATATTAAATGCACAAAAAAAAAAAAAAAAAAAAAAAAAAGAACACCTTGTATTCCTCCTTTAGAGCCTCATTATTGAGTCTGGTTATAGCTTGCCTGATTTCTTCTGTGTTAGTCATATCCATTTTCCTTCTAGATGGGCACCCTCTGCCTGCACATAGGAGGTGCTCCCTGGATGGCAGAGGGACAAGGAGGGCCACCCGCTTACTCTTCAGCTCATCTTTAGTCAGGACTGATGGGCCTTCCAGAAACTCCAACATGGCACACGCATACAGGGTAGCAGGTTGGAAGTTGCCAACTGTTCTCAGATGGCAACAGAAATAAGTTGGGCGCTATTATTGATTGTTCATTGTTTGATGGAGCAAAGGGACAGAGAAGAGGGATGCTAAATGCATTTAATTTATTTTATTTTAGTCAGGCAACTATGAAATACTGCACATTATAACTTTGTTTTCTCATTTCTAACATCAAATAGAGCACTGAAAGACCTGTTTACAGAGTGTAAATACTCAAGCTCTAAGTCATAGTTTTGGAAAACCTTTTGGAAAACCTGAGTAGGTTTCCACAAAAGAACTTCTATGGATTATTATCCAAGATTAAAAACCAAAAGACATTAGAGTTAAACAAAAACGGCAAGGCTTTCACCACGTACCGGAAACTCGTCACCGCGTACCAACGCGTTGTGTCACGTTAACCACGTGACTTCATCAGGGTATCATACTTTATATTTACACTTTATTCATTTTTTTCGTTTTTTGAGAAAGTCCCACATTTAGGGTCAAGGGGGTTTGAAGTATTGTGTATTTGTGTCTTTCACAGATTTTGTATCTATACAGGAGGTTTACTATGATTTTCACATTTCACTTTATTATTTCACTATTGGATCCTGATTGGATCAGAGCACTTGAGTGTGTCATTGATTATTTATGATAAGTTGTTTATATTCACTTAATTATTTATTGTTTAGGGCTTCACCATATTTACTTTTTCAGTTTAAGCCTATGTCGTAATTGGCACATGGACAGTACTCTCTGCATGCATGGACACAGAGTTCTGTGGATTCAGAGAGTGCTGTACCACTAGGGAAACTCCCATGTGCATGCAGTGAATACTAGCACATTATGGCATTAATCTGCAAGGGGGCTTTTTATATTTAGGTTTACTACTGCTTTAATCCTAGAGATTTTAACAACAAAAGGAACTGCAAGTTTTGACTGCCTTGAAAACTTAAAAAATATTTAACAACAGATTTCCAAATTCTAATCCTAAACTAGTTCAGAGCCCTAGGAAGTACGTCTCTCAATGAAAACACTTTTTTTAGACAGTGGGCAAAATGCACAAAATAATTCCTAGTGTTCCAGTTTGTTGAGAGATTGGTTTATATGCATTGCATGTTTATCTTTTTTTTTTTGTAGGGTTAGTTTTCACGGTTTTATATTGAAAAAATAAAGGAGTCTACTGAACAGCAACTGCATCCAAACAGATATGAGCACTGCTCAGGTGTTTTGATAGCTGCAGTGGGAGATTTGTTCTGCACTGTATAGAATGGATGACAGCATGTAGCTGGCCAGCTAAGACCAGTCCTAGGTTGCTAGTATATGTGTATACCAAACCTGCCAATAACCTCAGTATAGTATATATGTACATATGTTAAAGCCAAAAGCAAAATCATTGCTGTAATTTATGTCTTTGATTGTTATATGACATTTATATATTCACTGTGTTAGCAGAAGCAGAAAAGGAAAATATGCCTTTAAGAGTTAGTATAGAGCTGAGCCAATCACAGACTGCCTCACACTGTACAGAGCCTTAACCAATCCCAGCCAGTTTCACATCTATGCCTGTGTAAAACTTCCTGCTAGGATTTTCTACAGACACATGCTCACCAGACAGAAGAGGAAACAGACAGTTCCAATCAGAAAGCTTTATGGAGACAGAGAAGGCCAAATAGGTATTTAATGCACTTGTGTGTTCCTCTATTGTTTGGCAGTGCAGGTAGATCTGTATGTTGAAACTGTTGTGTGTGTTTTACTTGTAGTTCCACCGAACAAATTTACAAACTTATGAACAAATATATCGAACAAATTTATCGAATATAACGAATCTAATATAGCAAATCGAATTTACTGAATCTAACAAATTTATCAATCTATTGAATCAACCCAATGTAATACAAGTTAAACCATTGTAATATGAAAGAAACAAGCCATTGTAAGCAGTTATATGAAGAAGATTGAAGTTATTAAAGAAGTTAACTAAAGTATTTGGTGTTCTCTTTAAACCTACTGCATTCATAGAGCGGCATTGGAGGAATTACAGAGTAAAGTCAGTCCAATCAAACAAAAGAAACAGCAATTGCATAATTTTTCTAATGCTACAGCGCACTAGGCACCAAAGGGTGCTGCGCCTGCCACAGTGGAACTATTACCCTCAGAGGTCAAGCAACAGCGCTCCTCAACTTGCACAGTAAAGAGTACACTAGAGAAATAGAGCGCCAGCATATACCGCCACGCGGAGACACCTCAGCGGAACAGTACAGGCCATAGCACGTG
Source organism: Staurois parvus (assembly GCF_062004578.1). NCBI lineage: Eukaryota > Metazoa > Chordata > Amphibia > Anura > Ranidae > Staurois > Staurois parvus. The sequence goes on along the minus strand of NW_028317848.1, from coordinate 2,589,120 downwards.
CGCATTAGTCAGACTGCAACAGACTCTTAAAGTGGCATAACGGCAAAGGCAAGACAGTCAGAGAAAGAGCGCCAAACCTCCTGCACCCCTAGAGAGAGAAAGAGATGCATGGGGGGAGGGCCAGAGTCCAGAGCTAGAGTGCCCGCACCGCTATCCATCAAGAGACCACGTGTTGCATCCAGAGAGTTCACGTAGAGCATCGCAAGTTACTGCAGAGCATCGCAAAATTACCGCAGAGCATTGCAAAGTTACCGCAGAGCATCCCAAGTTACCGCAGAGCATCGCAAAGTCATCGCATCAAGAAAAGTCTCCTTTAAGACTGACATTTGTTTCTGCAACCTTCAGATCACGGTATCCTGTTCTTCAATTAAGGTCAGAGCTTTCCTTTATTACTCACTTATGCACATAGGTTTCTGCAAGAGACATTTTTGTGCTCAAGAGAACACAGACTTTTAATAAAAGAGAGACATTTATAGTATATGATTCTGAAGTATTTAAAGTGAAAGTCATTTATTGCCTGTGTTTTGATGCTATTACATGTAAAGTGAAAGTCATTTATTCTTGCATTTGTTAGTATTGCATTTAAAGTGACAGGTCCTTATTATTCATATTAATTGTTATAGCATTCAGAAATGGCTGAGCCTAGCATTGCCACCCCACTGTTAGCAGATGCAATGATAGAGATGGTAGAAGATGAAGAGCAAGAGAACCTGTCTGAATCTGAAAGGTGCAATGTAACGGTAGTCTCGCCCCAAACAAATATAGCTGAAACAGGTGAACTAAGACGTTCATCACGGGACAGAAAACCAACCCAAAAGGTGCTAGAAAATTTGGAGCAAGAGGCAGCACTGAAAGGAAAAAAGTTTGTCCGAATATATGAGAGGTGGAAAGCATAAATCAAAGACATTCGCAGAAATCTAAAACAAGAAAGCATAAAGGAGAATTTGAGTGAAATAATAGAGACGGTGGAAGATTCTGAGTCAGAGCTTACACAGCATATGTCAACTTGCGGTCGTGCTTGACACCCTCCCAGGATATTGTAAGAAACATGGATACATGTACCGCAGTCACTAGGGATTTAGTGAAGCTTATGAGAGAACTATCATCTGCAGCAAATTATGATGAAGTCAAGGCCCGAAAGGGAATGAATGAGCTCTTCATGAAAGACTATGCTAGGTCCTTAGGAGGAACCACAATCTCAAGTATGACTTCCATCACTAGCAGAAGTGCCAGCCACATAACAGAGTCCTCAAGTACATCAGCCAAAAGAAAGGAATTAGCTGAACAACTCGCTGCCAAAAGAGCAGAAGTGGAGATGGAATCTGCCATTGAGGCTCAGCGTCTACGGATGGCTGAAGTGGAGGCTCAGCGCCATAAAATGGAAGCCGAAATGAAAAGTCTGGAAAGGCAGAAGGAAGTTAAGATTATAGAAGCCAGACTCAGAGTGCATGAAGAGGATACGAATCAGGGTAGTCATAGATCGAAATCGGTACTAAGTGGAGAAGCTGACTCCTACGTTCTCCCTTACGCCCAGGAAAATGGAAGGAAATCTCCAGCATGCAGTGAAGAAATAAGTCATAGTCCTTCCATCCCTGCTCAGAGAGAAAAGAAGAGAGACTCACCTGATTCAGAACGAAGTGGAAAAATAGAATCAGATAATTCAACTCTCATATGTCATGGCAGTGGTCACGAGGATGTTACAACTGTTGACCCGGCGAAACCTCAGAGATTTCTCACTAGACTTCCTGTTCCGGAACCTACTATATTCTCCGGAGACGTACTGAAGTTTATAGAATGGAAGGCAAGTTTTGAAATGATCATTGAACATAATTGCTCCCGTCCAGTGGACAAGTTATTCTACCTCCAGCGGTATACTGGCGGAGAAGCAAAAAAGGTTCTTGAAGGTAACTTCTATAGGAAAGATGAAGAAGCCTACAAGCAAGCTTGGGAAAAATTAAATGCGAGATATGGTCATCCCTTCTTAGTGCAAAGAGCTTTCAGAGAGAAGTTGATAAACTGGCCCAAAATAGGTCCTAAAGAACACTTCAAGCTCCAAGAGTATGGCGACTTCCTGCAAGCATGTAGCAATGCTATCCCACATGTTCAAGGACTAGAAGTATTGAACGACTATCTAGAAAAGCACAGGATGCTAGCCAAGCTACCAGAACAAGTGGCTTCTGGATGGAATCGCTATGTGACTAAACCGTTAGATCAAGGCAAAAACTTCCCAAGTTTCAAAGAGTTCTCTGAATTTGTCAATGAGGAAGCACGAATAGCGTGTAATCCAGTAACAGCATCTCATGTCTTAAAACCCTTAGAAGAAAGGCCTACAAGAGAGATAAGACGTGCAAGAGCAACTAGCTTTGCAACCAACACAGCTACTAAAGGTCCAGATGCCCATGAGAGCAGGTTCAACATCACTACTAGGTTCAGTAAAGAGTTTGAACCGACAAGTCTTCAGACTACCTTCAAGTGTATGTTCTGTGAAGAGAATCACTCCATACATAAGTGCCAACGATTGAAGGAAAGGTCTCCAGACGAAAAGAAGAAGTTTGTGTTTGATAATCAGCTGTGTTTTGGATGTTTAAGAAAAGGCCATATTACTAAAGAATGCAAGAAAAAGGCCACTTGCAGCGTTTGTAAAGGACGTCATCCTACCCCACTACATGAAGAACGTCCAAAGAAAGAGAAATCCTTAATGCCCAAGAACACTACTGAGGAAGAAAATAAAGCGACAGTATTCTCTTGCAGAGTGAGAGAAAGAGAAATCAATGGTACGTCAATGGTTGTACCAGTGTGTATTTCAAATCCTAAAAGGAAGAACAAGAAGGTCTACGCCTATGCGCTACTGGATGCCCAGAGTGACGTCGCCTTCATTGATCAAGAAATCTGCAAGAAATTACAAGTGGCCACAGAACCAGTGAAACTCAAACTCACCACAATGACAGGAAGAGACACCTTGGTGAACAGTCAAAGAGTCAAAGGACTGAGAGTTAGAGGACTCCACTCAAACTGCATATTAGATCTACCTCCAGCTTATACAAAAGACGACATACCTCTAGATCGAGATCGCATACCTACCTGTGAAACAGCCAACAAATGGGAACACCTATCTGTCATATCTCATGAAATGTCCCCGCTGAAGGAATTTGGTGTTGGACTGTTGATAGGCTACGACTGTCCCGAGGCCTTGGTGCCACGAAAGATAATCACAGGAGGAAAGGGTGAACCCTACGCAGTCCAGACTGATCTAGGATGGGGTGTTGTTGGAGAAAAACGACAGATTGCAGATTCAGGACAGGTGACAGGATTGTGTCATAGAATATCTGTCCAAGAGTTACCAACTGTAAGTCCAGCGAAAGTACTCAAAATTCTAGAATCCGACTTTGCAGACGTAAGTTGTAATGAAAAGAGTGTCTCCCAAGAGGACATAAAGTTTGTACAAGTTCTAGAAGATAATATTCAGCAAAATCAACAAGGTTATCTTGAACTGCCCCTACCTTTTAGAGAACGACCTCATCTGCCAAATAACAGAGATCTTGCCCTGGGAAGATTGAAAAGCTTAAAGAAAAGGATGGGAAGAGATCCCAAACTGAAAGACGATTATTTGAAATTCATGAAAGAAATCCTCAAAGAAGGGCACGCAGAGAAAGTTGATGGTCAGTCTAAAAATGGAGAAGTGTGGTACATCCCACATCAAGGTGTCTATCACCCAAAGAAACCGGATAAGATCAGAGTAGTTTTTGATTGCTCAGCAAGGTACAATGATGTTGCATTGAACGATCATCTACTTAAGGGACCAGATCTTACAAACACTGTACCTGGAGTACTCTGTAGATTCAGAAAGTATCCCATAGCAGTCATGTGCGACATTGAAAAGATGTTCCACCAATTTCATGTGAAGGAAGAAGATAGAGACTTCCTGAGGTTCCTATGGTGGGAAGACGGAGATACAGATACAGAGCCAGCAGAATACAGAATGAAAGTACACTTGTTTGGAGCAGCATCATCCCCAGGTTGTGCCAATTACACTGTTCAACAAATTTTTATTTTTTGCCAGTTTTGGAAACAAAAGGATCCATTTCTTAATGAATTTCACATTCTGAGTTCAAATATAACAATGAAATTTGTCAACTGGCTCTAGTTTTTCTGTAAATGGAAAGTTTTCTACTATAGGCGTAATGACTACATAATGCACAATAATTATATAGATAGATGTCTTTCCACAAATATAAAGCAAGTGATATTGACTACATAACAAAGCCTAAATGGCATAATATATTGCATAGGATTACCAAGAAAAATTATAGCCATAAGCTAAGTTGAATCATTTTAATACTTAGGATTCTCACTAGTTTTGTCTTCAGTTTGTGTCGGTTTAGCTTCTCTTGGCTTTTCTCTTGTATTCGAGGAAAGGGCTATCTCTTACAACTGCACGTGACTACACGCTTCAGGTTCTTCCTCACTTGACTCAACCACGAAGGATTCTGGTGCTTTAGGAATTGGTAGCCCCTCTCCATGAGGAACTGGACGTATTGCCGATGGAATATTTGGATAGTGCACAGATAACTTTTTCTTCTTATTTAGCCCTTTTACAATTGGAGGCACCATACAAAAGTAACAATTACTAACATGATCTGTTGGCTCTCTCCAAATCATTGGCACAGCGAAAGGCATAGATGCCTTTTTTCCATTCAACCATTGCTCCAGTGCCGTCCCACAAGAATTGCAGCATATATGTGGTGCCCAGCTCTTGTCCTGGTCTCCTATCTTGCAGCCAAAATACAAGTTGTAGGCTTTCTTAATCATTCCTGTTATCCTCCTTTTTTGTGAGATAAAAGTTATTTCACTGCAGATATAGCAGAAATTATCTGCTTTATTCACACAAGTTCGAGGCATTACTGAGTAGCCTATATAAGCATAAAACAAAATGTAAAGACGCTGTCGAACTACAATCAGCTACAGATACTGCAGCTTTTATGCAGTGAAGTGATGCATTTAAAGGCTAATATTGCATCATCTCAGTATACATGCAATTTTCTATTGGTCACCAGTATCAATTGCGCAATATGCAGCTGAAGTTGCATCATAATTTTGAATGGCTTACGTCATTAGATGGGTGAATATATCATGGAAACTAGAGCCAATCAACATTTTTTAGGGTCATTTTCGTTTTCAGCACCCCAAAATTATGTAAGATTAGCTAATTTTATGCCCAAAACTTTTTACCTGTTGAACAGTGTTATGGTATGAAGTATCTGGCCAATCAGAATGAAAAGGATTGTCCATCAGCAGCAAATTTTTTGAAGAAAAACTTTTATGTAGATGATGGTCTTATAAGCCTAGAATCCTCAAAATCGGCAATTCAGTTGGTGAGAGAGAGCCAAGAGTTATGCGCAAAAGGAAACCTGCGTCTTCACAAATTCATCTCAAACGACAGAGAGGTACTAGAATCCATCAGTGACTCCGAACGTGCATCAACAATAAAGAATGTGGATCTTAACCATGATCCTCTTCCAGTTCAGAATGTACTCGGATTGGGATGGAATGTAGAAAACGACAATTTTTTCTTTGAAATATCCATGGAAGAGAAAGTTCCAACTAGACGTACCATTCTTTCCACAGTAGCCTCAATATATGATCCGTTGGGATTCCTATCACCAGTAATCCTCAGAGCAAAAGAAATACTGCAAGAATTATGCAGACAGAAGTTGGGATGGGACGAACCCATACCTGCAGGCTTGAGGCCAAGGTGGGAGAGTTGGATAAGAGACTTACAAAATTTGAAAGAAATTCGGATACCCAGATGTTTTGTACCTCCTGATTTCAGAAAGTACAAGAAAATAGAACTTCATCACTTTTCAGATGCCAGTAGTCATGGTTATGGTCAGTGCTCCTACATCAGAGCAATAGGAGAAGAAAAGATACACTGTGCCCTAGTTATGGGAAAGGCCAGAGTAGCACCCAACAATATTCAGACAATACCAAGACTCGAACTAACGGCAGCCGTCGTTTCAGCATCAGTAAGTCAGTTTCTGAAAGAAGAATTGGAATTGAAAATAGATGAAGAGCATTTTTGGACAGACTCACAAGTTGTCCTAGGTTACATAAACAATGAAGCTCGAAGATTCCACACCTTTGTCGCTAACAGAGTTCAAAAAATTCGAAAAGCAACAAATCCAGAACATTGGCACTAGAGATGAGCGAAGAAATGAAAAATTCGATTCGACTGATTCGGCGAATTCGTGGACAATATTCGATTCGAGTCGAATAAATTCGCTGTGAATTTAACTTAAAAAAGGGTGTTTCTAGGCTTCAGAGAGACTTAATATTAGTGCAGAACACTGTACCTTTAATTTAAATGCCCTTGGAGTCTGCTGGGGAAGAGAAATAATACTGTCACTCAGTATGACATGCAGATGAGTGCCGTCGATCTTAGAATCACCGCACACTTCACTCATTTGGCCAGTCACGGGGCCAAAACCAGTGTTTGGAGCCACAGTGTGGCGGTGGAGGCAGCAGCAATGGGAGGCCATACAGCAACCTATGACAAAATGGAAACCAGCAGGAGTGTGAGGAGACCTCAAAGTGGCACATGGCAGAGTGGGAGCAATGGGAGGCGGTACAAGGACCCATGTCACACTGTGGACCCAGCAGCAGCGTGACGAGGCGGTACGGGGGCCCATGGCAGATTTGGGGCCTGGCAGCACCTATGGGAGGCCTGTAATCTGCCAGCAACCTATGACAAAATGGAAACCAGCAGGAGTGTGAGGAGACCTGAAAGTGGCACATGCCAGAGTGGGAGCAATGGGAGGCGGTACAGGGACCCATGTCACATTGTGGACCCAGCAGCAGCGTGACCAGGCGGTACGGGGGCCCATGGCAGATTACAGGCCTGGCAGCAGCAATCTGCAATGGGAGGCCGTACAGGGACCCATGAGAGACTGTGGACCTGGCAGCAGCATGAGGAGGCGGTATAGGGGCCCATGGCAGATTAGGGGCCTGGCAGCAGCTATGTGAGGCCCGTAATCTGCCAGCACCCTATGACAAAAAATGTAACACACCAGCAGTGTGAGGAGACCTGAAAGTGGCACATGGCAGAGTGTGGCGATGGAGACAGCAGCAATGGGAGGCCGTACAGGGACCCATGAGAGACTGTGGACCTGGCAGCAGCATGAGGAGGTGGTATAGGGGCCCATGGCAGATTAGGGGCCTGGCAGCAGCTATGGGAGGCCCGTAATCTGCCAGCACCCTATGACAAAAAATTGAACACACCAGCAGTGTGAGGAGACCTGAAAGTGGCACATGGCATGAGAGACTCTGGACCTGGCAGCAGCATGAGGAGGCGGTATAGGGGCCCATGGCAGATTAGGGGCCTGGCAGCAGCTATGGGAGGCCCGTAATCTGCCAGCACCCTATGTCAAAAAATTGAACACACCAGCAGTGTGAGGAGACCTGAAAGTGGCACATGGCATGAGAGACTCTGGACCTGGCAGCAGCATGAGGAGGCGGTACAGGGGCCCATGGCAGATTAGGGGCCTGGCAGCAGCTATGGGAGGCCCGTAATCTGCCAGCACCCTATGTCAAAAAATTGAACACACCAGCAGTGTGTGAGGAGACCTGAAAGTGGCACATGGCAGAGTGTGGCGATGGAGACAGCAGCAATGGGAGGCCGTACAGGGACCCATGAGAGACTCTGGACCTGGCAGCAGCATGAGGAGGCGGTATAGGGGCCAATGGCAGATTAGGGGCCTGGCAGCAGCTATGTGAGGCCCGTAATCTGCCAGCACCCTATGACAAAAAATGTAACACACCAGCAGTGTGTGAGGAGACCTGAAAGTGGCACATGGCAGAGTGTGGCGATGGAGACAGCAGCAATGGGAGGCCGTACAGGGACCCATGAGAGACTCTGGACCTGGCAGCAGCATGAGGAGGCGGTATAGGGGCCAATGGCAGATTAGGGGCCTGGCAGCAGCTATGTGAGGCCCGTAATCTGCCAGCACCCTATGACAAAAAATGTAACACACCAGCAGTGTGAGGAGACCTGAAAGTGGCACATGGCATGAGAGACTCTGGACCTGGCAGCAGCATGAGGAGGCGGTATAGGGGCCCATGGCAGATTAGGGGCCTGGCAGCAGCTATGTGAGGCCCGTAATCTGCCAGCACCCTATGACAAAAAATGTAACACACCAGCAGTGTGAGGAGACCTGAAAGTGGCACATGGCAGAGTGTGGCGATGGAGACAGCAGAAATGGGAGGCCGTACAGGGACCCATGAGAGACTCTGGACCTGGCAGCAGCATGAGGAGGCGGTATATAGGGGCCCATGGCAGATTAGGGGCCTGGCAGCAGCTATGGGAGGCCCGTAATCTGCCAGCACCCTATGTCAAAAAATTCAACACACCAGCAGTGTGTGAGGAGACCTGAAAGTGGCACATGGCAGAGTGTGGCGATGGAGACAGCAGCAATGGGAGGCCGTACAGGGACCCATGAGAGACTCTGGACCTGGCAGCAGCATGAGGAGGCGGTATATAGGGGCCCATGGCAGATTAGGGGCCTGGCAGCAGCTATGGGAGGCCCGTAATCTGCCAGCACCCTATGTCAAAAAAACTGAACACACCAGCAGTGTGTGAGGAGACCTGAAAGTGGCACATGGCATGAGACACTGTGGACCTGGCAGCAGCATGAGGAGGCGGTACAGGGGCCCATGGCAGATTAGGGGCCTGGCAGCAGCTATGGGAGGCCCGTAATCTGCCAGCACCCTATGACAAAAAATGGAACACACCAGCAGTGTGTGAGGAGACCTGAAAGTGGCACATGGCAGAGTGTGGCGATGGAGACAACCCACCGACTGTTTTGCTCGCTGCCAAGCTGCCACCCTCTTCTCCTGATGATGCGGAAGCAATAGCCTGATGACGACGAGGCTGCCAAGTGCGATCAGCCTCATCATCATCAATTAGGGTCTCCGCCTCACTACTAGCCCCCTCGGCTGCGTGTGGGTCAGGAGACAGACCTGTCTCTAGACCGGCTACCGAGCCACTCTCCTCGCCACTACTTCTTCGCCTGGCTGCTGAAGAGGCGGATGTCTCCCCCCGTTCCTGACCGCCCTCTGTTAGCTCTTCCTCACTGTACTGGATGACACCGGGAGCACTGGCCTCTGGCTGTGAATAGTGCTGCCTCGACCCCTTCCTCTGCTGCCACGTCTGCTCGCTCCTAAAACATTGCCTCCTCTGCCACTCCTCTGCATGTTGTCTGACATACTCTTTAATTCAACGATTCTGTGTCCCTGAGTAACAATTCTGTGTCTGTCCCTGAGTAACAATTCTGTGTCCCTGAGTAACGTTTCTGTGTCCCTCAGTAACAATTCTGTGTCCCTCAGTAACAATTCTGTGTCCCTCAGTAACAATTCTGTGTCCCTCAGTAACAATTCTGTGTCCCTCAGTAACAATTCTGTGTCCCTCAGTAACAATTCTGTGTCCCTCAGTAACAATTCTGTGTCCCTCAGTAACAATTCTGTGTCCCTCAGTAACAATTCTGTGTCTGTCCCTGAGTAAGAATTCTGTGTCTGTCCCTGATTAACAATTCTGTGTCCCTCAGTAACAATTCTGTGGCCCTAAGTAACGGTTCTGTGGCCCTCAGTAACAATTCTGTGGCCCTCAGTAACAATTCTGTGGCCCTCAGTAACAATTCTGTGTCTGTCCCTGATTAACAATTCTGTTTCCCTGAGTAACGTTTCTGTGGCCCTAAGTAACAATTCTGTGTCCCTCAGTAACAATTCTGTGTCCCTCAGTAACAATTCTGTGTCCCTCAGTAACAATTCTGTGTCCCTCAGTAACAATTCTGTGTCCCTCAGTAACAATTCTGTGTCCCTCAGTAACAATTCTGTGTCCCTCAGTAACAATTCTGTGTCCCTCAGTAACAATTCTGTGTCCCTCAGTAACAATTCTGTGTCCCTCAGTAACAATTCTGTGTCCCTCAGTAACAATTCTGTGTCCCTGAGTAACAATTCTGTGTCCCTGAGTAACAATTCTGTGTCTGTCCCTGAGTAAGAATTCTGTGTCTGTCCCTGAGTAACGTTTCTGTGGCCCTAAGTAACAGTTCTGTGGCCCTCAGTAACAATTCTGTGGCCCTGAGTAACAATTCTGTGTCCCTCAGTAACAATTCTGTGTCTGTCCCTGAGTAACAATTCTGTGTCTGTCCCTGAGTAACAATTCTGTGTCTGTCCCTGAGTAACGTTTCTGTGGCCCTAAGTAACAGTTCTGTGGCCCTCAGTAACAATTCTGTGGCCCTCAGTAACAATTCTGTGTCTGTCCCTGAGTAACAATTCTGTGGCCCTAAGTAACGGTTCTGTGGCCCTAAGTAACGGTTCTGTGGCCCTAAGTAACGGTTCTGTGGCCCTCAGTAACAATTCTGTGGCCCTCAGTAACAATTCTGTGTCTGTCCCTGAGTAACAATTCTGTGGCCCTAACTAACGTTTCTGTGGCCCTAAGTAATGGTTCTGTGGCCCTCAGTAACAATTCTGTGTCCCTGAGTAACGTTTCTGTGGCCCTAAGTAACGGTTCTGTGGCCCTCAGTAACAATTCTGTGGCCCTCAGTAACAATTCTGTGGCTGTCCCTGAGTAACAATTCTGTGGCCCTAAGTAACGGTTCTGTGGCCCTAAGTAACAATTCTGTGGCCCTAAGTAACAATTCTGTGGCCCTAAGTAACGGTTCTGTGGCCCTCAGTAACAATTCTGTGGCCCTCAGTAACAATTCTGTGTCTGTCCCTGAGTAACAATTCTGTGGCCCTAACTAACGTTTTTGTGGCCCTAAGTAACAGTTCTGTGGCCCTCAGTAACAATTCTGTGTCCCTGAGTAACGTTTCTGTGTCTGTGCGAGTAACAATTCTGTGGCCCTAAGTAACGGTTCTGTGGCCCTCAGTAACAATTCTGTGTCCCTGTGTAACAATTCTGTGTCTGTGCGAGTAACAATTCTGTGGCCCTAAGTAACAGTTCTGTGGCCCTCAGTAACAATTCTGTGTCCCCGAGTAACAATTCTGTGGCCCTAAGTAACGGTTCTGTGGCCCTAAGTAACGGTTCTGTGTCCCTGTGTAACAATTCTGTGTCTGTGCGAGTAACAATTCTGTGGCCCTAAGTAACAGTTCTGTGGCCCTCAGTAACAATTCTGTGTCCCTGAGTAACAATTCTGTGTCTGTGCGAGTAACAATTCTGTGGCCCTAAGTAACAGTTCTGTGGCCCCCAGTAACAGTTCTGTGTCCCTGAGTAACAATTCTGTGTCTGTGCGAGTAACAATTCTGTGGCCCTAAGTAACAGTTCTGTGGCCCTCAGTAACAATTCTGTGTCCTTGAGTAACAATTCTGTGGCCCTAAGTAACGGTTCTGTGGCCCTCAGTAACAATTCTGTGTCCCTGTGTAACAATTCTGTGTCTGTGCGAGTAACAATTCTGTGGCCCTAAGTAACAGTTCTGTGGCCCTCAGTAACAATTCTGTGTCCCTGAGTAACAATTCTGTGGCCCTAAGTAACGGTTCTGTGGCCCTCAGTAACAATTCTGTGTCCCTGTGTAACAATTCTGTGTCTGTGCGAGTAACAATTCTGTGGCCCTAAGTAACAGTTCTGTGGCCCTCAGTAACAATTCTGTGTCCCTGAGTAACAATTCTGTGTCTGTGCGAGTAACAATTCTGTGGCCCTAACTAAAGTTTCTGTGGCCCTAAGTAACAGTTCTGTTGCCCTCAGTAACAATTCTGTGTCTGTCCCTGAGTAACAATTCTGTGGCCCTAACTAAAGTTTCTGTGGCCCTAAGTAACAATTCTCTGGCACTCAGTAACAATTCTGTCTGTCCCTGAGTAACAATTCTGTGGCCCTAATAACGTTTCTGTGGCCCTAAGTAACAGTTCTGTGGCCCTCAGTAACAATTCTGTGTCTGTCCCTGAGTAACAATTCTGTGGCCCTAACTAAAGTTTCTGTGGCCCTAAGTAACAATTCTCTGGCACTCAGTAACAATTCTGTCTGTCCCTGAGTAACAATTCTGTGGCCCTAATAACGTTTCTGTGGCCCTAAGTAACAGTTCTGTGGCCCTCAGTAACAATTCTGTGTCTGTCCCTGAGTAACAATTCTGTGGCCCTAACTAAAGTTTCTGTGGCCTTAAGTAACAATTCTCTGGCACTCAGTAACAATTCTGTCTGTCCCTGAGTAACAATTCTGTGGCCCTAATAACGTTTCTGTGGCCCTAAGTAACAGTTCTGTGGCCCTCAGTAACAATTCTGTGTCTGTCCCTGAGTAACAATTCTGTGGCCCTAACTAAAGTTTCTGTGGCCCTAAGTAACAATTCTCTGGCACTCAGTAACAATTCTGTCTGTCCCTGAGTAACAATTCTGTGGCCCTAATAACGTTTCTGTGGCCCTAAGTAACAGTTCTGTGGCCCTCAGTAACAATTCTGTGTCTGTCCCTGAGTAACAATTCTGTGGCCCTAACTAAAGTTTCTGTGGCCCTAAGTAACAATTCTCTGGCACTCAGTAACAATTCTGTCTGTCCCTGAGTAACAATTCTGTGGCCCTAATAACGTTTCTGTGGCCCTAAGTAACAATTCTCTGGCACTCAGTAACAATTCTGTCTGTCCCTGAGTAAGAATTCTGTGGCCCTAACTAGCGTTTCTTTGTCCCTAAGTAATGATTCTGTGGCCCTCATTAACAATTCTGTGTCCCTGAGTAATGGTTCTCTGTCCCTAAGTAACGTTTCTCTGTCCCCAAGTATCGTTTCTGTGGCCCTAACTCTGTCCCTAATACAGAGCGGTCTGCCTCTGTTCAAGGACTGCAGGCAAATGAAGAATTCCAAAATGGCCGCTATTTATAGCTCGACCATTACACAGTGCTGGCTGGCTGGCTGCTGATTGGCTGATGCGATCACATGTCATTGAGGAATGCATTATGGGTCAGCGCGCCTTGTCTGCGCGCCTTCCCAGACATCCCCGCTCCGTTGCCGCACATGTCCGCCGCCATTTTCGGAAAAATTTCGATTCGCGCGTCCGAAGTAGGCTATTTTTCGGATTCGGCGCAAATCGAAATTTTTCCGATATTCGACTCGAATTCCACTTCGGCTACTTCGATTCGCTCATCTCTAATTGGCACTATGTTGACACAAAGCAAAACCCGGCAGATCATGCTTCAAGAGGCCTAAATGTAACAGAGTTGAAGAATTCAAACTGGTTCACCGGTCCAGAGTTCCTTTGGGAAAGGGAAATCATACCCAATGAAGGTTATACAGAACTGTCTATGGGTGATCCAGAAGTAAAGGTAGTTCAAACATTGAGCACTGCCGCCAAGTGTCAAGATGACATACTTGAACGACTAGCCAGATGTTCAAAGTGGAATACAGTCATAAACATTGTAGCTCGAATTCAACGCTTAGCAAAAGGAATAAAAAGGAAAGAATCGTTGAATGTAGAGGAAAGAGTGAAAGCTGAAGAAACGGTTATAAGACTCATTCATCAAAGATTCTACAGTGATGAATTGAAGAGACTTAGTCAAGAACCTAAGAGACTTCCAAACAACCACCCATTGTACAAGCTTAATCTTATTCTGCAGGATGGTATACTGAAGGTGGGAGGGAGGCTGGAAAATGCGTCGCTACCTATCAGAGTTAAGCATCCAGCAATTCTACCCAAAAATTCTACCTTCACAAGATTGATTATCAATCACTACCACAACAAATCCTTGCATTAAGGAAGAAGCTTTACTCAAAGCTGTTTGAGAGAAGGTGGTTACTGGATAGTGAAAGGAAGCAAAGTTATAGCGAAGTACATAAGTAAATGTGTAATCTGTAGAAAGGCACGTAGACCTACAGAAGAACAAAGAATGGCTGATCTACCAGCTGATCGTGTAAACCCATCACCACCATTTCTTTATAGCGGAATGGATTGCTTCGGCCCATTTATCACCAAACAAAACCGCAAGGAGTACAAGAGATACGGACTGATATTTACGTGTCTAAGCTCCAGAGCAATTCACCTGGAAATGTTGGAAGATATGTCAATCGACGCCTTAAGATGTTTCATAGCCATTAGAGGTACTGTCAGAGAACTTAGATCTGACCAAGGATCTAATTTTGTTGGAGCAAAGAATGAATTGAACAAGGCTCTAAAAGAGATTGATAAAGAAAAAGTAACTGAGTACTTGTTAGAGAAACAGTGTGATTTTCACATGAATGCTCCACATGCAAGCCATACAGGCGGAGTCTGGGAGAGGCAAATCAGAACTGTAAGAAACGTACTAAGTTCAGTTTTGAAAAAGAACGCCGGAAGATTAGATGATGCTTCACTTAGGACACTATTCTATGAAGTAATGTCTATTGTTAACAGTCGTCCACTTACAGTCAACAACATCAACGACCCAACAAGCTTAGAACCTCTAACGCCCAACCATCTACTTCACCTTAAGTCTGATTACATACAGCCACCACCTGGCAACTTCACCAAAGAGGACTTATACGCAAGGAAAAGATGGCGAAGAGTTCAATATCTATCAGAGCAGTTTTGGAATAGATGGAGCAAGGAGTACTTAGCTCATCTCATACTAAGAAGTAAATGGCAAACGCCTAGAAGAAATGTTCATGTTGATGACATAGTGTTAGTAAAGGAAGACGACTTACCTAGAAGTCAATGGAAATTGGCCAAAGTCCTAGAAGCTCGAAAGGATGAAGAAGGACTAGTAAGAAGAGTTTTGTTACAAATGGGAGACTCAAAACTCGATAAAAAGGGAAAACGTCTCACAACTCCACTCAAGTTGGAACGTCCAATACAAAAGTTAGTTGTTCTGCTTGAGAGTAACAAAGACACTTGAGAGTTGAGAAACTGATGGAAAATTCCTCGAATTCATGTTCGAATCCTATTACTGAGAACATAGAATTATAGGTAATTTTGGTGGGAGTGTAGCTGGCCAGCTAAGACCAGTCCTAGGTTGCTAGTATATGTGTATACCAAACCTGCCAATAACCTCAGTATAGTATATATGTGCATATGTTAAAGCCAAAAGCAAAATCATTGCTGTAATTTATGTCTTTGATTGTTATATGACATTTATATATTCATTGTGTTAGCAGAAGCAGAAAAGGAAAATATGCCTTTAAGAGTTAGTATAGAGCTGAGCCAAACACAGACAGCCTCACACTGTACAGAGCCTTAACCAATCCCAGCCAGTTTCACATCTATGCCGGTGTAAAACTTCCTGCTAGGATTTTCTACAGACACATGCTCACCAGACAGAAGAGGAAGCAGACAGTTCCAATCAGAAAGCTTTATGGAGACAGAGAAGGCCAAATAGGTATTTAATGCACTTGTGTGTTCCTCTATTGTTTGGCAGTGCAGGTAGATCTGTATGTTGAAACTGTTGTGTGTGTTTTACTTGTAGTTCCACCGAACAAATTTACAAACTTATGAACGAATATATCGAATGAATTTATCGAATATAACGAATCGAATATAGCAAATCAAATTTACTGAATCTAACGAATTTATCAATCTATTGAATCAACCCAATGTAATACAAGTTAAACCATTGTAATATGAAAGAAACAAGCCATTGTAAGCAGTTATATGAAGAAGATTGAAGTTATTAAAGAAGTTAACTAAAGTATTCGGTGTGCTCTTTAAACCTACTGCATCCATAGAGCGGCATTGGAGGAATTACAGAGTAAAGTCAGTCCAATCAAACAAAAGAAACAGCAATTGCATAATTTTTCTAATGCCACAGCGCACTAGGCACCAAAGGGTGCTGCGCCTGCCACACAGCATCTGGTCATTTTCTTGCGTTTAGCCTGTGGGCTGGACAAATAAAATGTATGGGTGTATAGTCAGCTTTAGAACAGCGACTCCTTTTAATTATTTAAATAAGGACCTACATAGGTTTCAATCAGTGTCTGGAAGTAAACAGCTTCTGACGTACTTTCATTTTTAGTAAACCCACACACCTATGTAAATCACGTGTTGAACTAGATGGGCCTATGTCTTTTTTCAACCACACTATGTAACTATATCATTGGATCACCATGTCTTAAGGGGTTAGGGCTAACACCGTTAACCAACCCCCCCCCCCCCCCCCTTTGTGGCCCCTTTTGGCTGTATGTCACAGATTTGTTGCTTTTGTATTTACCTTTTCCAAGTATTAAGGATTGCATTTCCATGTTCTGTGTCCTGTGGGAGACCAGATATAGTGAATGCAGGGTCCTGGGTTTAGTAACACTAAGTGCCGGTCACATGACACAGCAAAGTCCACTTCATCTTTGCTTCTTCTCACTCCTTATGGATGTACAGAGCAGCAATGGCATAATGAAGTCAACACCACTCTCTGCACCAATATACTGGGAATGAATGGCACCAAAAGGACATCTCCCTAGTGAGCAAGGCTGTGACACCCTGCATTCAGTCTTCCAGGGTGAATACCACTGGGCATCATTCAGCCTGGTAGACTAAGGACATCCAGTGGCCAAGAAGATGCACTGTGGAGGACCACTCCAGATTACAGGTGAACATTTTAGCCTGAGCTCTTTTTTTTTAGCCTGGAGTTTGGAAGATGCCAAAAGACCACCAAGAATAAATATATCATGTATGAAACTTGCTTCCTTACAATTTTATTTACAATGCTAAAAATTCAGTTTTGTCATCACTAATTCTTCTATAACAGCTTTTAATATTAAAAACAAAAAAGAATCAAAAGAAAACTTACCAAGTAAACTAAGAACTGCCAGCTTATAACATATCGCTCTACTTTCAATGCTGTAATATCCTGAGATACATTTGGTGAGAATGTCACCAGAAGATATGTTCCCGTAACTGCTAAGGTCCCACCTGTCAAAGAGAACAACAATTTTAGAAAAATAGATAAAAAATATCTGCATTTGGCTTTTACTGTGCACCTTGTAGTGGAGCAGTTACAGTACACTATAAAATAATCTATGGAGCATATTGTGTTATACCATAGTTCAGGCATAAACATTCTGAGTTATTATAGTACATACAGTGGGGCAAAAAAGTATTTAGTCAGCCACCAATTGTGCAAGTTCTCCCACTTAAAAAAATTGTGAGAGGCCTGTAATTGGCATCATAGGTAGACCTCAACTATGAGAGACAAAATGAGAAAACAAATCCAGACAATCACATTGGCTGATTTGGAAAGAATTTATTTGCAAATTATGGTGGAAAATAAGTATTTGGTCACCTACAAACAAGCAAGATTTCTGGCTCTCACAGACCTGTACCTTCTTCTTTAAGAGGCTCCTCTGTCCTGCACTCATTACCTGTATCAACGGCACCTATTTGAACTTATCAGTATAAAAGACACCTGTCCACAACCTCAAACAGTCACACTCCAAACTCCACTATGGTGAAGACCAAAGAGCTGTCGAAGGACACCAGAAAAAAAATTGTAGACCTGCACCAGGCTGGGAAGACTGAATCTGCAATAGGCAAGCAGCTTGGTGTGAACAAATCAACTGTGGGAGCAATAATTAGAAAATGGAAGACATAAAGGACCACTGATAATCTCCCTCGATCTGGGGCTCCACACAAGATCTCACCCCGTGGGGTCAAAATGATCACAAGAACGGTGAGCAAAAATCCCAGGACCACACGGGGGGACCTAGTGAATGACCTGCAGAGAGCTGGGACCAACGTAACAAAGGCTACCATCAGTAACACACTACACCGCCAGGGACTCAGATCCTGCAGTGCTGGACGTGTCCCCCTGCTTAAGCCAGTACATGTCCAGGCCCATCTGAAGTTTGCTAGAGAGCATTTGGATGATCCAGAAGAGGATTGGGAGAATGTCATATGGTCAGATGAAGCCAAAATAGAACTGTTTGGTAGAAACACAACTCGTTGTGTTTGGAGGAGAGAAAATGCTGAGTTGCATCCAAAGAACACCATACCTACTGTGAAGCATGGGGGTGGCAACATCATGCTTTGGGGCTGTTTCTCCGCAAAGGGACCAGCACGACTGATCCATGTACAGGACAGAATGAATGGGGCCATGTATCGTGAGTTTTGAGTGCAAACCTCCTTCCATCAGCAAGGGCATTGAAGATGAAACGTGGCTGGGTCTTCCAACATGACAATGATCCCAAACATACCGCCTGGGCAACGAAGGAGTGGCTTCGTAAGAAGCATTTCAAGGTCCTGGAGTGGCCTAGCCAGTCTCCAGATCTCAACCCCATAGAAAATCTTTGGAGGGAGTTGAAAGTCCGTGTTGCCCAGCGACAGCCCCAAAACATCACTTCTCTAGAGGAGATCTGCATGGAGGAATGGGTCAACGTACCAGCAACTGTGTGTGCCAACCTTGTGAAGACTTACAGGAAATGTTTGACCTCTGTCATTGCCAACAAAGGATATATAACAAAGTATTGAGATGAACTTTTGATATTGACCAAATACTTATTTTCCACCATAATTTGCAAATAAATACTTTCCAAATCAGCCAATGTGATTGTCTGGATTTTTTTCTCTCATTTTGTCTCTCATAGTTGAGGTCTACCTATGATGCCAATTACAGGCCTCTCTCATCTTTTTAAGTGGGAGAACTTGCACAATTGGTGGCTGACTAAATACTTTTTTGCCCCACTGTATTTATCTCAAGTGTTTTTATGTGCCTTTCATGTTTTTTGCCTTGCTGTGTCATAATTTCACAATTGTGGTTCAATCACAAATTGTGCAAAGGGCTCTTTACTTTTAGACCTGTAAGGAAGTGGAACTCCCTTCCACTGATGGTGGTGTCAGCGGGGAGCATAGGGTTTCAGATTTGTTTTTTTTAGCAAGCTCAGTGTACAGGGATACGGAAAATTGTAGTCACACACATACACTGAGGTTTAGCTGGATGGACTGGTGTCCTTACAAACTATGTAACATTGGTGGTAGGTACAAAGATTTGTAAGTTTCCTCTCAATGTGCAATCAGCATACCTACTAAGGACAGCCATACACGCAACGATTATATGTGAACCCTTACCCTGTAAAATAACCAATTCAGTTTAAAACAGAATTGAAAAACTAAACATTTCTGTATAAGAAAAAAAAAAAAAAAAATATATATATATATATATATATATATATAAAAAAAATGCTAACATTATCTTCAGTTGCATGGATTCTCAGAGAGCTAGAGGTGGAGAAGCGGCAATGCACTGCCAGTGAATGGCTGTACAGGGAGTGTGTCGGCACAAGAATGCTTATTAAAGGACAGGCAGGCCAGACAGACACAGCCAGAAAATTTACCATTTTGGAAGGATATGCTTCCATGCCTAATGTGGACAGTTTGAAATAGGAGAGCAGGGAGACTGGCAGGATCAATTGTACAAGAGAAATGTAAGGGCAATGCACAAAAAAAGGATTTCCTAGCACACTTACCAACCAGCCTGCAAAACAACCAAAATGGCTCTGTCTAACAGTTTGCGTTAAGAACAGAGGGTTTTGTTTGCACACATTTGCAAATATATGCGTAAGCCGCAGTGCCCACGTCAAGGAACCTCTATATACTGCAGTCCTAACAAATTTCCAGAGCCTCCATAATAGCAGCATATATATGAATGGATAGATTAAGGGCAGGTATACCTTGAGGGAGCCCACCCCTCCTTAAAGGCACAGAGACGCACGTGATGCTGAGCTAGAGCGCAATGGCAGCTAAGGCATCCAGTGTGTTTCTGCATCCATTTGTTCAACTGTACAAAACTTGGGCTCTGCCAAGGCATACCTGCCCTTCAAGACCAAGTTCACTTTAAAAAAAAAATAAAATCCAGCTCTCCTATGCACCAATATACCATTAACGTACCTCAGTTGCAAAAATATTCAAGCTCTCTTTGATCTGGAGAGCAAGGCCTTACCTTAGCCCTTGGTAAATTTCTTAGAAAGCTTTTTCAATTCCTGGAATGTAGACAGAGGACAGAGGAGCAAGTAGGACCCCGAATCATATTACCAGCTGATCTCGTTAGCATACACATCCTGCACTGACCTCAGTAATACACACCCTTCACCCATCAACTGTTTTTTCACAGAATCCCCGGGATCTCTCCTCACATGCATTTGCTTGGCTACCCCAGCAGGCAGGCTCAGGCCACAGGCAGCCCATGGGACACCCCTGATTTAATTGCAAGGGCCTACTTGATTGGATATAGAGTGATTGAATAGATTCAGTGTCCTCCTATTACATAGTTTTGGTCAATCTAAAAGGAGATCATACAGAGATTGTACAATCCGATTGCATAGTGTACGGCCACATTTATACACCTGAAATGAACTAGTTGCGCTTTCAGTGTCATTAGTTGTTAATGGCACACCAAACACAGAAACAAGCACACGTTTTGCCACATGGAAAAATGGGTGACAAATGCCGCAAAATGCGCAGTAAACAAAATGTGCAATTCGCATCACACCAAAATGTCCCATGAGCTACTTTGCCACATGTAGAGTAGCCCATTGAAATCAACGGGCTGCTCTATGTGTATCACTGGAAAAACAAGCCAAAAACATGCGCTCCCTCTACCCTCGTTGTGTTTCTGAACACATGGCAAGAAAATGCGTGCTTCGCCATGCATTGCAGAAACAAGCTGAAAATGTGCATCATGTTTTGTGTTGTCATTACATGTTAAAGACACCCCAAGTGTGGAAACGAACCAAAAACTCTGATAACGCATTGTGCTCTACTCCAAAAAAAGTTCTGCAGCTTTTCTGAGGCGATTGTTGTAAGTGTGGAAACCCGTCCAAGTGAATGGGCTGCCCCATGTGTGACGAGTGAAAATGCTCCAAAAAACCCAAACGCATGTGGGAATGTGAGTCTTCACTACCTGGAGATGTGAACCAGGCCTGACAACCGAGTGTCTCCATCCAATCCCTCCTATGTACTTGTATAAAGATGGTTACACACTATGCAATCTGATTGTACAATCTCTGTAAAATTTCCTTTAGATTTGCCAGAACTGTGGAATAGAAGGGCACACCTCAACAATCTATTCCATTTGTATCAAATCAGACAGGCCCTTGTACTACATAGATGATGGGAGGAACGTATTATTGTAATGAGGGAGCTGTGGTCCAGAGTGATGAACACACCCCATCACACCCTCTTTTGTCCTCCATTCAATATCTCACAGAAACTGTATGGGAATTCCTGTACGGCGACTGGCACATAGAAATGCGCTTGCACGCAATATCGCGCATAGAAATAAGCACGGGTGCATTGCTAATAGAAATGAGCATAGGCTCGTGCATGCGCGTAAGAATGTGTGCACATGGGAGCGTGCCCACAGTTTCTGGCACCAGACGGACTATTTAAAGGAGGCACTTACTCGGTCAGTGCTGACTGGTCTTCAGCTAATACCCTTTTCCTGCTGTATCCTGTGTGTATCAGTTACCAACCCGGCTTGCCATTGACCTGCTCTTGGTTTCTGTTTATGCTTCTGCTCATCGGTTTCTGACCCTGGCTTCCTCCTGACCACGTCCCTGTCTGATATTCCGGTACCTCATCACCTGCTCATTGCTGACCCTGGCTATTACTCTGACTACTCTTCCGGCTCCAGTTTTGCTCTACAGTCCTGCCGAGAGCTTGTCCTGGCTATCCATTAAATCAGCTCCGGTTGTCACAATGTGTTCCGGCCTCACGCTTATAAGAAGTTCCAGCAAGCCATGTACCCAGATCTTGCAGTTCCAGTGGAGTGCCTCCTTAACCTCAGCTGGCCATTCCGGCATCTCCTCTGTTCCTGACTGGATGCCCTGCTTGATTCACCGAGGCAACACCACCAGCCGCAAGTTCTACAATCAATACCCACAGGCACTCTTGTTTCTCCTGTCCCTTGGCACCATATGTTCCACCTTCAGTGGGGTCTGGGTTGGAGATACAAGAGAGGCTGACCTCATCAATTCAGACTTCTATCAGGTACGTGACAAAAACTGACACAAAATTAAAACATCCTATGGATGAGGTACGTGAGAGACGAGCACATTGGGATGGCTGGGCCAGAAATGGCATTGGAAAATGCTATTTGTTAAGAAAAAATTAAATTCTGCCCAAAAAGGTGAACCTATCCTTTAATCCATCCATTCTCATATGTGCTCCTACTATGGAAACTCTGGAAATTTAGAGCTAGAACATATAGAGGTCCCTTGGCACGGACAGTGTGGCTTACGCATGTATTTGCAGATGTGTGCAAACAAAACCCTCTGTTTTTAATGCAAATTGTTAGAAAGGCCAGTTTGGTTGTTTTGCAGGCTGGTTGGTAAGCATGCTGGGAAATCCCTTGTTTGGGACTGGCAGGACCACCAGGTATTTCACACAAAGGAATACTTTTCAACACAACTACATGGTACAACAGGCACATATCAGGAACAGGAAATGTTGTAGGGAACACATTCTTTAATCCACAGGTCAAAACAGTATGGACGAAGAAATCTGCACTCCCAGCCATTGTATTCAAACACAATACAAAATGATTTCATCGTTCAGGTGTGCCATATTTTTAGCATGATGTCTGTATAAGGCTGTAGTCTGTAGGTAGTGGTTTAGTAAAATGAATATCTCCTTCTGCACTCGGTGCTTCCATCTGCTCACCCCTATGTTGCTACTGTGTCCTGTGGGAATGTAGGGGCAGGTGGGAGGAACTAAAGAAGGCGGTGGAGGACCGTGAACAGTGGTGCAGGCAGCAGGGAATGTGAGTAATGGAGGAGGGAGACAATTTATACAAATTTCCTTATTTTATTTTTTTAGCAAGAGTGTTACATTAGAGCTCATTCACATGTGTGTCTAACACACCGCATTTAGATGTGTACAGTGTATCATTTTATAGGTATCTAAATGTAGCACTATAGGAATAAATGGGACCATACACAAAGCTGTGTCTACAAATCAAAATGTGTGCAACATTTTATGGTGCACAAAAAAGTATGACACAGCTGCATTCGGGACAGCATGTCTGCAGATTTTACATGGGTACATGTGTAAACACATGTAAATGCATATATGCATACACATGTAGAGTCATTAGAAGAACTGTACTTTAGGTGTGTATTTTCTGTTAGGTCTGTCACCGAGAACCTGCAGTACTTGCAGAAACGGCACACATGTCCATGCGAATGAACCCTTAAGAGTTAAAGAAAACCCATACAGACAGAGAGTCAAGGCTGCATTTATCCTCTTCTGAAAATACCAATTCTATTATTGTCATATTGATCCTCGGGCTTCAATTCTTCAGGAATCGCTGTTGCAGAACAACATATACAGATTAGGAGCTTTGACTTCAATCTGGCTTTCCTAAAGGGTATATTTCCTGTGAGTCAGCAATGACAGCCTTTGTATTTCTTTTGGAACACTTTTATTTCCTAAATCTGTATCATCTCCTGAGCAAGAAGCAAGTGACATTTGGTGCTAAATTGTTATTGTATCAAATAAAAACTAGAAGACAAACAGGGCTCCTGAAACCTATAAAAGATTATAATAAAGAAAGCAGTATTTACAGCTGTGTACGCATAAATCACAGCCAGTGTTCCAGTATCAGACAAAATAATAAAATAAAAGAACCTGGCCCCAGAATTAAAGCACAGCTAAACCTAATCCCTAAGATTTAGGTTTTACAGGTTAATTTCATTTCAGAACTAGTTTTTAATCTTTTAAAATCTGAAGTTGCCATTATTATAACACTTGGTGAACCTACTACAAATATCCTTGTTCAGGCACTTGCTGTAATGGAGTGATACCCGTTCCCAATTGAGCTTCTGCGTTATCGCTAGTGATGAGTTTAGGCATATTTGGCCATGAGTCTGAACCCGCCTGAGCTATTCCATTGGGAAGCTGCCAACAGGTGGCAGAGGGATTCCCCACCCCGCAGCCACACATATGCAAGGGGCATGTATACGTGGGGCAGGGAATGCCTCCACTGCCTATGATTGATTGTTGGCTCCCACAGCTTCCCATCGGGATAGTTCAAGTGCACCTAAGCTGATCACTACCTATCACCCTGCCATGCGTGCCCCTAGCAGAGACTCCAAGCAGCTATGCCAAATTGCACAGGCATTGTCCATCAGAAAGCTGGGACAGAGCAATGGTGTCCATCGGAAACTTGATGTGCATGCCTGGCAGTACTAGGGCTGTTGGTTCAAATCCCAACCACGGCACCACCTGCCTAGAGTTTGCATGTTGTCCCTGTGCCTGCATGGGTTTCCTCGGGGTACTCCAGTTTCCTCCCACACTCCAAAGACATGCTGGTAGGTTAATTGGCTCCTGTCTAAATTGGCCCTAGTATGTGTATGTATGAATGGGAGTTAGGGACCTTAGATTGTACGCCCCTTGAGGGTCAGGGACTGATGTGAATGTAAAATACAGTATATATGTAAAAGCGCTGCGTAAATTGATGGAGCTATATAAGTACCTGAAATAAATAAATAACATAAATGTTTATATATAGACCAGAAGTGGATAAAAGAGCTGGTAGAGATTAGAGGAGATATAAAAAAAAAAAAAACAGAAAAGGATGAAAACATAAAAAGGAGCAAATAGTATTACTTAAAGGAATACTAAAGTAAAGCTTGGAGTAAGGGGGTTTTATAAAACCAGTCAGGTTTTTTTTTTGCCATCTGCTTCCCATTGGGGAGATTTTCCTTTACTTCTTGTCCCATAGTTAAAAGAGGTAAAAAGAAATCCCTCCAAAGTGAGGGAATCTCTGGCAGTCACAACAGCTAGTTTCCCAATTGGAAGATTTCTCTTCAATTCCTGTTCTGGTCGCAACTTAAAATTTGGGATTTTAGTTAAGTTTCCCTCTCAGTGATAACAGTAAACAGGACAAATAAAGAGGGGAATCTCCCTAACGGGAACACAGATGGCAATACAAGCGGACAGGTGTTCTTACCTCCTTCCACTTTATCCAGAACTAAAAAGGAAGGTTTTGCCTTTAGTTATACTTTAAAAAAGACATCTGTTAATAATCCACAGTGCTTTAGCACACTAAGTGGTCGATTTTTCCCAGATAAACTCTGCAGATTATGTATGACATCCAGCATCGACTCTTTCGAGTTTCAAGTGGTTGGGGCCGACAGGGAGCCCAGCTGGGAGGCCCACACCCGCTGCATGATGATATTAGCCAGGAGGTTGAGCTAAACTCGTTTGTTTGATGAGATTATATCATTTAATGGTGTACCAGTAATGACTTAGATGCTGCACTGACCCCACACTCTATAGCACACTTTACCAGGAGCTCGCATGCAACCTTAAGTCCTCATGCACACTGGACATTTTTACAGCTGCTGTTTTTGGCTAACGTTACCAGCGTTATCAAAACGCCCGTGTGCATCAGGGCTAATTTTCTTCCAGCTCCAAGGACTGGGGTACTTAGTTTTGAAAATTCTGACCATATCTCAAAAGGCTGAACAGAAGCTGTGAGGTGCACCAACACAAAAACCACTGGACACTGGGGAGTTTTCAGCATACCAGCACTATGCCAATAAGATTGGCAGGATAGAAAGCCGTTAAGTGAAACATCTGAACCATGACTCACCATCAAGGCTTTCTGCCAGAATACATGACACCAGGGGGAAAAACAATTACAAATGTTTGAGCTGGTTAGATGGGTTATACAATGGTATTTCAATTTACCCATTTACCTGGAGATCAATGTCTGGAACCATGAAAACAGGAGTTAAAATAACGTAGAAAAAAATGGTTATTACCCCTACTGAACTGCAATATTTCCTCTCACTAAACACCAGTGGGGTAGTCCAGTAAACACCAGGGTACACTCCACTAAACACCATGGGGTCACTCCACTAAACACTGATGGGACGCTGCACTAAACGCCCATGGGGCATTCCACTAAACACCAAAGGGGACACTCCACTAAACACTGATGGGACGCTCCGCTAAACACTGATGGGACGCTGCACTAAACGCCCATGGGGCATTCCACTAAACACCAAAGGGGACACTCCAGGAAACACCAGTGGGGCATTCCACTAAGCATCAGTGGGGCATTCCACTAAACACCAATGGTGCATTTTCTTTTGGAACACACATACACATAAATCTTCTTTGGTAGATAATACACTTCCCATAAAGGTTTTTCAGCTGTGCATCTAATAGCTTATCTGGAGTTAATTTCTAAAAGAAAAGAATGCCCATCTGTATGTACTGTAGGTGCATGTATATGTGTCTTCTTTGCTTTATTTAGGAAAGTATATCATATCTACTGGTTTCAGTTACTTCCTGGTTTCTGGCCTAAGAAAATGATGGCATACATCCCAGGAGTCTTCAAGATGGCAGGAGGGGGTTTTCTTAGCCAAGCACACCCTCCTGCCTGCATGCATGAGCTAAGGGCAGATGGATTCCAGGAAGTAAACGCTACATGAATTATCTGCCCTTACTCAGGTTTGCCAAGGTCAGGAATGTTAGGGATGGTTTTCAAAGTGATTTCTCATCAAAATAAAGCATGGAGACATGAATGGATGGGGGAGTTTGCTTTGAATATTAACAATGAATTCAATAGTTTTTAGTTTGTGGTGCTCAGATGCAGTGTAGTTCCATTTGAATAATTTCTACTACTATACACAAGACTTGCTTTGTCATGTGTTTACAAAGTAATAGAATCCTAATGAAAGGCAAGACGTGTATTAATTGATCACACATCATAAATAAGTGAAACATTTATTTTAAGGCAATTACAGCGCCTGTTACACAATTTATATGAGCCCACAATGCAGGTCTATGCATTTCAATGCTAAATGATATACTTGATCACATGTAGCCAAACAAATGTTTATGAGATGATACATCTGGAATGCGAGTTCTCTCCTCTTACACCCTTCCCAGAGGAAAACACAAAATTATACAAACTGACAAAGTTCTTTCAACATGAAATAATGACTTCCATATATGACAGTATCTGTCTGATAAGAGCATTTCAGCCAGTCTTCCAAAGCCACTGGCCTGGACCGACCGATTAAATGAGAACAGGCTAGGAGCAGCTAATGCCAGCTGTGGGGCACCAGGCAGGCTGTTCCACCCAGATGATGCGAATGCATTTCACATGTCTGATCTGAAGGGTGGCCAGGAGGGGTAATACTGATCTTCTCACAGCAGGCCATATTTTAACGAAGGCAAGAATGTTAAAGAACATTATATTAGAAAAATATTTATTGTTAAAGGTTGCACGTGTTTTTTAAATCTGTTTCTTCTATAAAACAGAACATGTAGGAGTGATATTAAAATCAAGAAAGGCTTTCCGCCTTTACCCCCTGTACCTGGCTTCTGGCAAACATAATGGGGACTCCCGCCTTTCAGTTATATTAGTTAGCAACATGGGGACACTAGCTCTGTTGTTTAACAATTTCATGCCCAAAGGTCATTGAAGTCTGGAACCCCAGGCCAAAGATAGCAGCATCAGTACAAGTCCACTAACTCGACTAATTGTGGACTACAGTGAAGGAAATAAGTATTTGATCCCCTGCTGATTTTGAATGTTTGCCCACTCACAAAGAAATGATCAGTCTAAAAATCGAATGGTAGGTGTATTGTAACACTGACCTCTGTGATTGCCACCAAGTACTAAGTCATGTTTTGTGAAGGGGATCAAATACTTATTTCCCTCAGGAAAATCAGTGTATAATTTGTTAGACATGCATTTCGTTTGAATTTTTTGTTGCTATTCTGTCTCTCAGTGTTACAATACACCTACCATTCGATTTTTAGACTGATCATTTCTTTGTGAGTGGGCAAACATTCAAAATCAGCAGGGGATCAAATACTTATTTCCTTCAGTGTAGTCCACAATTAGTCGAGTTAGTGGACTTGTACTGATGCTGCTATCTATGGCCAAAATTGTAAACTTTAATTTTTAATTAAAGTTTACAATTTTGTGGTCTGCCACATTCATAGCCATTGTGAGCCACAAGTTGGACACCTCGGATATAAACCAATGTTACGGAAATACCAAAAAACAGTTAAGTTTACTGTAGGTCGACTCCCACCAAGCATAATAATTCAGTTTTGAGCAGGCCACAAAATTGCAACAAAAGCTACTTCATTTTATCTTTCACTGAGCTATTCATTTATCTTTTTATGTTTTAATGAAATATTAATTTATGTTTTGGGGCTGATGTTTAGCTTTAATTTTGATTCCTGTTGTATTTCCCCGAGAAAGGATAAAAGGCCTCCACTCCCTCCCATTTCTCCATTGGAACAGTATGTTTGTTCAACAAGTAAGAATGTGCATGTATGTAGTTTTACAATGTCCATTTCCACAGCTGCTAGTTGTATAATCCATTTATATCAATAAATACCAGCGCAAACCCACATCATAAATTGCATCACCCAACCTATTAAATTAATAATAAATAAATAACAAACTTTAGAAACTGTGACACAAAACCACTTTTGTGTTAGTGAAATAAAAAATAAATAAATAATTTTAAAATTAATAAGTCCAGTGACAAATAAATCCCAAAATAGCAGTCCCGTGACAAAATTAATTATATTGTAGTTATATTGTAATTTTCATTGGATTCTTCCGTGCCTTTGATCCCTTCACCATCCACCAGTGCAAAACCAACAATAACCGCACTCACCAGATAATGGTGAGTCAAACGCCTTTCAGGGATATTAAGGGCTCCTGGACCCCCTTTACTTTATATAAGACCTCCAAATAATGCCTCCTCTCGGATATAGATACCTCTTCTGGTTACTCCTCTCACCGAATCCCCCAAGGAAAATCAGGAAGAAGAAAAAACCATAGTGTGATACCGTAGTGGTTTCTCATCAAAAGAATCTCTCCAGACCACTCACATTATAGCAGGATATAACCCGCATTTTATTGAAACAAAAACAATCTTTCCTTAAAAACGATCCATTTTTCATGTACAGCGACTTTTGTATAAAGACCCCACAGCCTAGTATACAGCAGGATGGCAGACCTCAGATGCAGACTCATCCACTATGCAAAAAATGGCCCCTTGGAACGCACCGCTCGGCGTGCGTTCCACTCACCGGAAATGACGTCAGACGCCGGAACAGGCAACCGGAAGTGCGTCAACGCGTTTCGCCCCACCCACAGGGCGTTATCAAGACGCTCTTTTCCTCTGCCAAGCCGCTTATAAAGCAGTGGGAGATCCCTCCCACTAATTACTCTGGACACAAAAACTATCCATCACCGCCATCCCTCTGTATACCCATGTGGGATCCCCTTTGTCAGGGCTCCCAGGTGTGACCAGAGATGTGTGACTGACGCAGGGAAACGCAGACCTCAGATATGTTATAAACAATATAATTTATTAACACTAACAATACAAACATAAACGCAGTGCAATACTAAAACATAATACAGTGCAAACAAACCAAACCACCCACAGATAACAGTACATACAAGCAAGCGTCGTCAGGCAGGCCGGGTCAATATCAATAGGGCAGGTAGGTACAGGGGGAGCAAGCGGAGATTGGTCAGGGTCACAAGCCAGGGATCAGAACAGGTAGCAAGCAGCGTGGTACAGAGGGTCAGACAGAGGGATGGTCAGGAGCGAGCCGGGATCAGAGCAGGAGAAGTCAGCAGCGGTTCAGAAACAGGATGCAGGACAGAAACAGGATGCAGGACAGAAACAGGATGCAGGGCCCAGGACAAACACACACCAAGGCAGAGTCTGTGGGTCTGGCCATCCCTTAAATACCCCAGCATAATCAGTTACAGGTGTTAGCTGGCTGCAAAGTTGAGTCTCTGATTGCTGGGAACACCCGCTGGCCAGCCCTGGTACTGCAGATCAAAAGGCAGGTGAGTCCCACCATAGCTGGCCAGTCCATTCCTGACACCCTTACAACAAAGACAAATGCATTTTATTAAAAACCATACTTTTATCCATAACCTTATGTCCTCTACCCCTATACATAAAGGTAGAGACAGGGAATTACGATACATTAATTATTAAAATAAAATGTGAAATAGAAATAAAAAATATACAATAAAAATAAATTAAATTAAAGAAGGAAAAATAAAAATAAATTCCAAAATGTTATATAATATAAAAATTCAAATCACCTAATCATGAAAACGCACTTCGGACATTAACTATATTTTACCAATTGGACAAAAAACAGTTTATATCAATATTTATTTTGATTTTGATTTTATTTTTATATTTTATTTTTTATTTTTATTTTATTTTTATATTTTATTTTTTATTTTTATTTTATTTTATTTATTTCATTTATTTGTATATTTTTTATTTCTATTTCACATTTTATTTTAATAATTAAATGTATCGTAATTCCCTGTCTCTACCTTTATGTATAGGGGTAGAGGACATAAGGTTATGGATAAAAGTATGGTTTTTAATAAAATGCATTTGTCTTTGTTGTAAGGGGATCCCACATGGGTATACAGAGGGATGGCGGTGATGGATAGTTTTTGTGTCCAGAGTAATTAGTGGGAGGGATCTCCCACTGCTTTATAAGCGGCTTGGCAGAGGAAAAGAGCGTCTTGATAACGCCCTGTGGGTGGGGCGAAACGCGTTGACGCACTTCCGGTTGCCCGTTCCGGCGTCTGACGTCATTTCCGGTGAGTGGAACGCACGCCGAGCGGTGCGTTCCAAGGGGCCATTTTTTGCATAGTGGATGAGTCTGCACCTGAGGTCTGCCATCCTGCTGTATACTAGGCTGTGGGGTCTTTATACAAAAGTCGCTGTACATGAAAAATGGATCGTTTTTAAGGAAAGATCGTTTTTGTTTCAATAAAATGCGGGTTATATCCTGCTAAAATGTGAGTGGTCTGGAGAGATTCTTTTGATGAGAAACCACTACGGTATCACACTATGGTTTTTTCTTCTTCCTGATTTTCCTTGGGGGATTCGGTGAGAGGAGTAACCAGAAGAGGTATCTATATCCGAGAGGAGGCATTATTTGGAGGTCTTATATAAAGTAAAGGGGGTCCAGGAGCCCTTAATATCCCTGAAAGGCGTTTGACTCACCATTATCTGGTGAGTGCGGTTATTGTTGGTTTTGCACTGGTGGATGGTGAAGGGATCAAAGGCACGGAAGAATCCAATGAAAATTACAATATAACTACAATATAATTAATTTTGTCACGGGACTGCTATTTTGGGATTTGTCACTGGACTTATTAATTTTAAAATTATTTATTTATTTTTTATTTCACGAACACAAAAGTGGTTTTGTGTCACAGTTTCTAAAGTTTGTTATTTATTTATTATTAATTTAATAGGTTGGGTGATGCAATTTATTATGTGGGTTTGCGCTGGTATTTATTGATATAAGTTTTTTTGGTTTTTGCACCTGTGTACAGCAGCATCTCACGTGGAATTGTGTGTGTAATAAGAGAGTCCTGGGCGCTGAGGTTTTTTCTTTTTTCTACATAGTTGTATAATCCACCCTGACCCATGTCTGGAGGTAGATTTAGCAAACAAACAATGACAATCCCATCAATCAGAAACTAATAGTAAGAGTAACTTCCTAAACCTCTTCTACTCCTCTGTTCCTTCTCTTATAGGAATACATAGTTTGTCAGTTATTCTTATTTCTGCAGTTAGAAAAGAATGATGGGATATACTGACATGCATATAGCAACCATCTCATTAATTTTTTTCACTTTGGTCTGCAAGAGAAATCCATTCCAAGTAAATGCTCAGTCATCTCTGGAGCAAGACATGGAAAAAAAAGGCAAAAAAGCGGGGGCTGACATTCCTTCAAACATGTGTATTCCATCTGAATCCTTCTTTGGGATGACTGGACAACTCTGCATCAGTGTTGGATCCCTGAATGCTGATCAACAGAAAAACGGTTGCGCAAACTGCTAGCATCTACATTATACTGTATTTGTCACTGTGCTTCAATAATGAACAATTCCAGCACATGCATGTACAGCAAATTGGCGTGCAGGAAAATAGCATTGCTATATCATTTATTATGAATTTTTTTTCTATTTTAGACTTTTAAAAAAGTCTCTTTTTCTACTTAAGTGACAGATCTGATCTAAATCAAGTTGACAGTTAGCCCTCTCAAAAATATTATTTCACATATTAACATTTGCTGTAGAGTTAAAGCATTTCTTATAAAATAGACTTTTTTCTCTTTGGATTTCTATTTTTGAGATATCTGTATACCCTCCGCGGTCATTTTAAGGGTTTACAACTCTCCCTCTTAGATTTTGTAAACTTTTTTTTCTTTTTTGGAGAATGCAGCAGGAGGTGCCGAAACACAGAAAGGCATGAGAGGAACATCCAAAACTCCCCAATGTACCAGAACAGAGTTGGGAAGCTCTCATTGGCTGGAAGATCTTGCGGTTAGATCCAGGACACATCAAAGGTCAAGGGCTTATGTAGAACTAACTTCTGGGTGTACGGTCCTTTAAAGGACAACTGTACCTTTTACCCTCATTGGCTGGAAGATCTTTCGGTTAGATCCAAGGCATAAAGTTAGGTCCTTATGTAGAACTAACTCACTACTTCTGGGTGTACGGTCCTTTAAAGGACAACTGTACCTTTTACCCTCATTGGCTGGAAGATCTTGCGGTTAGATCCAGGACATAAAATTAGGGGCTTATGTACAACTAACTCACTACTTCTGGGTGTACGGTCCTTTAAAGAACAACTGTACTTTTTATAAAAGTTTTACTTCCAGGCATGCAGTAAATATATGTATAGATTTAAAAAATGTTTAAAAAAAGTATTATAGACCATTAAGCATACTTTACATTTGTTAGTTTATACTAATAATAAAAATCTGAGCTGGGTCTTTACCAAAACAGCGTACTCGCTAAAAACTTTGTATGTCCTTTACAACCACTTTAATTTGTCTGTACCTCTGACAAAAGTTGCCTCCTAAAATATTTTTCACTTTTTTTTAAGGCTGAAGGTATTTTACCTTAATGCATTCTCTGCACTGCAATGTTCAGCTCCCTCATTATACTTATCTGAGCCCAACCTCTATCCAGCGAAGATGCATGAGAGCAGTGGTTCTCTCCCTCCTTATAGGATCAGAGACAGCAGTGGCAGCCATTGGCTCCTGCTGCTCTCAGACACAGCTAGTCAGGAGGGAGCAGGGCTGAGCCACGCTGTGCTCTGTGTGTCAATGGACACACAGAGCTGGCTTGGGACCGACCGAGCCTATACAAGTGCCTCCATAACAAGTGCTCTGGGGACATTTGGAAGGGGAAGGAGCCAGGAACGCTGGCAGGGGACCCCAGAAGAGGAGGATTGGGGTTGCTCTCTGAAAAACTATTGCACAGAGCAGGCAAGTATAACATGTTTGTTATTTTTTTTTTTCTTAAATTAAGGTTTACAATCACTTTAACCAAGGAATGGTGGTAGTAAATTTAGCTTGGGTATCTAGGCATTAATGACCTCTGGTCATAAGAGTTAAAGGATGAATGAAACTGTCCTGTACTGACAGAGAACTCTGAAATGAAATCTGCCATTCTCCAACATATGGCTGCATATCAGATTCCAGACATGGATGTTGACTATTCAGATTCACAGGGAATGAGGCCCGTTCTCCATCAATTATACAAAGCCCAGGGGTCAAAATGCACCATTAGGGGCTTTGTGTGACAGGTGACATCAGACCTCGTGATTTCCATTCTGTTCAAGGGGTTGTTAATAATCCTTCTGAAATGCAGTGAGTAGCATTTACAGTGTGTATAAAAAAGAATCACCCCTTTAAAATAAACACATTTTGTTGTTTTGTGGTCTGAAATGAAGACAGACACAATTTTGTTTTATCCAGCTGTATTTACTCAGTGCAACTTAACACCCAAGTGAAAGATTTAACACCAACATGTCTGAAAAAAAAATAAAAAAGAATCAATGAGTTGGGAAAAGGATCACCCCTTCCTAAAAATAACTTGAAAAGGTTAATAGCTACACCTAATTGAGTTTACAATGGCTGTCAGGACTTAGTGTTATCACCTGAGTCACCTGCTGGTTCCCAGGGACACAATTCCGGTGGTCACTAGTGGGTGTCCCCAGCAGCTGGGCTTTCCAAGTAATTAAGCTGCACCTGACGAGGGCTGCTGGGAGGTATATAAGCTCAGCCATAACTGAGGTTCAGTGCTTCAGTCTTTCTCCTGCAAGCCATGTCCCTGCCTTGTTCCTGTACCTCTACCTGCACCTGACCCGGAGACCTCTCCTTTTGACCTGCTCCCTGCATCCTGCTCTCCCAGTATCTTGCCCCCTGATACTCATGTTTCCTGTCCTTTCCCTGCTTGTGTGTGCTCACCTCCATTTCTATATAGATAGGTTATCATTTGGTTTGCAGCACTTTCACGTTTATTTTGTCACATTATATTGTTATGGTTTGTTGGTGCTGGTATTGTAAAAGTGATATTTATGTTTACCACTTCTCGACTGCCCTATAGCAGAACAACTGCTATAGGGCGGCAGGGCTGCGCAAATCACGTCTATATACACTTTATTTTGTATTTCCGGGTAGGGGGCACGAGCGTGCCACCCTGCCCGCGCCGCCATTGGCGGCTACAGCTGTTGATCACCGCGTCCCAGCTGGAGATTCCCGCGTCCCACCCAGCGATTGCCGAGGAACACTGACAGGGGAGAGGTCTGTATGTAAACAAAACAGTTCTCTTCCCTGTCAACACCAGCATGCTGCTTTGTATTGCTCTGCATAGCACAGCAATACAAAGCAGCGTGCTTACATAGTAAAGCATTGCCCAAGATGTTAACCCCTTCCTGCCCAGTGTCATTAGTACAGTGTCAGTGGTTTTTTAGCACTAATCACTGTATTAGTGTCACTGGGGATGTCAGTGGCAGTTCGTTCCCCCGCCCAGTGTCAGAATGCCTGCAGTCATGCTATAAGTCGTGGATCATCGCCATTACTAGTATTTAAAAATTCCAGTATATATACCACCATTTGTAGACTCTATAACTTTCAAGTAAATCAATAAATTTACACGTATTGGGATTTTGTTTTTAGCAAAGACATGTAGCAGAATACATTTTGGTCTAAATTTATTTTGTTTAAAGCGCAAAAATTAAAAATGCAGCAGCGATCAAATACCACTGAAAGAAAGCTCCATTTGTGGGGAAAAAGGACACAAATGT
The DNA here is from genome assembly GCF_062004578.1 of Staurois parvus. Classification (NCBI taxonomy): domain Eukaryota; kingdom Metazoa; phylum Chordata; class Amphibia; order Anura; family Ranidae; genus Staurois; species Staurois parvus. The sequence continues at coordinate 2,554,058 of NW_028317848.1, read as the reverse complement.
AATTTGGGTGCAGCATTGCATTACTGCGCAATTGTCAGTTAAAATAGAGCCGTATGGCAAAAAATGGCCTGGTCAGGAAGGGGAGGTAAAATCATCTGGAGGACAAGTGGTTAATAAACGTCATTTAACCTTACTCATCCGGCTTCTTGATTTCCTAAGGTGCAGCCCATTGATCTGATCATCCTTGCTGGATGCCTGTGGTATCCCTGACAATGGCACACAAAACCATTTAACTTTCAACTGTGATCAGCTGTGGTCATTTTCATTAGTTCAGCACGAAAAGAGCTTTTCTGGAGCATTTCAGTCCCTGATAGTGCAACTGAAGCAAACAATCAACTATGGGTAATTCTTTTCTATACCCACTGTAGCATTCGGTTATCTTCAGTTAATAGAAATTCCCTTTATGAGCTTGTTCTTGTATTCAAGAATTTGTTTTGAAATTACTCACAATAAAATCTTTGGCTTGAAAAAAACCCAAACTACTTAAATCACAAATGTGTTGTAAAATAGCAAAAACGGTGCAAGCTGAATCCAATACTTTACTCATTCTGTGTCGTTATCCAAGGAGGTTGTTACATTCATTTTTTGCATTATGCTAGAACATTTCTTGTACATTTTGATTGCCTGTAGGTGTCATTATTGCTTCAAGAGTACACAAAAAGCCAGCAAAACAGCTTAATAAAAATCAGAACAACGCAATATGCTATATAAAAAATATTTTAAGCAAGTTTAAACTGTGATGACAGCCTTCTTTAAATTAAAAGCAGATGGACTAAGAGTTTTAGTCATTTGGTGACCACTGTAACCAAGTGTGCTCACAAAAAACAGATTAATCATAACCTGAGAAAATGATCTGTATTGCCCAAAGCAACAAGCTAAAATGTAATTTTCTGACCTGTTACTATTGGCAGCAAGGACACATTTGTTTGTTCCAGTTACGACACTATATGGTCAACTGTTTGCGCACGCCCAACTATCACATCTACATGCACTTGGACATCCAGTTCCAAAATCATGGACATTAATTTGGAGTTTGCCCCCTTTTGTGGCTAGAATGTCCTCACTCCTCTGGGAAGGCTTTCCACAAGATTTTGGATTATGTAAGGGCATGTATGCCCATTTAGCCATATGCACCTTGTGTGTTCAGCTACTGATGTAGGGCAAGAAAACTTGGCTTGCAATCATCAGATCAATTCATCACAGGGATGTTTAATAGGGTTGAGGTCTGGGCTCTTCGCATGCCACTCAAATTTATTCACATTTCCCTGGGCAGCCATATCTTTATGGAGCTGACCTGCACTGGAACATGGTGGGTTAGTAATGGGTGTTCTCCAAAATACCACAAGGGTACAATTGTCTCAAAAGGTATGTATGCTGTATCCTTCCCTTGAAACACCTGAATGCAATCATTTATACTCCACTCTCCATCTCCAGTATAGTCCAGACAGCTGTCTACTGCATTAGCAGTGAGGGTCATTGTTAGGTAGTTTTTTTTTTAATGTTTGTTTAAATGTGGTTTTAATAAGGTCTATGATCACTAATAGGGTGGGAGGTCTATGATCACTAATGGGGTGGGAGGTCTATGATCACTAATGAGGTGGGAGGGCAAAGTACAGAGAATGTTTTTCAACTCTTTCCCGAGACATTAGCCTAGTGCTGCAGATGTAGCACCCTCTAGGTAGATAGGACTTTTTTCTGCGAGTCAGAGACTTGCTAGAAGCCTGGGATGAGTCAGCCTGGGAGCAAGGCAGTGAGATTACATCCCACCCTTCTAGAAACCACTGAAACATTTTAGAAGAAGGGCGAAGGAGGGGAGGAGGCATGGATTTGCATGTGTAAGGGAACTTGGCCAAAATCGCCAGGCAGGAGGCCATACATGGTGACTAGGTCAACCCTTAAATGTGAGAGAGCCTGAATAGAAGGAATGAGTTTGAGTCAGGTGGAAGATGGACTGAAGGAAGGTGCTGGCACGTAGAGTCTGGGAGGGGGGCCAAGGTAGGGGGCCTACCTACAGGCCAAAGTAGACAGAAAGATCTCCACTGCTCTACAGCCTTCTAAAGAGGACAGCCAGTCAGCAGGGAAGGTGCCAGCCCAGCGAAAGGCCTGAAGGCAGCTGCAACCCACTAAGCTACAGGAAAAGTACAGTGTGAGTACTTCTACACCCCTTGGGCCACAGAAGGGAGAGGGTGGTCAGGTGCAGTACCCAACCAGTACAATAATCTACCCAATCCTACCTAATCCTAATAATCTACCCAATACCTAAGTACCCAATCTGGGACTGCTTCACAATAGATTCTGGAATCTCTTGGCCAGGGATACCCTCAGGACAGCCAAGTGGATGAGGAGAGTTTCATCTGAGGTCAGAAACTGAAATCTTTGCAATTCATTAAAAAATTAAAAAAAAAAAAAACAAAAAAAAAAAACAAAACATGTACATAAGTATTCACAGTCTTTGCTATGACACTCAAAATTGAGCTCTGGTGCATCCTGTTCCCACTGATCATACTTGAGATGTTTTCACAACTTGATTTGAGTCCAGCTGTGGGAAATTCAGTTGATTGGACATGATTAGGAAAGGCATAAACCTGTATATATAAGGTCCCACAGTTAAGAGTGCATGTCAGAGCACAAACCAAGCCATGAGGTCCAAGGAATCGTCCGTAGACCTCCGAGACAGGATTGTATCAAGGCACAGATCTGGGGAAGGGTACAGAAAAATTTCTGCAGCATTGAAGGTCCCAATGAGCACAGTGGCCTCTATCATCCATAAATGGAAGAAGTTTGGAACCGCCAGGAATCTTCCTAGAGCGGGCCACCCGGCCAAAATGAGTGATCGAGGGAGAAGGGCCTTAGCCAGGGAGGTAACCAAGCACCTGATGATCACTCTGAAAGAGCTCCAGCGTTTCTCTGTGGAGAGAGGAGGACCTTCCAGAAGAACAACAATCTCTGCAGCACTCCACAAATCAGGCCTGTATGGTAGAGAGGCCAGACGGAAGCCACTCCTCAGTAAAAGGCAAATTGCAGCCCGCCCGGAGTTTGCCAAAAGGCACCTGAGGGACTCTCAGATCATGAGAAACAAAACTCTCTGGTCTGATGAAACAAAGATTGAACTCTTTGGCCTGAATGCCAAGCGTCTTGCCTGGAGGAAACCAGGCACCGCTCACCACCTGGCCAATACCATCCCTACAGTGAAGCATGGTGGTGGCAGCATCATGTTGTGGGGATGTTTTTTAGCGGCAGGAACTGGGAGACTAGTCAGCATCAAAGGAAAGATGAATGCAGCAATGTACAGAGACATCCTAGTTTAACACCTGTTCCAGAGTGCTCTGGACCTTAGACTGGGGCGACGGTTCACCTTTCAACAGGTTAATGACCTAACCACACAGCCCACATAACATAGGAGTGGCTACGGGCCAACTCTGTGAATGTTCTGGAGCCAGCCAGAGCCCAGACTTGAACTTGAACATCTCTGGGGAGATCTGAAAATGACTGTGCACTGACACTCCCCATCCAACCTGATGGAGCTTGAGAAGTACTGGAAAGAAGAATAGGAGAAATTGCCCAAAAATAGGTGTGCCAAGCTTGTAGCATCATACTCAAAACGACTTGAGGCTGTAATTGGTGCTAAAGGTGCTTCAACAAAGTATTGAGAAAAGGCTGTGAATACGTATGTACATGTGTTTTTTTCCCGTTTTTTATTTTTAATAAATTGGAAAGATTTCAAAACAAAATTTTCACGTTGTCATTATGGGGTATTGTTTGTAGAATGTTGAGGAAAAAAATTAATTTAATCCATTTTGGAATAAGGCTGGAACATAACAAAATGTGGCAAAAGTTAAGCGCTGTAAATACTTTCAGGAAGCACTGTAGTTTAGAAGAGATGCAAATGTCCTTCATTTAATGATGTTTTCTCTCTAGTATATATCCTCAGCACTCTTTCCAACTTCTGAAACTCTTGAGACCTTTAGTTAAGTATCAAAGGCAAGCTGCATCTTACTTTCTGCACTGGCCTTGTTCAGTTGCCATCTTGACATTAGTTTGGAGACACTTCTGAAACGGTTTATAATTCATTGCAGGTGCATTTTACCTAAAGTCAGCTGCCTTCTAATCTGCATCAAACTGATTTTGCATATTTTTATGGGTAAAGAAGCCTGAGAATAACATAAGCCCACTGACATTATCCTTTGGCTAGGTTCACACTAGCCAATACTCTAAAAAAGTCAACTCAGCATGCCACATTAAGTTTGCCGTTGCTGCAGCATGTGAACAGCCTCCTCCAGCTGTACATTATACTTTAGGTGGGTGATCTGGATGGGGGAGGGTGATCTGGATGGGGTAGGGGAAATGGGGTGTCAGTAAAACCGCGGCTCAGCCACCTGTTTCTACCACCCCGTGCCACCTGCGTGAAAGATGCCGTAAACAGTCAAATAGGAAACTTGTTTAAAAATATGATTTTAGAATAAAAAATTAGTCAAGAACAAAATTATTAGCGAACATATAGGGGTTGATTTACCAAAAACTAATATGCTGTTCAATTTAGCTTGAGGTGATTGTAGCCGTATTAGTGCATTTGTGACAGGAACAATTAAGTACTGTCCGTGATACTTTTTTTATTTTACTTGCACTAACATACAATTTTGAGGACAAGTTTTCAGGGAATGTCCCCTTCTTCAGGTCTAAGCAATACTGCATTCCCCGAAAGCTTGTCCTCAAAATTGTATGTTAGTGCAAATAGAAAAAGTATCACGGACAGTACTCAATTGTTCCTGTTCAATTTACAAATTAAGTTGCACTTTCCATGGGAATTATCCCCAAAGCTTAGTGAAAGGTGTTCACATCAAATTCTCAGTCTGATAAGGACAACCAGCTGAGCAGGTCTTGTGGAGTTAACCCGTCTTTTTTTTTTTTTTCTTCACATGTACATGAAGAACGCTGCACTCTCAGCCCGACCAAAGTGTGAATACAAGTGTAGGATGGCCTCAGCACAAACCACATTCTGCCCCACCCACCAGGACATAGTCATAGAGGTTTCTATTTTTTTATTACAGTTAGGCACTGAGCCACATTTCAGAGGCACAATCTTTAGTTAAAAGAGAAGAGTAAATGCCACAAAATTATTAGTATATCATAAAATCTTAGAATGCTAAAGTATATATATATGTAACACACTACATCGAATACATAAATTGAAATAATACACTGGATGCCCATTGTTGTCACAGTGAAAATGCCAAACTGGTTGCCCTTTAGAGTCACAGAAACAAATTCCTTAAGGAACGCCTACTAACAGCATAATTAAAAATGCCACACAAAACTTTAGGAATATGCAGATGATGTTTTATCTTCCCTTTTATTAGCTCACTTGGGCTGTCTTCATCCATTATCATCTACAAGCTAGAATTTGAATGGAAGGCAAGCACTGCCTACGCTCCTCAAACAGCTACACATAATAACCAATGCCAAGTCCCAACCTCAGCACCACATTCATAATTCAGACCGCCCACCAGCATTCTTACTCATCTACTTTGAGGACACTGCAAGTCATTATGACTAGAATGAATATCACTTTGGTTTTGGTTTGTGCCATGCATTGCTGAAAGGAGCCACTGTTCACAGTTCCTGTATGGTGGAACCTACCAAGTGCTCTGGCCTAAACCAAAGTAGAAGGATCGAGAGAGAGAGAGAGAGAGAGAGAGAGAGAGAGAGAGAGGGAGGGAGAGAGAGAGGGGGGGAGAGAGAGAGAGGGGAAGAGAGAGAGGGGAAGGAGAGAGGGAGGGAGAGAGAGAGAGGGGAAGAGAGAGAGGGAGAAAGAGAGAGAGGGAGAAAGAGAGAGAGGGAGAGAACGAGAGAGAGGGAGAGAACGAGAGAGAGGGAGAGAGAGAGAGGGGAAGAGAGAGAGAGGGGAAGAGAGAGAGAGGGGAAGAGAGAGAGAGGGGAAGAGAGAGAGAGGGGAAGAGAGAGAGAGGGGGGGGAAGAGAGAGAGAGAGGGGGGAAAAGAGAGAGAGGGGAAGAGAGAGAGAGGGGGGAAGAGAGAGAAAGAGGGGAAGAGAGAGGGAGAGGGGAAGAGAGAGAGAGAGGGGAAGAGAGAGAGAGAGGGGAAGAGAGAGGGAGAGGGGAAGAGAGAGAGAGGGGAAGAGAGAGAGAGAGAGGGGAAGAGAGAGAGATCGAGAGAGACTATATTGCCAAAAGTATTGGGACGCCTGCCTTTACACGCACATGAACTTTAATGGCATCGCAGTCTTAGTCCGTAGGGTTCACTATTGAGTTGGCCCACCCTTTGCGGCCTTAACAGCTTCAACTCTTCTGGGAAGGCTGTCCACAAGGTTTAGGAGTTTGACCATTCTTCCAGGAGCGCATTTGTGAAGTCAGGCACTGATGTTGGACAAGAAGGCCTGGCTCGCAGTCTCCGCTCTAATTCATCTCAAAGGTGTTCTGTCGGGTTAAGGTCAGGAATCTGTGCAGGCCATTCACGTTCCTCCACCCCAAACTCACTCATCCATGTCTTTATGGACCTTGCTTTGTGCACGGATGCGCAGTCATGTTGGAACAGGAAGGGGCCATCCCCAAATTGTTCCCACAAAGTTGGGAGCATGAAATTGTCCTACATGTCTTGGTATGCTGATGCCTTAAGAGTTCCCTTCACTGGAACTAGGGGGCCAAGCCCAACCCCTGAAAAACAACCCCACACCATAATCCCCTCTCCACCAAACTTTACATGTGGCACAATGCATTCAGGCAAGTACCGTTCTCCTGGCAACCGCCAAACCCAGACATGTCCATCAGATTGCCAGACAGAGAAGCGCGATTGGTCACTCCAGAGAACACATCTCCACTGTTCAAGAGTTTAGTGGCGGTGTGCTTTACACCACAGCATCTGATGCTTTGCATTGCACTTGGTGATGTAAGGCTTGGATACAGCTGCTCTGCCATGGAAACCCATTGAAGCTCTCTACGCACTGTAGTTGTGCTAATCTGAAGGCCACACAAAGTGTGGAGGTCTGTAGCTATTGACTCTGCAGACAGTTGGCGATTTTTCCATACTGCATTTTCTCCACCTTTGTGTGTCCTAAATCTACAAAATAACACTTTGGAAATTTAAATGTTTGAAACTAAATTTCTACAAAATCTATTGATGTGAAAAATATTAATTTCACTTTCTCTGCATATTACCAATATAACTACAAAGAGGTGTTAACAATGTTTTGTGAAGCCAAAACTTTCTTTTATTTTGGATAGCATACAGAAGGCTTCAAACATCTATCAGGATATCTTTTGCTGACTCTTTCTTGTTGGAGAGATTTTTCTTCACTTCCTATCCTAAAGAAGCCACATGAAGTGAGGTAATGGGGTTGATTTACTAAAACTGGAGAGTGCAAAATCTGGAGCAGCTCTATGTAGAAATCGGCTTTCAGGTTTTTTTTTTTCATCAAAGCTTTATTAAAACAAGCTGTAGTTAGAGGCTTATTGGCTACCATGCATACCTGCACCAGATTTTGCACTCTCCAGTTTTAGGAATTCAACCCTAAAGTATCAGTAATGTAAGTAGAATTCCCATCCAAGACAGTTTTAGGAACAGTGGATGGTTTTCCTTACCTTCCGCACTTGTGCAAATTCAAATTATTGAATTCCCATCACTTTCTGTCCCTGTGACAATGGTTACTACAACAAACAGAGGAGTTAATCTCCCCAATGGGGACACAGACAGAAACCTGACAGAGAGTCTAACTCTTCTCTACCCCCTCCAAAAAAATGCCAAACGTTTAATGGCACATTAGTAGCTGTGATATTGTCACATGGCACAAAAAGAAACTAGACAGTGTTTGTTACAACACAAAACACAACAAAGTTGGTTAGCCGGGCTGGAAATATTTGACCAGTTCCTTATTGCCTTATACTTTGTCTGTCAGTTTAGAGCAATACTTGGCAAAGGATATGGGTTGTTAATATTAACTGGACGTACGTTTAGAACACATGTCAAACACAAGGCCCCGCAGGCCGAATCTGGCCCGCTAGGCCATTTCATGTGGCTGTTCCACTTCTTATGCAGGTGCGGCAGCCCCCTCGCCTCTAATCCCACCTTGTCAAAGCAGTCAGCAACAGAGAGGAGGACAGAACGCCTCCATCAGATCCTGTGCTTCTTTGTGCAGCTGTGGAAAGGCTCTTCTTTGCCCCCCATCTTAGCAGTCACCAGCAGAGAGAGGGACAGAACTCCTCGAACAGATCCTGCGTCTCTCTGTGCAGCATCCCCTCGTCTCTGCTTCCCCTGGTCTCAGCATTCAGCAGACTCTGGCAGTTGACTCCAGACCTCCTCTGGTCCTCTTTCAGACCCTACACTTTTTACTTCCCAGCTCCATCTCCAGCTTCTTCTTGGCAGCAGCCCAAGGTAAGGGGGTGCACTGTGATGTAAGGGAGGCTGGGGGACTCTTGACTTATGATGGGGGGGGCTCTTGACATCTGATGTAAGGGGGTGGGGGCACTTTGGACATCTAGTCTTACAGATAGAACTAGTCCTTTGAGGACAACCATAATGTTGATGCGGCCTGCAATGCAATGGGAGTTTGACACTACTGTTTTAGAAGATAGGATAATGCTGTATTTGTAGGATTTTATATTTCTTACCTATTACATCAGAGGCCCTCAACGATTCCTTTAAGAACACAACAGAGATCGCTGCACTTCCTGCGCAAAAAGAAAAAAAAAAAAAAAGAAGTATATAAGAACAATTCAGAATAATAGAAACTGGAGAGTTAGACTATCTTAAGATTTTCTGTATCTTTTGGGGACTGTATTGGAAAGATATTTGTGCTGGAGTTCCCAGGTCTGCACATTTACTATGATCATTATATGATGGTCTCACTCTTGTATTTTATTTATTCTCTGAATTAGAAAAAAATACAAACAAAGTTGAAACACATAAAGGTGGGGACACTCCCACATGGACAAGTACATGCCCTGCTTTAAATCCCTACTCTGTGCAAGACACATAAGAAGCTAGAGCTGGACACAACACAACAGGCACCTTCTACAATTAAAAGATCAACTTTGGGTGGACTGACCTAAAAATGTGCTCTTAACAGGAAAAAGCTAAAATGTAAAATTCCAGAATCATATTATACAAAATGTTACTGTGAAGCCCAAGGCAGCTGAAGAAAGCTCTCTCTAAATCTATACCAAAGTGTGCCTGAAACTGTTGAAAAAAAAAATATCTCGTGGTTTTTCTACATTTCAGGAAGGTGACTGTAACCTGGCCTCAAGTAGGATTTGTTGTAACCTGTGGCATTTCCTCTATAAAGTGCTGCAACATGGCAGAAATAATGTCAACCCTTGCATTAGGTGGAAAAATCAGCAGACAGGTAGTCACACCAAGGAAGATTTTGTCACCAGAGATTCCAGGCACCGCGATTCCCAGATAGAGGTCTCTAAAGCAATTATTTTATGTACAGGCTACCCAACCAGTGTTTACCTGTAAAGAAGACCTCCAACCAATGTGGTTTTTTGGGGTTAATTAGAGCAGTTAATTTCCTCCACAGCACCTGCAGCTAAACTAGTCAGCAAGATCTTGTTTTAAAGCTCTTTTAGGGTGGCTTTACACTGCACTGTGCTTTTGGCAAAGTGAAGCTAACCTGCAGTTTTCGTACGGGTTAGCTGCGCTTTCCCATAGACTTCTGTGAGGTCTTCCAGTTTTAGTTGTTTCTGAAAGCATGTTTCTGATGCAGCATGCAGCAGTTTTGGTGCACTTTCTGAAACCAAACCAAAACTGGAGGATCCCATAGAAGTCTATGGAAAAGCACAACTAAGGAGGACGTCGGATGACGAAACGCGTAGGGCGGGGCCCCAGAGGTGACATCACCACATTGGGTGAGCTGCCGACGTCCATTGGGATCAGAGCAAACCTTTGATTTTTAGCGATATATGCATTTTGTGCCAGTGTTGGCTTTGACACTGTGAAATGTGAGTGTATTGGAAACTTTTTTTACTGAATAAATGCCTGGATGGTTTTACACTATTTGGATTCCATTCTCTTCCTTTATGATCCCATTCTGAGTATATGAAGAGTCATTTGAAGGAGTTTCAATCAGCTGGTGTGTGCCTCTGCAGATCGTTGCTCCCAGAGTTTCAGCATTTTGAGCTGGTTTATAATTTTACCAGCATGGAGCTCTGGTGAGTGTATGCATTTCATTTGGTGGTGGATTTTCACGGTGTTATTTGGTTATTCACACAGAAGTTTATTATAATAATTATTGAAGAACGCTATCATTTATATGGACACTTTAGTTGGACACCTATTTATTTGTATATTCACAGAGTTAATAGTCACAAAACAGTTTTTTGCTTTGTTTGCTCTATATGGTATTATGTAGTGTATTATTTTATATTTTATGCACTAATATTAATCTGACGAGTTTGCATATTCAGAGATATATTTTATGAGGAGCGCTGTCTATAGTGTTTGATTGTTTGATATGTACCTTGTCCTTCAAGGGTGAGATAAGCTGCTCTTCCTAAATATATATCTTTCTTATCTGATATAATTCTTCTTATTAGTTTTCCCAGTGGCGCTGTCCATATTTTGAAATATGACAATTAATTTCTATCCAATTTAATGAATATTCAACAAGCTTGGGTGACAATTGATTTATTTCATGTATAGAAAATCTAAACTTTGTAAATACACTTTGCTTATATGCTTGTATAAAAACAACTGCAGTCAACAAAACAACTGCAGTAAAAATCTGCAGTATTACTATTATGTACAATCAGCAACTTTCAGAAAAAGCCTTTAATAATCTAACAGCAAATCACTTGTAGTTTGTAGTACGGTCATGATTTACAGCATTTGGTCAAATTTTTGTCATATCTTCAAATTCATTTTACCTAGAGTTGGCTATTGCTATAGGGAAAGTACAAATTTGTATATGGAAAACCATCCTGAAAATAAGAAACATCAATCAGCTAAAGCGACATGGCCATATGAAAATACGGCAACTAGTATGCAGGCTCTTGATGGTGGAAGCTGGCACCAGGATCCTGCGCAAAAAAGTGCTCTGTACTTATCCTCTTGTACTGTTTGAGCAAGATTAAGTTCCCGTTCACACAGAGCATATCGATGAGATGGCCATGTTTACTTGCACAGGGATGCATGGGGGTATTCTGTGCGCCCCCATGCAGGCAATACTATTGATGTCAATTGGGACACAGCGACTGCACCACATGGGCTGCTGCTCCCAATATGACATCTGTGTGGGTGCAGGTGCATATCCCCAAACTCACACTGTCAGCATTTGCGGACGTGCAACCACACAGATATACTGGATGCCGTGCAGCTGCTGTGTCCCAATTGGCATCAATAGGACTGCCAGCAAGAGATTGCATGGAACACCTGCAGGTAAACACAGCCCTTGCACATGGCACACTATGATGTGTGTGAATGAGGAACTTACAGTGAATGCAGTGGAGAGTTAGCTGTAGTAGGTCTGAAATGAACACAGCACTGTCAAGGGAGGAGGAATGTGGCCTGGCCAATCCAACCCAAGAGGGAACTTGCAGAAATTAAGACGTAGGTCCTGCGCTTTCCCTACTCCTCTGAAACCTCTCCCTACAGCTAGTGCCGTCCCTGACAGGCAGGTATGCCCTCCCTACACTATATACTTCGGAAATGTGTGCCAAAACTTGAGGGTAGGCACTTAAAAAGACTCTGCCTGACCCAAAATGGCTGGAAGGGCCACCTGGATACAGCACAGCCAACCAAAATGCTGCTCCCAGGTACCAAGGGAACCATATGGAAATCAAGTTTCCCCAGACTTCCCCTCTAGCTGCAGTACCGCTGCAGATTATTGTCTCCACTGCAGGTGACACTCGACTGCATCTGCCTACCACAGGTGGTTTCTCAGAGAAGCTTCCTAGTGTCCTCCATTGCTACAATACAGGTGGCTATTGCCAATTAGCGTTCACTGTTCATTCAGGATGCAGGTGGCTATTGCTAATTAGCGTTCACGGTTGTCAGGATGCAGGTGGCTATTGCTAATTAGCGTTCACGGTTGTCAGGATGCAGGTGGCTATTGCAATCTGGCATTCTTCATTGCTAGGGTACAAACAGGTTTTAAAAGGACATAGCCTAGTGTCCTCCATTGCTAAGATGCTGGTGGTACTCTAATAGAGTACATCTGTACGCATGCTAAAGTTAGCACAAACTTTTACCGGTGCACAGTGTGAACTATAGCTCATATGCTAGGACCTTAGAAGCAGATTTTCTACTCTCTTTTACAGATCTGAACACAGTGAAAGTATATGGATCAGCCGTTTGCAAGGGCCCATAGAAAATGCCGGTGGTCAGATCAGATTAAAAAAAAAAAAGGTTACTGATAACAAGACTATGTTTTCACTGCTGTCCTCAAAAAGTGTCAACGTTAAATCAAACCTATTTTCTGGTCAACTTTACAATATTGAGTTCTACTTTGTTCCTATAGTATAGGTTCCAAGGACTCTTTCCTGCAGACACATCAATCCAACCTTGGACTGGCCACTCCCACCTACGTTGTGCCCAGCGTTGGTAAAGTGTCTTGTTGGGTCGGTTTTCAGATCTGATAAGATGTATCTACAATATTCTACAGAGGGAATACATTTTATAAAAGGCTCTACATCTTTTTGATTCAGACAATCTTCATAAACTGCCAGGCCTTGGTAGCAAAATGAGTCATATGCAATAGAAAGATAAAAACAAGAGGCAAGATAAACTTGTGTTTTCCTCTACGTAATTACAGTATGTCTGTGAGGCCTTTATATTATCAGTCTCTCCATGACAACAGTTCAGCATGTCATGGGTCTGTCATTCAAAGGTTTAAGGCCACGTGGCGGCTGAAAGCCAGGTCCCTGAGGCCTAATAGATAAAGGGAAACCACTTTAGGTTTAGAGAAAAGCACTTTGTTTATGTCGCCTGGGAGGTCAGTTCTAAATGGAAGGTTAAAGGGATGCTGAACATTTGTAGATACAGAACTAAACTAGATTTGCTTTAGCTTAAGGCCTTTTTTCACATTGAAAATGCATTGCTTTTAGGTATACAGGTTTTTAAAAAGAAAAAAAAAGAAAAAATCTGATGCTGGACACTAGTTTGCACGCTCACACACACAAATAGGCAATGATACCATGCGCACACTTCCCAACAAAAGCTAAAAGAATTTTTACGCACTTGTGCATTAAAATGAGCAAATAGGCGCATTTACTTTTCTGCGTATCCTCACATTTTTATTCAGGAATTTTCTGCCAGGAATCTGATTTTCATACATTTCAACAGTACTGTGTGCAATTACCTTAAAAAGATATGTATACGGTACCTACTGTAGAAGCTTCTAGTAGTACGTTGCCAGGTTGAAAGGGTTATACCGGGATGATGCCTGCAGCTACAGGCATCATCCTGGTACCTTTTTTCTTTAGCCAGCGATGCTAAATAAAGCAAAAGCGACCCAAGTAGCCAATTAGCTGCTGGATCGCTTTTACGGGCAGTGGAAGGGGGTCACACCCCCCGCCGGCTTCCTGGGTTTTCCAGTCTTACCAGGGAGCCCGCGACTGAAGCTAGTGGTTCCATCGGCTGACCACAGAGATGATAAAACCAATGGCCACTACTCCATACTCTTACTACTTGACCATCCCCTCCTCCTAAAAAAAACTCCTCTCTCTTGGCCTCTGAGACTCTGCTCTCTTCTGGTTCTCCTCCTACCTATCGCAGTGCTCCTTCAGCGTTACCTATAACTCTGCCTCCTCCTCTCCACTTCCTCTTTCTGTAGGGGTCCCTCAAGGTTCTGTCCTTGGACCCCTACTCTTCTCCATCTACACCGCCTCCCTTGGTCACTTGATAAACTCCCATAAAGTACCATCTCTATGCGGATGACACACAAATCTATCTTTCTACCCCTTACCTCACCCCTTCAGTCTCCTCTTGCATTACTAACCTACTAAGTGACATATCGGCAAGGATGTCACTCCACTTCCTCAAACTCAATCTTTCCAAAACTGAGCTCTTAGTATTCCCCCCAGCCCGTGCCCCCTCCCCTGACTTCTCCATCAAGATCAATAACACAATCATCAGTCCCTCCCCTCATGCCAGGGTACTAGGTGTACTCCTAGACTCCCATCTGTCCTTTCAGCCCCAAATCCAATCACTGTCCAAATCTTGTAGACTTCACCTCCGCAACATCTCCAAGATACGACCGTTCCTAACCTTGGAAACCACTAAGCAACTTATTCACTCCCTGGTTATATCTCGCCTTGACTATTGTAACTCCCTCCTCATTGGCCTACCTCATCACAGGCTATCCCCTCTTCAGTCTATCATGAATGCTGCTGCCAGACTCATCCACCTCATTAACCGTTCTGTATCGGCCACCCCCCTCTGCAAATCCCTCCACTGACTTCCCATTGCCCAACGGATAAAATTCAAAACATTAATAACATATAAAGCCATTTATAACTCTGCCCCAAATTACATCACCGATCTTGTCTCCAAATATCACCCAAACCGTACTCTCCGCTCCTCGCATGACCTCCTGCTCTCTAGCTCCCTTGTCTCCTCCTCTCATGCTCGTCTCCAGGACTTCTCCAGAGCTTCTTCCATCCTCTGGAACTCTCTACGCCAATTTATCAGACTATCGCCCACTCTGCTCACTTTTAGGTGATCTCTGAAATCTCTTCAGGGAAGCCTATCCTGCCCTCAGCTAATAATGGAATCTTCTACTCTTCCTACTGTCATGGAAATTTTGTATTGTTGGTCGAACTTTAAATGTGTCATGTATTCGTGTTATTCATATGTCTCTCGTGTGGCTTAATTAAAGCTCTGAAGGCTGCAATTGGGCCATGCGCATGTACAATGTATGTATTACAGTACTCAGCTTGGTAATGGATGAGATGGCAGATCTGCGCTTATAGACCGGCGTGTATACCACCACGGCATTCCATGCGAATGCTGCTGTCAGTAGACCGTGGGCCTGTATCCACATATCAGCAGCATGGTACCACATGGGCTTCATAACGCAATGCGCAAGCGGTGTGAACTCCGTGTGTAGGCTTATGCATATCTTACAACCCATTACCAACTTGAAACTGTATCTTGGATGGATGTGTTTTAATAAAGATCGTATCGGGCCCATCCAGGTACAGACTGATATTTTTAGGGAGTGCTTGTGCAGAGAATTTTACATACCAATAGAAGCTAGTAGGACAGGAAATATGACCTCAGATGGCTCATAGGGGGGAAGGGGAGGAAGTCTGCTGACCTCAGAAGGTTCATGGGGGAGGACCAGTGATAGATAATAGCAAAGGCTATGCTCCAATTGGAATGTATATCCTCTGTATAGGCAATCCCCATTGTATTGTTCGGTGGGAGGGATTGACTTTATTCATGTGGGGGGCATGTGTGTATTCTTAATAAAAACAGAGAGCTGAGCCTAAAGCGGGCCCTTATGTGGATTGCAAGCAGCCTTAGAGTGTCGTGTGATCATTCTAGGGTAACGGAGCTCCATCACCTACAAATCAACAGGACCAAAGTATTTGGATGGGCAGGAATCGTGTAGTTTGGCTGCAGTCGTGGTAAGCGAGATTCACACAGCTTTATGGGGGATTTCTGCGCATCCAACTGCGAGTACTCACGGTAAGGAGAAATTCGTTAAAGCGAATTTCCAAGACAGTTTGGCGAGCCTGGTGGATACTAACGCGTATTCTTGCGTAGCTAACCTAGAACAAAGGGGGAATGGCCATCATGAACTAGCAAAAAGTATGCCGGCACATTTCAGGTCTCTCTGCCATTAAGAGGATCGCTTTTTGCGTGTTCGTGTGGCTGATTTCGCTCTCTGTTAGCTAACAAGAAATACCGCTTGGTAAGGACCTCATTTTTTGTCCTAAACTCTTGATTTGTGGGTGAAAAGACGAGGGTTTGTCTCTGCTGAGAGCAGCAGGGGGGGTGGGTTTGGTTGGCTGGATTTGGTCAAGTTTAAAAATCTTCCAACCAAAAATTAAACGGGTATATGTTTTAGTGGGTAAAAGTTGTTGCATAGTGTTAGGTAAGTATTTGTGGGCTGTAGGTACTGTGGTGATTGCTTTACCCCCCTCCACGTGAGGTAATTATTACAGTGCTGAAAGGTTTAGGTTAATTGTTAACTGTTGTAAGATCTCTGTGTGTATGTGATCTGTACAATGTTTTGTGGTACTACTGCTCCCAGCAAGCATGCAGCAGGGGGTCCTTTCTGTTACATGTGCATGTTAGTGTGATATGTTGGTGTTTTATGTCCGTTCTGTGATTGTGCCCAAATTGTGTTGTATGTGTGCTTCATATTGTTGTGTAATTGTCCAGTGTATGTTCTGTCTAAAAGTCTGTTTTATGTAAGAGGCAATTTTGAGGCTAGAATCTGCCATGTGCTCCTCTGTGGGGGGTCATTCTAGTATCTGCCATGTGCTCCTCTGTGGGGGGTCATTCTAGTATCTGCCATGTGCTCCTCTGTGGGGGGGTCATTTTCTTGACTAAACCACATGGACTCCTTTTGTTTGGTGGCCATTTTGTTGGCTACCAAATGTGCAGTAATCTCTATGCAATGTGCATGAAGTTTCCTATATGCATTTGACCCATATTGTGTTTTTAATCCAAATTTTTTACAGTTTAAGTTGTTTGCTTTTAGCTTTAAATTTGCGTATTGCCAGCCAATTTAAAGTGTGTTAAGCGAGTTTTCCCTTCACGTGTTCCACATTTAATGAGCGCGGTGTAGTCTGGGTTTTTGCACATAGATTTCTTGTATAGTGATTATGTTTTTCTTGTGTTTTTCCTGTTAAAAGTAGTTCCTTATTGTAAAGCGGGTTTGTTTTAAGCTGCTGTGTCGCGTGTTTCACGTCCAGCAGACTTTTTGTGTAAACGGTTCTAGGTGGTTGCAGTAAAGATTGCGTGTATAACGTGGATCGTTTAGCGGTGCTGATAGGAGTGATTTTTGCGTCAGCAACAAGGTTACTTTTGGCGCAGTTTTTCGGTTTACCTCTGTGTAATTGTTTTACTGTGAAACGTCCCGTGTTTTTCATAAGGATCCACTTTGTCCTTTTTAACAGTTTTTCAGGTTGAAAAAGGGTTTTTCTGTGTGTATTAGGAAAGTTTTTTCTTTACACAAATTTCCTAAAGGTCAGTTAGCAGGTTTCTGCCCAACCAGTGACCCCTAAGTAACATCCAAGAACCCCTCTTTTTGTTTTGACTTGTGTTAGCTACTGTGTGCAGGGAGAGAAAAGCCACTTTCATCATTGTGCGGTGTGGCCTGCCAAACACAGTGGGTGATGAGAACCACATAAATTACGCTGTGCGAGTGGGCGGTCCAGGGAAATCCTGGTTACCACAAACACTTCGGGTGGTCAGGATCACACAAATTGCGCTGTGGGAGTGGGAGGTGTGCTCTCAGTCTGACCGCCACTTGATGCGCTTCGGGTGATCGATAAGTATCACATAAATTACGCTGTGCTGGGAAAGTGGTGGAATCAGGCCTCTCGGTAGGATCCCACCGAGTGCTCCAGGGGGTAAACAGGTACCCGGACGCGGGATATATACCAGTGACTAGTCACGATGGGCAGTAGTCAGTCCATGAAGAGAGAGGGGGAACCAGCCCTCTTCAGGGTAAGGACAGCTGCACAACTGATGAAGGTGAGTTTGGGGGGGAAGTCTACAGAACCCCTCAAAAGGTGGAATAAATGGTCGAAGGGTACCAGATGGGAAATTCCCCGGGAAGGTACATTTGACGCATGGAGGTGGGAAAAATTCATCTCTGAATTTGAACCACGGATGCAGGCGTCAGAACTAGAGATCGCACAGCTATGGCTTCACAGGTCAATCCAATTAGGGAGGCAGGGCATACATAAACTGGTGTCTGTCCGGAAGAACCAGGTGATGTATACCTGGCCTCCAGAGGGAATAAAACAGGAGGATCCGGTGTCAGAGGTGGAGGAAGCTCTTTCAGGGCTGACTCTACTAAGGCAGGCAGGATCAGGGTCTGCTGGGGTTCCCCAACAACCAACAGTGGCTGAGATAAGTATAACTGCACCTGTCTCTTCTGTTAGTGACGTCACTCTTGACATACCTTCTGTGTCTTCTGTCTCTATGCCTCAGCCTCTGCCTCTACCTCTCCCTTCTCCCTGCTTCACCCCAGCTCCTTCTGTTTCCAACTATGAAGCCTTCTCAACAACCGATTTGCAGACTATCTGTGAATCAAGGGGAGTAGACACCCGGTTAAAAAACAGGGCGGATTGCATCAAAGCGCTACGAACCACTGATCAGACCCCTGCCCCCCAGCTATACCCTGATCTGAGGGACCTCAAACCTGAAGGTGCAGTAAGCGAGGTGGTTAATCTAAGCCCACCGATGAAGCTGGGTCAGCCCTTGCACTCTTCCCGGACCGAGGCCTATCCAGTCAGGGTGCAGCAATTTGAAGGTCCTCCCAATGCACGGGGGGAACGGACTTTAGGGGAACGGGTAGTTTGGCATGTCCCTTTCACCCCGGCAGAGATCCGCACTATTCTGGCTGAGCTCCCGGACTATCGAGTCAATCCGAGAGGATTTGCTCGAATGTTTGGACAAAACCAGTTCAGCTATGGTATGAGCGGGTCAGATTGTGCACAGATCCTACGGGCAAAGGTGGGCATGGAAGTGGCCAGTACAGTGATTGCAGGGTGCTCTATAACCACGCATGAGGAGATGACTTCAGGGGGCAAAGAGTTCTGTACACAGCTAAAGGCAAAGCTTCCAGAAATGTATGGTGCTACCTCTACTACGGACATGATGAAGCTCACCCAGGGTCCTAATGAGGAAAGCGCCTGCTTCTGGCGCCGTCTCAAGCAAACGGCACTGGATGCGGATCTGGAAGTTGGACCTGATGCTCCAACTGAAGGGGTAAAGGTGACCGCGACGCACATTCTGTTGCGGGCCAAATTTTTGGAAGGCATCAATATTAAAATTCGGGAAAGGCTGGTTCTGGCCCGACCCGAATATAATGAGATGTCTATCCCTGCTATCCTTTCCACTCTTGCGGCAATAGAGAGGGAAATGGATAGAAGAAAACAAGACAAGGCCAAAGTTCTTATGTCCCAGACCCCACACGAAAAAACCAAGGGATCTGGGTCACAGGAAGGATAGGCCCCCACCCAGGTGCTTCCAGTGCCACCAAACGGGGCACATGAGGAGGAGCTGTCCCCAATTACCTAAAGGTCGGTGGCAGTTCATTCCTGATGAGTCCTCCGCCCCTATGACCACCATGGTAAGTAACTCCTATGAATTCTCATAGGAAGTTGACAAATCGGTGTCGGCCCAGATCCATCTTTTTCTAGAGGAATTAAAATATCCCCTCCCTTGCCTCACCGACACCAGTGCAGCAAGAACGGTCCTGCGAAAACAGGACATCCAAGGCAAGGTACCCCTCTCAGGGGAAAACCCTCCTAACCCCTACTAACCTCACTATCAAACGATGCACTATTCTTAACCCAGCTTCTCTTCTTCCTGTGTCGGAAGATGAGAAGGGGGGGGAGGACAACAATGACAGTGCTGAATTTTGCAACACGACTAACAATACTAACACCTCTTCTGCTAACATGTCTTCTTTGTCCACTATTAACCTCTCTTCCAAAGGACACGACTGTATTTCTTTGGTGGAACTGGAGTCAACGGCGACACACCCCATATCACCCCGAGAGTAGCGGTAAGGTTGAACGTCTTCCGATACCCAAAAACCTTGGCCTGAATGTCTCCCCATTGCCCCCCTATTCCATCCGGAATGCCCCTCGGCAACCACATGGGCTGTCACCCTACGAGGTGTTGTTTGGGGGACCTCCCAAAACAGGGTTGTACTTTCCTCAACAGTTGTTGTCTTTGCATTCACAGCTTACAGGTTATGTGCAATCTCTGCAACGGGAGCTGCAGAAGATACACCATCGGGTTCGCGAATCGCTCCCCGATCCAAATACAATAACAGGTGTTCTTTCTATTGAGCCAGGTGATTGGGTCGTCCTAAAGAAACATCAAAGAACCGGACTCGAGCCACGGTTCACCGGACCATACCAAGTCCAGCTGACGACACCTACCTCACTCAAGCTCGAGGGACGAGACAACTGGGTGCACGCAAGCCACTGCAAGAAGCTTCTCAGCTACACCAGAGAATGAGGGGTGTCATTTTCCTTTTTCTTTTTGTTTGTATGTCTTACATGTGTGTGAACGGAGGAAAAGATGGCAGATACCCCAACCTTTTATTTAAAATGCACCTACGTTTAGCCAGAACCGCCAACAAAACCAACTGTTGGGTATGCTCTAAGCCCCCACCCAGTCATCACATGTCCGCAATGGCCGCTGTTCATGCCCTATATGACATCCGCGTCGGCATGAAAAAGCAAGGGACCCCTGGTCAGCCCCCACGTAGACATTTATCGGTAGAACTTAATGACACATTTTTAGCAGGTAACATCAGTTTCAGCACCAATATTAGCTCTAGCTCCTGTAGGGCCCTCACCAGTCCATTATGGGTAACTGGACAGCTAGGCAGCCCTCAGGTGTGCTTTAACATCAGCTTTGGCACAGGTAACAAGTTTGTTGGGATTACCACCTGCGAGGGAGGTATAACTGTCAATCTGACTAACCAGACTTCCTTTCTGAGTAACCACACTGACCGACCAGACCACGTGTGTTGGAAGGACGGATGTGATGTGCAGACTGAGGGAGCAATCCCCCAGTCTGTGCAACTGTTGCTCAGTACCAGAGGCCGAACGAGGAACTCCTCCTGTTCTGCTCTGACAGGTCCATACTATTTTCTGTGTGGTTCGGCAGCCTATAGAACATTTCCCCAGAACGCGAAAGGTTCGTGTGCCCTCATAAAGCTAGTCCCCGCATCCTATGTAGTGATGGACCATGAAGAGTTGATGGTCCACAAGAAGGTAAGGATGGCAGGGAGAGTTCGCAGGGAACTGTTCTCTGAGGGCGACCAGGCATGGGCTTGGTTCCCCTCATGGACAGGATGGGGAATAGAACTTATGAAGCGCCTGAACAATTTTTCTGTCATCGTGGATAGTATGTTTAACGAGACCGTAGAGGCTGTCAGAGAAATTGCCCAAGAACAACGGCAGATGGGAATTTTAGTGCTTCAGGAGAAGATGGCCCTTGATTACCTTTTAGCCGCCAAAGGGGGGTTCTGTGAGTTCATCGGAGAGGATTGTTGTACTTGGATAGAAGACACCGATGACAAGGTCCAGGCCCATATGGACAAAGTTAGTGAACTACAGGGAAAAGCTAGAGCTATAGCTAGTGAGGGTTGGAATCCGTTCAAGGGTTTGGGAGGATTGGGAGATTTCCTGTTCTCCATCGGATCTTGGTTGAAGGAAGTGGGAGTGTATATCCTGATGCTTCTCTTTTTCATCTGCCTTTTATATGCCGCGGTGAGATGTTCCTGTTGCCTCATCGACCGTGTAAACCAAGCTCGGGCAGACGACCACATCTCCATGCCCGCTCCTGGGATCCCACTCCAACCACTGATCGGAGGAAGACCTCACCAACCATCCACCTTCTCTACAGATTACGTCCTGGCTTCCCTCTAATTTATCTCTCTGAAGACCACATTCTCCAAGACCTTCAAGCAAGCTTCAAGCCTCATCATGGTTTGTGTCTGCGATTTGGAAAACTGTCTGGGTCGAGACCAGCCTTGTGTGGCCCCGTCTGCAGGGGCAATTTGAGAATCTGTTGCTGGATCTCCCCAGACCACCGTGGGATCACAAGCTTTATTCATACCACAAGTCTGTTTGTGGTTTTTGCAAGAGCCTTCCTGTAGTGAAGGTTCCAACGCTCTTGAGGATCATCGCTTCAATCAAGCCTGTTTGCGTCGAGTCTGCGTCGGGTCTTGTTGTTTCAGGTACCCCATGGAGCTTTATTCTCAGGGACAACTACAGGAACTCTTTGAAGTTTGAGACTACACCCATCAAGCTGAAGAAGATCAAGAAGGGACACGAGGAGAATATGATAAAACAGGAGGGAATGTCATGGAAATTTTGTATTGTTGGTCGAACTTTAAATGTGTCATGTATTCGTGGTATTCATATGTCTCTCGTGTGGCTTAATTAAAGCTCTGAAGGCTGCAATTGGGCCATGCGCATGTACAATGTATGTATTACAGTACTCAGCTTGGTAATGGATGAGATGGCAGATCTGCGCTTATAGACCGGCGTGTATACCACCACGGCATTCCATGCGAATGCTGCTGTCAGTAGACCGTGGGCCTGTATCCACATATCAGCAGCATGGTACCACATGGGCTTCATAACGCAATGCGCAAGCGGTGTGAACTCCGTGTGTAGGCTTATGCATATCTTACAACCCATTACCAACTTGAAACTGTATCTTGGATGGATGTGTTTTAATAAAGATCGTATCGGGCCCATCCAGGTACAGACTGATATTTTTAGGGAGTGCTTGTGCAGAGAATTTTACATACCAATAGAAGCTAGTAGGACAGGAAATATGACCTCAGATGGCTCATAGGGGGGAAGGGGAGGAAGTCTGCTGACCTCAGAAGGTTCATGGGGGAGGACCAGTGATAGATAATAGCAAAGGCTATGCTCCAATTGGAATGTATATCCTCTGTATAGGCAATCCCCATTGTATTGTTCGGTGGGAGGGATTGACTTTATTCATGTGGGGGGCATGTGTGTATTCTTAATAAAAACAGAGAGCTGAGCCTAAAGCGGGCCCTTATGTGGATTGCAAGCAGCCTTAGAGTGTCGTGTGATCATTCTAGGGTAACGGAGCTCCATCACCTACAAATCAACAGGACCAAAGTATTTGGATGGGCAGGAATCGTGTAGTTTGGCTGCAGTCGTGGTAAGCGAGATTCACACAGCTTTATGGGGGATTTCTGCACATCCAACTGCGAGTACTCACGGTAAGGAGAAATTCGTTAAAGCGAATTTCCAAGACACTACCAGTCCATCCCCCACAGTTACTACCTTTTGTACCACTAGCCCCTCCATCCTAGATTGTAAGCTCCGAGGAGCTGGGCCCTCCTATCCCTCTTGTATTGAACTGTATTGTCTCCCGTTATATTGTAAAGCGCTGAGCAAACTGTTGGCGCTATATATATCCTGTATAATAATAATAATGTTCGAGGACCATAGTGTCCCCAATCATCTCTTTGGACTAAGAAAGCAGAAGCGACAAGAATTTTGTCATTTCTAGTTTCGGTCTAATGTAAACAGACCGTTACCATCCTGTGAAAGCATCAGATCAAACCACTTTGGGTTTGATCTGATGCTTTGAAGGGGGAAGGAGAACTGGGATCTAACAGACTTGTCAGTACTGTTATAAGGGATGTTGTTCATCCCTTGTTATAGCAAAAAAAGTGATTCAAAATTTTTTTTAAAAATTGAATAAATAAATCATAAAATAAAAAAAATTACAAGCTATCCCATGCTCATGCACAAAGGCGAAAGCATGCATATGTAAATAATATGTCCACCACACATGTGATGTATCACCACGAACATTATAGCAAGAGCAATAATTCTAGACCCAGACCTCTTGTATTACTCTAAACTGGTAACTTGTAAAGTCTTTTAAAGCGTTGCCTTTGTAGATTTTTTAAGTTAAGTTTGTCAACATGCCACGAGCGCGCGCAATACGAGAGTGACATCATCAAGGCTCGACCATTCAAGCCACCAGAGCCTGTGAACCTGGAAGAAGGACCAGGTAAAGATGGAAGCCCCGTCAGTGGAGAGCTTCGTTTTATGGTAGGTTTCACATAATGTGCTGGTATGCGATGCATACTAGCACACTAGGCCATTGACTGGCAGTTTTTTGTTTTGTTATAAAAGGTTGCAGTTTACTCCGGATTTAAATTATGAACAGAACGAGAGAAGGGTGAGGTCCCCTGTCAGGTTACTGCTGCCATCTGCCACCCCTGAGGCATTACCCCAATGAAAGATAAAAAGAAGAAATTTTAAAAAGCAACTTCAGTGCTAGCCCAGTTCCTCGCCCCTACCCTTTCCATGGCACCACCATCTTTGAATGTCCGGGGCAGAGCGCTGTACCAAGTTGTCCCTTGCTTGTGCACAAAAACAAAGATCCGGGACCTCCTTACTTATGCCTTCTTTATGCATGCCTGAGTGGGAAAAGTCGCGTGTGTGCAGATGTGATGAAGGTCTCTGAGGGTTCCTGAATGCTGACCAAAGCCCGAGTGTAAACGAGTGCACAATTATTTTCCCCTAGGCAAGAGGAGGAAGGGGTCCTCTGCAGTCAAAAGCACTTATAAAAAAAAAAATCTAATTTGTGGGACAGGGAGGGGACTGGAGCCAGGTGCAAAGAATGTGATTTTTGGAGTCAAGGTCCACTTTAAAGTATGTAACCCACTTCCTTGCTTGAGCTCAGTGCCTGTGCGGACTGTCACCTAAGCATTGTCACGTGATTTTTTTGGGGGGAATGTCTGTATTAAGCTTGCCATACACTGATCAGAATTTGGCTAGTTTAGCAGGGACTAGCCAAAATGTTGATCTGTGTGTGGCCAGAGGCAGATCTAGCCTGTCTGATTTGGGGGTGCAATAAAAAAGTCAGGGATGGTATAGTATCAACGTGCCTTCAATTTATCCTTGTGGCTATGTGCACCGTGGTGAATGGCAGATATGGCAAGATTGGGCATAATGGGGGGGGGGGGGAGGCTCAAAGTGGACGATTAAACAGAACCTGTGCCTATTCCCTGTATACACTGCATACATGTGCCACAGTCCTTGTACCCACAAAGTGCTGCTATTTATTCAGCTAAGTGACAGTCTTACAGACATGCCTAAACCTCAGGACAAAGGATCAATTAAAGAAAAAAAACAAAACAAAACAAAAAAAAACAAAACAAAACCTTCCATTACATTTACTTTTCTGCAGATAAAAAAACTCTTTGTTTGAAGCCTATCTTAATCACTTGCCTACTGAGCACTTATACCCCCTTTCTGCCCAGGCCAATTTTCAGCTTTCAGCGCTGTCGCACTTTGAGTGACAATTGCGCGGTCATGCAACACTGCACCCATGTAAAACTTGTATAATTTTTTCACACAAATAGAGCTTTCTTTTGGTGGTATTTAATTGCCGCTGGGTGTTTTATTTTTTGCACTATAAACAAAAAAAGAGAAAAAACATTTTTTTAAATTTTCTTTCTATTATAAAATTTTGCAAGCAGGTAATTTTTCTCCTTCACTGATGTGCGTTGATGAGGCTGTACTGATAAGTAGCATTGATGAGCTGGCACTACCATGCAGGAATGATGGGCACTGATAGGCGGCACTGATGAGCTGGCACTGACAGACATGCAACAATGATGGGCACTGATAGGCAGCACTGATGGGTGGCACTGACTGGCGGCACTGATGGGCACTTGTGGGCGGCACTGCTGGACACAGATGGGTGGCACTGCTGGGCACCGATCATCAGGGCACTGATGATCAGTGCCCTGATGATCGGTGCCGATCCCTCTTCTGACAATTGCCCGTTATCGGCAGTTCTTTCCTCATGCTGTGACAGCGTGAGGAAAGTGCAGCCGATAACCAGCAACTGCATTTACCAGTGATCTGCTGTGTCATTGGAAATGGCTGATCATGTGGTAAGAGGCCTCTGTGATTGGCCTTTTAACACCTCACGTGATCAGCTGTGTCCGTAGGACATGGTGATCACGGAGATAGCCGGGTGCACGCCCCCGGTGGCGCGTTCTGGGACAACGTCATATGACGCCTTCCCAGAACTATCTCCTGTATCAATCACTTATCACAGACTGTCACCATTTTATACATTGGCTTCACTGGGATTATTCATTCAGCTTATCCTATGGATTGAAATCATTCATTTATTTTGTTTTATCTTTAGCGCTGCACTTTCTTTCCCAGGGTTTAGTAACACTAACTTTTTGTACTAAGGTCCCATCAGCTCCCCTCCATTGCCGAACTGGGCTTTACTGTGATGCAGAGCAGTGTAAATCTCAACATTGGATGGACAAAAACACAAATCCGTTGGCGTGTAAAACTACTATTTTATGCATTTTTTTCTGTGTATTTCTCAGTATGCCTGGAGTTCAGTGTTAAAAGCAACTTGAGGATACATATCCGTGTATCTACCTTTCCTCACCTAAGAGTTGTAACTTCATGAACAAAAGCACTAAATCGGAATTAAAAATCAGGATGACACGACTTACCTATAACAGCGACACATCCTAAGGGAGCGATGAGTGTTGCTGGGGCAAAGCCATAAGCAGCAAAGTTGCCGAGTTCACCAATTCCCATGAGTAAGATTCCACACCACCACAGCTTGCTTCTGTAATATGGGATCGGATTCTCCTGTTGGGCTAATCGTATATGTGTGTATTTCTGAAATAGAATATTCATCAACAGTCACATTTTACTGCTCCCAATGCACAAGTCCAAATAAATAGCAATGTACACACTTGAAATAGGTGTATACACATTGACTGGTTTATCATTGCAAAGGGTTTGTAATTCTGTTTGGCCGGTCTTTTGAATCACACACTTCACAAAGTGCACAATATAAAGCTTCTTAGCTTCTTGTATCCCCTGATGCAGATTAACTGTCCAAATAGCAGGCTGGACGAGAGGTAGAGAAGTGACACTGGAAGCTCGGAATCTGAAACAGGTGTCACCCCCTTGATTATGCAACATGAATCACAGGGAAGACTAAAAGCAGGCCATACATGGGTCGAATTCCGAATGATTTTTTGATCGAAAACATTGTTCGTTCTGTAATCCGATGGTGCCACCAATGATTTCGAAAATCGGTCGTTTTTCACGAATTTTCCAGCATGCCGGATAAACAAAATGGAGAGGAACCATGAAAATCATCCGATTCCATTGCCCCACTAACAGAGAGAAAATCGGTTGATTATTCTTAGGTCTGATTCTCAAACAAAAAGTTGTTCGAAAATCGACACATGTATGTCCAGCCTTAAGGATTGGTTTATTAAAACTGGAGAGCACAAAATCTAGTGCAGCTGTGCATGGTAGCCAATCAGCTTCTAACTTCAGCTTGTTCACCTAAACTTTGACAACTGGAAGCCGATTGGTTCCTATGCAGAGCTGCACCAGATTTTGCACTCTCCAGTTTTAGTAAATTGACCCCTAAATGTCATTAACCACTTGCCCTCCTGAGGATTTACCCCCCTTAATGACCAGGCCTCTTTTTGCTACTCGGCGCTGCACTAATTCAACTGATAATTGCGCGGTCATGCAATGCTCCTTCCAAACTAAAATTACGTCCTTTTTTCACACAAATAGAGCTTTCTTTCTATGCTATAAACAAAAAAAGACCAAATATTTTGAAGAAAAACAATATTTTTTACTTTCAGCTATAAAAAATATATAGTAAACTCAAAGTTAGTTATAAATTTAGGCCAAAATGTATTCTGCTACATGTCTTTGCTACAAAAAAACCCAATACGTGTAAATTAATTGGTTTACGTGAAAGTTATAGCGTTTCCAAATGGCGGGAAAGATACTGGGATTTAAAAATCTTTTTTAATACGAATAATGGCGGCGATCAGCGACTTATGGCGGCGATCAGAGACTTATGGCGGGACTGCGGCGGACATTCTGACACTGGGGGGGAACTGACTTGGGGTTACTGACATCCCCAGTGACACCAATACAGTGATCAGTGCAAAAAAAAAAAAAACACTGACACTGTACTAATGGCACTGGGGAGGAAGGGGTTAACTTTATTATTCAGGGAAAGGGTTAACTGTGTGAGGGGTGTGTTTTACTAGGGGCCGGGGGTGTGTACTGCATGAAGACACACTGATCCGGACAGATAAACTCTTCTGTCCCGATCAGCGTGTCAGGAGCTGTCAGCGAACTGACAGAAAGCACAGCTACTGCAGCTGTGCTGTCAGTGATTGCCGCTAATCGCCGGGACATAGCCCGTAACGACCGTCTGTGACCCGGCGACTGACATCCGCGGCCGTGATCGGCGGGACAGGTAGGGCGGCGGCGCACCTCACGCGCACTCCCTACCTGTTTTGAAAACACAAGTTTTAAAACGTGGTTTTGCCCAGCTGTGCCGCCCTGCCGCCGTGTTTCTACAGTGGCTGGGCGGCATGTGATTAAAGCAGTATTAAACCCCAAACCAAAAATGTAATATATTGCAGCTTATTAATTATTAGACGTGAGGGCTGCATTCATTTCACTTTCCTGACCAGCAACACACCTCCTGTATTAGAGCGCTCCCACTCTAGTTGATGGAGCACAGGGGGCACCTTTGGACAGCGACATTGTCAGTCTGGAGGGAGATGGACTAGCAGATTTAAATAGAATAACAAACTGAAGCCAAACTCCAGCTTGATTGCAGTTACACAAGCAGTTTTTTTTTAGATAAAGGTTTTACATTAAAAAATAAAATAAAGCTGACCATTATAAGCACACCTGTCAGTGATAGATGGTTTGTCTCATCCCTGTAAATGATACAGTCTGCTGGAGAGCTTGTTCTTTTTAAAAACAACAGACTTCCTGGCTGGAACACAGGTGAAAAAAAAGGAAGGAAAGCCTAAAAAAGAAAACTAATGCAGCCATTACATCTAAGAATTGGTAAACTGGAATAAATTGTGTTTGGGCTTAACCCTTTGGCGCCGGCGCCCCCCGGCCCTTTAAGGGTTTCAGAAGCCAGGAGGCGAGACAGGGTTTTAAGGTCATGTGACCGCCATGATTTGCTGTCACGACGGTCACATGATCAGGAAAGGTCCCGATCGAAAGAGGAGATCGGGACCTTTCTGTGAATACCGGACATGTGTGCTGGGAGCACGCACGGCGCACGCTGTCAGCATATATGTTTTTCTTAATTGCACACAAATGTGCGGCCGCTCGGCATCAAGGCCCAGACGCCGGGAGGCAGCACATTTGCGGTGGCCGGTGCCAAGAGGTTAATGCCGCTTTAACATTTCTTTGACAATGTTAAAAGTTTACATTCATGATATTTCAAGTTACTTACATTCTGTTGCTTTAAATAGGGCAGTAGCTCATTTGTGTTTTCCACATTAAAGCGGAACATTACACTTTTTTTAAAGATCAGCTCTTCTGCCTCCTCCCACATTAGCAAAAAGTTAAATATTTTCAGTTTTAATTAATTTTTACTGTCTAACTTTGGCCCTGTCTATCAGGGGCCCAGTCCCCTGCACATGTACAGACATGGCGTCGATGTCTGCAGTTCTCTGGCTGAGACCCCATTGGTGTGTGTGCGCATGCATTACATCTCACTAACTTCCTCCTTGGTTGTGTGATGTAGTCATCCCAGAAGCTGTTTGTGAGATGTCGTGCCTGAGCACACACACCATGGGGTCTCAGCCAGAGAAGCTTGCAGTGTTCTGTGGCTTGTCTGTACGTGGGCATCGGATCTGGCACCTGCACACACATACCACGGCCCTTAGACTTGGCAGAGACTTGCGCCATGTCTGCACATGCGCAAGATCTAAAAAAAAAAAAAAAAAAAAAAAAAAAGATGGATCACTGAAAAAGAAGAGGGGCAAAGGGTGTTTGCTTAAACAAGACAATGCTGGACTCTATTGTCTAGTTGGTATTTTTTTTTTTCATAAGTGTCACTAAACCCACAACAGTAAAATCACTCTGTATATGCAGGAAAGCATGCTCGTTTTACTCACTGTGAAACCTAAGGGGTTAATCCTCTGCATTGTGTAAAAAGGCTGTTTGAGTCGGATTTCTCTGATCCTCCCCTTCTTCCAGTGTCCCCCTCTTATCTCCTGATAAGACATATCGTGTGGAGACACTCTGCACATGCTCAGTTTAGTGTGAATTGCTAGCGGGGTTTTTTTTTTCCTGAAAGAGTGAATGTGATCAGCACAGGGCCAATCAGCACTGTCCAGACAGAGGTCAGGGGTTCTGCATCTTCCTAAAGCAGAATGAAAACTCCTCTTACAAGCTTTAACCAGTGCTCTGCAGGACACTGGTAGAAGTCACATGACTGCTCTAACTGCTGATAAGAAAAGGTATTTAGCAGTTTGTATTTACTAAAATAATTGCATTTCCATGTTCTATGTACTGTGGGAGACCAGATATAGTGAATGCAGGGTCCTGGGTTTAGTAACACTTTAAGACTACTTTCACACTGATCCCAGCAAAAAAGCAACAAAACCGCTTTTACCAAGGTTTTGCTGTGAGTTTTTACCACTTTTTTTTTTTTATAGGACATGTGACTTAAAAACGTACCAAAAACGCACCAGCGGCTGTGTTTTTTAGTGCATTTTCCATTGATTTCAATGGGGAGGTGTGTTTTTGTTGCATTTTTTTTACCGCACCAAAAATGCAGTGACCAAGTATTTTTAAGAAAATACACCTGACCAGCAATGGATCAGTGTGAAGACTTCCATAGGAATACATAGTCGCACGTTTTTCTGCAAAAGCATGTGAAAGAAGCCTAAGAAAGGAAAAGAGTTATGGATTTTTTTTGGGTGGTATTGGTGATGGGGTTTATGAAGAGTGAATTTCATCTTTAATGGCAATTTACAACCTTACTTTAAATCTATAATATTTTAAAATGAAGGCCTAGTATCCAGTCAGACATTATTAATGCTCAGTTTGCTTAAGATAACCAACAGCTAATTAAATTGACTTCAGGATATCGGCATGTAAAATCAGCAGTCACAGTGCTGCTCGGGGATAGCAAATTTAGGCAAGCAAGGCTTACATGCATTGTGCCTTTGTATTTTGTACAAAGTCTAACATTTATAATTAATTTTTAAATTAAAAATGTATAATTTTTATATATTATTTAAGACCAATTCCAGCACGTTTTTTTTTTTAGCTTGGGTTTGGCTAGAGTGGGGAAACAGTGGAATCTCCATCAGATTTTATTGCTCTCTGTGGCCCCGTAGGGGAGGCTTTCCATTACTTTAGGTCTACACATCATCTGCTCATTATGGCCCCATAGGGGAGGCTTTCCATTACTTTTGGTCTGCACATCATCTGCTCTCTGTGGCCCCATAAAGGAGGCTTTCCATTACTTTTGGTCTACACATCATCTGCCCTCTGTGGCCCCATAGAGGAGGCTTTCCATTACTTTTGGTCTACACATCATTGGCTCACTGGACAGGAAGTGAGGGGAAATCCCTGCATTGGAGACACATCAATAAAAAAAATGTTCGTACTATGAAGAAAGCTGAGAATTGTATTCAGGATCTTACTTGATGTCTGTGTGGGGAAATCTTGTGTATCAAAGCATGATAAATGTGAGGGGAAACCCTTAAAGTGAAAATACTCTGCAAATCACCCAAGTTGATGGCATTCGATATATCAGTCTGAGCACTTATCTTTGTTTTACAGCATTCTGCATTTGGGTCTGCAGTCAGCTTTGCTTGCCCTTGCAAAGAAGTAGGTGGGCACATAACGTCAAAGTCCTCGCCTGAAATGAATGCCCTTTGGCAACATAAGGGTTAGGACACAGCCCCTTGAAAAAGCTTGACTACCAAATGATGTGACCATGCTTCCACTATGTCCTTATCTCGTCAACCACAGGATGTAGATGGTATGAGGGAAGGGCTGAGTGACACCAAGGGGTTGATTTACTAAAGGCAAATATACTGTGAACTGAAAATGCAGTTGCTTCAGATCTTAGTAAAATTAGGTAAATCTTCACTTTGCAAACAGTACCCAATCACATGCAAGGAAAATAAAAAAAAAAAATGGCATTTTTGTTTGCATATAATTGGATAGAAAATCAGTAGAGATTCCTTTCATTTCAGAGCTTCCCCTCAGATCTACAGCAACTGCACAGACTATTTGCCTTTAGTAAATCAACCTCCATGAGTTACATGGTGTCGCTGATAATAGCCTGCAATTTCAAGCACGGATTGCAAAAAAACTGTACAGAAACCAAAATTTGGTGCAATACATTTATGAAGGTGCATGTAGTACTTTCACCTGGCAGTACTAAGGTTGTCGGTTCAAATCCCAACTGCGGCACCACCTGCCTGGAGTTTGCATGTTCTCACTGTGCCTGTGTAGGTTTCCTCTGGCTACTCTGGTTTCCTCCCACACTCCAAAGACATGCTGGTCGGTTAATTGGCTCCTGTCTAAATTGTCCCTAATATGTGTATGTATGAATGTAAGTTAGGGACCTTAGATTGTACGCCCCTTGAGGGTTAGGGCCTGATGTGAATGTACAATATATATATGTAAAGAGTTGCGTAAATTGATGGGGCTATATAACTACCTGTGATAAATTAAAAATAACATAAAATGTATGTTATGGCCAATTAGTGTGCAGTCATTACTTCTAGGGTGAAATTACACTTTAAAGGCCACACAGACGTAAAAAAAAAAAAAAAAAAAAAAAAAAAAAGGGAGGTTCTGAACCTTCTACACTCAAAACATTCACATGATTGTGTCACTCCCTTCCCCCTGGGCCTTTTTTAAATAAATAGTCTAACACCAAGGCAACCAGACAAATTTCACATATGTATATTATGGCCACTAGATGGAGTCGACAATCATAGGAAATCATCCTATTAAACCAGAATTCATGAAGGCAAGGCGGATGCCTGTAACATACAATACATTTTTAATATATAGGCCTTCTAGTAATATAATCTTTTAACAGAAACATGAAGAATGTCTTACAATTAGAGAACTAGAATCATTCATTAGGTTGGAGCAAATGGATAGTTATCCTGGATACTAAAATAGGGAACCTCTGTTTCTTGGAAAAAACTCAAAACTAAAATATTGCAGTGGTGCAAAGCATGCTGCCACTGGACTCTAGAACAGTGGAGATGTGTTCTCTGGATTGACCAATCACGCTTCTCTGTCTGGCAATCCAATGGGCGTGTCTGAGTTTGGCGGTTGCCAGGAGAACGGCACTTGCCTGACTGCATTGTGCCAAGCAGGGGCGGACTGACCATTTGGAAACTCAGGCACCGCCCGAGGGCCCGGGGTCAGTTGGGGACCCCATGAGATGCTCCTGGTACCTTTTTCATAGGCTTTTTTGAGTTTGGGCAAGGACACAGGGGCCCCATGATCCCCTACTGCCCGGGGCCCCATGAGTTGTCAGTCCGCCCCTGGGGCTGAGTGTAAAGTTTAGTGGAGGGGGGATTATGGTGTGGGGTTGTTTTTCAGGGGTTGGGCTTGGCCTCTTAGATCCAGTGAAGGGAACTATTAAGGCGTCAGCATATCAAGACATTTTGGACAATTTCATGCTCCCAACTTTGTGGGACCAGTTTGGGGATGGCCCCTTCCTATTCCAACATGACTGCGCACCAATGTACAAAGCAAGGTCCATAAAGGCATGGATGAGCGAGTTTGGGGTGGAGGAACTTGACTGGCCTGCACAGAGTCCTGACCTTTTTTTTTTTTTCCACTTTCAGTTGCATAAGGGGATTAGAGAGGAGGAAATGGAGAAACAGGGAGGAATGAATTAGAGCGGAGACTGCGAGCCAGGTCTTTTCGTCCGACATCAGAGCCTGACCTCACAAATGCGCTTCTGGAAGAATGGTCAAACATTCCCATAGACACACTCCTAAACCTTGTGGACAGCCTTCCCAGAAGAGTTGAAGCTGTTATAGCTGCAAAGGGGGTGCCAACTCAATATTGAACCCTACGGACTAAGACTGGGATGCAATTAGAGTTCGTGTAAAGGCAGACATCCCAATACTATTGGAAATATAGTGTATTTACAATCAAATCTACCATTCTTCAATATTTGCCTCCATTTTCTCTTTGAATGACTATCTTTACAAACACACCCGATGCTGTCTGATATGTAGACACACTTAAGTTTGTTTTCTCTGACCATTTTTAAAATTGATAGACAAAGACAAGGAAGGATTTAAAGCCAAAATCCCAGGATATTAGCCAACCCCCTCCCATCCCTACTAACTAACCACTGGTATGAAAAAAGAAAAAAAAAAAAAAAAAAAAAAAAAAAAAAACTGTCCAAATTTCCATTCTACTTACCTGAAGCCATGGTCACATGACAATCCTTTTATCTTCTGCTGTTTACTTGCTGGAGTCTTCCTCAGGTGTCCACATCAATGCCTGCTTAATGTGATTACCTCCTATTGGTGGAGGTGACACTTCAAGTGGCAAAGGTCCTCTTTCATAGGCCCCAGAGGAAGGAGAACTTAAGGGGGCGGTGAAGGGACAAGTGCCCAAAAAGATAACGTGCAGGAAAAATGTCTGGTCCCCAGGGCAGGAAATTAGCTTGGCTCTAACATTGCAAGTCATTGATGCACAATTTATTTATTTTTTTGCCGTGGGTTGGGCTTTCATTTATTCTACAGTATTACAGAGAGGGCACCAAGCCAATTACATCAGTGTCTGCTGCGAATTTGCTTACTATAAACTGTCATGCAGGCACAAAACTAAAACCGAAGTATGGTTTCTAAGGGGCTCTTGTGAAGTGAATGACTTTTTTAGTGGCAGAAGTGGATGTACTTTAACCAAGTAAGCCAGGATTATAAGAAGCCACAAAAATAATATGAGGAGGCCTCAAATTTTCCACTGCCAAACTGATGAAGTGTCAGCAATGGAAAATCTGGGGTCCAAATTTTCATATTCAAAGAACCTACTTATACAACCACATGACCAACCAGTTCTAAAAATGACCTTCACCACATAATAAAAAGGTAAAACATATTTGTGCATACAGTATACAGGGAATTTAGACAGTTTTGCTCCATCCTGGTTTTACAAATCAGCATCAGTAAATGGGATTTGGCTAAAGTTACTAGACACTGAGGGGTTTATTTACTAAAGCTGGAGAGTCCAAAATCAGACTCCCTTCTGCATAGAAACCAATCAGCTTCTAACCTCAGCTTGTTCAATGAAGCTTTGGCAATGAAACCTGGAAGCTGATTGGTTTCTATGCAGAAGTGAGTCTGATTTTGCACTCTCCAGCTTTAGTAAATAAACCCCTGACTGTCACCAACTTGGCAGAATCAGGTGATTATCGGAAGTCTGGCTTGCATGCATGGGGATATCTGTTACATCACAGGTGTTTAAATGGAGACAAAGGCTTTCTGAGGTAAACCTGTAATGCCATCAGGGACAAGTTTCAAAGTCTTTGAGGACTCTGAATAGCTTGGCCTAGGAGTACTCACCAACATCCATGAGAGCTTACAGTGAATCTAAACTCAAACACTAAAATGTAATTTCAGCTTTAACAAGTACATTTCAAAAGTTGTTTTCAATCTCTGTAAATCTGCAAAAAGCATTGAAACAATAAAAAAATAAAATGGTAAAAAAAAGAAAAATAGAAGGGAGAACCATATATGCTGGGTAACAAAAATGTGCCCATAGTCAATTGCTCTCTCTCTAAATTTATTAAAAAGTGGGGCTCTTTGGTCAAACTTCAGCAGAAACGAAAAGAAAGACACTAGATGGACAGCCAACAAGGACCATAAATCTGAACCTCCGGGGCCTAAATTGACATATTGAATAATACTGCAAAATTCTATAGATAACTGGAAAAACCTTGATTAAATTACAAAAATATCCAAAAGCTATAAAAAAGAAACCACCTTTCACCACCATAAAAAGGACAAAGTTGTCTTGGCACCAAATAATACATCTAGACGTCACACGCACATACATGCAGCCCACATGTATGACAATGCACAAATAATTGCAGTCAACTGCCACTTAAAAAGTGGAAGGAAGGTGGTTCTGATAAACAAACCCCTCAGAAAGAGTCAGTAACAAATTATTTGCTATACATGTGGGCTGCATGTATGTGTGTGTTATTTGGTGCCAAGACAACATTGTCTTTTTATGGTGGTGGAAGGTGGTTTCTGTATAATAGCTTTTGGATATTTTTGTAACTTAATAAATATTCCTATTATCTATAGAATTTTATGCTATTATTCAATATGTCAGTTTATGCCCCAGAGGCTCATATTTATGGCCCTTGTTGGCAGTCCATGTAGTGTCTGCCTTTTTGTTTAATCATTGAAACAATACCTGGTAAACCTGCCATTAAGATCCTCGTTCAGGCACTTCCTGTTCTAGAGTGACAACAGTCTCCTAATTGTGCTCCTGTGTTACAACCCTGCCACATGCACTCCTGATGTATTCTACAAGAGATCATTCTGTCTTTCATCAGGTAGGCGTGGTCTACCATTGTCTTCATCAGGAAGCAGTTCCACAATGATCAACACTAAAAAGAGTGCACTTAGACAGAAAGTGGCTGAAAAAAGGTTGCTGTAGATCAGAGGCACTAACATTCAACAAAACATAGACAAAGTAAAAACAGTACTGTATGGAAACAAAAATGTAAATTATTTATTATACATGGTGCATCCAGTTAGGGCTCACATCTTCTTTAACATGAACAGTAACATGCCTACTGTAGGTTAGTAGCCTATGTGTCAAACTCAGCTGCTCCCCAATCCAGCATCAGGTCTCTGAACCTGCATACAGCTGGCGGCTTCCAGACTGTACCACTGCCGCACCGATCAGAGCCTGGCCATGTCCTTAAAGTGGAACGTCACTCTCTCAATCAACAGGGACTATTTCTAATCCTTATGCTGCTAGCATTAGTAAATAGATAGGAAGATAGGAAGGTATTATATTTACTTGTTTTAACCTTTTTTTTTTTGCATGCCTTCATTTACTTCCTGGTTTCCATGCCTAGGCAAACGAGGTCATACATCCCAAGAGTCTTCAGGAGGGGAAGGAGGGTTCTCAGCTCAGCCAATGCCTAAGCTAAGGACAGATGGATTCCAAGAAGTAACTGCTACATTAATCATTTACCCTTGCTCAAGAATGCCACAGACTGCCAGAAATGCCAGGAGGTGTTTTTCCAAATGATTTTTTTTTTTTTAATTTAAATATTTATTAATTTTTCATATTATTACAAAAATCCATAAGAAGAGACACAATACATATAAATATCCATACATTTCTACTCTGTCCCTTCTATTTACCTCTTTTCTATTCCCTTCCCTCCCTCCCCACCATTTCCCCTCTTCTCCCCCCCCCTACCCTCTGCAAGATCTCAAACCTCTCTAGGCCCAGTAACTTCGGATAACTTCCTAGATTAGAGTTTTCTATATTTCTCTTTCATTTCCGATTTTTCCCATTTTTCCCATCGTGAATAGTATATTTTCATCCTATCTTCCTGAATATGATAAGATTTTTCCATTCTGCTAATCTGGTTTACCCTATTGATCCAATCCTCCTCCGTTGGTATCTCAACCTTCCGCCAATACTTGGGGATCAACCCTTTTGCAGCACTTAAATAGTGCCATATACCTGATTCCTTATATTTATTCACTGTTGTTTCAACACTATGTAGGAGACAAATGGTTGGGTCTAGTCCTATGTCATTTCCAGTTATTTTTTCTATTAATTTAACTATTGTCTTCCAGTAAACCTGAATTTTTGGACATTGCCACCATATGTGAAACATCGTGCCCTCTTCCCCACATCCTCTCCAACACCTGTTTGAATTCTCCCCCCTCATCCTGTGCTCGGTGTAATATGCCATCGTGTCAAACATTTATAGTTAATCTCAACATCTCTCATACTAACATTCTCGTGAACCAGTCTAAATATCTTATTCTGTTGATCTTCATCTATCACCACCTCCATATCTCTTTCCCAATTTGTTATAAAAATTAACTTTGTGTCTGTGTCTAGTTCTGTGAGTATTCTATACATTTTTGTAACTCCGTGTTTCCCGTCTCTACGTGTTTCTAATAGCCTTTCAAACATGTTCCATTCCTTTTTTAATCTCAAGGGTTTTGGGAGAGTTCCTATAAAACATTTTAATTGATGATATTTCCACTCATCTATTTTACTAAACATATCTCCTACCATCTCTTTTAATTCTCTAAATGTTCTCAATTCCCCCTCTACCAATACATCTCTCAGTTGGATATCTTCCTTTTTAATCCATCTCCCTGATATCTCATCTTTTCCCGGAGGGAAGAATTCCGTGTTTGCAAGAGGCATTAATATAGAGTTGAATTCCCATTTCATGTGTTTATGTAAGTTGTCCCATATCCTTAAGACAGTTAAAGTGTAAGTGCTTGTGCCCTCTTTGGTTCTCCTATAGTGTGCTGGAACCCATATCATCTTGCTCAGATTAATTCCACTCATATCATTCTCTATTTTTACCCAGCTTTTCCCCTTATGATTAAAAGTCCAATCATAAATTCTTGCTAACATTACTGCTTTATAATATCTCTTGACATCAGGTAGTCCAATCCCCCCTTTCTCTTTAGTCCTACTTAGTGTTTCATATGATACTCTTGGTTTTTTATTCCTCCAAATATATCTTGTTAACATTTTTCTCATTATCTTAAAAAACACCTCTGGGAGTTTGATCGGGATCATTTGAAATCTATAGAGTATTTTAGGTATAATTACCATTTTAATTAGGTTCATACGTCCTAACCATGATGGATTTCCTCCTTCTAATCTTTTTAGTTCGTCCTTAATCTCATTTATCAGAGAAATATAGTTTAATCTATACAGTTGTTTATATGAGGTAGCGAGTTTTATGCCTAGGTATTTTATATCTTTTTCTCTCCAAATAAAGGGGAATTCTTTTCGTAGCCTTTCTTTTTCGCTCTTTGGTATATTAATATTCAAAATCTCAGTTTTTGTTGGATTAATTTTTAGATTAGATAATTCCCCATATTCCTTCAGAATCTTCATTATATTTGGTAATGTTATTCGGGGGTTGCCTACATAAAACAGTAGGTCGTCCGCAAAGGCCGCTACTTTATGTTCTATATTTTCTATCTGGATTCCCTTTACCGCTCCACTATTCCTTATTATTGACAGCAGGGGTTCCAATGTCAATACATACAGCAAGGGGGACAATGGACATCCCTGTCTTGTTCCATTGGACATCCCAATGGATTCCGACCTCTCCCCATTTACCGTAATGATTGCGGTGGGCTCCTTATATAGTTTACCTATCCATTCTCGCATTCTCTCTCCAATCCCCAACCCTTCCAAGTTGTCTATCATAAAGCCCCAGTCCACTCTATCAAACGCCTTTTCGGCATCGATCGACAAGAGCACCACCGGGGCTTTCCCTTTTCTACTTTTCTGGATAAGCATCAGAGTTCTCAAACCATTGTCTCTACCCTCTCTCCCCTGGACAAAGCCCACCTGGTCTCCATGGATCCAATCGGGCATTAGATCTTTCAGCCTGTTTGCTAGGACCTTTGCGTACAACTTAGTATCTGTGTTTAATAGGGAAATGGGTCTGTAGCTAGAGCACTGAGAGGGATCCTTTCCCTCCTTGTGGATGAGAACTACATGGGCCTGAAGGGATTCCCTCCTCACCTCCATCCCGTCTCCCAAGTCATTCATATATTTCTTTAACTTTGGTAACAGTACTTCACTAAATTTTTTATAATACTTAACGGTATAACCATCCGGGCCTGGGCTTTTCCCTCCCCCTGTACTTCTCAATGCCACTTCTATTTCTTCCTGAGAGATTTCTACCTCCAGGGAGTTCAGTTGTGTTTCACTAAGCTTTGGCAATCCCGCATTTTTTAAATATATCCTCCTTTTTTCATTAATACCTTCTCTAATTTCTTTTGATGTTCCTTGGGGGCTGATGTTATACAACTTTCTATAATACTCCATGAATACTTTTATGATTTCTTTAGTTGAGTGGGCTATCTCCCCCTTAGAGCTTTTTATCTTTTCTATATAATTTCTGTTTTTTTTCTTATTCAGGGCTCTCATTAAGTATTTTCCTGGTCTATCACCCCATCTATATCTTTCACTTAATACTTTATTATATACTCTTCTCCTCTCCTCATCCATCAATCTCTCTAATTCATCTTTTTTATCCCTTAACTTCTGTCTTGTTTCTATTGTTATTTTTTTCTTGTGTATCCACTCCAATTCCAGGATTTCCTTTAAGAGTCCACTAACCCTCTCTCTTCTTTCCTTTTTTTTCCTTGCTCCCATCGCAATCAGGATTCCTCTTATATATACCTTATGACTTTCCCATACTGTAGCTGTCGATACTTCCTGCGTTTCATTCTCCTGGAAGTATACCTTAATCTCTTCACTGATCCTCTGCACAATATCCTCATCAAAGAGTAAAGCCTCATTTAACCTCCAACCTAAACCTCCCGTCCACCTTTTTCCCCATCCCATTTTCATCACAACTGGGGCATGGTCCGAAAAAGTTCTTGTCTCTATTTCTATTTTAACCAACATTTCAATGAGTTGATGATCTATTAAGATGTAATCCAGTCTCGAATACATCTCGTGTGCATTAGAGAAGAAGGTATAGTCTCTGTCCTTCATATGCATTATTCTCCAGGTGTCCACCAGTTGGTATTCGTGGATCACCTTCCTCAAAGCTCTCAGGGACCTACCCCCTTCTCTCTGCACAAGGGAGGTTACATCCATCTGTGGGTCCATACAGAGGTTTAAATCTCCTGCTATTATCAAACGCCCTTTTTTAAAATCTATCAATTTTTTTAACAGACCCTTTAGAAAGATCTCAGGTTTCTTATTGGGGCAATATATATTGGCTAGTGTGCATTCAATTCCCTGTAGTTTACCTTTCAAAAACAGGAATCTCCCTTCCGGGTCAGTCCTTCTATCTTCCAGCTCAAACCTCATATTTTTTGCCAATCCTATTGCCACCCCCTTTGCTCTTTTAGTTGGAGAGTCGGCATAATACCATGTAGGATAATATTTGGATTTTAGTTTCACATTAGATTCTATCTCAAAGTGTGTCTCCTGCAAAAATACCACTGACGTTGCCCTATGATGTAGCTCTTTAAACAACTTGAATCTTTTCCCAGGGCAATTCAACCCATTCACATTATATGTTATAAACTGTATTTCATCCATCCTTCTTAATTTTTATTATCTCTCTTCTAATTCGTCTCCTCCTATTAGGCCCAAATGACTTGCAGAATATTAACCCCACCCCCCCCCCTTCCCCCCTCCTACCACCCCTCCCACCCTCTCTTTTTTTTCCCCTTCCCATTTTTAGGCGTATAAGCTGCCTACAAATCATTTGTGGATCCATTTCCACCATTGATTAAAATTTAGGGCGTAAGCTCCACCTATGTACGGCTCACCTCATCTCCGAGCCACCCGATTCCCTCTCTCTATAGTCTAGACTCAGCGAGAGTCTTTACTCTTTACCTCCCACCCTTAACCGTATCCTCTAAGCGGTTCACGACCTCCTGAGGAGGAAAGCCAGTGGCGAGAGAGTGGAGAGAGAAAAAAAAAAAAAAAAAAAAAAAAAAAAAAAACTCAGTCTCTACTTAATTCTCCCTCCCCCCTTCCCCCCACGTGCTGCCAGTCCTCTTTTCTTGCATTAGTTATATTTCCTTTGTCTTCTTTTTCTTCTTCCCACCCAGCTATCTCCATTCTATGCAAGTCCAGTCTATCGCAAAAATCTCTTAAATCTTCCGGAAATCGCAAATACGCTGTAACCCCATTTTTCCAGCCAGTTAGAAATGCTGAGGAACCCCATCTATACTGCACATTCTGTTTTCTCATCTGCTCCAACAGGGGTTTCAGGGATCTCCTTCTCCTTAGGGTCTCTACTGTTAAGTCCGCATAAATTTGGATACTCAAGTCTCCGAACTTAATTAATGATCTTCCCTTGGTCTTCTTCCAGATCTCCTCTTTGACCCCAAATTTTTGGAACTGGACAATTATGTCCCTCGGTCTTTCCTTCTCGGTAGCCTGATTGA
Source organism: Staurois parvus (assembly GCF_062004578.1). Classification (NCBI taxonomy): domain Eukaryota; kingdom Metazoa; phylum Chordata; class Amphibia; order Anura; family Ranidae; genus Staurois; species Staurois parvus. The sequence continues at coordinate 2,512,341 of NW_028317848.1, read as the reverse complement.
ACTTTCCTATTCTAAATACTCCGTCTAACTTGATCCCATCTGTTTCAGGTCTATCTCTTATGGAGTTTAGAATTTTTTTAACTAGTTCGTATAATGTTTCCCCTTTAGCAGTCTCTGGGATTCCTCGTAATCTAAGATTACACCTTCTTTCTTTATTTTCTTGAACTTCCATCCTATAGATCATTTTTTTCTGGTTATTTTCTAATTGGCTTATTTTTTTCCTTAGATTATCTATGTTCTGGGCCTGGGTTTTAACTTTCTCCTCCGTTTCTTCCATTCTTGCTAGCAGATGTCCTAAATCGTTTCGAATAGCTGTCATTTCATGTTTTATCGTTTTTTCCAGATTTTGAAACATTTCAGTCATCTCCTTCTTATTTGGTACCTGTAGTTCACCTTCAGATCCTTTCCTTCCCAGGCCATCCACTATTTGTTGGCTACTGCTGCTATTCAAGCCCATTGATAATCTAGGACTACTTCCTGAACTAGTGTCCATTTCCCCCTTTATACCTTGGGCCCTTTCTGGCGTAGTATTTCCATATGATGTATATTTCTTTATTGTTCCTGTTTGGGACCCTTTGGGCCCTGCTCCCTTGGGACCTTTATTCTTCATATCCTTTAAATATCTTGGTAGACTTGCAATTTTTCCTATATCCTTTACTCTCCTAGGGCACCTGGGCCTCCTCTCTTCTTATCTTCTAACCCCTGGGAATCCTCCCCCTCCTTCACCCCTTAGTAGCCTAAATCACTCAGGGGTTCACCACACAATAAGCTCCCAGCATTTTTCACTCACCCTTCCCTTCTCAGGACGGTGACTCCATACTTGTGTGGGAGGTCTTCACTGCTGCTCAGTCCTGGGGGGGGGGATTCCTCAGGGTTTCCGATACTGTTTTTCTTTCTTTCCTCCTCCTTTCTCGGTCCTTAGAAGTCGACTCAGGGAAGGAGGGTAGTTCGTCTGGTATTTATGGGTCTCCCTGCCCCAGGGTCAAACAGCCGCCCAGGGGGTACAGGCAGCTATACGCCGGCAACACCCTGTCACATCAGGGCGCCAGCCAGCATCCACTTTCCCTCCAGGGGTCCTCCGTAGCTGGCCCCTTACTCCTGCAGCATCTCTCCTCCTCTAGCCGCACGGGTTTTCACTCATGTGGTGCCAGGGGAGCCGACCTGTCACTACCTCTCCACGAGGGAACCGGCCGGCGTCTCTACTTCCCAGTCGTCCTTTGCGGCTCACGCCTCCCAGCTTCGTTTCCCCGGCAACCCGGCATCTGCGCTGGATCTCCCCAGCAAGTTCACCTCCCGGATGTCCGTACACGCTCCGCTCTCCGCTTCTGCCGCTCGCTCCCCAGGTCCCTCCACAATCAGGTAGGGCTTCACTTCATGAGGGTCTCGGGGTGGTCGGGAATGAGATTATCGGAGAGCACTCACATCGTGCTCTCCGACGCCGCCATGTCTAGGCTCCGCCCTCCATCTGACTACCTGCATACTACATCCTCCTCCCTTGAGCGTTTTCAAAATGATTTATCAGCAAAACAAAGCATGGCGGAGTTTGTTTTAAATATTAAAAATGAATTAAATAGCATTTTGTGGTACTCAAATGCAGTGCAGTTCCACTTTAAAAGATAGTATGCATGTTGCTCGGTGTTTGAGCAACTCGCTCACAAACTAGCAGCCAAACCTCTGCGTCTCCAGTAGCTCAGCTCCTGTGAACCCTCCAATGACCACAGTGTCCCCTGTATTTCAGATCCTGTATTGACTCACTGCCCCCATGCACTGCAGCCTGTGTCCAGTGTCCCTATGAACACCAAGCTGCATTCAGTATCTTCAGTGACCCTGTGCTCTCCAGCCTACATCCAGTGTCCCTGTGTGACCTCTGAGGAACCCAGTGCTGCTAAAGACTCTGGTTCCTGTGTTTTGGTGTCCCAGGCACCCTTTCCTGTCACTCCTGCCTCTGATCTCAGCACCACTGTACTGAAAGAGCCTCTCTCTCTACTATACCAGTGCTCTATCCTCTGAAGCTGCCTTTTCAGGTGCAGTTAGAGGGCTGCAACATGGGAGCCATCACCAGCAAAACTTATCAACCCCCAGAGTGCTCTGTAGAACACTAGATGGCTCCTGAGACTCTGTACCTCAGCCCTTTTAAGGGCTCTCACTTCAGAGCTCAGAGTCTTCATGCACGCTGGACGTTTTTACACTTTTGGCATTTTTTCTACAACCAGTAAACTCCCCAGCATGTTATCCTATGTGTCCATGCACACATAGGCTGTAATCAGCGTTTTTTTTGGCAGGGAAAAAAAAAAAAAAAAAAACAGAACTAGTGGGTTTCTAGAGGAGTCTTTTAGCTGTACAACTGGCATTTTTGGACTTTTTTTGAGCAAAAAAAAGTAAAAAAAAAAAAAAAAAAAAAAGTGGCTAAACACTAATGCAAAAAAGCTAAAAAACTGCTGAAAAGCTTTTTAACGTGACTTTACACAGCTAAAGCTACCAGTGTTATTAAAATGCCCAGTGTGCATGGAGCCTTATTGTGGGTCACAGGTATCCTGCCTCCCTACTATCTGCTGTCTCTCCATGACTCCCCAAAAGTACTCGACACCTCTTCCATGGCCTATGTAACCACCCAATCCCAGCTCCTACTGTCAAGTCCTGCAGTCCCTAGTGGGAACAGACTTCTTTCATTACAGCTTGACAGCATGTTCCCAAAGTCACATTTTCCAGGCACTTATTAGCTGCCTTGGCAAAAGTCCCATTAGAGAACAGCCACTAAACTGTCTGAGAAAAATTTATTCTTAAAAGGTAACAATAGAAAATCAGATAAGAGTATTTAGGCAATATTCCTTACCTGCAGATTAAGGGATATACTTATTAGAAAACTTCCAACAATAGATAAAACGATGCCAAAGATTTCATTCTGAAAACAGAGAAAGGCAAGCATGTGATTATTACTTACAGATACGCAAGGCAGACTTATTTACATAACAAATCATTAATCGCAAAAACGATCCCGCTCGGTTTAACAAATGTTACTTTTTTAGTAAAAGACTGTACAGCAAGCCTGTATACGTGAACTGACTGCATATCCAAAGTGGATTCTGTGTATTCAGATTGTACTCTATTGCAGTGTAAATCGCTAAAGCCAGCCATACAGGTCCTAAACGTCGGCTGCTATGAGCAGACTCTTTATAGTTTAACAGGTCAGGTTTTGCCCGATCAATCAATGCCGGTGGCTATAGCCGGCAGCACTGATCAATGTATTGTTGTTGGAATACTATGTTCATGTATTTTGTGCAACAATTACATCATTATTCAGTAGAGCTATATATTTCAACTAGTAGATGGCACAGTTTATAAGTTTGTAGCTGCTGGTAAAACTCTATGTCTTTTATACAGTTTCCTGTTTCCTTGTTGCAGTGAAACCGAAAACCACATGTGGACTGTGCATGGTCTGTTCTGTAGGGCTATTATAATTTCTAACAACTCTGATAGTGGGGAAGTGGGGAAGAGTTTTTCAGCTTTATATAGCATTTTTTGCATTAGCGATTAGCAGTGTTTTGCCACGTTAAACAGCGTTTTCCTGTGTTTTTCTGCGTTTGTGTATAGCGTTTTTACAGCTAAAAAACTCCTCTAGAAACCCACTAGTCCTGGGTTTTTTTTCCAGCCAAAAAACGTCCCAGCCAAAAAATGTTGATTACAGTGTATGTATGCATGGACACATAGGATAACATGCTGGGGGGTTTACTAGCTGTAGAAAAAAAAACGTCAAAAGCAAAACACAGCAGCTGTAAAAACATCAAGTGTGCATGAGGACTTATTGAAATGTCAAAAACAACATTTTATAGCACACAAATGCAAACATACTGCATTTTTAAAATTTTTATTTATTACATATATTTTTTACAGCACTGACAATTTATACAGCCCTCAAGGAGCTTACACTCTAACTCACATACATACATATACACACACATACAGGAACCAATTTAGACAGAAGGTAAATCTACTAGCAGGTTTTTGGAGCTTGAAACCAAACCAGAGTACCCGAAAGGAAGACCTGGGGAAGATGGAAGCCCTGTCAGTGTCATTTTAAAGGTAGGTATTTCATGATGAGCTAGTATATGATGCATACTAGCACAATATGCCATTGCCTTGCAGGGGATTTTTTTATTTTTAAATGCAAGACTTTACTACAGCTTTTAGGGTCCTTTCACACGGGCATTTCTGTTTTTTTTTTTCTTCAGTTCGGTCACAGTTTTTCAAAGAAAAAAAACGGATGAGTTTACATCAGTTTTTTCATCCATTTAAATCAGCTTTTTCATCCGTTTTTGATCGGTTTACATCAGTTTTTGGTCCATTTACATCCATTGATATCCGTTTTTTAGTTCGTTCTGGGTTTTTTTGCAGAAGAAAAAAATAGGATTTTCTTCCGTTCAAAAAAACAGATGCGGACATTAACGGATGTAAAAAGTTGTTCATCTGTTAACATCCCAAAGTCCACAGAAATACATGGGGGTCTGTTTTTCTTCTGTAAACGGACAGATGAAAACCGGACATATGGAACACCCGTGTGAAAGGGGCATAATACTTTAAAGGCACAGGTCTGGAATAATTATACAGATCCAGGGTTATGACTCAATAGGCTGTATTATTGTTCCAGGTGAGTGATCAAGGTATTGATGCCAGAGAAAGTCATCTAGAAGGTCGGCAATGGCGACTCTTTGTATTTAACACCTCAGAATAAAGAAAAAAATATCTGTCAGCAACACTAGTCATTGATGTGCCTGCTCCTGATAGGAATGTTCTCCAGTACATTGACTTTCAGCCTGGTTTTCAGTAGAAGGCTTTGGGCACCAAAAAAAAAAAAAAAAAAAGGGTAAAAATAAAAGACTGTTCTCGATGTGCTGCCATATTTTCCTGTTCCTGTTCTAGACATGCTGGCTTCCTTCTTTGGCCTTTGGATGACTGCTGATTGTAACTCCTGAGCTTGATCACTGGAGTTAGTGTTCGGCAAAAAGTGACATACAAGCCAAAAAGGAAGAGAGACACACACTACAATCACAGTATTTTTGCGCCTGTTTGCAACATGTCTAAAACCTAACTCTCAAACCAAGTAATTATATTATTATTAATGGCACCCTCAATTTATTATTTGGTAGCACACCCATTGGAAATAATAACTGAAATCAATTGCTTACTGTAACCAATGAGTTTCTTACACTTCTCTACTAGAATATTGGACCACTCTTCTTTCGCCAACTGCTCCAGGGCTCCAGTGGAAGGGTTCCTTTTCCCAATTGCTGTTTTGAGATCTCTCCACAGGTTATCTGTGGGATTACGATCTGGACTCATCGTTGGCCAGTTCAGTACTCTTCAGCGCTTTGTCTGAAACCATTTCTGGGTGTTTTTTGATGTGTGCTTTGGGTTATTGTCCTGCTGTAAGACCTATGACCTCTGCTGGAGACCCAACTTTCTATCACAGGGCCCTACATTGCACCCCAATATTCTTTGGTAGTCTTCAGATTTCATAATGCCATGTCAAGACAGCCAGTGCCTGAAGCAGCAAAGCAACCCCAAAACATCAGTGAACCTTCATTTTTGACTGTATTCGTTTTGTTAAAGACCTTATTTCTCTTTCTGAAAACAGTAGAATGATGGGCTTTAGCAAAAATACATAATTTTGTTTTGTCAGTCCACAGTGCAGTCTGCCAAAAGGATTTTGTCTTTCTCAGGTAAGTTTTGGCAAACTCCAATCTGGCTTTTTAGGTTTCTGTGTCAGCAGTGGGGTCCTCCTGGGTCTCCTACCATAGTGTCCCTATGTCCCTAGTTCATTCAGATGGTGACACATAGTGCGAGCTGACACAGTTGTATCCTGTCAGCTTGAATTTGTCTGGAAGTTGATCAAGGTTCTTAATCCACCGTTCGAACAGTTCTTTGATGCAATCTTTGATCAAGTTTTTCTCTTTAGTCCAGGGAGATTAGCTACAGTGCCATGGGCTGTAAATGTCTTGTTTGCACACAGTGGGCACAGGAACATTAAGATCTGTTAATTGATACAGGTGAATTTAAAATCACAAAATTACAGGAATGCAATTATTTCTTACAATTTTGAGAAGGTGCCAATATTTTTGTCCAGTCCATTTTTGGGGGTTTGCGTGGAATGTGTCAGAACTGGCTTTTTGTTTCTACACTTTTTGGTGTCATACCAATACAAACAAAAGAATAAAACATGAGAATGCATAAACATTTGTAATTGCAACAATTTTCGGGGCGAAGTGGTTCATTATAATGACAGAAATGCAGGGGTGCCAATATTTTTGGCCATGACCACACACACACACACACACACACACACACACACACACACACACACACACACACACACACACACACACACACACACAAAATTAAAAGGAACACTTTGAAAACACATCAGATCTCAATGGGGAAAAAATATCATGCTGGATATCTATACTGACAATGGGTAATGTGTTAAGAACACAAGGATACCCCATCGTTTGAAGGAAATGAAAATTATCAACCTACAGAGAACTGAATTCAAAGACACCCCGAAAATCAAAGTGAAAAAATGATGCTAGTCCTTTTTGCTAAACTTTCATTGCAGCAACTCAAAATGGTACTCAGTAGTTTGTATGGCTCCCACATGATTGTATGCATGCCTGACAATGTTGGGGCATGCTCCTAATGAGATGACGGATGGTGTCCTGGGGTATTTTTTCCCAGATCTGGACCAGAGCATCACTAAGGGACCGAAACATGATATCCCAGAGGTGTTCTATTGGATTTTGGTCAAGTGAGCATGGGGGCCATTCAGTGGTATCAATTCCTGCATCCTTTCGGAACTGCCTGCATACTCTCGCCACATGAGGCCAGACATTGTCATGCACGAGGAGGAACCCAGGACCCACTGCACCAGCGTAAGGTCTGACAATGGGTCAAAGGATTTCATCCCGATACCTAAGGGCAGTCAGGGTGCTATTGTCTAGCCTGTAGAGGTCTGTGTGTCCCTCCATGGATATGCCTCCCCAGACCACCAATGACCCATCACCAAAACGGTGATGCTGAACAATGTTACACGCAGCCCAACATTCTCCACGGCTTCTCCAGATCCTTTCACATCTGTCACATGTGCTCAGGGTGAACCTACTCTCATCTGTGAAAGGCGCCAGACCTGCCAATTCTGGTGTTCAATGGCAAAGGCCAATCGAACTCTATGGTGCCAGGCAGTGAGCACAGGGCCCATTAGAGGACATCAGGCCCTCAGGCCACCCTCATGAAGTCTGTTTCTGATTGTTTGGTCAGAGACATTAACACCAGTGGTCTGCTGGAGGCCATTTTGTAGGGCTCTGGCAGTGCTCATCCTGTTCCTCCTTGCACAAAGGAGCAGATACCGGTCCTGCTGATGGGTTAAGGATCTTCTACGGCCCTGTCCAGCTCTCATAGAGTAACTGCCTGTCTCCTGGAATCTCCACCATGCTCTTGAGACTGGGTGACATGGTAAACCTTCTGGCAATGGCACAAATTGATGTGCCATCCTGGAGGAGTTGGACTGCCTGTTTAACCTCTGTAGGGTCCAGGTATTGCCTCATGCTACCAGTAGTGACACTGACAAGATGAGTAGGAAAAAAATGTCAGTGGCCTCCACCTGTAAAACCATTCCTGTTTTGGAGGTTGTCTCATTGTTGCCCATCTAGTGCACCTGTTAATTTCATTCATACCAAAGCAGCTGAAACTGAACAACAGCCCCCTTTGCTACTTAACTGACCAGATCAATGTTGCAGGAGTTTAATTGACTTGATGCTATACTCTGATTAAAAATGTTAATTAATGTTCCGTTAATATATATATATATATATATATATATATATATATATATATACACACATATATATATATATATATATATATACACACATACACACATATATACACACACATATATGTATACACATATACATATACACACACACACACACACACACACACATACCGTATATATATATATACATATACACACACACATATACATACACACACTTTTTTTTACCTAATGTTTATTGCTTTAGTCCTGACCATAAAAAAAATAAGAAAATATGTAAATATGTAAAGAATCACTATACATTCCCTTAAGAAAAAAAAAGAAAAAACACCACACAACATTCACCAGTGTACTTGTATGTATTGCTTTAGCAAACAACTGAGAAGACACTGCACATCTAACCAGAAGAGATCACTCGCACAGTTTACTGTTAGGGATTTACCTCCAGGAGCTCCTGTAATGTGTTTAAACAGCAATGCAAACATCAGGGTGGTGTCTGCACACGTTGCACCCAGCACAGTGCACAACACTATCTAGCTACACAGTCAGAAGTTCACAGAATGGTTCTCCCCGATTCTACTGTCCACCAATCGTGGTCTAGCTGTAAGCATTTTATTGATTTACAGAATTTCTTTTTAAATAAAATCAAAACATGGTTGAATCCTGCAACAAACATAGTGAGAAAACACTACATTCTCCCCCCCTCTCCAATCTGTGCCAAACAGCATGGATGGACTATTCAGCAGTGCTGGCTTTTTTTATTCTGCCAGCCGACATCCGTGGCTGTCAGAATACCCTAACAGTGCCTGCATCTGATTGGATGCAACGGATGTTCAGCCATGGATTTCTGCCCAGCTTCTTTAGCAAAAGATGTTTACAAGTCAACTTTTTGTAGCGCCAGGTGGTACAGACAAGAGCACATGCAGAACACATTTTGGCTGATTCAGCTGGAATTGGCGTAATTCGATTCATGTACAGCCGACTTTAAAGAAGATCTAAATGTGAAAAGCAAAGTAACCTTAGATTGTACACCCCTTGAGGGTTAGGGACTGATGTGAATGTACAATATATATGTAAAGCGCTGTGTAAAATTGACGGCGCTACATAAATACCACAAATAAATAAAATAAATTGTAAAAATGTGTCAATTGGCAACTCTCAAACATATAGCTTGTTATCCTGCCATGAAGGACCTTGTTCAGGCACTCCCAGCTAAAGGGTGATAATGCTCTGTCCTTTTCCCAATCTCCCAGTCATGCCACTACTCACCCACTATGAATGGCGTTACCGACATCCGTTATACAGCCATGGTCCACTGTTGTCACTATCTGTAAACCAAGCTCGAAAAAAGGCATGCAGCCACCACTAGAGTCTATGCAATCAGGAAGTAGCTGGAAAGGGACTGTGGGCGATCAGCAGCACCAGAATGCTCAAAAGATGACAAAAGGTCAAAGCAAGGATTAAATTTTAAAAAATGGTAATGGTTTATGATACAAACTAAATGTCATCCAGTTGGGGTTTACATCGACTTTATGTGATTACATCCTAGTGATAATGCTAAGCTTCAGAATCTTTCATGGAGCTTTCAGGAAGAAAGCTCTGACCATTTCATTGAAGAATCAGGTACGGTATGCTGTGACCTGAGAAGTATCAAGGCATCAACTGCCCAAACACAACCATCTGTCATTTTCAGGCTGTATATAGCACACATGGCAATGCATGGTAAGAAATAACAGAATGGTGGGGGTGGCAGATCTCCTGTGGGGTCTCTGGTTTGTAACTTGTGAAATCTGGAGCTTCAGTCATATGCTGTGCTTCAATACTCCTTGGATCAGCATGACCGCTAGCATTTTCAGAAGAAGCAGGTATAGCAAGCTATGCATTGGTCTCAGTACAGGTTTCTTTTAGGGTTCTTCTAGCTCTTAGGGCCTGGGTACAATGGCGATCCATGGTAGTGGCAAGATTGCTTTGGTGGGTACAGCAAGGAGTGAAAACATCAGTTTGCATGTCTTCAATGAATGCAAGGCTTCCTCTGATTGGCCAGGGCAGAAATGGTGCCGTCATCCACCTGTCTCGGTCAATCAGAGCAAGACATGTATTCACTGAAAAAAGCATAGGCTATAACACTGAATTAATTATTAAACCATCGGCCACACAGAGGCATCAGGATCATTCACCAGAGCCAAGTTGGACCAAATTAATGCAGCCCATAGATGTGCCAATTTTTTTGTTCAGCCAGCAAATTGAAGACAAAAACAAACACAACTGACCCGATTTCCTTATCCACACATTCGAGGTGGCTGGGGCAATCCTCCCCACTGCATCATTGTATTCTGACAGTGGGGAGACTTTCCTACCATCATAATACACAGATCAGTACACAGTTGAAGTTCAAACCGAGCATCAGAATGGGGATTTAAGTGACTTTGGACGTGGCATGGTTGTTAGTGCCAGACTGGCTGGTCTAAGTATTTAAAAAACTGCTGATCTACTGGGATTTTCACGTACAACCATCTCTAGGGTTTACAGAGAATGGTCCAAAAAAGAGAAAATATCCAGTGAGTGGCAGTTGTATGGACAAAAATGCCTTGTTGATGTCAGAGGAGAATGGGCAGAATGGTTGCTGCGACATTCAGATGGTAGGGTCAGAATTTGGTGTCAGGAGAGCAAGTGTGACAAAAAGCAGCCATTAGGTGCTACTGGTGTTCCACATTCTGAACTTAGGCTGGCTTCCAATTACAATCTGCAGTCAAATGGGACCTAAATGTACTGCTTAACTGCAGCAGAGATAGGTGAAGTCAGAGTTTCTCAGCTGGGGTGCCGTAAGGAGCCTCAAGGGGTGCCGCAGTGGAAGGACAAAAAAAAAGCTTGCGCTATGTTTACCTCTTTATACAGGCAGGAGTGAGAGAGCACAGCCCACAAATCTCTGATGCTACGCCTTCCAAACAGAGAAAGGAGACTGAGGACACAGCCCTCAATCTCCATCTCTGCAGCCTCAGTTGCAATAAATGGTTTCAGATCACAAAGTGAAACAGAGTAAACACAGTTGTTTACTACAGTATGCTTCAGTTATGAATGGACAGAGTCATCAGTACAGATCACCGACTCTCCATTCAGAAAAGGAAAGGGGTCAGTAAATTAGACATTTACAGATGCCTTCCCCATTCTCAATCCTGACAGATACCCTGCAGCAGCCAGTCGGAGAGCAGAGCTGCGGGGTGCAAGGGGAGGGTCAGGAAAGAGCACAAGGGGGGGGGGGGGGACTGGGAAAGAGCTCAGGGGGGTTGGAAAGCACACGAGACAACAGAAAAAAAAAAGCTGGATAGGAGAAATGGTGGGGGGGGGGGGGGGGGTTGCATGCAGAGGAACCATGTTCCTCCTGCAGCTGCTGAAATCATGCTTCTCCACCTCTCCCTTCCCTTCCGCAAACATTCTGTGGCTGCAGGAGGAAAATGGAAGGATCAGCTTCTCTATATGCAGCCACCCCTGCAGTTCCTCCTATCCAGGCATACAGGGGGGCTGATGAGAGGGATGTGTTGGGATCAGAGGGTTTGTGGAAGAAGGGAGGAACAGAATTTTTGCTAGATTTGGAGGGGGGAGGGGTGCTAGGAGAGGGAATTTGGGGTTTGTGCAACCTACAGACCACTGAAAATCAAACTACATTTTAAGGCTTGCGCACACCAGGTGCAGTGCAAAATTGCAAAAATGAGCTGCCTTTTCCAAACACGCATGGGTGCCATTCATTCTTAATGGCACCCCACAAATCTGGCAAGTGCATGTGCATTCACACCTGCTAAGGCACATGATACCACAGTGCCATGTATTTTGGTTGATTTAAAAGCAGCCCATTAAAACTGCTTGCCAACCGCGCTATAGCTGAATGACGGCTACAGCACAGTTGTCCAGTTCTGGGAGGGAGTCATATGACATCCTCCAAGAACGCGCTCCCAGCGGTACGCACCAGGCGAGCTCCATGACCGCTGTGTCCGATGACAAAGCAGATCACTGGGTAAACACAGTCGCCAGTTATTGGCTGCACTTTCTTCATGCTGTCACAGCGTGAGGAAAGTACTGCCGATAACCGTCAATTGTCAGAGAACAGATTGGCACTGATCATCAGGGCATTGGTGATCATTGCCCAGCAGTGCCACCCACCAGAGCCCAGCAGTGCCACCCACCAGTGCCCAGCAGTGCCGCCAGTCAGTGCAGCATCATCAGTGCCGCCTCATCAGTGCTGCCTCATCAATGCACATCAGTGAATGAGAAACATTACCTGTTTGCAAAATGTTATAATAGAAACAAAGAAAAAAACTTTTTTTTTTTTTTTGCTCTTTTTTTGTTTATAGCCCAAAAAAAAAAAAACACCCAATGGTGATTAAATACCACCAAAAGAAAGCTCTATGTGTGTGAAAAAAATGATAAAAATGTCATATTGTTGCAATGTTGCATGACCGCGCAATTGTCATTCAAAGTGCGACAGTGCTGAAAGATGAAATTAGCCTGGACAGGAAGGGGGTATAACTGCCCGGTAGGCAAGTGGTTAAAAGACGCAACATAATAAGCCTACATAAAAAATATTATTTTGTGTTGGTAGATCTGCCTGTCTGCTGGCTGTCTCCTTTCACAACATCCTGAATTCCCTGCACGCTTTGTAGCTTCTCCTCTGCTGTTTACTTTCAATTTATAAGGACTACATATCCCATGGTACTTTCCTGCCTGCAAGCAGTGATTCCTGTACTGACTCCACCTCTTGAAACTCCTCCCAGCACCTCTGTAGTCCAGAAGGCAGGCTGTGTGAAATGTGTGACACAACAGTGCTACTCCCAGGGCATAGTGACTAAAGGTCACATAATTCAAGGAAGTAAATGTGTGTGGATCTTCACAAAGTAAGTTTACAAACCTCAATTAACAAACGAAAAATAAATGAGTGTGCTGTACACTAAACCAATCTAACACAATAACACAATATACCAAAAATGGACCATAAACAAATATGTGCATATACAAAATGTGCAAAAATTGCATCTAAAGTGCTAAATGTCCATGTACATAATAAAAATGATCAAAAAAGTCCCAAATCCAGTGCTGTGTGGTAAAAAAGATCCTCCCAACAAAGTGCTATGGTGTCCACAATTGCTCGCCATGACAGATAGATCAGCCTCTTACCAGACACACTGATCTCCAATCAAGAGATCAAACAAGCAGATGGTGTTCAGATTCCACACTGACACCCATGCTAGCAATATCAAAAGGAGATGGATGGACGACTGCGGGCTCACCCAAACAAATTACTCACATCGAATCGCTCTCCAGACCATGTAGAGAAGAATTAAAACAGAAGAGACTTCATAGTGCAACCCGATAAAACTAAAAAAATGTATTCAGTAAAATATTGCACTTACATAGATAAGGTGCATAAAGGCAGTATACAAATTCAAAATTGCTACGGTGTCCTACCACCGGCCAGGATGTGGTGATGTCACAGAAGACTCCGCCCGGCGCGTTTCTCCAAAACTGGCGTCCTCTGGGATTGGAGATCATCTCCAAACAGTGTCCGGCTGAGCACTGGTTTGTTTGTAGGAGGAGTTTTCCATCTCTTGTGACTGTCCTATGAGACTGCATGACCCCTGACCCTCTGACTGGACAGTGCTGATTGGCCCTGTGATGATCACATGCAGCTTCCCAAAAAAAAAACCCCCAAAAAACACACAACTCGCTAGTAACTGTACACACCAAACTGAGCATATGAAGAGTGCCTCTTAGGGCTCTGTACTATCAGCAGATGGATTGGGGACTGTGGAAGAAGGGGAGGATCAGAGAAGTCAAGATCAAACAACCTTTTTAAATAACGCAAAGGATTAACCCCTTAATTTCCACTGTGAGCATGCTTTACTACATATACAGATTGATTTTACTTTTGTGGGTTTAGTAACACTTTAAATGGATTTATTTCTGCTTTAAAAAGGTGAATACAAGTAAAGTAGAATTATACTCATTTTCAGTCCAGTGATGCAGTGTCCAGGAGCTCCCACACCAGCTGCTGACATCTTATCCCTGGGATTCGCCAAGGTTTTGATCTTCATCCGTTTGGACTGGCTAGGCTGAGATTTTGTCACTTCCACACACGTGGCAGATTTTGAACTTGTTCACTGAGCTACACATTTGGAAAAGGCAAGTAACACTTTAATGCAGAAGAGTCATGGTATGTCTTCTGAATTAAATGGGCCTAACTGTAATTTTTGTTTTTTGGAATAAAATTCAACTTGATGCATCCCAGGCCATGTCACATATAATAGAAGGAACCACTCGCTCTCCTTAGCAAGTCATGTTTTGTCAGCAGTGGAAGATGGCACTGACACAGCTTGGTTCCTGCTGACTCACAATCATCTGGATGCAAGGAATCCACAGACAATGCGTTATTCTGATGATGTTGTATAGAGGATCAGCTATTCGGGTTATCAGGCTCCAACTGTAAGCTTTGTTAAAGCAAATCTAAACCCAAAAGCAAAAAAGTTAACGTTGCATCTTACCAGTCCTTAGATTTAGTGGCTGCATTAGATTTCTTTTTTATTTTTAGGGCCTCTTTTCCTTTATTTTCACTCCTAATTCTGCAAATAAAACACTTGCTATCCTAGGGTGGCTACATTAACTCACACTATAGGATCTATGGAGGAAGCCGCGCTGGTCGCCCAGGCTGGACTTCAGCCGCGCTGGTCGCCCAGGCTGGACTTCAGCCGCGCTGGTCGCCCAGGCTGGACTTCAGCCATGTTCTTCTCTCCTCATCACCATCACTGGTTATTTCCAGAAGGGCAATATCATCATTAATGCTTTTGGTTTACTCACAAAAAGTAACCAGGACTCTACAGTTCTGGCAAGATAAACACATTTTTTTGGACTTGGTAAAAAAGTTCTTAGCCAGATTACTTAAAGCGATATTAAATCCAAAACCAAAAAAGTAACGTGTTGCCGCTTACTACTCATTAGATGTGATGGCTGCATTAGTTCTCTTTTTTTAGGCTTATTGCCTTCTGTTTTCAACCAGTGATCCAGCCAGTAACACATCTCCTGTATTAGAGTGCCTCTACTCTGAATGAAAGAGCGCAAGAGGCACCTTTGGAAAGCAGCATTGTCAGCCTGGGGGGAGGGGGGCATTAGATGCCCTAGCAGATTTAGATACACTAACAAATTGAAGCAGAACTACAGATAACACTTTATAAGCAGTTACAGCATTTTTTAATAAAAATTTTACATAAATAAAAGCTGATCATTGTAAGCACCCCTGTACATTGGTAAATGGTTTGTCTCAACCCTCTAACTGTCATATCTGCAGGACAACCTTGTCTATTGAAAAACAACAGACATGCTAGCTGGATCACCAGGTGAAAATAAAAGAAAGCCTAAAAAGAAAAAAAACTAATGCAGTCAACCACCTCATCTAAGAATTAGGTTTTGTTCTCCTAGAAGCTAAATCTTTAGTGAGAGAGGCATGGAGTTTGCTATTGCGAACTTCTCATTTTGAAAATGCTAGTTGGCTGGCTGGCTGATCCCGACCTCAATACTTGAGTCACTGACTCAAAACAAATATGCAGGTGGAAACCTCTAACTTTTCCCATTTTCCCAATCTGCTCTTGACCAAGATCAGGAACCCAAAGTGTAGCCGGTACGTCATCATGATAGATAGGCAACTGTCTTTCAGCGATGGTAGCCCCGGTTTTCTTTGTTCAGACAGATAGGAGCATCTGTTATGACATTTAGGGGTGAGGCCCCTTTCATGTGATTGGTCTGATTCGGTCCGCTTGACAGTTTTTCAGGCAGACCCGATCAGACCCTCCATTCTCCTCTGTAGAGCAGTGGATATAAAAAAAAAAGAGACTTGTGTCTGTTTACACCTTCCTACTGCCAATCTGATCCGATCCTCTAAAAAGAAGGAAAAAAAAAAAGGAAGGAGATCTGTCCCCCTCCATCTAGCGCACGGGTGTCAAACTGGCGGCCCTCCAGCTGTTGCCAAACTACAAGTCCCATGAGGCATTGCAAGATTGACAGTTACAAGCATGACTCTCAAAGGCAGAGGCATGATGGGACTTGTAGTTTCGCAACAGCTGGAGGACCACCAGTTTGACACCCCTGTTTCTAGCGGATTGGTCAGAGGGCAGTCAGGTGTAAAAATGAACAGTCCGTAGGTGGCCCATAGAGCAGAGCAGGCTATGTCCGCTCCATAAAGTGAGTGGATACAGACCTGTCACCCACCCACTCTGCTCAGCGGGGGATCAGCAGACAGATCCGCCGCTGAGTAAAGTAGAGTCTGACCTGTGTGAAAGTGGTCTCAATGTTCCGAGTAGCAATGTACAATTATGAGGGTGGAAACACCAGTCACATGCTGAAATTCCTCAACAGGCTGGCGCCATTCAGAGATTAATCCCTTCTAAGAGCTGGGAAAAATCACATCACACCGTATGAAGTACATGAAGGAATGCTTGCCTCCTTGGAAATATCATTTTCATTAGGAGATCTGAGATTGTCAATCTAGATTGGAGAGAAGAGATTTTGTAGTGATCAGGGCTTTCATAGTGTGCGTATACAGACACACCTTATCTTATAGCACATGAAGAACGTGTCCCCAGGCAACAGATTGGAATACAAGTCTTTCAAGTTTTGCTAAGTTACAAAGATTTTCCGCTAAATGTTAAACAACAGTTTTACCAAAATAAAAGCAATTCCAGATGGGTGGATTTACAGCAGCATTAAAGCGGAACTAAGGCTGGGCTCACCTTTATGCATTACAGGTCCCATACACTTGCTAACGTGTGCATCAAAACGCATGGTAAAATTCCAAGCATTTGGATGGAGGGCAATTATTAAAAAGGGTCATACACTTCTTGTGTGCATGTTTCAAATATGCAAATGAATGGGCTGTGTGAAATTGCTAACAAAAAACCCCCACCTCGCTCGCTCTGTCGCACCTGCATTAGGGTAAATGGAACAGTGTTACTAAACCCAGGACCCTGCATTCACTATATCCAGTCTCCCACAGTACATACAACATGGAAATGCAATTATTTTAGTAAATATTATTATACAGTATTTATATAGCGCCAACAGTTTGCTCAGCGCTGTACATTATAATGGGAGACAGTACAGTAACAATACAATTCAATACACGAGGGGTTCGAGGGCCCTGCTCCTTGGAGCTTACAATCTAGGAGGGAGGGGATAGTGGTACGGGAGGAAATAGCTGTGGGGGATGGAGTGGTAGGAAGAGTGGAGGAGATCGGCAATTAGCTGAGGGAGGGGTAGGCTTCCCTGAAGAGATGGGTTTTCAGGGTGCACCTAAAGGTGAGGAGAGTAGGTGACAGTCTGATGGATTGGGTTAGTGAGTTCCAGAGGATGGGGGAACCCCAGGAGAAGTCCTGGAGATGGGCATGGGAGGAGGAGACCAAGGAACGAGAGAGTAGGAGGTCTTGTGAGGAGCGGAGAGTACGTTTTGGGTGGTACTTGGATATCAGATCGGAGATGTAGTTTGGGGCAGTGTTATGAACAGCTTTGTACGTCAATGTTAGCATTTTGAATTTTATCTGTTGGGCAATCGGAAGCCAGTGGAGGGATTGGCAGAGGGGGATGGTGGATACGGAGCGGTTAGTAAGGTGGATGAGTCTGGCCGCAGAATTCAGGATAGACTGAAGCGGGGATAGCCTGTGGTGAGGTAAGCCGTTGAGGAGGGAGTTACAGTAGTCAAGTCGTGATATAATAAGTGAGTGGATGAGTTGCTTAGTAGTTTCTGGGGTTAGGAACGGAGGTATTTTGGAGATGTTGCGCAGGTGAAGTCTACATGAGTTTGTCAACGATTGGACCTGGGGCTGGAGAAACAGATTGGAGTCTAGGATGACACCTAGTACTCTGGCTTGGGGGGAGGGACTGATGGTGGCGTTGTTGGTCATGATGGAGAAGTCAGGGGGCGCGGGCTGGGGGGAAAACTAGGAGCTCGGTTTTGGAAAGGTTTAGTTTGAGGAAGTGGAGTGACATCCAATCTGAAATGTCGTTTAGTAGGCTAGTGATTCGGGCGGAGACTGAAGGGCTAAGGCGGGAGGTAGAGAGATAGATTTGCGTGTCATCAGCACAGAGATGGTAGTTGAAACCGTGAGAGTGTATCAGTTGGCAAAGGGAGGAGGTGTAGATGGAGAAGAGAAGGGGCCCGAGGACAGAACCTTGAGGGACCCCAACAGAGAGGGGGATTGAGGGGGAGGTGGCAGCATTATAGGTAACACTGAAGGAGCGCTGTGATAGATAGGAAGAGAGCCAGGAGAGAGCGGAGTCTATGAGGCCAAGAGAGTATAGTTTTTTGAGGAGGAGGGGGTGGTCAACCGTGTCAAAAGCTGTGGAGAGGTCGAGGAGTAGGAGCACTGAAGAGTGGCCATTAGCTTTGGTGGTTAGCAGGTTGTTGGTGAGTTTGAGTAGGGCAGTTTCGGTGGAGTGTAGGGAACGGAAGCCAGACTGTAGGGGATCAAGGAGGTTGTTGTCGGTGAGGTGGGAACTCAGGCGATTATAGACTAAGCGCTCAAGAAGTTTGGATGTAAATGGCAGCAGGGAGATGGGTCTAAGGTTGTTCAGGTCGGTGGGATCCAGGGCGGGTTTTTTAAGTATGGGAGTGATGTGCGCGTGCTTTAGAGGGGAGGGGAATGCGCCAGCAGAAAGGGTGAGATGTGAGTGAGGGAGCGTAGGATGGAGGAGGAGGGAGATTGTAGGAGTTGTGTGGGGACAGGGTCAAGGGGGCCGGTGGTGAGGCGGGCTTCAGAGAAGACCTTAGTGACCTCTTCAGTGGTAGCAAGGTCGAAGGAGTGGAGTGTTGAGGGGGTTTTAGTGTGAGGAATGTTAGGTGGGGCGGAGGTCTGGACAGTGATGAGGTCGAAGGGGAGGAGTGTTGAGGGGGTTTTCGCATGAGGGATGCAAGGTGGGGTGGAAGTCTGAGTAGTGGCGATGTCCCTATGAATTGCATCGATCTTGTTTTTGAAGTGGTTAGCAGTCTTGTGGGCGGTGAGTGAGTTACTGGGTAGAGGTGGGGGCGGAGAGAGTAGAGAGTTAAAAGTAGAGAACAGCCGGCGAGGACTGGAGGAGAGGGTATTGATGAGGGTTACAAAGTAGGCTTGCTTGGCAGCATGGAGGGAGGAAGTGTAGGTGAGGAAGGCAGATTTATATCGGGTAAACGCTTGTTGGGATATGGTTTTGCGCCATAGTAGATTCAGCGCAAAACTGCGTCGTTTGAGATTTTTGGTATGGTCATTCTGCCAAGGTTGAAGAAGTCGGGGTCTAATGCTTCGTGTGGTTAGGGGTGCTAAGGAGTCTAGAGCGGCTGACAGCGAGTTGTTATAAACAGTAGTGGCCAGGTCAGGGCAGGACAGGGGAAGGATACTGTCGTAAAGTTGGTCAGTTGCAGAGTGGAAGGGGGCAGGGTTCAAGTTGCGGAGGTTTCGGCTGGTGATAGTTTGATGTTTGGAGGGGTAGGTGTTTGAGGTCGAGGAGATGGAGAAGGTAATGAGGTTGTGGTCAGAGAGAGGAAAGGGGGTGTTTGTGAGGTTGTGGGGGGTGCAGAGATGAGAGAAAACGAGGTCCAGGGTATTCCTGTCGGAGTGGGTGGTGGACTGTATACACTGTGCGAGTGCAAAAGAAGAGGTTAACTGGAGGAGTTGGGATGTAGCCAGGTTATTGATGTTGATAGGGATGTTGAAATCTCCAAGGATGATGGTGGGTAGCTCGGAGGAGAGAAAGAAAGGTAGCCAGGCGGAGAAGTCGTTGAGGAAGTGGGACACGGGTCCAGGAGGCCGATAGATTACTGCAATCCTCAGAGGGATTGGAGAGAAAAGTCGGATGCAGTGGGCCTCAAAGGAGGAGTAGGATAGAGAGGGGGGATTTGGGAGGACTTGGAAGGTGCTCAGCGGTGACAGGAGCATACAAACCCCACCACCTTTTCGACCGCTGGGTCTGGGTGAATGGGTCTAGATGAGACCTCCGTAGGAGAGTGCCGCAGGGGAGGTAGAGTCAGTGGCTTGGATCCAGGTTTCGGTGATCGCTAGGAGGTTGAGGGAGCGGGAGACAGAGAGGTCGTGGATGGCGGTGAGTTTGTTGCAAACTGATCGGGCGTTCAGGAGTGCACACAAAAACGGGGGGGTGGTTTTGGGGAGCAGAGGGACAGGTATTAGATTGAGGGGGTTGCAGCAGGTCGTGGAAGTAGGAGGGTGCCTTGTGGGTGAGCGAGGTGGTGGAGGACCAGGGTTCAGGGAGATGTCCCCCGCGGTTAGGAGAAGAAGGGTGAGAAAGGTGGCATGGGAGCGAGATGTACAAGAGCGCGTAAGTCTACCAGTGGTGGAGTTCGGGTCAGTGGGAGAGTGGAGTATCAGGAGGAGGTGGTGAGAGCCGTAGTGGGGAGATGGAAGCAGTGAGGGCGTGATGTATAGTTGTTTGGGGAGGAGCAGAGGGATATAGAGAAGAGATTTTGGGAACGGAGGGGAGGAGTATGAGGAGGAGGAGTAAAGGTGGCATTTTAGGAAGGTAAATGGAGTGGTGGACAAGTATGGTGGAAAGTTTCTCAGGGTGCTTGGTTGCATATAGTCTAGCGTGCAGTGGCGTATCTCATTGTTGTATCGTCCTGTAGCTAGAGTTCTCGTGCTTAGGATCAGGATGGGTAGAGTTTAGTTCAATGGGTTGTGGCCAAGGGTAGTCAAGCTGCAAGTTCCAGTTTGTGTAAGTCCCAGATTGAGGGGTGAGGTTTGGCTTGAGGAGATGAGCGGTGGAAGTCAGCAGTGGAAGTGTTTCCCAGGTGATGGAGATGAGGTTTAGAAAAGGTTATAAGGGGTGGGCATCAGCTGTGGGAGTTGGGCGAAGTGGGGGCTGGGGGATCACAGAATCAGCAGTCGGGCCTTCTCCCGCACTGTACTCACGGGGGTTGTCAGATGGGCTTCAGGTCCGGGCAGGGTTGCGTCGTTGTAGGCAATGGTAGACCTCGCCAGGTCGAGATCATCCGTTGGGCTCAGCAGGTCCGGGCAGGGTTGCGTCGTGGTAGGCGATGGTAGGCCTCACCAGGCCGAGATCATCTGCTGGGCTCAGCAGCGTGGAAATAAGCTCGCTTCGGGTCACTCTTTCGGGCGTGGATGGGGATGTGCGGGCGGAGCTCCTTTAGATCAGCAGCAGGCTCCCTTCGGGTGTTGGGGGGGGTGTGCCGTGGTAGGCCGCAGCAGGCCCTGCCAGGCCAGGTGCTGTGGTAATGAGGTAGGCCTCGGCCTAGATGGTGCTGGTCTCTTGCTCCTTCGCACTGGTCTTGTGCTCCTTCGCGGTAGGGTCGGGGAGACCACCGGTGCCCTCCCCCTGTCCTCAACTACCTGGGTGGTAGGGTTGTATGGCGGGGCCTGGGTGGTGTGGTTGGCCTGGTGGTCTATGTAGCTTTGGGCCCTGCTGGGATGGCGTGCGGCCTAGATGCGTTGGCCGCAGCGGGCTCTGCAGGCCAGGTGCCCGAGTTGTGGGAGGCGGCAGAGTAGTGGGCGGTGGGAGGCTTATATGGCTGCACTCCCTTTTAGCTTAGTATAGTTTTCAAAAGAAGGGCATTTCAATGATCACCCACCAGACTATAGCACACATACTTCACAAATGTGCCAGATTTGCTGGGACAGGCTCACTCTTTATCATGTTGACCCGCATTAAATGTGTCCCAGACCTTGTCCAAAGAACAAAGCTTAAGGCATAGTTGTCCCTACCTCCGGGCACCCAGGGCATTTGTCCCTTATCTCTTGAGGAGTGCCCTGGGTCCCTGATTTTTTTGCTATAAGCTTTTGTCCCGGTCACTTTTCAGAGCTCTGAATCTCTGGTTGTTAGTACTAGAAAGCAGCAGGAAGCTTTTAGGACACACAGCTAGCAGCAGAAAGACCCCCTTGATTTCCATGATGCCACTTTGTGACTTTCATGCTGCTGAGTGGTGCCTCCTCAGCTTCAGCCAGAAGTGACAAGTAGCAGTCCGTGAGTCAAGAGGGGACCACCAAGCATCAGCAGCAGAGGGAGCTCCAGCATGAGCCAGGTACTGAGCCTTCCATTGAGCACCAATGCCCCTTTTCCTCTACTGAACTCCAATGCTCCCCTTCTCTATCCCTCTGAACACCAATGACCCCTTTCCACTGAGCACCCCTGCCCCCCCATCCATCCCACTGAGCACCCCTGCCCCTCTGTCCATCCCACTGAGCACCCCTGCCATCCCATCCATCCCACTGAGCACCACTGCCCCTCTGTCCATCCCAGTGAGCACTACTACCCCGTCTGCCCCACTGATCCCCAATGTCCTTTCTCACCTTACTGAGCACACCTGCCCCCCTTTTCACCCCAGGGAGCATCACCCCTCTGTTCACCCCACTGAACAGCTGTGCCCCTCTGCCCACCCCACTAAGCACCAGTGACCTATGTCCACCCCACTGAGCATCACTGCCCCCTCTGACCACCCCACTGAGCAGTGAATCATTAAACCATATTACCCCTATCCTGGAATCCTTGCACTAGTTTCACATAAACTTTAAGATCCTCTTGCTCACCTGTAAGGTTCTTCCTGGCTTTGGCACCTCATTATCTGTCTGAACTATTATCTTCCTGGCTTGGCACCTCATTACCTGTCTGAACTATTAGCGCACGCGCGCACACGCACACACGCACACACGCACAGTGTATCCCCCCTAATCACCTACACTCAATTGGAAACATTGCCTTCTCCTGCTGTGCTCCAGAGGTGCTGGAATTCACCTCCAAGGGACATCAGAGAGTCATCTTCTCTAAACTCATTCAAATCAAGCTTTTTTTCTTTAGACAAGCTTTCGCTTAATTGACCTTTTTTTAATTGACCTTAGTTTCATACTGTGTATTTCTTGTATTTTCTTTGTAAAGCACTTTGAGAAGCTACCTTTAAAAGGCGCTATATAAAAAAAGTTTATTATTATTGTTATTATTAACCACTTGCCCTCCAGAAGATTTACCCGCCTTCCTGACCATGCGATTTTTCACGATAGGGCGCTGCGTTACTTTAACTGTCATGCAACGCTGTACATAAAATGAAATATATGTAATTTTTTCCCACAAATAGAGCTTTCTTTTGGCGGTATTTGATTACCTCTGTGTTTTTTATTTTTTACGCTATAAAACAAAAATAACCCCTGAAAATTTAAAAAACAAACAAAAAAATCAACAACAATATTTTTGACTTTTTGCTATAAAACACATCCAATTAAAAAAAAAAAAAAAAAAAAAAATCACATTTCTTCATAAATTTAGGCCAAAATCCCAATAAGTGAATATTAATTACCATATTTTTCGCTCCATAAGACACACCTGACCATAAGACGCGCCTAGGTTTTAGAGGAGAAAAGCAAGAAAAAAAATATTCTGAACCAATGGACTGCAGACACAGTACAGGAGATGGCCACAGACTGCGGACACAGTACAGGAGATGGCCACAGACTGCGGACACAGTACAGGAGATGGCCACAGACTGCGGACACAGTACAGGAGATGGCCACAGACTGCGGACACAGTACAGGGGATGGCCACAGACTGCGGACACAGTACAGGGGATGACCAGAGACTGCGGACACAGTACAGGGGATGACCAGAGACTGCGGACACAGTACAGGGGATGACCAGAGACTGCGGACACAGTACAGGGGATGACCAGAGACTGCGGACACAGTACAGGGGATGACCAGAGACTGCGGACACAGTACAGGGGATGACCAGAGACTGCGGACACAGTACAGGGGATGACCAGAGACTGCGGACACAGTACAGGGGATGACCAGAGACTGCGGACACAGTACAGGGGATGACCAGAGACTGCGGACACAGTACAGGGGATGACCAGAGACTGCGGACACAGTACAGGGGATGACCAGAGACTGCGGACACAGTACAGGGGATGACCAGAGACTGCGGACACAGTACAGGGGATGACCAGAGACTGCGGACACAGTACAGGGGATGACCAGAGACTGCGGACACAGTACAGGGGATGACCAGAGACTGCGGACACAGTACAGGGGATGACCAGAGACTGCGGACACAGTACAGGGGATGACCAGGGACTGCGGACACAGTACAGGGGATGACCAGGGACTGCGGACACAGTACAGGGGATGACCAGGGACTGCGGACACAGTACAGGGGATGACCAGAGACTGCGGACACAGTACAGGGGATGACCAGAGACTGCGGACACAGTACAGGGGATGACCAGAGACTGCGGACACAGTACAGGGGATGACCAGAGACTGCGGACACAGTACAGGGGATGACCAGAGACTGCGGACACAGTACAGGGGATGACCAGAGACTGCGGACACAGTACAGGGGATGACCAGAGACTGCGGACACAGTACAGGGGATGACCAGAGACTGCGGACACAGTACAGGGGATGACCAGAGACTGCGGACACAGTACAGGGGATGACCAGAGACTGCGGACACAGTACAGGGGATGACCAGAGACTGCGGACACAGTACAGGGGATGACCAGAGACTGCGGACACAGTACAGGGGATGACCAGAGACTGCGGACACAGTACAGGGGATGACCAGAGACTGCGGACACAGTACAGGGGATGACCAGAGACTGCGGACACAGTACAGGGGATGGCCAGAGACTGCGGACACAGTACAGGGGATGGCCAGAGACTGCGGACACAGTACAGGGGATGGCCAGAGACTGCGGACACAGTACAGGGGATGGCCAGAGACTGCAGACAGTGCAGGGGATGACCAGAGACTGCAGACAGTAAAGGAGATTACCAGAGACTGCGGACCTTTGGGGAGGGAGGGGGAACGGGTACCTGAATTTGACAGGTACCCGCTAGCACTTCCGCGGAGTTGTCCTTCCTTCTTCCCGCGGCGACTTCTGTGACAGCCGGGTGCCCACTGCGCATGCGCGAGAAGTGCTGCGCTTTGTGAATGGCCCGGAGCCTTCTGGGACCTGTCATGTGTCCAAGAAGACACCGGACCATTCACAAAGCGCAGCGCTTCTCGCACATGCGCAGTGGGCACCCGGCTGTCACAGAAGCCGCCGCCGCGGGAAGACTGCAGCGCTGGAGTGAGGAACAGGTAAGGTCTTGCAGGAGAGAAGAGCTAAGCGGCTGGCCCGATATTCTGACATGGTGGCGGAAGAAATACCGGACCGGCCGCTTTACATTCGCTCCATAAGACACACTGACATTTTCCCCCCTTTTTTGGGTCGAAAAAAGTGTGTCTTATGGAGCGAAAAATACGGTAGTTTACGTGAAAGCGTCTACAAATGGCAGTATAAATACTGAAATTTTTTTTATACTAGTAATGGCGGCGATCAGCGACTTATAGCGGGACTGCGGTGGGCATTCTAACACTGGGTGGGAACTGACTAACTGCCATCCCTAATGACACTAATACAGTGATCAGTGCAAATAAAAAAGCACTGACACTGTACTAATAATACTGAGCAGGAAGGGGTTAACATCTGGATCGATCAAAGGATTAACAGTGTTCTGTGTGTGTTTTACTTGGGAGACAAGCTGCTTTTGTATCTCTCTGCTGTGCAGGGAGATACAAAGCAGCAGGTCCATGCTGACAGAGAGATCTGTGGCGTTTACACACAGATCTCTCCCCTTTCAGCCCTGCTGACACTCACCGAGACCCGGCGAGACATTTCCAGCAGCCAATGGCGATGCGCGCGGCCACACGCCCCCACATCCCCTACCAGGAAATGCAAATCACATTATGTATATATATATATATATACACACACACACACACATACATATATATACATATACATATACACACACACATACACGTGCACATACACACAATTTTGTGCAGCAGTGCCGCCCTGTAGCAGTACTTCTGCTATAGGGCGTGAAGTCAATCTCCCCGACGCGTCGTACCTTCGATAGCCCCTGGCTATCAGGGCGGAGGGCAACTGGTTAAACCATCAGGAAAGAAGATGTCCCTGGAAATTTTTGCTAAATGTTGGAAACTATTCAGCACAGTCTATCTACAGATTTGTATATCTGGAAAACATGTGGCTGTCCATTGCCCTTGTGTTCTAGAATTAGTATTCATAACGCAATCACCTCCTGTTGCTTAACAGCTCCTGTGGATATGCAAGGTGCTGTTATGTGTTTCCTGAAGTAAATTGAATTACAATGCAAGGAAAGCTGAGGAAGCCACATGTGGTTGTGAAATGGACCCCAGGCAGTAACACTCCTCTGAAACTACAAACGCTCTAAAAGAGGTTTCTCCTTATTAACAAGAATGGAATAAAAACATCCTAAAAAGGCCTGGCAGGGAAGAGACTGCACAAAGGCCTCCTGAAATCACATATTACCAAGAAAGATTTTGGACCCAATTTATCAGAATATGAGACCGTGCTAATGTCAAATGTCATTTCAATTGTCCATTCACATGAAATCAATTGTCCATTCATTTGCAAGAGAATAAGACCCCAACTGTTCATTGCTGTCGGTGTCATTCTTGGAGAGATTCCCTCACACTTCCAGGATACTGAATGAGTGTCAGAACAGCAAGGAGAGGAGATCTCTCAATGGGAAATGGACTGCAATAAAATAATGTTATTAAGTAGACAGGTGAAACGTCGAGCTGGCTAAACACTGGGTGAATTTCTGCCGGTTCCTGATGAAAAGCAGTGTTTGCTTTGTAGGTGGTGTGGTCAGCTCCTTCCCGGCTTCCTTAGCTTAAAGAGAAAAGAAAAAATCACACACACACACACACACACACACACACCTCGAAAAATTAGCCTATCATGCAAAAGTTCATTTATTTCAGTAATACAACTTACAGGTGAAACTAATATATGAGATAGACTTATTACATGCAAAGCAAGATAGTTCAAGCCGTGATTTGTCATAATTGTGATGATTACGGCTTACAGCTCATGAAAACCCCAAATCCACAATCTCAGAAAATTAGAATATTACATGCAATCAATAAAACAAGGATTGTACATAGAAAAATATCGGACCTCTGAAAAGTATAAGCATGCATATGTACTCAGTACTTGGTTTGGGCCCCTTTTGCAGCAATTACTGCCTCAATGCGGCGTGGCATGGAAGCTATCAGCCTGTGGCACTGCTGAGGTGTTATGGAAGACCAGGATGCTTCAATAGCGGCCGTCAGCTCTTCTGCATTGTTCAGTCTCATGTCTCTCATTATTCTCTTGGTAATGCCCCAAAGATTCTCTATGGGGTTCAGGTCAAGCAAGTTTGCTGGCCAATCAAGCACAGTAATCCCACGGTCACTGAACCATGTTTTGGTGCTTTTGGCAGTGTGGGCAGGTGCCAAGTCCTGCTGGAAAATGAAGTCAGTATCCCCATAAAGCTCGTCTGTGGAAGGAAGCACGAAGTGCTCCAAAATCTCCTGGTAGGCAGCTGCGCTGACCCTGGACTTAATGAAGCACAGTGGACCAACACCAGCAGATGACATGGCTCCCCAAATCAACACAGACTGTGGAAACGTCACACTGGACTTCAAGCATCTTTCAGTGTGTGCCTCTCCATTCTTCCTCCATACTCTGGGTCCTTGGTTTCCAAATGAGATGCAAAAGTTGCTCTCATCAGAAAATAGGACTTTGGACCACTGAGCAACAGACCAGGTCTGTTTTTCTTTAGCCCAGGTAAGATGCTTCTGACGTTGTTTGTTGTTCAGGAGCGGCTTGACAAGAGGAATACGACATTTGAAGCCCATGTCCACGATCTGTCTGTGTTTGGTGGCTCTTGATGCACTGACTCCAGCCTCAGTCCACTACTTGTGAAAGTCCCCAACACTTTTGAATGGCCTTTTTCTGACAATCCTCTCCAGGCTGCGGTCATCCCTGCTGCTTGTGTACCTTTTTTCCACACTTTTCCCTTCCACATAACTTTCTATTAATGTGCTTTGATACAGCACTTTGGGAACATCCAACTTCTTTTGCAATCACCTTTTGAGGCTTTCCCTCCTTATGGAGGGTGTCAATGATGGTTTTCTGCACAACTGTCAGGTCAGAAGTCTTTCCCATGATTGTGATTCCTACTGAACCAGACTGAGAGACCATTTAAAGGCTCAGGAACCCTTTGCAGGTGTTATGGCTTAATTAGCTGATTAGAGTGGGACACGTTGAGCCTAGAATATTGCACCTTTTCACAATATTCTAATTTTCTGAGATTGTGGATTTGGGGTTTTCATGAGCTGTAAGCCATAATCATCACAAATATGACAAATCATGGCTTGAACTATCTTGCTTTGCATGTAATGAGTCTATCTCATATATTAGTTTCACCTTTTAAGTTGCATTACTGAAATAAATGAACTTTTGCACGATATTCTAATTTTTCGAGTTTCACCTGTAATATCGAAGGAGCCCCCATCGTCAGCCGCCATAAAACAATACCTAGCAGTGGGGCATATGTCCATCTGCACTGTAAGACTGGCCATAGATGCCTTGTTTGTTTGTTTTTTATTACCCAAGGGGCCAATTGAAAGACAACAAAGGATTCCTAATGGAGGTAGATAGAGGAATGTTGCTTTGCCATTGTATTTTGACAGTGTGGACTCCCCTGCTGTCAGAATACACTGATCAGTGGCTACAGCCGGTTATTGACAAAAGTCTGCCAACAGTCCCATTCAATAGAAGTCCATTGTTAGAGCTCAGATGAGAGGTAACAGCCATAATGGATCCATATTTGGCCAGTCCCTGCTGAACTGGCTACATTTTGAGAAATCTATTCTATCCGTGTATGGCCAGCTTTAGAGCCTCTGTCAGGTTTTGTCTATGTCCCCACAGGGGATATTCCTCTAAAGCTGGCCATCGATGGATTCAAATTTGGCCGCTTCAGCAGGGACTAGCCAAATTTTAAACCATCTATGACCGTTCTCATTCATGGGAACTCATTCTTATAATCAACTTCTCATCAGCCAGACTGTTGGAAAAGTTTGCTTCAATCACCTCTGCAGCCATTTGATTGCAGCATTGATCAGTGTAATTTGATGGTGGGGGAGTCCTACTGTAAATATAAAATGACACAATGGGCTACACCCCCATCCACACAAATGATAAGGGAATCGCCCACACTGTCATTTTATTCTGACAATGGGACTCCCCCACCATTAGAATACACTGATCAATGCTGCAATCAATTGGCTGCAGAGGTGATCAAAGCAAAATTATGGTTCAGTCTTTTACATCCAGTTTGCTGGCTGAATGAAAAAAACTGAGCCATATATGGCCAGCTTTACTTGCTGTCCAGATAGTGAGTGCAAGATAGAAGGGGAGTTAAATTCTTCCTAATGGAGACTCAGAAAGCCATAACATTTTGTCCCGAGTTCCAACAGAGCAACACATGATGTGGCCTGCAGAGCAGTAGAGGAACAAAGGATGTAGCCTACAGAACTATAGAGGAACAGATGATGAAGCCTGCAGAGAAAAAGGTGAAGAGATGCTGTGATCTGTATTCATTCCTTCCCAGTGCAAAGTGGAATCAATACGTTAGGAATGCACCAATACAGGTTTTTTTTTAAATCGGCAAGTACAAGTACTGATACTTTCTGTCAAGTACTTGCCTATACTGAGTACCGATACTTTGTAGTGCGATTTGCATTAATGGGAGCAAATTGCACTGCAAAGAATAGCATGCGATTTGAGCAGGAATGTGTTTCCCGTCCAAATCGCATTCGGTTTTCCCCACTGCTCCTGTGTAAATCCAGGCTTGTCATAGATGGAGTTCACACAGGAGCGGTGCGTGAAACCAGAGATGACAGTTTGGGTTAGAGGGCATCTGATTGTTCAGCTGCTGAGCTATCAGATGCTGCCTAGCCCGAACTGTCATCGCTGCAAGGAGAGGAAAGAAAGCAGTGGGGATTTGAAATCCTCAAACACTTCCTCTCCTCCTCTACCACTGACATACAGCATGGGATGCCTGCAGGGAGGTTTCCTGTGTGAGCTATGGCAAGCCTGGATTCACACAGGAGCAGTGGGGAAACCACATGCGATTTAGACAGGAATCTTTTTCTTAGTGGTGCAATTTGCGTCCATTAGTGCAAAATCGCACGGCAAAGTATTGGTTAAGGTATCAGGAGTATTTTCACAAGTATGAGTACTGATGAAAATACTTGGTATCGGCACTGATACGGATAAATCCCTACAACATGTCATTAGATGTTTGCATTTACTAAGGCAAGCTGGTGTCATGGGCCATCAGGAATGGTTGACAACTATGCCAGTTATGCAAGCTGCCTTTGCTTAGGTACTGAAGACAACAATGTCTCTCAATGCACATTAATACACTACAAATCTGCCCAAAAAAGTATGGACCTGAAGATTGAAAGTACCAGGAAGAGAAATTTTCTGGCCTTGGTTATCAAATCTGCCTACAAGGGGTATGGAGGAAGATGCCAATAAGTTGTTTTCCTTGATGAAGATGTGCTTTAGGTCAGCCCTAGTGTGTGTGGGTGTTATGTATGATGAAAGATAGGCACCTTAGATTGTAAGCTCCTTGAGCGCAAGGACTGATGTGACTGTACAATAGGTAAAGTGCTTTGGAGATGGCTGGCATTATATAAATGACTGTAATAAATAAACATTGCCCCACAGCAACCAACTCAATGCCATCTGCCTTGAGGCCAACTGTGTAACAACCTGCCGTTTCATTTTTTTAAAAAGAATTTCTTTCTGAACCCATTCACATATTCAGCCTCATTCACATAGGGCATTCTATAGCATTTGCCCATACGAAAGCAATGTTTACCCACACAGGGATGTATAGATGTTCCATGTGTCCCCGTGCAGAAGTCCCATTCATATCAGTTGGGACACTGTGGCCACATGGGCACAGCCGCTGCTCCCAGTTTGACATCTGTACAGGTGCATGGCTTTGAAGGCCGACAATGTGAGTTCAGGGACATGCACCCACACTCACAGGGATGTCATATTAAAACACAGTGGGTGTGTGTGTTCTGCTGCTTCCCAATTGACATCCGTGGAACTGCCTGCATGGGGATTCATGGAACACCTGTGCATCTGTGTGGGTAAACACTGCACTCCCATGGGTGTACAGC